>NC_140083.1:57687821-58357821 GCF_964194135.1 Talpa europaea | reverse complement strand
AAACAAAGAGACACCCAACTGATTGGGGGAAAAAAAAATTGCACTCCATACAACTGAAAAGGGACTGATCACAAAGATACACAAAGAACTCACAGGACTCAGCAAAAACAAAGTAAACAATCCAGTGAAGAAATGGGCAGAAGAGGGGCCTCCCCTGTGCCACAGTGGTTGAGTGCTGGGCTGCAAAGCTGCCTACAGCCTCTGCAGCGCCCGTTAGATCCCTGCCGCTGGGGTGAGGGTCCCACATGGCCCGCAGATCTCTCCTGCCGCCCGCTGCTCCCCTCAGCAGTGTATTTCCTCAGTCTGTCTGTTGTGCTCTCCGCCCTGGCTCTGGTGAATTCTCTCACCCTGCAGCGCTTCTGACTGTACCCAGTGCTTGTATAAATAAATAAATAATTCTTTAAAAAAAAAAAGAAAGAAAGAAAGAAATGGGCAGAAGAACTTAAAAGACATTTCTCCAAAGAGGAAATGCAAATGGCCAGCAGGCATATGAAAAAATGTTCAACATCCCTTATTTTCATTCTTAAGTAACACTTCAGGGCAGTGATACCCACAAGAGTCAATCAAGGACCCCAAGGGATGTCTTTGTTTCATCCTCAATTAAGTGACTTCCAATATGTCCTGGGTATTAAGTCCAACAGAAAGGGGGAGAGACATTTAGGCCTGTGAATGAGACAAATTTTCATAGAAGTCAGATCTCCATCTGTTGGCCACAACTTCCCATGTCAGAGGAACAGGGAAATAGTCTAAATTTAACCCATGAAAAATGATAACAAAATATAGTATAGGGCATGTAGACTGCAACAGTATAACCACAAGTAGCCAAGCAACCATCCACACACAAATTTACTAAGTTGGAAAAGTAAGTGATTTTTAAATGGGAAGAGGCCACTGAAGTTACAGGGTGACAGAAAACCAATAGATAGATAAGGAAAAGGTTATGAAGCAATGGCAAAATATGTTTGACAGACTTGACTTCCTAGACATTATGAAGAGGGAATTAAGTTTTGAGATAATCAGAAATACACCCTAGCCCTGAGAAGTCTAACCTACTTCAAACCAGTGAAAGGAAGAATCAAGATTTGTCATGGGCCTGCAGAAGTGATCTCTTTCTCTGTGAAGGAAGAAGCCTTCAGGTCCTGGATTGCCTGGAATCGTCTCCTCAGGTAGAGTCAGATTAAAGTGGAGGGCAAAACTGAGACTCAGAATAGCAGAACCCTTCTCCTGAGCTTCTGTTGTTGACCTTGCTAGGAGCAATCATAACTGACACATAAGGGCAACACAGTAGCCACAGAAAGTGGATATTGCAGAATGGCATCAAATCAAACTAGTGAAAAGGCCTGCCTGGTGGTTCAAGGGGTTAAGCACAGCACTATGAAGTTATCCTCAGCCTCCATAGCACAAGTTCGATCCCTGGCCAGCCAGGGAGCTCCCCACATGGCAAGGCAGATCTCTCCTGTCTTGCAGGCTGCTCCCCTCAGCAGTGTATTTCAGTCAGTCTGCCTGTTCTGTTCCCCACTGTGTCTCTGGTGAATCTCTCACCCCCCACACCTCTGTACCCCAGTTCTTGTATGCATAAAATCTTAAAAATCTTAAAAAAATTATGATGATTATAAGCAAAACCAGTGAAGCAGAGAATGATAGGAGGAAAAAAAAATTCAAGTGTTTAGGGCAAGTTCACTGTAACATTATTCAATAATTCCACATCCAAGAGGTGGAAACAATCTAATTGCCCACTGACAGATGAATGCATGAAGGTAACATGAAACATACATACAATGGAATATTATTCAGCCTTTTTAAAAAGGAAGAAAATCCTGTCACATGCTCCAAGATAGGTGAACCTGAAGGGCTTCATGCTAAAAGAAATAAGCCAGTGATGAAAAAATACATGCCTGTGACTGTGCTTACATGAGGTATCTAAAGGTCTCAGAGAAACAGAATTTAGAATAGTAGTTAGTAAGGGCTAGGAATGGGGATAGAGATGAACCACAGATATATATATATATATATAGGCTTCAGTTTTACAGGATGAAAGGGTTCTATAGATGTTTCACATCATTATGAACACTGTTAACACTTCTGGACCACACACTTAAAAGAGGTCAGGATGGTAAATTCTATGTTGTGTGCATTTACCGTGATTAAAAAGTAAATGGTAATAGATGGAGGGGAGATAGATGAGATAGATCATTTAATGGGCATGGGGATTTCTTTTGATAAAATATTTCAGAACTTGATAGAGATGGGGTGTGCAAAACCTTGTGAATGTATTAAATTCTACTGAATTGCATATTTTAAAATGGTTAACTTTATATTATGCAACTTTCAACTCAATGAAAAGTAAAGAACAAAATGGTGAGTCTGAAGTTTATGCAGAGCAATGGGAAAGTGCACACAGACTTTTGGTTTACTGAGGTCCAGCATCACCGCTCTGCATGTACTTAGTCACTTAATCATCACAAGCCTGAGGAGTAGGTGCTACTAGTATCTCTACTTCACAGAGAAAGAAAGTGAAACAGATTTACAAGCCTACTCTACTGGGGACTGAAGTGAAGACTTCTTCGCTGATGCACCGGCTCACTTCTCAGGGGACAGAGTGAAGCTGCCATGATGCTTCACCTGTGGAAAGAATTTTCATTCCAGGTTCGGTCCCTGGGATTCTTAATTATAAATCAATGTTTATTAGGACAACTTGAATGAGCTCTGCTCCTTGTAACCACATGACCCTACCTACATACAAATGGTTGATAGGGAGAGAGGATAATGGAATTAGATGATCCCTCCTGCTCAGGACAGGAAACTGGAATCACGGTCAGATGATCAGCACAGAAAAGGTGAAAAATGCAAGAGGTTGGAGAGACAAGGGACCTGGAAAGAACCAGTTGGTCAGAATCAAATTGTTTCTGCTATGACAAGAACATAGTCATGGCTTGAAGTTAAGTTGAGCCTGACAGTCAAATTGGAACCTCTGAAATTCTAGATGGAACTCACCACCTATATGGCCCCTGGAAACTAAAACTATATTAAATGAAATTTACTTCAGCTGCAGGTGCCCAAGTGATCATATTTGTGCATCTGGGAATATTGTTGTTTTGGCTATGCTATTTTTTTCAGTATTATTAGTTATGGGCTTATGGTCTGTCACTCTTTCAAAAACTCAAGGTGTCAAAAGAGTCTGAGTCCCAGTTTGCCATTTACGAGTCAAACAATTTTGACACGTCACTGAATAGCAGCTTCTTTCCAGGTAAAATGGAGATAAAAATATTTTCCTTGACTCATGAAGGATGGTAAACTGAAAAACGTGTAAGTTGACTATCCCAGTGCCTCATGAGTGACTCCAAGAGGCCATTATTATGCCACTATAATGACTATGATATGTAAAAAATATTTTATATATGTAATATAGAAAAATTCCTAAAATATCTATCACTCAATGAAAATTCCATTCCTATAGAAAAATTCCTAAAATATCTATCACTCAATGAAAGCAAGTTCCAATGTTTTTCCACATACAATTATTTGAAACAAATTTTCTGATAGAAAACTAGAGATTGATTTTTCTGGATCTCTGAATTTTAGCATTAAATACTCTGGACAACCTTAAATATTTAAAGTTTACTGAAAACTAGACTCACTTCCTTATTAACATCCAAATATATAATCATATTGATTATATATTTTTTTACTTCAAGACAAATTTCATTATGCATTTACTTATGTATTTTCTGCTTCTTTCATCACTTAAAAAATTTAATTGTAGCACTCCGGGGGCCGTTACAATTCTATAATTCGATAATTAGCTTTTAGCTTTCCATTTGCTGTGGTAGCACATGTCCCACCCAGATGTGTGTCTTTGCCACAAGCTGGATGCCCTCTGATCTCCTTTTTCGTGGTGGGAAAGGGTCTTTGTGTGGCCACAGTTCTTTTTCCTTACCCCATGACTTATATTATAAACTTTGAGTGTTCTACTCTGCAAACTTTGGTCCTTCATCATCAAAGGCAAGGTTTTGGAATCCCCAAAGAAATGGTTTGCGTCAAGAAGAAAAGGAAAAGCATATGGCCTTGTCAACGTACTGAAAAAAAGAAAAGAAAGAAAAACTTTAGTGTTCTGGTTGCCTGACCTGCAATCTATGAGATAAACCAAACCCTGCCTCCAGATTAAAACAAGCCCTTTATAGAGGATGTCAACAGAACACCTAACAGAGGAGCTTGTACCTCATCAGCTAGAGTCAGGATATTTGGAATATGTGTGTGTGTAAAAAAAAAAAAAAGAAAAGAAAATTCCTCTGATAGAAAACTCACTATAATCCTGTTTCTGCCTTTCAGCCATAGTGATGGCAATTATGATGCCATTATAAGAAATAGAATGAAAATTATAGGTAATTAATTAATTCTTCTGCTTGGTGACTGTGTAAGTTTGCAGGTGCTACTTTGCTCAGTTTGAAAATCAAAATGAAAAGTAGGCAATTCTAAAAAATATTAAGGACTACAAATTCCTAAATAAAATATTAGAAGAAAGAAAAGTTATATTCAAATGATATACAGCATCATTTGTTTATATCCTTTGAGAACTTTGGTGGTAGTTTACAACTCTAAGACTCCATGAAATTAAAAACTTGAATTGTTCTCATCTTTTTGTGAAACCAAAGCTAATGATGCTTCTCCGTAAAGTGATGCTTAATCTATGTTCACAGAGTGCAGGTTATTACTGAAGCTGTAATAATCACAGAGAAATTGATAATGACTTGAATCAATGTCTGGCTTGTTAATTGTAAAGCTTCTACTATAAAAATAAATTTCTTAACAATTGCACTTAAATAGTTATAAAGAAGCTTTATTAGGACTAGAAATTAATGGTTCCTGTGGTATCTAGTACAGGATATAAAATATTTCCTTTATAGTAAAACTGTGACATTCAGATGTTGACAATCTCTTAATGGCTAAAGATTTGGAACTAGTTTCATTTTTCTTTCATGTTTTAAATATTTAAATGATTTTATTGACAAATAAGAATATAATGATGTTTTGTCACTTTTAGAATCATGTATTCAAATATAACCTCCAAGAGGTAAGACTTACTAGAAAAATGTGTATTTCAATTCTACCAGCTTAAACATATTAATCATCTTTAATAGAGAAAAAATATTTTGCGATTACATATGAAGTCTAAATTTTGAATGTCCTCAAGACAAGCAATTCACTGAGAAAACATCTCCCTTTAGTGTAATTTTCTGTTATCAGATATTTTCAGATAATAAATTCTAATAAAGGAAAGTAAACAAAGAGGTAAGAAATACTTCTTGACAGGCTTTTGTATCCTATGTAGTTCAATAAGCTTATATATACTATCCTCTTTAATGCCTCTAATTCTATGAAATAGAAATTATTATTTTCATTTTCAAGATGTGACAACTACAAGAAAGTTTAGTAACTTGCCACAAATCTTTCAGCAAGTAAGTATGAAGCTTTAATGTGAAAGGCAGTCATGTCACATTTTCCCACCCAGTAAGAAATATACCCACATTAAAGTAACACAAAAAATAGAAAATGGAACATTTTAAAGGACAAGAAGAGAATGAATGCCTAAAAACATCTTTATTTTCTTCACAAACTTCTGAGGTAGCTATATAAATCCCAGAAAACCAATCACTGTTTGTTTATTTTTATCACATCTTTTCCTTCTTATATATGGTTCATTTTACTGCTTAGAAGCATCCACTAGGAATGAACTAAGAGGGAGGGTGAAGAGGGAGAGAGGAGAAGAATGTACTTTGGTCTGTTTGGTGGAGTTTATATAGCTACCATATTTCACCCCTCTTAACATCAGACTTAACGCTAACACCAGAGGTAACTTCAGACATTCTCCTGGGCTCTGCTTTCTGTAACTAGATGAGGTCCAATGGGCTGACTATATATAGCCTGGGAATAAAGAGATAATATAGAGAGCATTTCGGGTCAGGTAAGGATTACTGATTTTAAGTTTAAGGAAAGTGCTGGAGGAATAGTCAATTTACATTTCTCTTCTATAAAACCTTTCCTGATCTACACAAGGGGGAAAAATTAAGCAAAGAGGATATTACGAAGAGTGAAAAAAAAAAAGACAGGAAAAAAGAATAGAAAGCTAAAGAAAAAAGGAAAAAAGAAAACAATGAGAAAGAGAAAAAGCCCCACAGTCCCAGGACATTTTTGTTCCATTGGTGAGACACAGTCAAATATCAAGTCTTTCCCTCTCTTAGTTTTATCCATAATGTGATTCTAGCTGAAATGGATTTCTGATAATGGATATAAAGATTGCTGAGTCAGGGAGGGATTAAATCAATTCTTAAAAATAATGCAAAAAAAAAGTGATAGTATAAGCAAACAATATTAGTGTTCTGAGAGAGAAAAAGACATTTGGACAGAATTAGAGTAGTGGGGAGGGCATAATTTGCTAATATTTAGAAATTTAAGGAGATTAACAATGGCTAACCTTACATTTAGGATATTTGGCTCTGTGATATTATATAATTTCTTTTGCCATTTATTTGAGAAAGTTTAATAAAGATCTAAATTGATTTTCAGTGTTTGGTAAACTTCCAATCAGTGACTTGAATATAACTTGGCTACTGAAATAGGCCTCAAGCAAGATAGCTTGTTTACTACATAAAGATGTTATAGTACTAATTCATTTCTGAATGTTTGGTAGAATTCATTTGTAAATCCATCAGCACTGTTGGTGGGAGTGCAAACTGGTCCAACCACTATGGAGAGCTGTGTGGAGATTTCTTGACCTACTAAACACAGAGCTTCCATATGATCCAGCAATTCCACTCCTAGGTATTTACCCAAAGGACACAGAAACATCAATTCCAAAGAGCACCTGCATCCCTATGTTTATAGCAGCACTGTTTACAATAGCTCTGGAAACAACACAAATGCCCAAAAATAGATGACTGGATCAAGAAGATGTGGTAGATATATACCATGGAATATTACTCAGCATTCAAAAAAGATAAACACATGCAATTTGCAGCAACATGGATGGCGCTGGAAGGGATCACACTCAGCGAAATAAGCCAGAAAGAAAAAGAAAAATACTGGATGGCCTCGCTCATAGCAGGAATCTAGAAAACTTAAATAAGGGACCAGGAAAATGAATAACTGTAAGAAAGTGAAAATCAAAATCAACAAACAACTATGAAGCAGAGACTCTCTATGGGAGGTGGGGGGCGGGGAGCGGAGGGATTGGGGTCAGAATGTGGGGGTTGAAATTGTATGGGGAATATAAAAATAAAATTTATTATAAAAAAATAATAATCTTTATCTTGGAAAAAAAAGAAGATACTTGATTGTGGCTATTACAGTCTTTGTATTAATTATGTTCATCAATGTTTCATAAAAACCTTGATAATTGTAAAACAAAAACAAAAAACAAAACAAAACAAAAAAAGATGTTATAGTAGAAGTAGTTGTATGTGCTTCTACTAATAGTGATTTCCTTGTGAACAAGTTTCAGATGCTCTGGTGTTACTTTTTTCTCCTTCCTCTTCTACATTACAGGCAACAGAAATTCCCCTTGCAGGGCCTCCCCTGGTGGCGCAGCGGTTGAACGCTGAGATGTGAAGCTGCCCAAAGACTATGCAGCGCCAATTAGATCCCCGACCGCTGGCGAGGGTCCCACTTGGCGCACAGACCTCTCCTGCCGCCTGCTGCTCCCCTCAGCAGTGTATTTCATCGTAGGTCCCCTCCCCCCTCTTCTGACTGTACCCAGTGCTTGTATAAATAAATAAATAAATAAATCTTAAAAAATAAAAAAAAAAAAGACCTCCAAGGGAAAAGAACTTTAATACAGTTAGTGTGCAGTGCAGAGAAGGGAAGAAGTTTCCACAAAAAAAAAAAAGAAAGAAAGAAAGAAAGAAATTCCCCTTGCAGCCCCAGGTATATCCATGTGTGGGGCCCTGACAATGACCTCATTCAATACGAATTTAAGAAAGTGCCAAGGGTTTCATGTTATGATGTGTGAGACCTGCGCATAAGCATGTAATCTGTTGTTTATGTAGAGGTTGCAGCTGCTAATGTAACTCATTATGTCTTCCTCCTTGTACAGCTAATGACCTTTATGTCAAGGTATTCTTCAAGGGAACTAGAGGAACAGTTAGGCCTTAGTGTAGGTGAAACATAAACTTGAAAACCTATGCACAATAGCTAACACAAAAGTACTTTTTGCAAGTAGTATATAAGATTTTAATTAAAACTCAGTGAATGTATAGATTAAATGAGTTCTTTTCTATTTTTTTAATTCCAAGCTCTCAATTCTTAAAGAAATATATATTCCATTAAAAATAAAACTACTCTTATTTCAAGACTGTAGCTAATTTATTGGTTGGTATAGTTTATTTTGTGGCAACCGCACTAGTTGTTCATCTCTTTTATGGTTGTGTTCTGTGAGTAGCTGTATAAAAGCATTCCACTTGATCTAAGAGTCTTGTAACTTTAATTTTACTATAGAAGTATGAGGTCCCTCTTTGGTTTGAAAGTGTAAAAGGACATTACTTGGTGCCAAGCAAGAGTAAAAGGTTTTACTCTAAATACCTAGCTACTTCTTCCCAAGATGCATCCCCCATGCCCATAGCATGGCATCCTCACTTGTCATAGTGGTGAGACACCATCTCTCCACACCTCCTAACCTCCTATAAAGACTAGAATCATTGGGTGATTCTAGTAACGGCAGGGAACACATTCTGCGTACATACTGATATTCTTGATAGCTCAGCCGTATCAAAGAAAGAATCTACAATGGTTCATTCTGCTTTGCATGTGGATGCCACAGTGAAAGTTTCTATTTAAGGAGTTTTACTGAAAACACTGGCATCTTTGTACATAATGTGTCCAGCTGTTTCACTGTAAAATTCATACTAAAACAGGAGGAGGAAGAAAGTCTTTTATCAGTGCTCTTAAACAGCTGTTTGTGGTGCACGAACAGAAAACCAACAATATGACAACCAAAATATCCTTACTCTCCCAGAGCAGATTATGCCACTCAAAACATACTCATGACTTTTCTCCTAAAGGCCAGAATTTCCCTGAGATACAGGAGGGGAAATTATGTAAGTGAGTGGTTTTTGAAAGATGAAAAAGTTCCAAGGATTTGAACAACACTGTACTCACTGTTAATAAAACTGTATTGTATACATAAAAATTTATTAAAATATCTTACATAATATTTTATCACAACTTTTAAGTGAGTGATTTGTCCAAAATAGGAGATTAGTGATAAAATTAGAATCTAGTCTCTACATCCCAAAAATACCTTCCTCCTTTCTCTGGCTTGCCTTTTTCTTTTCCCCTTCTCTTCCATCCTCTGTTTTCTTTCTCTTCCCCTATTTCTTTCTTTCCCTACTGGATGTTTAATCATCTGTCAATCACTTCTTAATTCGTTTTCTTACCAACAATTCCATGTAACTAAGAACTGCTGTCATTCACACTTACAGCTGAGGACACACAGGCAAGGAGATTTTGAGTAACCTGCCCAAGGTCACAAAACTATACCATTAAGGGTAGCTTAACCCCACAATCTGAGCTTATAATGACTATTTTCTTTATATCAAATCTAGTTTCATCATCACTATAATAATACACCAACTCCATAAGGAAACAATAAAGAAATATAAGATACTGATCTATATTTCCATCACCGATCTCCATTTTCTTTCCACAGATAAAAACTAAAAGCATATGTTCTTCCCCAGAATTTTTATATGTGAATTCATATACACTAACATATATGCACAAAGTTTTGTAAAACTCAGTATGCTGAGTAAAGTTGAACACTCTTTTTATACACATGGGATCACTTTATGCACACTTTTATACCTTCTATTTTAAATTATATATATATATATATATATATTTGGTGGGACCCTCGCCAGATGCCAGGAATCGAACTGGCGCTGCAGAGGCTGCCGGCAGCGTCACAACCCATTGCTCAACCTCTGCGCCACCAGGGGAGGCCCTAAATTCCATATATTTTTAAGATCTCTTTTTATAGACCTTTATATCTCTTAATGGGCATTTACATTGTTTAAAAAGTTTTGCTATTACTTTACTCAAGTCTCATCATTCTTGCAAACTTAATGCAGAATAAATACTAAAAAGTCAAATTACTGGAAGAAAGAGTGTTTGTGAAAAATTACATCACATACTACATTTACTCCCCTTTTTCTTCCTCTGGCTAACACTGTATGTCACTAAAATTCTTCACACAAACACCTAAAAATGCTTATTACAATTTATCAAAAAGCATTTAAATGTATAGCTACAAAAGTAAGACTATGTCATAATGAAAATTATCTTTGCACAAGTCTCCAAGTATATGCCCTGGCTGGCTATGGAAAAATCAGGATGAAAAAAAATGCTCACTGAACAATTTTAATGACTTGAGTCCACTTAATGCACACAGAAGAAAGCATGTGGAAAAGAAGGGTGAATTATCAGGTTTAGGATAGGTCAGCACCTATTTTGGGGGGGTTGCCCTGTTCTTACTTCCCTTCTGCTGCATCAGCTTTACCACTGAGGGTATTGAAACATGGACAAAAAGAAGGTTGAGTATTTCTTGGGCAAAAGACTTGCGAGACCATGAAGGGAGTTATCAAATGTTGGCTGAATGAAGACTACAAGAATATTGCATGTCTCATATGCATTTAGTGACTCAGGAACATTTACAACCCTGGGTGCCTCATGAATGTTAGATCATTCTGCATTCTTTCATTCCATTCTATAGTCACACATATATGATTATCTTTCCAGCAAGCATCACAGTTCACTAACTTACCTCAGCTTAACACGAGTTTCCCATTCACTGTCCTTTCTTTGACAGCAGAATTGAATAGTCTCAAATATGGAAAATGTATTTTATAATATCCTGAGAATTAAATGCAGAAGACACTGAAAAATCAAGGAGACAATGAGCGAGTAAAGATATTTTCATACAGTGCTGGAGAGCATATAAATTGAAAGACTCTCCTAGGAAGTAATTTGGTGATATGTATCAAAAGCTTTAAACCAACATGTATCATTTGACATTTTTTCGATTTTAGAATTTTACTTTTATATGATTATGGAAAAAAATGTATAATACATATAACAACATTCTTGTAACATCAAAAAACCATAAATGTTTAACTACACAACACTGATTAAATGTTATACCCACTGATTAAATGTCTGTTTTTGTAAAAAACAAAATTTATGAGTATGTGAAAAACATTGCTACTCTGGTACTTACAATCTTACAGAATAAACTTTTATAAACCACTTTGTGGTTTTTTTGTTTTTTTGTTTTTTTTTTTGGTGGGATCCTCACTGGTGGCCAGGGATCGAACTGGTGCTGCAGAGGCTGCAGGCAGCCTCGCAGCCCAGGGCTCAACTGCTGCGCCACCAGGGGAGACCCCTACTTTGTGGAATTTTTAAATGTATAAATCTAAAATAATACTATTTGTGTTAAATACATCAATAAAATCAGAAACATATATTATTTAAACAATTCATTTAAATTCTTAAAATTCCCCACTATGCTCTTCAAATAAAAATAATTTGTAGATAGAGGCAGAGCAACATGGCGGTGAGGAGATGCTGCTAGTAAGATCTCCCATTAAAAAAAGTTAATAGGGAGGAAAAGCGGCAGGTCCCAGTGAGAACTGGGACACGGAAGATAAACAGACGACTCCAGCAAACTACCTGAAGAAGAAAGTTGCCATAAAAGAGGACTAGAAGGGAGGAAAGCGCAGAACCCTGCTCCCCCCACCCCCCACAAAGTCGGCACTCTCCAACCAGCAGAAAGGAGGAAAAAAAAACAAACTAAAATGACCAACAAGAAAAAACTACACATCAGGCTGGACTGTGAGTGGAAAGGATCTATTTCAGCCACCACACCCCGTGAACGGGAGCTGTGGAGAACCCTGCAGATTTGAGCGGCAGTGAGCTCCAGGCGCCATTAAAGAACAGCAGAGACCCCGGGAGACCTGCACACAGCCCAGGCCAGCCGGTAAGCTTGCGCGGAAAATCGGTACACTGGAAAAGCAAACAGGGATCGGGATCGCGGCTGCCCAGGTCCCTGCGCCTGAGACCTAGGCTTGCGGGGAGACGCGCGAGGGCCCTCACTGAGGTGAAAGTCCCTCACTGAGTAAGCAGAAACCAGGCGCCCGAACACGGGAGCGGGGTGCAAAAGGCGCCATTGCTGCGGCCACTGAACTGGGCTACAGCCCGCGTCCTAGACCTGAGGGCTTTGGAACTGAGACCCGGGGCACGAAATTCGGGGCGTGGGTCCTACACGTCGGCGGGGCACAAGGCAGACACAGCACCCCAAAGCTGTTGAGGTTTTCCTTACCATTCCCACTCTGTTCCCTGCCACACGGGGTGAAAAACACAGCTCCCCAAGGGCTCTAGGAGAGATCTCTTGCGCCACCTAGCAGCCAGAAAAAAAGTCACTAACACCTTTCTTCAGAAAAGACCACTTGACAGGCAGAAGGTGGAGCCCGTAGCCAGCTGGGAAGTTAGCCCACCCCAGGCCCCTTCAGACCATCAGTCTGAGCCCACAGGGGGAGCGGGCACCCACGGCCAGGGCAGACCGGGCGCGCAGAAGAATGTACCTGAGACCGGAAACGCAGTGAGTGTGTACCGCATTGCCATTTTAGAACAGGCACATTTCTTCAGTAAAGACTGCCTGCAGAAGTCTCCCTCAGGAGCCAGAGGTGAGCGGGGGAAGCTCGCCCATGCCAGGCCCTGTCTGGCCCACAGTCCAAACCCAGAGGGGGAACGGGAACCCACCGCCAGGGCAGACCAAGCACACAGGGGAGTGTGTCCCCACATCGGCATTTTAGAACAAGGACCCTTCTTCAGTAAAGACTGCTTGACACCTACAGATGGCTCCTGGAGAAGCCAGAGGGGAGCGGAGAAGCTCACCCAAGATGCCGGCCAGTCCCAGCAACACAGTATCCCAATGCATACGACAAATTAGAAAACAGACAGTAGGGAGTAGAATAACCACATGCAACCTAACAACCCCTCAGTAAAAAAGCACACCTCAAAAAGAAAACCACCTCCCAGATTGCAACAACAGTAACTTGGAAGAACTTCTGAGCCTTCCAGAAAGAGAATTTAAATTTGCCATGATTAAAAAAATGACAGAACTCATGAAGGAAATTGAGTCCCTAAAGAGGGAAAACAATGCTCAGAAGAATAAAATTGAGTCCTTAAAGAGGGAAGTGAAAGAAACGCAGGAGATCAAAGAATTAATGGAGGAACTAATGAACTCTGGGAAAAGCAATGAAAGCAGAATAGATGAAATGGAAGAATGAATAAGTACTCTTGAAGACACAGAATAAAAAGCACCAAAACAGAAAAGGAAAGAGAAGTACAAAGGAAAAAGAACGAAGAAAGACTTCGGGAACTATCTGACTCCATGAGGAAAGGAAACATAAGAGTTATAGGAATACCAGAAGGAGAGGAGAGAGATGTAGGAAGAGAAAATATTCCAGGAGATAATTGAAGAGAACTTCCCAAATGTGAAGAAGGAGCTGAAAATTGATATACAAGAAGCAAGAAGAACACCAAACTTCCACGACGAAAGGAAAAATACAGCAAGACACATAATAGTGAAGCTCCCAAGAATCCAGGACAAGGAAAAAATAATGAAGCTGACAAGAGGGAAGAAACAGATAACATTCAAAGGAAAACCAATCAGGCTGACATCAGACTTCTCTGAAGAAACACTATGGCCAAGGAGAGAGTGGAGGGACATAGTCAACAGACTCCAAGAAAACAGATGTCAACCAAGAATACTCTATCCCACAAGGCTCTCCTTCCTCTATGAAGAAAGAATAAGGACCTTCCCAGACAAACAGAAACTATGGAATTTCATTACCACTAAACCCCCACTCCAAAAAAATACTACAAGGAATCCTAAAGACAGAACTTCAAAGGGACAAATAACAACGAAAGAAGGCAAGAAAAACAAAAGTTATTAAAAGAATAAATAAAATAAAAGTAAAGACAAACACATTGGCAAATACAGATGCTAACATATCAATATTAACCCTAAATGTAAATGGACTAAACTCTTCAATAAAAAGACACAGAGTTGCAGCCTGGATTAAGAAAAAAAAACCCAACCTTTTGCTGTCTCCAGGAAACACATTTAGCTACAAAAGATAAAAATAGACTCAAAGTTAAAGGATGGAAAACAATCCTACAAGCAAATGGACCAAAAAAGAAAGCAGGAACAGCTATACTTATATCAGATAAAACAGATTTCAAACTCAAAAAAATAAAAAGAGACCCCCAATGGTCACTACATTATGATCAAGGGGACAATACTTCAAAAAGAAATAACACTCATTAACATATATTCACCAAACGAAGGAGCACCAAAAAATATCAGACAACTGTTGTCATCTCTGAAAACAGACATCAGAGAAAACACATATGTAGTGGGAGACTTCAACACACCACTATCAACAATGGATAGAGCAACAAGACAAAAAATAAGTAAAGAAACTAAAGCTCTAAATAAGGACCTAGAGCATTTGGGCTTAACAGACATTTATAGAACACTAAACCCGAAAAAAACGGAGTACACATTTTTCTCAAGCGCACATGGATCATTCTCCAGGATCGATCACATACTGGGGCACAAGACAAACATCTACAGATACACCAAGATTGAAATCATACCAACCATCTTTTCTGACCATGAAGGCATCAAGCTAGAAATAAACCATAAAAAGAAGGCAAGGAAGTTTCCTACCTCATGGAGACTAAAAACCACACTACTGGAAGACCACTGGACTAATGAGGAGATAAAAGAAGAAATTAAAAAATTCTTTGAACTGAAAGACAAGGAGGACACCAATATCCTAAATGTATGGGACACAGCAAACGCAGTAATAAGAGGAAAATATATAGCAATAGAAGCTCACATCAAGAAACAAGAAAGAACTAAAAGAAACAACCTAATCTCAAAGCTCAAAGATCTAGAAAAGAACAACAAAAAAACCCCAAAACCAGTAGAAGAAAAGAAATAATAAAAACCAAAGCAGAAATAAATGAAATTGAAACTAAAAAAACAATCCAAAAGATTAATGAAACCAAGAGCTGGTTCTTCGAAAAAATCAACAAAATAGACAAACCCCTAGCCAGGCTCACAAAGGAAAAAAGGGAGTAAGCACAAATAAACAGGATCATAAATGAAAGAGGAGAAATCACAACGGACACAGCAGAAATCAAAAGAATAATCAGTAACTACTATGAACACTTATATGGAAACAAGTTCAACAATCTAGAGGTGATGGACAAAGTCCTACAACTCTACAATCACCCAAATCTAGATAAAGAAGAAATAGAACACCTAAACAGACCAATTACAAGCAGTGAAATTAAAATGGTAATCAAAAACCCCCCCAAAAACAAAAGCCCAGGACCTGATGGATTTACAAATGAATTCTACCAAACATTCAGAGATGAATTAGTGCCTATCCTTCACAAACTCTTCCAAAAAATTGAGAAAGAAGAGACAATACCAAACACGTTCTATGAAGCCAACATTACACTAATACCAAAACCGAATAAGGACAACACAAAAAAGGAAAACTACAGGCCAATCTCCCTAATGAACACTGATGCAAAAATCCTCAATAAAATTTCAGCTATCAGAATCCAACAATGTATCCATAAGATAATTCACCACGACCAAGTAGGATTCATTCCAGGGTCACAAGGACGGTTTAACATCCGAAAATCAATCAACGTTATCCAACACATCAACAAAAAGAAATATAAAAACCATATGATAATATCAATAGATGCTGAGAAAGCTTTCGACAAAGTGCAACACCCATTCATGATAAAATCCCTTGAAATTCTTGGGATACAAGGAACATACCTCAACATCATAAAGGCCATCTATGACAAGCCAACAGCCAGTATCATTCTCAATGGTGAAAAGCTGAAAGCAATTCCATTAAGATCTGGAACAAGACAAGGATGTCCACTCTCACCACTGCTTTTCAATATAATACTGGAAGTCCTAGCCAGAGCAATAAGACAAGAGAAAGACATCCAAGGAATCCAAATAGGAAAAGAAGAAGTCAAACTATCACTATTTGCAGGTGATATGATAATATACATAGAGAACCCCAAAAACTCCACAGAAAAACTAATTCAACTCATCAATCAGTTCAGTAAAGTGGCAGGATACAAAATCAACACGCAAAAGTCAGTAGCCTTCCTATACACGAACAATAAATCTGAAGAAGAAGAAATAAAAAAAACCATCCCTTTTATTATCGAAACAAAAAATAATCAAATATTTGGGCATAAATCTAACAAAAGAGGTAAAGGACCTATACAAAGAAAACTATAAAACACTCTTAAAAGAAATAGAAGAAGACACAAAGAAATGGAAAGACATCCCCTGCTCATGGATTGGAAGAATAAACATTATTAAAATGGCCATCCTACCAAAAGCAATCTACAGATTCAATGCTATTCCAATCAAAATTTCAATGTCTTTCTTCAAAGAAATAGAACAATTATTGATGAAATTCATATGGAATCACAAAAAACCCCGAATACCCAAAGCTCTCCTGAAAAAAAAAGAAGGGAATGGAGGCATCACACTCCCAGACTTCAAACTATACTACAAAGCCATAATCATCAAAACTGCATGATATTGGAACAAGAACAGACATACAGACCAATGGAATCAAATAGAAAATCCAGAAATAAACCCACAGATTTATGATCAACTAATCTTTGACAAAGGAGCAAAGACTATGCATTGGAGCAAAGAAAGTTTGTTCAATAAATGGTGCTGGGAAAACTGGGTCGCTACATGCAAAAGAATGAAGCTTGACCACTACCTCACACCATACACAAAAATCAACTCAAAATGGATTATAGAACTAGATATAAGACCTGAAACCATAAAATACATAGAAGGAAATATAGGCGAAATGCTACGTGATTTGCACATCAAAGACATCTTTACAGACACATCACCCAAAGCAGTGATAGTGAAGGCAAAGATAAACAGCTGGGACTACATCAAGTTAAAGAGCTTCTGCACAGCAAAAGAGACAATAACAAAAACAAAGAGAAACCCCACCAACTAGGAGAACATTTTTGCACACAATACTAATGATAAAGGACTGATCACAAAAATCTGCAAAGAGCTGATGAGACTCAACAACAACAAAGAAAATAATCCAGTCAAAAAATGGGCAGAAGAGCTAAAAAGAAACTTCTCTGAAGAGGAAATGCAAATGGCCAACAGGCATAGAAAAAATGATCAACATCACTTGTCATCAGGGAAATGCAAATCAAAACTACCATGAGATACCATCTCACACCAGTGAGAATGGCACATATTAAAAAAACTAGCAACAACAAATGCTGGCGAGGTTGTGGAGAAAAAGGAACTCTTCTGCACTGTTGGTGGGAGTGCAAACTGGTCCAACCACTATGGAGAGCTGTGTGGAGATTTCTGGACCTACTAAACATAGAGCTTTCATATGATCCAGCAATTCCACTCCTAGGTATTTACCCAAAGGACACAGAAACATCAATTCCAAAGAGCACCTGCACCCCTATGTTTATAGCAGCACTATACAATAGCTAAGCTTTGGAAACAGCCCAGATCCCCAAAAATAGATGACTGGATCAAGAAGATGTGGTACATATATACCATGGAATATTACTCAGCATTTAAAAAAGATAAACACATGCAATATGCAGCAACATGGATGGCGCTGGAAGGGATCATGCTCAGCGAAATAAGCCAGAAAGAAAAAGAAAAATACCGGATGGTCTCACTCATAGCAGGAATCTAGAAAACTTAAATAAGGGACCAGGAAATTGAATAACTATAAGAAAGTGAAGATCAACAAAAACTATGAACCAGAGACACTTTTTGTGGGGTGGAGGGAAGGAGGGGAGGGATTGGGGTCAGAATGGAGGGGTTGAAATTGTATGGGGAATATAAAAATAAAATTTATTATTAAAAAAATAAAAAAATAAAAAATAAAAATAAATAAAAAAAATAATTTGTAAAATTAATCCTGAAATATTAAATAATTCATGGCAAAGTGATACAAGGGTTTTTATCCAGGACTGAACTGAGTGTATGTGTGTTTGTGTTGAAAGAGTAATGCTAAAGAAATACAATTTCCCTAACATTGAAGTTTTGAAACTTGGTTCCAGGTTGTACATTTAATCCTTAAAACAACACAATGAAATAATAAAAGCATATATACTGGGGGGAGGAAAAGCTCCTACCAAGTCAACCTTGGCATTGAAAAGGAAATGCAGTATTCGTATTTTCAACAGTTTAAAAATGCAACGGAACAACAATATGAAAAAACAATCATGCATATATTTTCTTACACAACACCTCTCTAAATTTAGTAATAATTATGTCAGAAAATTATCTAAAATGTTTTGTTTTTAATTTGACTTCACCCTTTCATAAAGCAGTGCCGTGCATATAGAAAAAAACAGCCTTATCATATATAGGTTCTTAAAACATATTGACAAACTGATTTCCTATTAAGTTGGACCAATATCTATGCTACAACAGAGTTTGGGGAATGCTAACCTTTCTATACCGGTTTTGGCACTGAATTTAGGCTCATTATAATTGCCAATACAATATTGGACAAACTGAATTTTTAGTATTTTTGTTTTATTTTGTTACTAGGAATTTAAACAACTGTCATCTGTTCATTGGCTATTTGTACTTTCTTATTTGTAGCATTTACTCACTTTATATGAAGTTGCTTTTTTTTATTTTCCTTTGATATATGAGCTACCAAAAAACATCATCTTAATCACCTTAAAATAAAATATGCTATGAAAGTTCCCAAACTTCATTTATTTCATATCATATATCATTACATTCCTATGCATCTTTATTACATTTATTATATTCCTATGCATCTTTAACTATATTTCTTTTGCAGTTTTAGACTTTTGTATTTTGATTTTAATACATATAATGTGTGAGAAAGAGTACTTTCTAATTATCTCCATTTTCCAAGGATGACCTATTAAAATGTCTTTTGGGATATTTTTCAGTATTTCTAATGATATATTAAACTTCAAATTATAATTTGTTACAACTACATTGTGAGCTATTATCATATTGAAAGAAGGTTTACATAGTAACTTCCAAAGCTTGCATAAATACAATGTCAATTTATCTATCTTATGATGATTCATTTGGTTATCTCAAACAGCACAGTCCATTTTAAAAATCCCTCCCTTTGGCCTCCCCGGTGGCGCACGCGGTTGAACGCTGGGTTGCGAAGCTGCCCATAGCCTCTGCAGCAGTTCGATCCCCGGCCACCGGGTAGGGTCCCACATAGTGTGCAGACCTCTCCTGCCACCCGCTGCTCCCCTCAGCAGTGTACTTCGTCAGTCTGCCTGCTCTGCTTTCCACTCTGACTCTGGTGAATTTTCTCACCCTCCTGCACTTCTGACTGTACCCAGTGCTTATATAAATAAATGAATAAATCTTTAAAAAATAAAAATAAATAAATAAAAATCCCTCCCCCTAATAATGTTAGTGAATGGAGAGAAAAGAGTGAGGCATTATTTTAATGTCAAGCACTGTTCTAAAAAGTGGGTATTTTCTACCACATGGTGGGTCTATGTGGCCCCTCAAAATGTCTGTATTTACTTTCTGGAAAGTGTTATTCTCTACTTGAATAATTCTGAGATTTCATTCCCTTTTAACAAATGTGTTTGAGTGTTTACTATATATTTACATTATGAATGTTAATGCCTTCCACCTTATAGACCACACAATAGTTTATGGACAAAAATACATATATCAAAGATTGTTTTCACATAGGTGTTTCTAAAAACCTAAGAAATCTGCCCAAGTGTTATGTAGGAAACAATGAATTGCAAATGCCCAAAGGAATGAGAAAAGAGGAATGAGCTTGTCTAGTGAAAATGTGCTGTGAATGTTTATGAAAAGTAGGAAATTGAGTGTAAGTATTAGGAACTAGGGTTACTCTTCTAATAAAAGGCATGATTGGTCCTGAGAATATTAAGTCATTGTTAATTTAAGTCACTATGATTTCATAAGTTGCTACAGCTGTTTCCACCATCTCTCCTTTGTGGAGTTCTTCTTTACTTTGCTGGTAGGATATTTAAAAAAACACAAATGTGTTGGCATCATTCCCAATTCCTGCTTGATGGCCACCCATCATGTTCCGTGTAAATTCCAAACCTGTTATCATGATGCCTAAGACATTCTTGCTCTGTCTCCTGCTTATCATGACAAATTTTATTTTTCTCAAAAAGATTTCACGTTTGAGTGTGCCTAAGAATCACAAAAGCATATTTAACCCGATTCCTAGGATACAATCACAGATTATGATTTAATAAATTAAAGGTTTGGCTAAAGACTGCATTTTCAAATGACTCTACCCCTTCCACACCTATCCTGGGGAGATTCTGATACAGGGCACACAACCTAAGAAACCTAGGTTTGTGTTGAATTAAACTTCAAAAGCCTTTCTTGCTTTTTTTTTTTTTTTTTTGCCCAATTGCTCTTAACTTTTACTCACCTTAGAAGTCATTGCTTTTTCAAGGAAGCAGCAAGATATTGTTTCTTTTATTATAATTCTATGCAGAAAAGCACACTTCTGATATTACTTTCACCTCTTTACAGGTTTTCCTATTGAGAAGATAAATTATCAAGCAGTTAAACGTCTCACTAATGTTCCTCAGTCTATATGAGTTTACTGTTATTCTAGTGGATCAGTTTCTCTTGAGTTTGGTTAGCCTGCATGTGTACAACTTTCCTGAAATCTGACTACTACCAGGGAAAGCAATAAAACTGAAATAATCAATATTCATAAATACAGAGTTGATGCTAAAGTGGACTGTATCTCATGATGTGTACCCTAAAAACATGTCAACAACATATGGAATAACATGTGACTTTTCCTCTCCACATCCAGTGGATTTGTAACTTTTATTTTTAAAATGACATTTCTATTTATGGAAACATTTAGCCATTCAAAACATAAAAATTAAAGAGAATGGGAGAAAGATGGCCCAAAGTTACAAACTTCCAGTTATGAAATTTTAAGTACTAGGAACGTAATGTACAACGCAATGACGATACCCAACATTGCCATATAACATAGGAAAGTGATTGAGAAATTAAACCCAGAATTCTCATCATAAGAAGAAATAAACTTCCATTTTTTCCTCTCCTTTCCATAGTGTCTCTAGAAGATGGATGTTATTTGAACTTGTAACCATTTCACTATATATGTAAATCAAACCATATATACTGTACATCCTTAACTAGTACAGTGATGTCAATTATTTCTCAATAAAACTGGAAAAAACTTAATAAAATTAATTTTACTTATTATTTCTCCCCTTCTACAAGAGTAATTTTGTATGTGCTCTTGATTTTATTAAATTATTGTTTGTGATTTCTGTATTTATTTTCCTGTAAAGCATAAGCAACTTGCTAATCAGATATGTGTGTGTGCATATGCACCAGAGAGAATTCCTGCGTGAGATTTTTTAAAAAACTCTTCTCAGTAGCGTTTTTTTTTCACCCCACATCTGACAGATATAAACATGAAGATAAGAATCATGATAGGCTGCTGAATAGTTTATCTGTTTGTAGTTTAGCTTCAAATATATGATTCTAAAACTCAGAATAGATACATCACTTGGTGTAGCTCAGATAATTGATTCATAAGTCAGTTACATCAGGCAGGTTTTGATGGTATCTTTATAAACATGCTGGAGCTTTCAAATGCCTGATGGTATCTCTCATGCTGACATGAAAGGCATTTAGAGGTTGGAATATGCTACCAGTACAACTTGTATTCTAGATACAGTTCATAAGGCCTATTAACTTGCTATAGTACAAGTAAAATATCACTAAAATGTAATAAATGGAATGATAATACAAGAAATGCCTGTGTAATTGTGTTTTAAAGAAGCCATATGGGATAATGACTTTTATATTAGATGTTTAGTAATAAAAAGACAGGCAAAGTTAATACATCTAAATTTAATACATTCCATACCTCACATTATGTTACCATCTTCCCCTGGCCTGCTGCCTGTTCTCACTTCCAGGACAGTTCTTCCAGGCCTGTCCTCACTTCCAGGCCAAATATATATTTTCTAGGCTCATATATATTTCCTGTTGCTATTCCCTACTAACTATGTACCACAAAAATATAATCCTAGAAGATACCTATTGCCATTTGAAGGAAACCAGATGTCACCCCCAAAATATGCTATTTTGGCATTTTAAACTCAAGTCATTTAAGAAACAGCAGGTGTGAACAGGACACTCTAACTTCCTTTTACTTCCTAAAACCTACAACCTTTGTGAAAGGTTGTTTTCCATGTACTAGGTAGAAACAACACATCCTCATCACCAGAATGTGGAATTTGGGGCTGAGAAAACTGTCCAAACTTGTTACTAACCTTTATTTCCTTAGTTACCTCTTCATCATGTATTATCCCTAACTCAAGTCCCTTTGTCAAGTCTTCATAAATTTACTGTTTGTCTAAAAGGCAGAAAAGTGCTCTCTTCTCTCAGGTCTTTACTTGTGAAGGCTCACAGGTGCATGTGAAAACATTAATTTCTATGCCTTCCTTCCATTAGTCTGTCTCATGTCAGTTTCACTCACATCCCTAGTCAGGCACTGTAAAATGGTAAAGATGTTTTCCTCCTCTACAGATTTATTAATTTTTTCAATAAATTTTTATTGAACATGTGCATATGTTAGACTGTACTGAGGATAGTGAAAAGCAAGACAGTCTCAATGCAACCTTCTCATTTCTAGTAGAAACTTACTGACACTCTGCTGCAATCAAGAAATTTCATGTTATCCTTGTGTCCTTATCGAAACCCAAAGCTTCCTTTCATCTGAACTCTCACATCCTATTTATCCAACACCAACTATCATTTTTTCCAAACAAGCATTTTTTCCAAACAAGATTTTTCAATACATCTATTTTTTAAGAATGAACTAATTCATTACCTAATATGCCTTTGTACTTTTGATCTCTGATTTATAAACAATCTGTTAGTGCATGTGTTCATAATTAATTGAAACTCTACTATTTTTCTTCTTTTCATGCCTCTATCAGTTTCCCCACTGGAATAGTTGTCTCTTTTTTCCAAAAAGATTTGCTTTAAAAACTTTTTAATCACATTATCCCTGAAAAAGAATTTCCATCTGGGCCTCCCCTGGTGGCACAGCGGTTGAGCGCTGGGTCGTGAAGCTGCCCACAGCCTCTGCAGCACTGGTTCGATCCCCGGCCACCAGTGAGAGTCCCACATGGCGGCAGACCTCTCCTGCGTGCCCACTGCTCCCCTCAGCAGTGTATTTCATCGGTCTGCCTGTTCTGTTCCCCGTTCTGGCTCTGGTGAATTCTCTCACCTTCCCGCACTTCTGACTGTACCCAGTGCTTGAATAAATAAATAAATAAATCTTTAAAAAAAAAAAAAAAAGAATTCCCATCTCATCTGAACTACTGAAATTATCCAATTTGGGGAAATGATGATTTGGACAGTATAAAATAATACATAAAATAATTGTACCAATATATATGGTAAACCCAATATTCTGGGACAATTATAGGAAATACAATTGCAAAAATTCTTATCCACTTTTCAATTATTCTACAATGGAAAGGTCAGACCACACATGGAAAATAGATACTTTGATAAATATTTATTTATTCATTTTTTCCTCAATAATTTTTTTAAACAATCTTTGTGTGCCATAAACTATTCCAGAAAAAGGAGAATATTACTGGATAAGAATTTAAATGTATCTTTCACCATAGATTTTGTGTTTTAGTAAAAAAAGACAAACAAGAGATGCATGAATATTTGCACAATCTAGATGGGAGAAGAGAAGGAGTCAAAAGAGGGGGAGAGGATAATGGAGTTTGGTGAAGGACTCTGGATTTGATGGGAGTGCTTTGGTGACTATACCTGACAAGGGAAATCCTATACTGTCAGAACACTAATAAGCATTTTGTAAAACAATGAAACTTCAATAAAAATTAAAAAATATATTTAAGAAAATAGTTAATACTAAAAAAAAAAAACCTAGATGATATTAGTTAGTGATAAGCAAGCCATATACAATGGATAAGAGACAGTGATCCTTGAGAGAAGAACAAATAATCTAAGCCATTAGATTAGCCCAATTTTCTTCCTGAAGTAATTTTCCACACTATTGCACAGAATGGAGAATCCAGATAGAAATCCCAGAATCGGGAAATGCAAGGTGGCAAGATAGTGTGTGGCAGAGAGAGGCCGAGAAGAAACTCAGACTGAAGGAGAATTCTAGAGACATGCAGAGGGCTCCTGGAGAGCATCTGCTTGAATATTAATTGTGTATGGGGACAGGAAAGTACCCGAGGCCAGAGAAAGATTTTAAGAGGGAGCAGTGAACAAAGCTCATGCAGATTTGGGAACCATGTCTTTTCTAGTATAAAGAGTGGAAAACCTCATACATCTTGGGCCATTCACTAAAGTGTTGCTTCAATGCTGTAGAATGTTAACTCGCTACTGAGTTGTTCCAGGTCTCCCTAACATAAAAGCTTAAAAGCAAGAACCAAAAGATTCAAACTTATTTCAAGTAATGTAAATTACTTGCTGTACTCTGGAGCCTGTCCTGAATGACTTCCTTCCCTCCTGACCTCCTTCATGCCTTCATAAAAAAATCATCTCAGGCCTCCCTGGTGGCGCAGGTGGTTGAGCGCAGCGCTGTGAAGCTGTCCACAGCCTCTGCAGTGCCGGTTCAATCCCTGCTGGCCGTGGAGATACTCACATGGTGCGGCAGACCTCTCCTGTCTCATCCGCTGCTCCTCTCAGCAGTGTATTTCAGTCAGTCTGCCTGTTCTGTTCCCCACTCTGTCTCTGGTGAATCCTCTCATCCTCCCACACATCTGACCTGTACCCAGATTCTTGTATAAATAAATAAATCTTTAAAAAATATAAAAATAAAAAGATCATCTCAAGAAGTGCATACCTAATCCCAGTTTAAACTAGCCACCCCACTTGCTCCCATTCCTGTGTCAAGCTGATGCTTCATGGCTGATTAATTTTCTTTTTTTTTTATTTTTATTTTTATTTATTTGTTTGTTTGTTTTGTTTTTGTTTATACATGCACTGGGTACAGTCAGAAGTACGGGAGGGTGAGAGAATTCACCAGAGCCAGAGCGGGGAGCAGAGCAGGCAGAAGGACCGAAGTACACTGCTGAGGGGAGCAGCGGGCGGCAGGAGAGGTCTGCGCGCCATGTGGGACCCTCCTCCGGTGGCCGGGGAGCAGCCGGGGATCGAACCGGCACCACAGAGGCCGTGGCAGCTTTGCAACCCAGCCCTCAACTGCTGCGCCACCGGGGAGGCCCTAATTTTCTAATAGTATTTAGCACTTCACTATTTATGATCCTGTGTAATTTATGTACCTTGTATATCACTGACTATACTCATTAAAATACAAATTTTATGAAGATATGGAGTTTTATGTACTTTTTTCTAATCTATTCCCAAAGCTTAGAACAGCTCCCAACCCACAACATGTTGTCAATAAACACTGTTTAATTTTTTTAAAAAAATACATGAGTTTTACATGTTTATAAGCAAAAGATGGAAGAAACTCGCTAAATTAGTAAAATTAATAGTAAGTGCTCTAGGAGAGACAAATTGAGAATACTATAAAAACTATCAGCATTTTTTTCTTCATACTTTTATATTATTTTTAAAGTCTCTACTCATAACAGCATGTATTTCTATGATACTATAATAAAACTAAGGGTTAAAGAATAAAATTATAGTGCCTGCCATATAATGTGCATTAAATATTTTATTTAATAAGGATGTTATGGGGCCCACTATGTGCCAGTCACAATAGTCAGTTCTTGGAGATGGTAGAACCACAAGTACTACCAGTTCTTGAGTGTAACATTGCGTATTCATTGCATAAAAATTGCTCATTCTTTCTATTGCTATAAAGTTACATTTACATTTATGAAAAAATAGCAAACTGATTTCTAACAACTTGGAAGGGAACATAAGGGAGGTTTCCAGAATGATGAAACTATTCTTTATCATGCTTAATGGCAGTTACACATGTGAATATACTTGTTAAAACTCACTGAACTGTGCACTTAAAATATGTACAACTTACTGTATGTAAAATCTTGATCAAAAATATATATCCTAATTTTCGAACGGATATCCTATTTTAAATGTAATGCATGCTCTTGCAGAATACTGGAAAGGGGAAATCTACTTTTTAATGTAGAAATTAATAAATGTGGTTGATGATATTTGAGATTTTTATTTAGATTAAAAATAAAGATATGGAATTTTAATAATGATGAGTTATGCAAAGATTTTTATATCCATATAAAAATGTTGACTATGCAAATAGGTCCAGCAAACTCTTCCAATACTTGCAAGTATGAAATACTCTAGCTGTCCTTTAATTACAAAAGTAATTAATGTTCACTTACAAAATATTTGGACAGTACAGAGAGAAAATTATCCATGGACTAATAATCACTAGGCATACTCCTTTGTTGGCATATTCCAGACACACGTACATAAATAAAATCACACTTGACTGCACGCTTGTATTTTGTTTTTTTACTCACTATTTAAACATTTTCCATAATTTTTTGAATGTACAAGTGATTTTAAACATGTATCTGTGTGTGAATAATAAAACTAAGCTATCATAGTGAGATCACAATATAGTCTTTGCAGGGTCCTCTTATATTTAAAAAATATATATTTAACCCATCCAGCACTGCACTAGCTTCTTAGCATGTTACTCAATAAATGATTTTATAGTCCAAATAACATAATTACATTAACCATTAGACAATAACATTGTTAATTTTTTTGCTGCAATAACAAAGTATTTAAAACAGTGTTTTATGGTGAGCTACAGTGTAGATTTCTAAAAGTGTCAGGTTAGGGTGATTAATGACAAATCCATCACCTACCATTCTATATGTATCATCAGCCATCACAATTTCTTTCGTAATATAGCCTTGCAGTTCCTAAATGCTTAATTTGATTATTCTTAACAACTATTAATATCTCTATTGATATTGAAACCTTAATCATCTTTTATTAAAATTTGAGCAATTTTGCAAAGCACTTGCATATCTGAAAATCATTTATTTCAACATAACTTATTTGTCTTTGTAACAACTGTTACAAAATTTTCCCTGAAAATTCTTTTGATTTTGACTCCTCTTAATTGGCTTCTTATACTAAAATTTCAATGACATGGTAAATACACACCTGTATAAAGTAGTTCCTGAAAGGAGCTTCATATGGGGCCTAATTTCTCAAGAAACAGCTGCTGCAAAACCCACGCTGGACACTGGGTTCACTTGCCACCTGTTGTGTATAAGCAAAGTCTTCTAATGTCATTCAGTTAGCAAAAATAGGTTCTAATGTAGGGCTTTCATAAACAAAAAGTGACAGAACTCCAACTCTCAAAAAGCAGGGAATACCTATACACAAAAATGTCCAAGTCACAGCTCCTTGGGCCCCTCCCATAGCATTCCAACAACCAAGTATCTGCTTCATCTGGTTGCCTCTACTTCAGTATATTCAGGTTAAAATGCGGTATGCAACTGCTGCCATTCTTACTTTCCTGCCTGTGAATGTTTAAAGAAAGATGGGAGATGTTGGTAGTGAGTTCTGATGTGGCTATTTCAGAAAGGCATTCTCATTCCCAAGGAAGGGAAGTACAGATGGCCAGTTTTCTAGTTGTGCAAACTTTGTGTACAGGCTAGGACTTAAAGCATTTATGTTACAGATACCGATCACCAAGAAAAGTAAGCATGCAAAAAAAAATTAAATAAATAAAATAAAATATGAACCATATAGCATTTTAATGATATGAAGGAATACTCTTGGTAGGCTTTTAAATTAAAAATGAGATGACAAAATTATATCAATTATATCTATAAATGATGTATTTTATTCACAACAGTATAAAAATAATTAGAATGAAACACAATTATTAAACATGCTTACTTTTGAATTTTGAGATTATGTATGATTCATAGTAAGAAATTTGAATTTTATTCTACTGAGAATAAAAAAATAAATATTTCAAAGCAGAAAAAAAAAGTAAGCGTTTTCAGTCCATAAGATAGCACTATATATGATTTTACCTCTCATTTTAATTCTCTACTCAGTTAGTGAAACATGAAATTTCAGTGCTATTATAAGTTGCCACTTTCAAATTGAAAAACAGAATTTTTTAAAAAATATGTGAACCAATGAATTCAATCCCCCACACTAGTCAATGTCTCAATTAAGCTTCCATGTTTAAAAATTTATAAAACTGTCCAATGTACAATTCCAAGGTAGATATCATTTACTGGTGGTTCTATGAAGGTGAAATAAAACCAGTCAAATCCATGTTGCTTTACATGTTCCTTATAAAAGGAATTCCGTTTGTTGGATGATAGTTAATAAAAGAACATTCATCAAAGTTCTCTGCTTATTTTTCATTTTGTATCAACAATATTTTGTAAGTGTCCTCTACTAGATGATTGACATAGCAGTAGATGTTACTCAAAGAAAATAAATATAAGCATTTGTTGCTCTAATCCTGACTTTCGAAATATTGTGACAGCTCACTTCTATTTATGTTAAAAATGAAAAGTGTAGGAGAAAATGTTTTCCAAAATTAACTATCCTTTTGTATAATTTCTTATAAGAGGTTACATGTTGCTCACTGTTACAGAATAAGACACTAAAGAGTTGGAAAGAGGCAAGAAGTGTTTGATAGTGTTATCCTCAATATAATTGCTACAAAAGTAGTCATCTTATCACTTTTCTCTACCCAATAGTCCTCACTTTTGGGGCTGTTTTTCTTCACTAATCTGAATTACACAAGTCATAATTTAAGCCAATTGTACCTAATCTGTAGTGGATGTAATTTCTACTTGAAATGGAAGTTTTTTTTTTTTTTCTTTTTGGTAGAAAATGCTCCATTTCTAGCCTTCTTTTAAGGTTTAACTTTCTAATGTTTTATTAAATCATTTTATTATTAAATTATTATTCAATTCTTCAAATTCTAATATTTTCTGGTAATAACAAAACAGTATTGCATAGTACCTCACATTCACATACACACAAACATGCATGCATCTATTTGCTTGAGGCAAACATGCTTAACGTTAAACAATGCTAAAAGGAAAAACAACAGTTATTTAGAATGATCGAAGCCCATAATTTTAAAACTACTTTTTGGGCAAATTTGCTCAAAACCTCTCCTGTTGTGGAGCATATGAGTAAAATAAAGACTTCTCTTACTTAAGGTCCCAAAATCTTCTGATCTAAGTCAAGGAACTATTTTTAAAAATGCAGAGGAGGGAGGGGGATCAAAACAGGGGAGGAAAGCGCACAAGGGACTATGGTGATTGTGCACAGGTGAATTGGTGGAAATTTTACAGGAACTATACCTGAGAGGAGAAAGCATACATTGTACAAAAAGGAAGAATGATGTAAAATATATATGAAATTTAAAAAAAATTGTTGTTTGTATAAATTGAACATTCTACCTCCAACTCAACCCAAGAATTTTAATAGCCAGACATGTTTGCAATAAATATACCCCAAAACTTTGCAATCCCAAATATTAGCTGAAAAGTAAATCTGTAACTTGAGAAAATATCAGTTTCACTTGTATTTTGAGTATTTCCATGTATCTAGTAGTTAAGTACTCATATAGAGTTCTATAAAATCATCTGAAAATGAGAGGTAACCATGGTCATCCTTTCAGATAATAAAAAGTAATTCCACCATTATTTTCCTGTAATTTCCATTCTATTTTTTCTTAATTCTTTAAGTCGTCATTGTTCCAGGATTACTAAAATGTTGCCGTCAAATTCTACATTGCAATGGGCACTTTATAGTCTGCTAATTTCCATTCTTAGAATAATTTATATTTCTGTTATTAAAAATAAGTATACATTAAATCTCTATCCAAAAGGAAGTAAAATAATCTGTTTGGTGGTTTATATATTTGAAAATTATGAGAACATTCTTTTTTTGCTTTGAAATAGTATCTTGTCACTATAGAGTACATTTCCAATTTACAGTGTGTCTTTTTTTTTCTTTAGGAATTTAAAATACTTTAAATAATCTGGACTTTGCCTAATTCCCCCCGAATTGTTGAATATGACTGATAACTGCCTTTAAAACCTCTAATAGCTAAATTACAATTATTATGCAAAGTCCTACAATAGACAGTTATATGGATTGTTAAATGACTTTGCCTTTTTTGCAAACTATAATCATTTTCCTTTATTAGCTGAAGGATTTCATAATTTAAGGAAGATGAGAAACCTATAAGTCACGCTTTCAAATAAGGAACATGGATATTGCAAACATTAAATTCTCCCATAAAAATGTTAAGGCATCATTAAACTAGGTTCAGATTAATACAATTCAGTCAACTCTAGATAGATATCTCCCATAATAAGCTGAAACAATACCTAGTGATCTAAGATGTAAAATATTTTACAACAGCCAATTTATAAACCTATAAAACATACAGGTATCATTCAACTTCTTTATTAATAGTGCATGCCTTGTATTAAATCAAAACGATCTTAAAGGCCCCTCCCCTTTGGCATTCCCTTCCTCAGCTGTTGCCCCTCGTTATGTGTTATCTCAATGAAGCTCATCGACAGTGAATGACAGCATCTTTTTTAGTAGAAGCAGCATAGGCAATTCCTAGCCTAGTGATACAGCTGAAGTATCTCAGATTTATAGACATACTTGCTACCCTCAACCTGCAACATTCTGTGGCCTAATGTTGATATATTTGTTTCTCTCTAAATGGATGGTTTTTTTTTCTCACTTTGGAAAGCAGCAATTTATTCCTTTTTAGGTTAGTGCAAGTTGCTTCACCTATGAATTATATTCACAAGAAATCTGACACTGGGACAACTTGATCTAACAATTTTGAATTTGTTCAGAAAAATCCTTATTTTACCGTGTTTTTCTCCAATAAAAAAAAAAGTCAAACATTTCACATTGGCTGAAACATTGAAGGCTTTAATGAATTAAATGTTCTGGTGATCTAACAAACCAAAACATAATGGTTTACCAACTTCAAAACAACAGCAACACTTATTATGCTTACAAATCTGCAAGTGAGGCAAGATTACAAGAGGAACTCATTTCTGTTCCTCATGGCACCAGTTAGGTAGTCCTAAGGTTAGAGGCTAGAATCACCTGAAGATTGAGACATCTATCTGTTGTCTGTGTCATCCCAAACACCACGTGGTACCTTGAACCTGGTGCCTTTAGGACAGCCAGATTCACAAACATTGACTCATGGCCCACAAAGCAGTCACCAGTCACCTTTTCTAACCTGGCCTCAGAAGTTCTTACCCATTATGTCCACCTCATTCCATTTATTAAAAGAGAATCAACAAGAATAATGAAGAATCAGACTCAACCTTTTCTTGGAAGGAGTATCAAAAACAACGTGTTTTTTTTTTTTTTCAGAGTCAATCTTTTTTTTGGTCATTTTTTTTTTTATTTTATATATTTTTACATCAGTGAAAGTGGCTTTACCTCAGCTTTAATGAGGCATAATTGACAAAACTGCAATATAAATGATGTATAAAACAGGATGACTTGATATACATATTTATTGTGAAATGATTACCAAAATTGAATTAACTACCATACCTATCACCTCTCATAGCCAGTTCTGCGTGTGAGAGAATGCTTGTTCTTTTTATTATGTTCCATAGAGTTTATATAACAATGCCCCTAAGTCATCTTGCTAAGAAAAAAATCAGTGTCACCAATAGAGTTTTAAAATATACACAAATATAAGTAAAATCCTCAACAGAGAAATTCTGATCTCTGACTTACCACAGGTACATACACATGATTACTATAAAAGAATTTTAACACCATTTTGATGGTAGAGTTCTTCATTATAACATGGATAAACATGTTGTTTTTTAATACAAAACACCCCTTGAAGGATCTTCAACTGGAAAAGTTTTAAAGATTAAAGACAAAATCCAAGAAAGTGAGATCATCCAGGAAAATACTAAAAAAAAATTAAATTACAAGTGCTTAAACTAACATTTAAATAAAATCAATATTGAAAACTATAATAGATGAATAAAGTCCCTACAAATAATTGACTAAAAATGTTATCACTGAATTTGTTAGAATAGTACTATGCAATAAAGGTTTCTCATTTAAACTGCAATTTAGTCTGAAGGTTCTTTATTGACAGGAAACCATTTCACTGAATCTTGATGGACTAGTGCTGGTCAAAAAGGAGACAGAGTACACCCACTATGTTTTTACACAGAATAATCATGAAGTTCATTAGTAGAAGAAAAGTATCCTATTTGCTAGAACTTCAAGAAATACATTTTGCTTTCTACCTGATATGGTAAAAAAGGTGGCATGCACAGATTTCTAGGCAGTGATCAGTGGTTTTTCCAGTAGGTCAGAGATCTGTAAGAGGTAAGAGCAGAAAATAAAGATCAAAGAGGACTTGTAAAACCTTGTTGAAGAATGGATCTCTCATGGAGGACATAAAATATACAGTTCTTTGAGTATGATGTAATGCCCATCACAGAGCATCTACCAAAGAAAGTCACTTTATAATCATCTGGACCTGTCCTATAGATAACACCTTACCTCTTTTTTTGTGTTCCCTTTGTGCTTATGAAATGGGACTACGATAACAGTGACCATAGCAGGGATCGAAGTGATGCAAGCGTCCACAACTTGGACTTCGCTTCAATTAAGTTGGCCACTTCTAAGTTTTCAATAGTCAGAATCAGACATAGAACCTCTACCCTGGAAATGGCACCATTATTTTTGTTGGGGGGAGCGGACTGAGTGGGTGGATAACAGTTCTGCTGTTGCAGGACTCTCATCTACACTAATTTTGACGAGCTAATCTGATGGCAGCATTCCCAGTGTCAATTCTGACCTACAAATCAAAGTCAACTATTAAGTTTCTCAAAGTTGTCTGTGCCCACTCACCAGGGCGTTCCTCACTTCCTTCGTAAACCACATTCTTCTGAATTGTTCAAGGGAACACAATCAGATGAGGATTCTTGGATGCAACATGCCAGATTATTTCTAACTCCCTCATTGTTTTGAATGTTCTGATCTATATATTTGTGTAGTACCACACAAAGTTCTGTTGTAACTATTAGTCTTGCTCTAATGTATCATCAAGGTCAGATTTGTAAGGAATAGCAAGGCTACATAGACAAGCCCTAGATTGTGCTCCTAAGATGCTGATTCACAACTCTGGTGAGTAACACATGTCAAAGAATTCTCTCCTATCCAGCCTAACACTCCATGCCACCCCTGCCCACACTAGTCCGCCAGCCAAGATAATCTTCACCTTGGTTTGCAGGTTCTTGCCCACACATGTTAACCATGAGTGTGCAACACTGCTTGTTTTCCCAATTTTTTTCTGAGCTCTAACCTAATTAACAGCAATGTGGCTGAAGTCAGGCCTAGGACTGCAAATTGAAATATAGCAGGCAATAGGCTCAGGCAAGCCAGCTACAAGTGGTGCTGAAGACTAAGAGGTATGCATCATTCTCCTAATAGAAACTGTATTCAAAGTAATCTGAGAAGGCCCAAACTGTTCATCTAGTACAGTATGTTTCTCAGGGCAATAATGCCTTCCAGGTTATATACATGCAACCAGGTTTTTTGTTTGTTTGTTTGTTTTTTCCTAAAATATATAGATTTCTCTATGAACTAAAAAAAGACTTAGCTTTATATAAAAAGTTAAATCTGTATAAGTTATTTTCTTTGTATTATTAGTCTACTACATAAGGAAAGGCAGATTTTTTTCATCATCAGATCAACTACTTATTGACAAGAAATTTAACTTAAAGCCTAAATAATATGTAAAATTTGTGCAATATCAAATAACCTACTGGATTGTTGCAAAGGCTTAAAAATTAAATGCAAGCATTTCTATTAAATAGCTCATGAATGTTCACAAACTGATAAATACTATAATATATTAACTATATGAATATTATCGCATATTTCATCCAAGAGAAATATATAAACTAAAAATAAATCGAAGCCTATGAAGTAGTTTCATAAATTATAAACAATTTATTTGGCAAGGCAGTAGTCTGGACAGCAACCCAACAACATGCTATACCAAATGTTACTTTGTGTGATAAAGAAAAGGCTAAGTGTGTAGCAGAGTGTACAAGATAAAAAAAAAAAAAAGAAGGTAAACTATGTGGTTGAAAACATAGCTGTGGTTCATATTCAATCATTTCATATCACTATGAGGATTTTTAGAAAAAATAATTATGTACAAAGGGTAAATTTAATTATCATGTGTATGTTTGAAACTCTCTAATATAATAAATCCCCTAGGATCACATGTCTACTAAACAGATTTTCTTCTCTTTCCAAATACATTATTGATCAATTTGGCCATTGATTTAGATCCACTGGGTCGTCTCTTCTCTTTGAGTTTGAAGTTTGTCAGGATGTCCTTGATAATTCTGATAAACATCATTTCTACCTCTAGAGACTGCTCTGCTGCAGACAGTTCAGAAAACTGGCATCGGTTATCCAGGGCCAATTTTTGCCCTTCTTCCCAGCCAACTTCTCGCACATGACAGAGATCTTTCTTGTTACCAACCAAAAGCACTGCTGATTCCACAGTTCTGAAATACAGATACACAATTATTTAGCAAGATTGTTTTAACTTCTTTTTAATTAAATAAGCTTATACGACAAGGATTATAAAACAAAGAGAAAAAATATTGAGCATGTGTTAATTTTGGTCATGTGTATATGTGTAATGACAGATAACCCCTATTACTTAGAAAAATTATTTTTGATGGAATGACATGGAAGTGACAGGTTCTGAAAGGATAGGATATAAAGTGACACAAACCTCTTGAATTCTGGTTCTTTTTATTAGCAATGCATGATTATTACTTTTCCTACTTTCAGATTCCTTACATATAAAAAAAATGGTAAAATAGTTCTCCTCAACCAGAATTCTCACAGATATTAAATGAACTAATGTAGATAAAAGTACAAAGCATAAGGCCTGATAATGAAAAATGCTTACTAAGTGTTATTTTTCACTTCCTTAGCAGTTGAAAGACAACGAATAATAAATGTCTCTTTACTGAACAGTTACTGCAATTGAACAGTAAATCTAGATATAATTTTCCTAAGGAAAAATATGACTCAATACTCATTGCTATACCTTGTTAATATCCATAAAACATGCTCTGTAGAAAATTTTACAATCTCATGACCTTGTACAATCTTTCTGCTTATCTAGAAAATACATTTAGTAATATCGCCAGCAAATACCAAATATTGGTTTTTAGATACCAGTACCAAATATTGTAATAGAGTGAAACTCCTTAAAGCTAACTTTCATTTGAAGAGTATAGTAAGACCCCTACCTCTTAAATGGCATGGAATTCTGCCAGGATATTTACAGGGTGGGGGCAAGGGGAGGAGGGAGTAATGGTTATACTAACAAGTCTGAAACTCTATCTAAAGGGATCTTGTCCCCAGATTCCAATAAGAGGTGGTTTCATTTACACGGCAGCATGAACAAGGAGGGGAAAAAAGTACTGTATGTTCTGGACTTTTGATGATATCAGTAATAATTTTATCTATACAGCACCCACAATTACTGTAAAAGGTCAATCAGGAATGGTAAATGAAATAATTAGAAGGTTGAGTCACAAATACTAGATTTTATTAAACAATATTTTGCTTTCCTAGTTTATCTACAGACTGAAAACTGGAATATTCCAAAAATGTGCTGAGTAAATTAAGAAGATTGTCTCCAAATTTCAAATACAGATTTCCATTTTCAATTTTCAAGTATTTTTGAGTGCTGCTTTTGATTTGGAGGAATTTCAAAGGAATTTCATTAGTGTATCTAACCTAGGTCATAGTATTTAAAGACAAGGCATTTAATGATTGAAACGCAGCAATTCTTTTAAAAATCAGCATTATTACAGGTAATCAGAATTATAAAGTACTTTAGTAGACCCACATTCTTTTCTCCTGATTCCGAAATTCCATCAGTACATAATTAGGAAATGAGACATGAAGAGTAAAGAAGTTTTACCTAAGGACAATCAGATACAAACAGGAATTTACATCAACTGTCTCTTGGGAAATACTCCTTATCAATTATTTTCTGATGGTTTCAGATAGTGGACATTTAAAATCGATATAAAAAACACATATACCAATTGTCAGTAATAACACTGTGCTTTTTTGCTTTCTAAAGTAGAATGTATTTTAGACTCTAACAGCAAAACTGCCTAAGAATACAAAGAATCCTTTCCATCAGCATGCTGAAGAAAACCAAATATTCAAATGAAAAAGACTAAAACATAAGCAAAACTAAAATGGGAAATTCTTATGTTTAAACATATCTGAGTGCCAGAATGGTTTAAGGTACAGGTATGTCTTCCTTTATAGTTACTTGTCTCAAGGTAATTAACAATAAGGAATTGTTGATCAGCTATTTAAGGAGGTGAAGTGTAGAAAATTGTATTTTCATATTTAGAATTAAGTCTATTTTGCTTTGATAGACTGAATAACTCAATAGCTAGGAATTGGATGCCAAATGTAATAAATCTGGATTTATTTAGTATCCTTTACATTTTTGAGGGAATGAAAGGAAAGGTTGGAAAGCTAACTATCTTATGCACAGAGAACCATTATTTTGCTGCTGAGTGTCATGTTAACAATAGAAGCTGTCTTGTAAAATAGCCATTTACTCGGGGCAAGTAACTGTTTATGTCATCCAGGATATAAAGCATTCTCATCTTATTCCTTTTACTACATGTGTAACTCCTGTGGAATGGAAGGTGAATTGTTCAGGGCTGTTAAATTTTGTAATTGGAAGTCTGTATTAAACTCTTCCTAATGATGCTTACAGCTACATGATGATTTACTAAAGAAAAAGAGGAGAGGAATGAAAAGTATCTCACCTTTTACAATGACTACTTTGTGGCTCTCGGATTCTGTAGATCAGTGCTTTTGCAAAAGCAAATGAAGACCTGTCACTGATGTCATACACAATAATAAACCCATCTGCCCAATGCAGTTCACTTGTGAGGGAAAATTTTGCTTTCTGTGGCTGAAAACAAAGCAAGCACTTTGAAAATGGTAGGATCTGATACCTGTATTTTACACTCTAGACAATTAATGGAAACCAATTTCACATGGAAGAAATTTCAATAAGCCAAATACTGATGTTTACAAAAATGGATTTCTTTGTTTCCCTTCCTTTTTACCCTCTTTGTAAAGTGATTATGTTTTTAGGATATACAGGAACTACAGTAAAGTTACATATATCTCATTTTATAACTTTTCTCTTTAGAAATACTATCTCTACCTTTACTAATTTGTGATAAATTTCCTTTTGAATTAATATCCACATATTTCCTTTGAAAGTTATTATAGTATCTATCTAAATTACTAATGGAATATCTATTGGTTTTGGTATTAGATTCAAATCAGTAAAAAAATATAGGGTTTAGATAAAAAGATTTTTTAAGGGATATTTTAATTATCTAAAAGACACTGTAACATGAAGTTCTTTTTTTCAAAATTTATTTATTTAGGGCCTCCCCTGGTGGCGCAGGTGGTTGAGCGCAGCACTGTGAAGTTATCCGCAGCCTCTGCAGCAAGAGTTTGATCCCTGCCGGTTGGCAAGATACCCACATGGCGAAGCAGACCTCTCCTGTCTCACCCACTGCTCCCCTCAGCAGTGTATTTCAGTCAGCCCGCCTGTTCTGTTTCCTGCTCTGTCTCTGGTGAATCCTCTCACCCTCCTGCACATCTGTCCTGTACCCCAGTTCTTGTATTCATGAATAAATAAATCTTTAAAAATTTATTTATGCATGCAAGGACTGGGATACAGGCCAGAGGTACAGGGATAAGATGATTCACCAGAGACAAAGTGGGGAACAGAACAGGCAGATTGACTGAAATAGTCAGGAGAGATCTGCTGCGCCATGTGGGTAGCTCCCTGGCTGGGGATCGAACTCATGCTGCCTTGGCTGCAGACAGCTTTATAGGATGCATCTTAACCCCTTAAGCCATCAGGGAGGCCCCTACATGGTGTTCTTTTGAACAACTGGTAATTCCTTCTCTTATTTTTATCATCCTATTTTAATTTTTTGTAACTGAGTGAAAAAAGGAATGTGTACTTAAAATGTACTCTACGCTTTGCTCATAGTGATTAGTCACAAATACAACTTAGTGAAAATATAAACTGAGTTGATAAGCCATTCAACTATTAACATCTGAGGTATACTGTGACCTGATAGAAAAATGATATGAATATATCCTAATGTTGCTATTTTAAAGACATATGAAACTTCATTTTTTTGTGTCTTTACAGAGAAGTTAACTAATGGAATTTACAACACTAAAAATAAGCTCTTAAAATTTAAATAATAAAAATTGAGGGGAAACTTTAGGTTGGTTTTTTTTTTTAAGATTTATTTATTTACTTACTTACTTATTTAATCAAGAATCAGGGTACAGACCAGATGTGCGGGAGGGTGAGAGGATTCACCAGAGACAGAATGGGGAATAGAACAGGCAGACTGACGAAATACACTGCTGAGGGGAGCAGCGGGCGTGGCAGGAGAGGACTGCCATGCCATATGGGCTTCTCCCTAGCCAGCCGGGATCGAATCAGCACTGCAGAGGCTGCAAACGGCTTCACAGTGCTGTACTCAACCACCTGTGCCACCAGGGAGTCCCGAAACTTTAGTTTTAACTCCTCATATATTTTCTTCAAATCACAAATGAATAAAATTATTAGTATTTTGCTTTACTTACTTAAGTATTTACTTACTTCAGAGCAAGGGTCATATATTTCCAGATTCAGTTGCTTTCCTTCCAGATACAAATGCTTATTATAGATTGATTCTGAAAAATATGCATATTTTCATTATCTGTACAGAAACAAACCAAAGTTTAATAAAGAACTCAAATTTAGATTACAGTATGGCAAATTCAATCAAGCATATTTTAATGGAGTGGTACAATGGCTTTTATTTACAACCAGTGGTTGAAAAGCATGCATTTGTTATACTGTTCATATATATTTCTTACAAATGAACTTTACCATAACTTTTACCCCCATGTTTTTGTATTTATATAGCTGTCTTCCAGCCTAGTACTATGGATGAATGCTGTGTTTCCCTCTAAGGCCAACCAATTCACTATCAACTAGAATGACATGATACTACCAATGCTACCTCTCTCTTCTGAACTATAAATCCTTCTTTACTATATAATTACTAACAGCTGAATTTCTTCTAATTTAATTATCTTTTCGGTCCCACAATCTCAATTCTTTCCCTATTTTTCTATTTGTCTTATGGGAAGTATCTACATTTTCTGTCCCTTCTCTCTCACCCCACTCTTTTTAGATTATTCCAGTCAGGCTTTAACGACAATAACTTGTCTAAAACTGCACAAGGGACCACAGTGATAGGATACAGGTGAATGAATGGGTATTGGGAATTTCACAGGGACCAAAAATTGAGGTGAAAATGCATACATTGTACAAAAATGAAAAATGATGTAAAAATATATAAAATAAAATAAAATAAAATAAAATAAAAAAGATTTGTGTTTTTAGACTCAAAGATCACTTCTGTCTTGATATTGCCTTATCAGCATTAATGTAGTTGGTCACTCCTGACTCTTGACAATGTTCCTTCACATGGCTTTCAAGTTCATACACTCATTTATTTTCTTTATCCTCCTGTTGCTCCATATCAATCTTTTTTTTATTTGTCCCACTATAGCTTCCCATGCTCCAAACATGATCTAGTTCCAGTATCTCTTCTCAATCAACACCCACTCCCTTGCTGATTGCTGTACTGCCAAAAGCCTTTATATACTACCAACTACTGTGAAAAACCAATTTGTATTTATATACCAGACCTCTTCCCTGAACTCTAGTCACAAGTAATTTCCTAGTAGACATCTTCATTTAGATATCTGACACACATCTCAACCTTAACATATTTAAAAGTGAACCCCTGATCTCCCTGCAAAGACTACATCTTTCACAGTTTCCCATTCCATTGAGAGGCAAATCCATAACTCCAGTTTTTCAGACTAAAAATCTTAAGAAATCATCTAGATCTTTCTTTCCCTTACATCCTGTACTTATTCTATTAAAAATTCTTTCTCATGCTACCTTTAAAGGATATTTTGAATTTGTCTATCTCTCATTACCATCATTGCTAACACCTTGGTCCAAGCCATCATTACTTTTCATCTAGATTATTAAAAAGACTTTTAACTCATCTGTGTTATTTTACCCCTATTTCCCTTATATTTTCTCAATATATATGAAAAGTGGCTCCTCCCTCTTGCCAGGATAATCCAAAGTCTATAAAGTGCCTGAGAATGTCCCTCCTCATCTAGTCACCCATTGTATCCAAGACCACAGGTGGCCTTTTCTGGCTACTACCTCTCAGATCCTGTCCACTTACACTACTCTGTCTTCCACAACATTTCTCAATTTTTTCAGAAAGCTCCTGCCTCAGAACTTGGGCAATTATTTCTTCTGCCTAGATTGTATCCCCCCAGATAGCTTCATGATTCAGTCTTTACTACCTCATGTTTCTGTCCAGATGTCGCCTCCTCACCAATGTCTACACCTGATTTTAGATTCCCATATATTTTATTAGTGCCACTCTCCCTTGCTATTTTCTTTTTCCTTATAGCAGGTATCATCATATGACATAATTAATCTTTAATTTTTTGGCTGACGTCCTTCCAGATTGTAAAATGTATGAGGATTGGATATACTTGTCTTTCTGATTCACTGCTTCATCTCTCTACCTCTCTACCTGAGACATGGTAGGTGCTCAATAAATATTTGTTGAATTAACTAATTAATTATTCTCTGTAACTGTTATCCCATTCTTTTGACAAAATTCTTTCTTCTGTACGAAATGGCATCCAGACACAAAATCATTACCTATTTTGAAAAATACTCTGTACCACCTAATAGCAGATATAGCAGATATTCACGAAATATCCATGTGCAGATTTCAAAAACTGCCAACAGGGGTCACCAGCTCTTAACTTTTTAGAATTCAATTATTTCCCCTCAGCCTTCAATTCCAAAATGGTGTCATTTATTTTGCTAGACTGTCTTCACACACTGGTGACTTTTGGTCATTTGTTTGTCTTTTTAAAATGTCTCAAGTCTCAATGAAATGTTTACACATTTCTGTCTTTTACATCGTTATTAAAAAGATATTTTATAAAAAATTAAGGTGATTTTGTTGTTGCTGTCGATGTTTTTTTCAGGTTGCTTTATTTTTCAGTTCTGGAACATTTTCTCATGACTGACTCCTAGCTTGTGTGTTAACTCAAAGCTTTTGACTAAGATTATACTGACCTAGAAATGGAACAATAGGAATTTGTCTTTTTTTTTTTTTTTATAATTAGCACTTGCCCTAAAATATTCACAATACTGAATGGACTATAATACTGTTGGGCACATGTAGGAAACAGTGCAGGACAATGCTTCAGCAATATTTTCTGAAATACTCTAGTAATTCTACCTCATGAATAAGTGCTCAAGATTTTGTTGTTGTTGTTGTTTATGTCCCATGGGGGAAAAAATACTTATAACTATAACTACCTCTTACTCTAAATAAATCTTACAGAACAAAAAGATCATTCCCCTTCCTCCCAATTCTTATATATATTTCCTATAAGTCTGTTGTTCTTGTTTAAAAAAGAAAACTTTTCTTCTCCATTCCTCCAATCAGGTAAGATAGTCCCAGTACAGATATTTATTGCTGATCCAAAAATATACTCAAAACTCTGGCAAAATTGCCTACTTTTTAATGTCATGTATTTGCCATATGTCATGTTAATTCTGATCAAAATAACAGAAATTTATAGTAGAGATAGTGAAATGATCTGAAGATTCAAGCAACATGCCCTGGCATCTGTTTTACAATTTTTCTGAAAGTTACATAAGCAACCTAGATAATTATGAAACGATATTTGGTCAAAGCATAATTTTCCTATTCTTTTCACAAGATTTTACAACAAAATTTGTCCTTACCTTTCAACAGATGTTGATTTAATTTCAAATTTGTTTTATAATATTTGGGGGAGAGAACCCCAGCTTTAATAATTTCTGAGAAAAAACTAATTTCTAATTTGTTTGTGTTAACATCAAATTGGATGAATTTTATAAAATAACAATCAATTCAAGTATTTATTTTGGAATCTCTAACCTGAATCTATGAATAAAAAGTTACTTACACATGCACAAAGGGAAGGATTCTATTAAAATGCTGCCTCACTGATCTTAATTGTGGTTTAATTATGCTGCTGATTTTTAAGGTGAAGAAAGCCTAGAGTAGTAACTTACCAAAATTAGAAGCATATTCTCCAATGAATCGCTTGGTAAGAAACCTTACTATAAGGGCTGCAAAGTAAAAAAAGATGGATTTAGGGTCTTTTCTGTAAGGACAGATAATTAATTAGGACACAGCAAGGTTTTATCTTACAGCTCAAAAATTACCCAGCATTAAGAAGACCTTAAAACTTTACTGAATTCTGCTCTAAATACCAGTCAGCAAGATTTTCACTGCACTGTCATAAAGATTAGGAGGCTAGAAAGAAAATGCTCTTAGGCGTGCTGCCCAGTCGTAATTAATTAATGAATGCAAACACATCAGGCAACTTACCTTTTTTAACAGAAAGGGATTTCTCATTAAGATGCAAGAACTATAACATCTCTTTATTTTCTTTATCAAATTTAATCTGATTTCAAGGTACTATATGCTAATATGTTAAAGACATCAGCATTTGCAATTGTTGAAGGGTATAGTGCCTTCAAAATCCAGGAAACAGGAAATGGACATCTAATGTAAGTTTATCTTATTGTTGTTCCTGGACTGGTTATGGTTAATTAGTTTCAGGTGGTACTGGTGGCATCTTCACCACTAGAGTAATGTGACCAAAATGAAATAAAATAAACAAAACATGGCTGTTAAAGTCACAGCACTTGTTTCTCAGCTGCCAGGAATCTTACAAAGCAATGGGCCTCCAAGTTCTTTCAGTTAGCAATGCTGCATTTACAAAAATAATCCATAGATCTTCCCTTAGTCTCAAGGCAGAAGAATCTTTTGAAGGTCATTGTTGGGCAACTGGTGGGTGTGAGGAAAGAGGTGTTTCAGTGGTAGGTAGGATTCCTATGGATTTTAATTATCAATAGAACAAGAGAAAAATTAACACTTGTCTTGGTATGCCTATCTATACAGTCTATAAGTATAAAATTAATTACTTATAAATATGAAAACTCCTGATGAAAGAGAGCATGAGTTAATACAAAGTTAAGGTATGTTACTACATATATTTACATATGCATTTAACATATTTCTCACTTGTTTTTTGCTCTATAGTTGTACCATAGGAAACATCACCGACCACTCACCAGATTTGCCTGTTCCTTCAGCCCCCAAGACAGCAAGTTTCACATCATTCATCTTGCTTTTCTATTCCTTGGCAGTGCTATCTTCTGGAGTTATACTCACTTAAGCCAAGAATTTGTTTTTTTAAGCCCTTTTTATTAACATGACTCTCATTTCTCTAAGACCAACTCCACCCCCTAATCCTGCTATCCAATAACATCTTCAGAAACATTTTCCTAAAGTAATTTTGAACTTACTCCATTTAAAAACAAATGGAGTTATATTTAGATACCAAAGCTCACTAATCCAACAGTCAAGAATTTGTAACAGTTTAATTTCCAGTTTACCTAAAATCTACCTAAGACCCTGAAAAATAATCTCTCTTCATTAAGTAAAGGTTTAGAGGACAAGTAAGCATTTCCTGTATATTTAGTTTGACTGGATCAATCGATTTTGATTTTATTTCTATTGATACCTAAGCCTATATCTTCTTGGGGTTCTTCTATGAAAGACAGGGGTATAAATTAACTCAATTGTGAAGAGAAATGAGAAGGAGGGGGATAGCTACTTCAGATGTGTTAGTTAGTTTATGGTTATAAGCAATGCACATGAACTCCAGCCCAGGTCTTTCAGAGTCATATGAGGTTCACAAGGAGTAATATGAGCACTACAGAGTCTCATTTTTTAAATATCTTCCTTAATTAGTAACTTCACTCTTTTTAAAATATTTTAGGCCAAAAGACAGCCATCAGATTTCTTATGGGAAAAGTAAAGCAATCAACTTAATATTGTTTGAAAAGTAATAAACAGAAAACTGTCATATTTATTTCTGTGTATTTTGTAACTCAGAAACAAATCTTGAAAAAAGAAAGTCTGACAGGGGTATTCTGACTTAATTCACTTATTTCTGATAGAGAGGTAATTTAATATGCAAAATAATGAGTTTCTCATAGTTCTTTTCAGCAATTTTCCTTTACCATACTTAATGCCTACATTACTTTATTCTCCCTTCTCTCCCCCTTTTAAAAACTCAAGACTTGAGAGGTGATTCCAATAACTAATGGAAGAATTCAAACTTTACATACTACATTTTGTGCCCCCAACGAAGAAGGTTCATGTCCAAAGAAGTCAATCACAGGAAAAATAACCCATTTGCTTTATTTTAAATGTACTTATTTAACAAACATTTCATAATTGCCACTATTTAAAGTTATGTTGGGTTATGAAGTCAATGACTAAATAGCAAATTTGCTCCACTGATTGAGTTTACAAGAGCACTGCTGAAATAGAGCTCTGCCTAAGGGCTGGGGAAAGCAGAACAGTATATAGAAAGATCTTCAAAAAGTATGTGAAACTGGAAACATGATAGCAGCTATAGAAAGGGGGAAGGAAAAGTGACAGGGGACCAAGGGGATGAGTCAATTCCTAAAGAAGAAACAGACTGTAAAGAAATCAAGGCAACAGAGAGAATAGCCATTTGTAGGATCAACAAGTAAGAGCTCAAAAAACACATTTTTATTTTTACTACAAATTATTAAAAACCAAAAACCAAGCTAATGTTTCTCTTTAATTCATGCAACTATATTAAAATACACATGCTTATTTTAAACTGAGGAAGTTTACTAGCTGATTTATTACACTGTGGAACTGAATGTATTTTCTCCACTTGTAGAAATTCTATTTTTACCTTTTAAATTTAGGATTAGTATTTTTAGGAAGTTGAATATATCTACAGATATGATGGAAAAAGTCAATTTCATAACATACATGATTCTGAAAACAACATATGAATAGTTATTATGAAGACACCTGCATTCTTTCACCTTATCCTCTATCTCCATACTTCTGTATGGATTGCAAAAGCAAATCCAATAAGACAGCATTGAAATAAATGAAGTTGTAAAAGCAAATGGAGAAAACAAAAGAATGCACAATCTTTCTAAGAAACACATATACCTATGTGTAATTTTTCTAACTCAAGCAAAACATGCTAAAATATTCTGATAGACACATAATTATATTATCTAGAACTTTTCAATCTCCCAAAAGAAACAACCATTCACAACAAAAATAAAATCACTTTTAATATTTCCTTCTTTTATTGAATGGACAAAATTTACTGAGTATCTTGTTATGGACTCCTGACTAGATATACTCAGCACTTAAATCATATCTGTAAACAAAGTACTCAAAAAGCTTACAGTCTAGTCATGGGGAATGGATATTAACAATAAAAAAAACAAGCAACTAATTATATATCAAGTATTTACAAATGGTATAACTTTCTGTCAGCTTTGTTTTTCTGAGATTAAGTCAACTACCCTGTCTCCATTGTAATTTCCCTGTAGTTTCTGTTAAGAGCAGCTGCATAATTTCTCTGCCAAAAGGTGCAGATTCAGAAAGGTGGTGTGAGTCATCTAAATTTCCAAAGAAAATAGAATATTTTATTTTATAATACTGTTCTAGAATCTTGCAAAGATATAATACTTGCAAACTCAATCTCTGGGTCGACTGTATTCTAAACCAGACATGAATAATCAACAGATAAAGAGAAAAAATATATATATATATATATAAAGCAATGCCATTTATGATTACAGATACCCAGACCCTGGGTATACCCCTGAGTATATTAGCAAATCAAATCCAGAAATGTATGTAAAGACCCAAACATCATGAGCTGGTAGAACTTATTCTAAGAATGTCAAATTGGTTGAAAGGAGGAAACTTAAAACATTTCATTATGTCACTAAGATCAAGGAGAAAAGCTACTTGATAACATACCAGCATTTCATGAAGTCTAACAATTACTCTTAAAAACCCACTTTGAAATCTAAAAATAGAATTCTTAATGTGATTAAAGTATATTTTTAAATACACAAATATTGAAAAAAAATACCTATAAAATAATTACTTTCAATCATTTTCTTACAAAAAGGATGTTGTTTTATGATAGCACAGAGTTCATAGAGCCATCCAGCACGATGAGGGGGAAAAATAGCACATATTGGAAAGACAAAAATAAAATATAAATAACTGAGAATTTTTTAGGCTAAAATAGGTAAAAGATAAAAATACCTTTTGTGAAACATCATACTAGAAAACATAATTAAACACTTTTAACAGAGCTGGATTGAACTGTTCAGTAATGGAATATATTTCCAGGAAGAGGAATTGAACACATAGAAATTTGTTGTTATGAAATACTTAAACTGTGTTGGTACTTTTAGAATAAATGCATAGAACAAGTGTCTACCTCGTATCATACAGGAAAAAATATTACATTAAAAATTCTACTGTGGGGCCTCCCTGGTGGCAGAGCAGTTGAGCGCTGGGTTGCAAAGCTGCCCCCAGCCTCTGCAGTGCCGGTTCAATCCCTGGCTGCTCCCAGGCCACCGGAGGAGGGTCCTGCACGGCGTGCAGACCTCTCCTGCCGCCCCCTGCTCCCCTCAGCAGTGTACTTCGGTCCTTCTGCCTGCTCTGCTCCCCGCTCCGGCTGTGGTGAATTCTCTCACCCTCCCGCGCTTCTGACTTGTATGTATAAATAAATAAATAAATAAATCTTTAAAAAAATAAATAAATAATTCTAGTGTGAAAATCAAATTAGAAAAGTCAAGGTGAGAGATATAGTTAAAGAATAACATAAACACACACATGCACATATGCGCACACCTGTGCACACACACACACACATACACACGCACATGCACACACTACATTTGGAGTCTTCCAACTCATCTTGGGGAGGGGAAAGGGGGCAAGTCCTGCTAAGCAAGAAACAAATTAAAAGTCACAGAGGAAAAACATTTTCAGAAATCAAACCAATCCAAAGACCTGTCATGACTGAACTTCAAGCGTTGGTTATTTAGTCTCATGGGGTTATTTATCAAGATTTGTGCATTTGAGATTCATTATAACAAAACAGATACATACATACAAATGGATCACTTTTAATAAGAATGGAGTCATTTGCTTTGCCTATATAATCCAAGTCACTGAAGGAAATAATGTTCTAACAGAAAACAAATATATTTAGCATGGGATTACTTCTAAATCCAACTATGTGAAAATATGAAAATCCATCATGGAAGAGAGTTGCCATTGTTAAAGAAGAAAATGGCATTATTTTAATCTCACAAAGCGTATCTTTTAAAGCAGCTAATATTTAAATTACATTGAGAGTTCAGGCATATTATGCTGGGGTTAGACAAGGGACATGGGGGAAATATTTACAGAATAAAAGAATACTTGAATCCTAAACTGGATCTGTCTTATCTCTCTTCTGTTCTCCAAGCACTCAAAGTATCAGGCATAAATAGCATAGATAAAATTCTTAGCCAGAAATTAGATTAACTTTCTCTGCAATCACAAATCCTCCAAAATATCTTCCAAAGAAATTATTCAAACTTGAATATATAGCTAAACAAATGATGAAGATATTATAACAATGATTACTATACAAAACTTCTATTAATATTAACGGGGGCTACTATACTAAAACTCCCATTATTCCACAATCCAGTATTTTTTTGGCTATAATATATGCATCATAGGACTAATAATTGCTTAGGTCATCAATTTATATTCTAACAGGTCACTCATTGCTTGCAATATTAGATTTGTTTTGATTACTTTGATGGATTGTTTATCTGAACAAAGAGGTGAAACAGATTGATATGTAAAGAAAGTATTTCCAACATTATTAGGTCTATAAAGACTATGGGGGGTTGTCTAAGCCTTTTCATGGTTATAGTTTACGGCTTATAGCTTCTTGTCAGTCTTTACTTAAAACTGAATAAATCCCATCTTTGTTCTTCCTTCTTCCTTTCCTCCCACTCCTCTCTTCCTCCCTATGTGCACATGTCACTTTCTCTTGCTTGCTTGTTTTGGTTCCCCCCCCCTATGTATTTAGGAATTTCTTTATTAGTAGTGTTCTAAAATTTCACAGTGCTATTTCCTGGTGCACATCAATCTTTTCACTCACTGGACTGGTGCTCACTTGGCCCCTTTTTATCTGGAGATTTCTGTTGCTCAATTCTAGAGAAATATATTGTATTAAAATTTATTCAACTCTGTCTTAGGTGTACCTGTTGTCTGGAACTCGCATTCTTTGGATTTTGAACCTTAAAGATTGACTCCCAGTGACTGATATTCTCTTTCCCATTGACATTTGCTACATTTTTAACATCCCCTTTATGTGTTATTTCTATGGATTTCCACAGATTATTGATTCTACATTGTGTATATGTGTTTGTAAATATTATATGTAACTGAAAGATTGCTTTCTTATTTGTTGTTACTATATTCAAATACATTAGTTTTCATTTAGAGATAAAGATAAAACTTCTATAGTAGAATTTGCAACTATTTAAAATCCCCAACATAAATTTATGAATATTTCTTGGCTACAATATATGATTTTACTACATAATGTGTGTAAATTGCAATTGAGCAAGGTAAAGATATTTTATCATTCCCAAGCAATTAAAAATCTCAGTTGCTATCATTAACTGACCCATGCAGTTACACCTTCATAATCCTAAATCATTCTTAGAAAAAGCTTTGAAAAATAAATTTTCATTTGGGTATCATATTAAAAAAATGTTTTATTCAATATGCAATGTTAGTAATTAACTAAATTACATAGGCCTTTTTTCTGCTAAAGAAAACTGATGAATACCTCACCAATTTTCAAAGGTTTTCAAAGCGAGTGTGAGACTAAATAATTGAATGGCTTTGCTAATTTTTCTCAGCATGCATACTTATAATTGCAATTATCTTTTCAAGGTAATGATTCAGTTTTTATTTTACTCTTTTAAATTATTCTGAGGTGTTTATTGTTTCAAAAGGCTTTAGTTTTCTGCTATATTTGTATTAGCTGAAACATGATAGCTAATAGTAATTACAATTCAGTTATTCACCATTATTGTCTTCCCTAAAAATTCTTGTCACTCTTTCTGTGGACATTAGTGATTTTCTTTGAAGCTGCTTTAGTTTTTCTGAAGCGTTAGAAATTAGGCTAAAATTTTAGTTAGCACTTTCTTTTTTTATTTTTTTTAATTTTATTTTTATATTCTCCATACAATTGCAACCCCCTTATTTTGACCCCAATGCCTCCTTTCCCCACAACCCCCCCCAAAGTGTGTGTCTGGTTCATAGTTTGTTGATTTTGATTTTTTCTTTCTTACAGTTATTCTTTTCCTGGTCCCTTATTTAGGTTTTCTAGATTCCTGCTATCAGTGAGACCATCCGGTATTTTTCTTTTTCTTTCTGGCTTATTTCGCTGAGCATGATCCCTTCCAGCTCCATCCATGTTGCTGCAAATTGCATGTGTTAATCTTTTTTGAATGCTGAGTAATATTCCAATATGGAGCAAAGAATATGCACTGGAGCAAAGAAAGTTTGTTCAATAAATGGTGCTGGGAAAACTGGGTAGCTACATGCAAAAGAATGAAACTTGACTACTACCTCACACCATGCACAAAAACCAACTCAAAATGGATTAGAGAACTAGACATAAGACCTGAAACCATAAAATATATAGAAGGAAATATAAGCAAAACACTACATGACATGCACCTCAAAGACACCTTTACAGACACATCACCCAAAGCAGTGATAGTGAAGGCAAAGATAAACAGCTGGGACTAACATCAGATTAAAGAGCTTCTGCACAGCAAAAGAGACAATAACCAAAACAAAGAGAAACCCCACCGACTGGGAGAACATTTTTGCACACAACACTAATGATAAAGGACTGATCACAAAAATCTTCAAAGAGCTGATGAGACTCAACAAAAACAAAGAAAATAATCCAGTCAAAATGGGCAGAAGAGATAAAAAGAAACTTCTCCAAAGAGGAAATGCAAATGGCTAACAGGCATATGAAAAAATGTTCAACATCACTTGCAATCAGGGAAATGCAAATCAAAACTACAATGAGATACCATCTCATACCAGTGAGAATGGCACATATTAAAAAAACTAGTTAGCACTTTCTTAATCACTTGGAGTTGGTCAATAGAACAAAAGTGTCTTTGACTTTCAAAACAGATTTCCTCCTGCACAGCAGTTGCTCTAAGAGGAAATTTGAGGGGCAACACATGGTTTAGTTGAGTGCAAATCCTACAGAAATAGGATTTTAAAAGTCTGAGTAATACAAATGTGTAAGAATACATTATCTTTTCACAACTCCTTTCATTATCCTATAGAAATAAATGTTTCAAAATCCTATTTGGGACGAAAGAATTCTACAGGGAAATTGTATGTCATAGTCTGACTAATGACCCCCAAAGATAACAGGTATCAGTTAATATCTGGAATCTGCAAGTGTTAAATAATGTAGAAAAAAAGGTATTTGCTGATATGATTAATGTAAAATCTTGAGATAGGGAGATTATCCTAGGTTACTGGGGTGAGCCCTAAATACTATCAAAATGACCTTATAAAAAAGTAGGCAGATGGTGGGCCTCCCCTGGTGCCACAGTGGTTGAGCGCCGGGCTGCGAAGCTGCCGCAGCCTCTGCAGCGCTGATTTGATCCCCTGCCTCCAGCGAGGATCCCACATGGTGCTCAGACCTCTCCTGCTGCGCCCGCTGCTCCCCTCAGCAGTGTACTTCGGTCCTTCTGCCTGTTCTGCTCCCCGCTCTGGCTCTGGTGAATTCTCTCACCGTCCCGTACTTCTGACTATACCCAGTGCTTGTATAAATAAATAAATAAATCTTAAAAAAAAAAAGGTAGGCAGATGGAAATTTGACAGAAGGGGAGAAGACAATGCAATCACAAAAACAGAAATTGATCTAATGTGGCTACAAGCCAAGGAAATGTTATCAGTCCCCAAAAGCTGGAAAAGCAAGAAACAGGTTCTTCGCTAGTACCTCCAGGGACATAGGATATATTGACCTTGAATTCAACTGGTGAAACTGAGGTTGGACTTCTGACTCCCAGAACAATAGGAGAATAAATTATGTCATAATACATGCAAATATATGTATTATGTTACAAATTTTGTAATTTTTTATAGAAGTCATGGGAAACTAATAAAGTTACTACAGCCAGAACAGTTTGAGCACAAACATGAAGTGTAGAAGCAAATGACTGGCCATAAACACTGACTAAAACCTCAGCATTACTTAAGAGCAGAGAATGAGAGGGATAGAGTTGATGGGACATGTAGCTGATCTTAGCGATAAACTTTTGGTGCAGAGTTATTTGTTATTATGACAGAGAGGGTAAGTATGTAAAAGACTATATGCAAAAAAAAAAAATCTACTCTGCTCTCTGAGGAAGAAAAAAAAGCTATTTATATAGACTTCCACATTTAATTTTTAGATGGTTTAAGTCAAATTGCCTTGGATATTCTGGAAATTCTAAAAACATATTAAATAAAATATTTCTGCTTATGTTAACAACCCCGTAAGTAAGCATTATTGATCAAGCTTTTACAGGCTTGTAGGCATGCATACAGAACCTCATAGGGGGTTTTAAGTACACAGCCCAGAGAAATAGTAGAAGCTACAATTTAAGCCAAACCTTCTTTGATATGTAATTCAACGTTCTCTCTACTCCACTACATTGTTTCTTGCCCTTAAGATATTTCTTTTCAGGGCCTCCCTGGTGGTTCAAGGGGTTAAGCATCGCACTATGGGGCAGTTGGCAGTTTCTGCAGGATAAATTCAATCCTGGGCCGGCCAGGGAGAAACCCACAAGGCCCAGCAGGTCTCTCCTGTCTCGCCTGCTGCTCCCCTCAGCAGTGTATTTCAGTCAATCTGCCTGTTCTGTTCCCCACTCTGGCTCTGGTGGATCCTCTCACCACCCCCCATCACTGGCCTGTGACCCAGCTCTTGTATGCATAAATAAATAAATCTTAAAAAAAAAAGATGCATTTTTAAAAAAGATATTGCTTTTCAAAGCTAAATATTTTTCTTAGTGTTTGTTGAATCTGACTTTTTATCAGTTTGTAGTACTATGTAACACAACTGAGAATGTTACAGAAATCAGTTTTAAAAACAAATTAGAGGGCCTCCCTGGTGGCACAGTGGTTGAGCACTGGGCTGTGAAGCTGCCTGCAGCCTCTGCAGCACCTGTTCGATCCCCAGCTGCCAGCGAGGGTCCCACAGGGCACGATAGATCTCTCCTGCCGTGCCCACTGCTCCTCTCAGCAGTGTACTTCATCAGTCTGCCTGTTTTGCTCCCCACTCTGGCTCTGGTGAATTCTCTCACCCTCCTGCGCTTCTGACTATACCCAGTGCTTGTATAAATAAATTAATTAATTAAAAAAATTTAGAACACTATAATATACAGCATAGTACTGAAATATACAGTTAGTGTTCCAATTATAATTCACTTAATATTGTTTGACCATCTGTGAGTATATACAATCAAAGCAAGGTTAACTGGTAAAATGTTAACTGAGTATATACAATCAAAGCAAGGTTAACTGGTGAAATTTTTTTAAATATATATATTTTCATATATATATAACATATATAGAGAGAGCATGTGTGTGCATCTATTTCTCTATATATATATTCAAGTTAATATATAACTTAGAAATCCTTTGTTTCTGATAGATTTGCAATTTATCTAAGCTGTGCGGTCTATCACTCCAATAATTCAAGTCTTCCCAAAGGAACTTCAGCTGAGAACAGAAAACTTCCCATGAGAATATGAAGAAGAATTTCCTTTTGCAAATCTGTATAATCTCATGGTCTTTATTCTTAGACTTGTTCTCCTTATTCAATGATGTCAGTATTTAGCTATGTTTTTCCATACAGTATGCAAAGGGAACTATTTTTGTTATGGTAATCTTTGAAAACATATTCACAAAAATTATTCTTGATGAAGAAGCCATGTTGACAATTCTCTGCTCCAAAAATGAATGTTTTTTCCACATTCCCATTGCCTTGATTGGCTTTCAGCCTCATATGGACACATTTTAAAAGTTATTTGTACTACTAGCTTTGTCCTAAGAGTTTGGATTTGTTCCCACTATTCTATGCCCACCAGATTTAAATGGTCATAGTGACCATTTGGGGAATTAGAGTTGAGCATCTCTCCACTGGGCTTTAAGCCTGGACAGGACAGCTGCTCCTCAGGAAGTCATCTTGGTGTCTGGGCTCCACATCCCTAACTCAATCCTTGCCAAGGATACTGGGGTGCTGGATTCTTTAGCAATCACTGTGACCAAATACGCTTTAATTCTCTATCACATCTTGCTGAGTCAGACCAGAATCATTATGTAGAAAAAAAATATTCAGGACAAATATGATTTGGTAATTTGGTAATTTTGGTAATGAAGATGAATGTTTGTAAAAACAAAATGTGTTAAGGGGCACAAAAAGCTTTTAGGTCTGTGATACTGGGGTAATAATAGCCTTATTAACAGGAGTAGACAAACTGGGAAAAAAAGGATAATTTTGTTTTCAAGATGTAGCTGAGAGTAAACTGATGGTAATACATTGAAACAGAGAAGGCAATAATACAATGAGAAATATTCAATTCTTTAATTAACTGAAAGGCAACATGAACCTAATGAGGCAGAAACAGATTACATTTATGTAGTCACACTGAATAGACAGATTATATAACTATAGTACAATTTTTTAGCTCTTGCATGTGGTTTAACATTATCTGTTTAACATTATCTGTAAATATTCTATGCAGGAATTTTAACGTCTGTGTCTTTGAAATAGGTAATTGATAATTAGATTGCACTAACATATTTAGGGAAAGAGAGGCTAATTAAGAAAGGCAAAATATTTTTATATCCAGTTTGGCAGTCATTCATTGCCCAAAGTACCCTCCCTGCATGGTAATGTGAAAGATATCAAGGGGTTACTAAAGGTGACATGGACACTATATACTTGAGCTCTGGTTCTTAAGGGAAGAAACTATCTGAAGAGTACCTCAGCCAGGCCACTCTCACTTGAGAGCTATTTTGAAGGGTATTGGTGAAATTTCTTGTGTGTGTGGGGGAAACAGAAGATCATGCTGAAAAAAAATGAAGTACATAATGAAATATCCCTTGATTTGAATCTCAGTTTATTTACTGGCTGCTTTACTATGGCCAAGAGTCTTTATCTGTAAATTATTGTATCTACCTCACAATGAGACTGCAGGAATAAAATAATATATCCAATGCACTTGATACATAAAGAAGGCTAAAAAATGTTATTTATTATCAATGAGCTATTAAATTAGCAGGCTGATTTCCTAATAAAACAATAAACTAAGAAACCAGATTTTCCCACCAGGAATATCAGTGATAATACTCTTAGTTTTATCAAGTGATAACAAGTGTGTCTAGATGTGAATATGCATTGGTCTCTCTTAGTACCTATGTTTCTTTTCTTTTACTATGCTTATTTAAAAATCTTCTGATACAACTATACCATTTATAATGCCTGTGTAAACCTTTGCTATCCCTTAAAGTCTTCTTCTAGTAGGTTAAGGTTCAGTGAAAGTCTTCTCCTTAAGTCTTGATAAGAAGAAATAATGATCTGGGATACTGAAAATGTGTCCCCCACGTACCTACCCTTTGCCAGCAGTCAGAGTGGAGCCTTATACGATATTCACCGAATGTATCTGGTAGAGTCCCAGGAGGTAATACGAAAATTCAGACTCAGATCCCCTCCTCCCATCCTGACTGGGTTTTCCTGGAGTTTTTCTGTCAAACTTTTCCACATTGAGCTTCCAGTAATCTGTCAACTACAGTTCAGGTTTTTGTATCACAGCACTAGTTCCCACAGATATTTCTGCTCTGCTAAAATCTGAATTTACCCAAAGTTCTGCTTTGGATGCAATGGTTTGCCTGTGACCTTACTTTCCTGATGAATCTAAAAACAGTTGTTGACTTTTCAGCTTATTCAGCTTGTTCCTTATTGATAGGAAAGAGTGGCAGCCTCTAAGCTCCTTGCATCCCAGACCCTGTTCTTCGTTTTCTTTCTTTTTTAGGGGTGGGAGAGAATGGTAACAGAGATCTATACAGCAAGCTGGATAAAATGGGAAGGGCAATTATTATAATTTACAGCTGGGAAGAGAGCTCAGAGAAATTAAATAGCCCATGAATATACATCAACAATTGGTAATTCTGTGCTGTACACTAGTCTAGGCATTAACATTACACATTAGAATTTCTATCAAAAATGGAAATACTTTTATGGAATTTCTAGTATCTTTTTGAACCGCAAACACATATTTCAGATAGATACTATTTTGTAAATCCAAAATCAAGAATTTAAATGCCTTCAAGTATTGAGCAAGTAATATGAAAGTGTGTAATGACATGAAATGGACAGAGATAAAACAGAAGGGGGCGCCCGCACAAGGTGGTTAACGGAGGAGTGAACACCATCCCATTCAAAGGTGATAAATACAAAGAACAAAATGTGAAGTAAAATTCTCTGGTTGAACTTGTGCCCCAAATAACCACCCTTTAAAGAAAGCCCTCTTGTGAGTGATTAAAATTTTTTGGTGAACTTTTCCATTGCTAACAAGAAATAAGGTAAAACTGTCATTTCAATTATTTTGAAAACACCCAAAATAAGGAATCAAAGATTTATGTCCTCAAACTACTTGACCGGTTCAAACCCAAGACTAAAATAACTTTAAGATAAAACAACAACAACAAAAAAATGAATACATTGCCAAAAATAAAGTTGAAAATAACTTATAAGGAAAACTAAAAATAAAACACATGGGGACAAAACAAACACACTTATCCTAAAAAGGAAATGATTATACAACTATAACCTTTCTTCAACATTTTATTAGGTAAAATCATAAACTCTGCAAACCCTGTATTACTTAAACTTCACAAAACGTATTAGTAATACAGCTCCCTTTCCTAATCCACAAAATTACATGTCAGTAGTAGTCCTTACAGTCCAAATTACTTTTTCAGATTTATCCTCATAGTAAGGATGTTTGCCACTGCCTTGCATTTTCTATCTTCTTTATAATTTTCTCCACCTGAAATAGCATTCTTTGTAAGTTCCTTTAATGACAATTTACTGGAAGTTAGTTCTAGGCTTATTTTATCTGAGCCTGTCTTTATTTCTCTCTTGTTCTTAGGAAATCATTTCTCTGCATATGCATTTCTTGGAATTGATTTAGTCTTTGCCCTTTGACATGAGTACACCACTTCATTTCACTGTCCATAGCTGCTATTCCTATTCACAAGTCAACTGTAGATCTTTGTAGGTAATCTCTACTTTCTCTCTGCCTCTTTTATCTCTAGGAACTTTATTTTGTGCTTGTTCTTCAGTTTCATGATAATGTGTTTTTGCATGGACTATGATTTCTTTTGTTTGGGATTTCCGGGTTTTTCTTCAATGAGGTAAAGTTCTCAGCTAATATCTATTTAATTGCTGCCTCTTAGCCCTGATTCTCTCATTCTCCTGGAAATGTGAACATTGTCTGTAGATACACAGTGACATTCAACTTCTGCTTCATATTCTTTCTCTTGTTGTCTTTGCAGAATATGCAACATTCTGTTTAATTCCTTCAGATGTATGTTACTGTTCACTTATTTTTGCTTAAGCTGCTATTTAATCAGTTCATTGAAATAAATGATATATTAAAGTGATTTATTAAATATTAGTAAAGATATTCTTTTTTTATATTTATTTATTTGTTTGATTGTTTTTGTTTATACATGCACTGGGTACAGTCAGAAGTGCGGGAGGGTGAGAGAATTCACCAGAGCCAGAGCAGGGAGCAGAGCAGGCAGAAGGACCGAAGTACACTGCTGAGGGGAGCAGCGGGCGGCAGGAGAGGTCTGCGCACCATGTGGGACCCTCCTCCGGTGGCCGGAGAGCAGCCGGGGATCGAACCGGCGCTGCAGAGGCTGCGGGCAGCTTCACAACCCAGCGCTCAACCGCTGCGCCACTGGGGAGGCCCAGTAAAGATATTCTTATAAGATTTAATAGAGAAGAATGTCATATGTTAGGCAAACAACTACTGGGAATAGTAAGTATACCAAAGTCTGAAGGCAAAAGATGGGGAAGTAGTCTTAAAAAGCTGGAAAGAAGACTAATGAAATTTCTAATCTTTGAGAGACTACAAATTGAGAGAGAACCAAATTAGAATTAGCCAGTAGAGCAATTCTTCAGCCTCATTCTCCTGACACTCTCCAGTTGACTGCAATGGGTTCAATGGAGAAACCCAATTAGAAGGAAACAAGGAAGCAAGTCAATACTGTTCATTCTATTCAACATCTCAGGTCACAGAACAAATCAGGAGGTACAAAGAGAAAATGTAAAGCACAACAGGAAATATTATGATCACCTTAGCCTACATAATATTTTGGATTACAGGCCTCCCTGGTGGTGCAGTGGGTTGAGTGCCGCAGCCTCTGCAGCACGGGTTCAATTCCTGGCCCGCCAGGGAGAAACCCACATGACAGGGCAGACCTCTCCTGTCGCACCCACTTCTCCCCTCAGCAGTGTCTTTGGTCTGTCTGCCTGTTCTGCGCCCTGCTCTATCTCTGGTGAATTCTCTCACTCTCCCGCACCTCTGACTGTACCCCAGTTCTTGTATAGATAAATAAATCTTTAAAAAAATATTTTGGATTAAAGCTGTGTATATGGTTATTTTTTAAACTATTCTTCAAAGCACTGAAAAAAATAAAAAGCAGCAAGTACTGCTGCTGTATTTGTTTGTCAGGGTGAATATTTTTAGTGCTTCAACACAAAGATATGATATAGTCTCAAAAGTACTCATTCATCACTGAAGTCAAAGGTCATTAAAGGACTGGGAATAAAGCAAATATTAGATTTACTCACCATGGCACGTAATTTTGGAATATGAAAAAATGTTCTCCACAGACAAAAGTCTAATACTCAACTGCTTAATGTTTATTTTTATTCATTTCTTCAACTTTTATTACTATCCTCAAAAATAATGCTTTTGAAACTTCTGTGTATGACTGAATCTAAAGTTAAAAAAAAAAGCTTTGAATCATTTTTCATGAAAGACAATCTGAAATAATGCCTAATAAAAATTTATGATAATTTTTCAATCTCTGACTTAAATTTGAGATTATGGCAATACATGCATTTAGAAGTCTAATTCTTAAATAGCCTCAGTATGACTTCATAAAACCCCAAATTTGAACTCATAAAATTAATTACTTCTTGATTCTTTCCTTGACCATTCCAAATTCAGATCCAAATAAACAACTTAAATCTATCTGTGAAAGAACAATTAAACCAATTAGATTTAGTTGATTGTGTTCTTAAAAAATTAGAGGCCAGAAAATTAGTCTTTATATGTTGCTATTTAAATCTTTGTCATTCACAACTCCAGTAAATTTTTCATGAGAATAATTCATTTTGATTTGAAAGATTCTTGTGAATATAAAAAGAAAATTATGGACTCATCATTAGATGTGTATACTGTATGTGTAATTTTGTAATTATTTAGAGTTTAATTTGTAAAGTTATCTTGCATGTTTCAACTTCATTTTTGTAAGAATAGTAGACTAAAATTCTACAGTTTTTAATAGGAGGTTCTCTCTTTAGTTCCTCACTTCAGCCAAAGAGCACGAGTAAATGCCAGTATCCACTGTTTCAAAGACTTATTACAAACCCACATTTATTCATGCTTTACCCATTCTCCTCCCCATTTCATTTGTAGGCCTCCCCTGTCCTCTTTTCAGCATCATGCTGGAAATACTTCTGCTTCTTGTTCTTGGCTCTCGCATATGTAATTTTTTAAGCAATTTTCACCTTTTTTCAGTTTGTCTCTACTGAATTTTGTTCAAATATGAACAAAATTAATTCACCCATTAATTCACCTTTCAGGCTTGGCTTTCGGCACAAGTCTTCCAAGTTTGTACGTGGCTTTTGTGAATACAACCTGATACTGAGCACAAGGGACTAGTCCCTTGGCATGTGTCAGCCAACTGACATGACCAAGCTGGGCATTTGTGGCAGAGAGTTTTATTACATGAATCAAACAGGAAAAGAGGGATCGTTCCCTCTTGTCAGTCACAACTCCAGTAAAGTAGGATGTCTCTCATCCTAGAGTTCGGATTTTTACAGGGTTACTGGTATACAGACAGGGCAGGAAGCAGGCTGGGACAACAAGAATCTTGGCTGTGCAGGCACAATATAGTTTGAAGATCAAATTGTACCTCTCTATGGATCTCAAGTTCAGAAAATAGTTGTTTGGCACACTATTTTTTCTTGGCGGGGGGCAGGGTGGGGGCGGTGTTACATGCAAATGGCTGCTAAGGAACCTAAGGTAATGTTCAGCCACTAAGGATCTTCTCTGGGTTGCTTTAGGGTTTAATCACTTTGGGCCAAAATGTCCATCTGACCATTAACCAATAGCTCTAACCTGCATTAAGGGTTTCTCCTGATAATGCAAATCTATTTTGTCATATGTCTGTCTTCTGGTAAAAAGACTACTATATTTAAAATCAAAGCTTTTCTCAGCTTTCCCTTATGAGATTCACATTTTAAACAATATTTTAGACCTTTATTTCAGATATCAATAATACTTGGAAAACAAATAAAAATGTTAATGTGATTTCAAGTTGGTGACTTGCCTGTTCCAGAGAAATTATGTAATCTGTGGGTAGAAATGTACTGTTAGGAGGTTTACAGAGAATATGGCAATAAAGTTGACTTTTTCCTAGCAAGGTAGTCTCAACATTGTCCTTCATTTGATAAAATGACTCCTGAGATAATAAAAAATATATAGTAGCTAACATTGAATTCTCGACATCCACCAATTTCAACTACAAATATTTGCAAAACTTTCCTAATCTTTTTCTATGTCAGTCTTTTCAGCCATAAAATAGTTATGATTATAGTGACTCTGGAGGGGCTGATAAAGGAATAAATTAGCTAATGCAAGGAGAAAGCACTCAGTAAATACCACCTCATTAAGACTTAAGTTCCTTTTGAAATTCAGAATTTTATCATTCTCCAGACCTCCAGTTTTCCAGTTTCCCATGACAGGCTGAAAGATTGTTCTTGTTTTTCTATGCTTTTTTTTTATATCCCAAAGGGCAGGTTTATTATAAAAAGGGAAAGGAAGTAAAGGATGCTTGCACAGACATAGGAGGCAGAAAGGGCTGCCCCTGAAAGAACAGGTTTGTTAAAAGAGAGGCCAGCATAGTCCCAGGCAGCAACCTTGGGAGGAGAGCTGCCTTTGCTGCTTTACAAAGGGAGAAGGTTGGTGAAGAGAAACACCTGCACAGGCACAGACGGGCAGGAAGGCTGCTGCCCTGTTATTCTATTTTCTTATAGCAAAAGGGGAGATGTAATGAATTAAATACAATAATAAACACAGATATTCTCTCGAGATACTAAATTCTAAGAATGGTTGCACTGAATCTATCTATCTATTAAAAATAATAGATGATATCTGCCCCAGATGACACAGAATATGTAAGTGTAACTTGAGTTGGATATTTTGAGGTGAAGGCCCTGTCAGCTTCTGTGCAACAGTAACAATCTCAAAACAAGATTATACCCGGAAAGATAGTCTCTTAATTAGAAGTTCTAACAATTAGAGCATCTGAACTCCTAGAAAACTTGTTGGAATACAGTTTCCAAGGTCGTAATTTATAACTTTATAACTTATAGAGAATAGCCATGAAACATGAAATTTCAAATCACCACTGAGAAAAAAAATGTCTGGAATCAAAGTGATATAAATTTAAGTCAAGTCAAAAACAGAAAATTCTGCAAAGAGGCCACCTTTAAAACACCAACTAGCTAAGGTCTAACTGGACTGAATTAAATGATCCCTGAGACCCCCACAGTTACACATTGTATAGTTACAGATGAAAAATTGCTCTGAAAATGATCAGCTGCCTTCATTTACTCCAGTTTTTCTCTTGAGATAATATATATAGTGACATTCACATATAAGTCCTAGACATATACTGAGAACACACAGATGAATAAGAAAATGTTCTTGACCTCAGTGAAAACTATACACATTTTAATTGTACAGTTTGATGAATCCTTTTGTGTAAGCCTCTTGTCGTAGCAGCAATAGCACACAACATTTTATTAGCTTGAAGAGAGATGATTTAAAACATTGGCGCAAAGTTCAGCATTCCCGGTTTACATATACAATGGTAAATACTGCCTTTCCTTAACTCTTTTCCCTTTTCTCTACCATTCCATGAAATGGTACTATCTCATAGTTTAAAGTGGACATGAATCACCTACAAATTTTGTTAAGATGAAGGTACTGATTCAGTAAGTCAGAAGTAGAACCTGCAATTCTGTATTATTTCTACCTTGCTCCCAGCTTAAGTTAAAGCTACCAGTTAGATGGCAAAGGTGTTATCAGAGAGAAAATTCTCCTTTCAAATGAAATTTTCCAAGAAACTAAATACATAAAGTAGCTATAAGAAGCAATGCTTGTTCCTCAGATAGTTCAAATCACTGTGAGTTGGCAGAAATGGTTCCTTGTATATTGATTCTCCATTTTTATGTAGATGATTCCACAATACACATCTTCATTCACACATCTCTCTGGGAAGCTGACTCATCACACATCACAAGTTTTAAGAGACCAACAAGTGGTTCTTGTTCTCCAAGTCTTCCAAATGGTTCCTAGATGTCACCATCTTTCATTGTGAAGTCAGCATTTTTATCTAAAAATTTAGCTATATTCTTCAAAAAGAATAACTTTGAGAAACCATAAAAATATACATTATGTATTTTCTTCATTAATCAAACCAACTGGAACCAGTGGATACAAATGGATTTTTTTTTTTTTCAGAAAAAAAATGTAGAGGTAGGCATTAAATTTGCTAACTCAAATAATTAATCTATTTTGTGTCTTGCAATCTATGTCACACAGCTCACAATTTTTCTCATATTTTAAAGAAGGTTTGTAATATGAAACATTTGAAAGAACATAAAATATTTTATATTGGCATAAACAGTTCAATTTTTATCTGATTATTTTAAATTACTTTAAATGTTTTCCACCCTTTAAAACAAATCTATCCTCTAAGAATGTTATTTATAAATTTCACACTGGCACTAAAGAAAAATAGTTACCAATTCACAAAATAGTATATTCCAAAATTTATGAGGTTTATTATAATAAAAAAAACTGTTATGACTTGCCTCTCCAATACGGATTCTTATCTTCTGGCCTGAAGATGGCCTTACTACACTAACAGAAGTTTATGTGAAACCTCAGCATTTCCAGCATACTGGGAGGACAGAGGTTGAAAAGTTCTGAACCAACTCATGGCTATGTTGCTACTTTTAGAGCAGGACTGACCTTTCTCAGACACAGGTTTGGAAAGGAACATTCACAGGACTTTTGGAGACAAAAAAGAGGAACATTCACTCTTGACTGAATATGATTTCCATGCATTGCTTACTTTATAGTTGTAGTAGGATGAAAACTGATGTTATTTTGACAAGATGGTTAAAAACTTTCAAGAATGTTCTTTTCTAAAATAGCACAAAATATCTAATATGGAAATAGAGGAGACTAGTTCACCAAATCCTGGTTAACGAGAAATAATCATTTCTAATATACATCCATTTTATGATTGCATATATGCATGTGTGCAATTGAAACTTTAAAATACATGTGAAAGAATACTGACTTATATATGGAAATTGGCATATGTTGAAACTGGAACGTACATTTCTTCCTTTAAAAAAACACAAATATTTCTGCTACTGAAATTTTAGAACTCATCAAGCATAGTTCAAAATTTAAATTATCCTTCATATGTACGCTGGTCTATCCAGCAGTCCTCTACTTACAGATTTCAGTGTTTAATCCTTCATTTATAGCATTTAGTTACATTCTGCCTTGATTACTGCTTCAAATTTATTTAACTCCTTGGAAGCTTTTATCATAAAAATTCAGACTTTGATTAATATGATTCAAGGAAATATATATATATGAAGTATATGTTTCATTGATATAGATTTAATTCAAAACATATAAACGTTTATATATAAGTGCTGTATATAATAAAATATACTTATATACTAACTGAAACTACAATCTTTTACAAGACTAAAGATAGATGCAAAAGTGACTTGGGGACAAGTATATGAATAGTTCTCTGGGAATCAGCATAGTGCTTGAGAACATTTGTGTCCAATAATATGCTGACCAGAAAGCACCCAGAAAAAAAGGAGACTCTTAACAATTGTGAATTTGTCAGGTTCTTCCTATGTGCTTACAAAGAATCCATGACAGCAGAGAGAAAGCTTATACATGGTTTCCAAGCACCACTGTTAAGGCTGAGTGACAATAGGACAATAGTAAAAAAAAAAAATTCTTCTCTCTGGCAAAAGTTCCTGACAGTACAGACCAAAGAAGCAGGCTCCTCCACTAGGCCCTGGCATCAGGGAAGGAGTAGTGATTTATCTCAGAAGGAATACACTCATATACCAGATTAAAGTATAGACTGGCGGGACCTCCCCGTTGGCACAGTGGTTGAGTGCTGGATTGCTGGGTTGCGAAGCTGCCTGCAGCCTCTGCAGCACCGGTTAGATCCCCGGCTACTCATGTCAACTTTCCAACCAGAATCTAAACTTTTTTTTTTTCCCATAAGATAGTCGTCACATCATCCAAAGTGGAAATAAAAATGTATTGTTAACATTAAAATGAGAAATGATCAATATAGTTACTACCATAATGTACTGAAAAAAAGGCTACAACTAATGTAAAAAAAGGAAAATGAAGATTTAGAAATTATTTGTTATTTGTCTTCCTTTCAGTGCCTCAAAGTCACAACCATGGATATGCACACACTGTTTCTATCAGTAAGTTTGCATTACATTTTATTACTGCACCTAAAATGCTCTCATAATTATTATAGGAAGTATGCAGAATACTCCTCTAGACATTTTTTTTACATCTTATGTCACATCCTTTTCAACTGTTTCAATGCACAGAGAGTGAAATGATTCAGAGAAAATAAAAAAGAATGATTGCTATGTGGTTATGCATTTCCTAAGAGCAATTATATTTTAAAAAGAATAAATGCTGGACCTCCCCGGTGGTGCAGCAGTTGAGCGCTGAGCTGTGAAGCTACCGGCAACCTCTGCTGTCCAAGCCCGCGGACTGGTCAACGAGGTTCTCGAGGGGAGAGCAGCGACCTGAAGAACAGGGGTACACCGGAGGGAGACACGTGCACTCTTCGTTCAGCTATCGCAGGTCTCGTTTACTTTCGGTTTTGGCGGGGCTTTATAGCTGGGGACAGGAAGCGAAAGAAGCAGGCCAAAGCCGTCATGCGCACTGGGCCAAAAGAGGCTAATCCCGGAAGGGCACATGCCCTTATTTGGTGCGCCGGAGGTCGTCATGCGCACTGGGCCGAAAGAAGCACAGCCAATCACAGAAAGGGGGAGTATCCTGATGCCACGAGGTAAGGCGCCAACACTCTGCAGCGCAGGTTCCATTCCCCGCTGGCAGCAAGGGTCCCACATGACTGCTCCCCTCTGCAGTGTACTTCGTCGGTCTGCCTGTTCTGTTCCCCACTTTGTCTCTTGTGAATCCTCTCACCCTCCCGCGCTTCTGACTGTACCCAGTGCTTGCATAAATAAATAAATAAATCTTTAAAAAAAAAGAAGAAATGTTATTACACCTGTTTTCTGTATACTTCCTTTCTTCATCAACAGATATTTTGGACATATCATTTGAAACTTTGGTGATAAGTTCCATTGTGATGATTACACTAATAATTTTATTTCAACTATGGACATGACTAAATTAATATGCACTTGTTTATGAGGAACACATTAATTTTTACCAGCTGGTCTGTTTAATCACTATTACATTCCTATACATTGAGCTAACAATTATTAATTTCTTATTAATAATTATATATTAATGTATCAATGATGATAATTATTAATGTATTAAGATACTAATATATCTTGAAGGAATTTTGAAAAAAGTAAGTATGCTATACAATTCACAAGGTCCTATGAGTGTATTAAAATGTAATGTTCTAAATGTTGCCATTCCAAGCACAGCAAAAATAACTCTTAGACTCTGAAAAAATACTGGTTACCAGAGGGGATGGGGGTGGGATGGAGAACAGTGAGGGAAAAGAAGAGGATAAGACATCAATACAGGAGTTTAATTGCAGGGTGAGCTAAATATGTGTGCATTAAGAGGTGTGAGATATGACTGCAAAATTATATAGCTAAGTAAATGGCTGACAAATTAAAAAGATTTGAGAAAAAAATGTTGCCATTAAAATTCAATTTACATATTAAAAGTTGCTTGAATTAATAAAATGACTAAAGAAATATAGTTAGGAGAAGGCTTGGCATACAGTAAATTCTTAATATACAGCAGTAAGAATAAATTATTTAGAATGAAAAATAATATATTACTGTCCATGGATATCTGACTATTTATAATCAGATGACATTTTCAGTTGTCGTCTTGAATTCTAACAAAGCTTAGAAGTATTTAAAATGCAAAATATAATATTAGTAAAATAGACTCAGTAAATGTTACTTCACATTAGAAGTAAAACAAGTCATATTCTCAATAAATGAGAAATCTTAGTGATATTACAGATTATTCTTTTCACTGGTTTTAAATTTATTTCAACTCAGGTAAGATTATCCATCTATTCATTCATCCATCCAGCATTTATTCAGTCACTGCAATATGACAATGATGATATGAGACTGATATGACAGCACGATATGAGCCAGTCTGTCTGCACCTGCATTTTTTAAAATATGAGTGTCATCAAAATAATGTGGTACTCTCCTGCTCTTCATCTATGCCTCCCTCTTCCTTATTTTTCATCTCTTTTCCCCTCATCCTTCCCTAGTAAAGATTAGATTTTGATAACATCACAAATGCCTCCTTTCAGAATAGAACCTTACAAACCTGTGAGTTTTCTGAGTGACTAAACTATAAATTGTGCTCAGATATATAACTTAATTAAAAGATACACAAATTTTTCTGATCAAAGAACAGTTAAGTTTATTACAATGCAGTACAAATCTTTCTCACTTTCTTTTTCATTCCCTTCTTCCATTTGAATGTGTCCCATGCAAATTTGCATTTATCTTGTTCATTCATTAAAATGTTACATTTTATACTCAATATTGTTCACCCTCTGCAAGGTTTTTACCACTTAGATAAAAGCAATCTACTTGACACACAGCTGGTTTCCAGTATGATCTAATTGTTTTTGTGATGTGTCTCAGACACCTAATGCCACACCAAGTGCTGCTAAGCTTTTTCACATACGTAAATTAAATTACTTGCAGATGAACTTGTTTTGTAACACGTTTCAGCTCATTTAGTGAGATGTCTAACTTCATACTGCATTGAAAATGTGCCTCCAACTGCTAGATATTTTTCATTTTGTATCTCATATCCATGATTTATTTTGGTTTCTTATTACATGTTTTGAACCATAATTTTGTTTATAAATACTGATGTTTTAAATGTTCACACCAAATTTTATGCCTTTTAGTAGTTTGTTTTTACTTTCGATTCCAATGTGCTGATTTTATACGTACATTAGTATATATTTATATTACAAATACATATGTGTATATATATATATTCGGGATTTAAAATTAAAGAAATTTTTTTTTCAGGAGAGCTTTGGCTATTCGGGGTTTTTTGTGATTCCATATGAATTTCATCAATAATTGTTCTATTTCTTTGAAGAATGACATTGAAATTTTGATTGGAATAGCACTGAATTTGTATATTGCTTTTGGTAGGATGGCCATTTTAATAATGTTTATTCTCCCAATCCATGAGCAGGGGATGTTTTTCCATTTCTTTGTGTCTTCTTCTATTTCTTTTAACAGTGTTTTATAGTTTTCTTTGTATAAGTCCTTTACGTCTTTTGTTAGATTTATTCCCAAATATTTGATTTTTTTTGTTTCAATAATAAAAGAGATGGTTTTTTTGATTTCTTCTTCTTCAGATTTATTGTTTGTATATAGGAAGGCTACTGATATCAAAGACATCTTTACAGACACTTCACCCAAAGCAGTGATAGTGAAGGCAAAGATCAACAGCTGGGACTACATCAAATTAAAGAGCTTCTGCACAGCAAAAGAGACAATAACAAAAACAAAGAGAAACCCCACCAACTGGGAGAACATTTTTGCACACAACACTAATGATAAAGGACTGATCACAAAAATCTGCAAAGAGCTGATGAGACTCAACAACAACAAAAAGAAAATAATCCAGTCAAAAAATGGACAGAGGAGCTAAAAAGAAACTTCTCTGAAGAGGAAATGCAAATGGCCAACAGGCATATGAAAAAATGTTCAACATCACTTGTCATCAGGGAAATGCAAATAAAAACTACCATGAGATACCATCTCACACCAGTGAGAATGGCACATATTAAAAAAACTAGCAACAACAAATGTTGGCGAGGGTGTGGAGAAAAAGGAACTCTTCTGCACTGTTGGTGGGAGTGCAAACTGATCCAACCACTATGGAGAGCTGTGTGGAGTTTTCTGGACCTACTAAACATAGAGCTTCCATATGATCCAGCAATTCCACTCCTAGGTATTTACCCAAAGGACACAGAAACATCAATTCCAAAGAGCACCTGCACCCCTATGTTTATAGCAGCACTATTTACAATAACTAAGCTTTGGAAACAGCCCAAATGCCCAAAAATAGATGACTGGATCAAGAAGATGTGGTACATATATACCATGGAATATTACTCAGCATTCAAAAAAGATAAACACATGCAATTTGCAGCAACATGGATGGCGCTGGAAGGGATCATGCTCAGTGAAATAAGCCAAAAAGAAAAAGAAAAATACCGGATGGTCTCACTCATAGCAGGAATCTAGAATACTTAAATAAGGGACCAGGAAAATGAATAACTATAAGAAAGTGAAAATCAAAATCAACAAAAACTATGAACCAGAGACACTTTTTGGGGGGTGGGGGGTGGGAGGGAAGGGATTGGGGTCAGAATGGGGGGATTGTAATTGTATGGGGAATATAAAAATAAAATTTATTAATTAAATAAAAAAATAATTAAGAATTACTTTTGAATTGAAAGCTTACCCACAAATTCTTGTTTTATATTTTTGGATTTTCAAATCTTCCTATCTTTTAAAGAAAGGAATAGTCTTAACATTTAAATATATATTACCGTAATTTTTTGTAGGTTCCTGCAATTTCAGAGCTTGGTTATATGTCTGTATATGTATGTTTCTGGTATAAACTAATAAACTATTTTAAGAGAGAAAAAAAATAAAATTAAATTAAATTAAAGAAATTTAACTGGGTTGTATCTCTTTGTTTTGTTTACAGGTTATAATTAATATATGATAATCACTTAGAGTCTTTACCTTTCTGAAAATGAGATTTTTTTTTTTAAATTTCACCTCCCTATGCCATTTTCAACTGATCAGATTTATCATCTTATTTTAGATTATGTCTATTTTCATCTTTAATATTAAAAATTATTTTTGTTTTAAGTTTTATATATTAGTGAAAACATTTTCAATTTAATCTTATTCAGTATTTTGGGGGGAAAAGCTACACAAAAAGTAGCAATAAAATCAAGTAATTGCTCTACCAGAAGTTTAACATACCTTCAACCTTCATTTTAGAAATTGAGGTTCGGGTGAAAAATAATCATGTTCACTACATCCATAATTTTGTATTTTCTTAGCCTAATGAAATATCAAGCAGAAGGATGGGTTGGAAAGAAACTAGTAGCATAGAGAGATTTTCAGGTACATATTTTATGTAATTACGAATCTACTGAAGCAAGCATATGAAATGCTTGCCTATCACTTACAAAAAGGTGGTAACTAACTATGGCAAGTGCATATTTCAGTGCTTAGATCACGAAATCATTAATGTAAGCTTTTAAAGTTTTAAGTTGTGTAAAATTACCTAAACTATGTGTAACAATAGAAGAAATTAGATATTAATGGATACTGGAAGCAATCAAATTGTCTAGGGGACTATTTGATTGGAATAGTCCCAAATGGAACTATAATGACAAAAATGGGTCAAGAATATGAGTAGCACAATTAGAAATTAAGTAAGAAAAGCAAACTGCCATTGGACTAATAAAGCACCAGATGTTAAAACGTTCAATAAGGTATAATCACCACAAAAGAACATAGAATATAGGTGCTATATTTATGCATTCTTAAAGATATCAGGTCAAAGTTTAGAAACACTGAATACATATGCAAAATATAATCATGATTAAGAGAATTAATGAAACCTCTTTCCAAAATAGCAGCTCTGTTTTAAGAATTGCTTATAAAAGAGCTACATAAGAAGCAAAAGGTATAGAGAACATATATATGAGAATAATTACTTATAAAATAATTTGTATCAAAAGCTATCAAGATTAAAGCATGTCTTGAAAATAATCCTTTCTGTGTCAAATACAAAGTCAAATTACTAACAATTCAAAATCTGTTAGAGACACACAGCAGTACATACCTCTTTATAGTATATGAAAACAGATTATAAGGGCTAAGCAAAAAAAAAAGGGGGGGTATATTTAGCTAACTGTTCATCTTCTGGACAACTTCACTTTTCCTTAAGTCTCTTTCAGGACAATAAAGGAATTAATGTGTGTCATCATCTACATTACCTTGTATAGATTGAAATTTGAAATTCTTTTTTTTTTAAGATTTATTAATTTATTCATACAAGCACTGGGTATAGTCAGAAGCGCGGGAGGGTGAGAGAATTCACCAGAGCCAGAGCGGGGAGCAGAGCAGGCAGAAGGACCTACGCACACTGCTGAGGGGAGCAGCGGGCGGCAGGAGAGGTCTAGGCACCATGTGGGACCATCCTCTGGTGGCCGGGGAGCAGCCCAGGATGAACCGGCGCTGCAGAAGCAGCGGGCAGCTTCACAACCCAGTGCTCAACCGCTGCGCCACCAGGGAGGCCCTAGATTGAAATTCTTTTTATTTTTTTTTATTTTTTTTTTTTCACTTTTACTATCTCTATTTCCTTGGTTCCCAGTCTATTGGTCAGAATAACTTCCTCACAGTATAATGTACAGGGCAGTTTCCTTTTCCTCTCAGCTTAAGGCCTTATCTTGTTGTTTTTTTTTTTAATATTAAATTTTATTTTTATATTCCCCCATACAATTGCAAACGCCCCATTCTGACCCCAATCCTTCCCCTCCCGCCACCCACCCCCAAAAAGTGTCTCTGGTTCATAGTTTTTTGTTGATTTTGATTTTCACTTTCTTATATTCATTTTCCTGGTCCCTTATTTAAGATTTCTAGATTCCTGCTATGAGTGAGACCATCCGGTATTTTTCTTTTTCTTTTTGGCTTATTTCGCTGAGCATGATCCCTTCCAGCGCCATCCATGTTGCTGCAAATTGCATGTGTTTATCTTTTTTGAATGCTGAGTAATATTCCATGGTATATATGTACCACATCTTCTTGATCCAGTCATCTATTTTTGGGCATTTGGGTTGTTTCCAAAGCTTAGCTATTGTAAACAGTGCTGCTATAAACATAGGGGTGCAGGTGCTCTTTGGAATTGATGTTTCTGTGTCCTTTGGGTAAATACCTAGGAGTGGAATTGCTGGATCATATGGAAGCTCTATGTTTAGTAGGTCCAGAAAACTCCACACAGCTCTCCATAGTGGTTGGACCAGTTTGCACTCCCACCAAAAGTGCAGAAGAGTTCCTTTTTCTCCACACCCTCGCCAACATTTGTTGTTGCTAGTTTTTTTTAATATGTGTCATTCTCACTGGTGTGAGATGGTATCTCATGGTAGTTTTGATTTGCATTTCCCTGATGACAAGTGATGTTGAACATTTTTTCATATGTCTGTTGGCCATTTGCATTTCCTCTTCAGAGAAGTTTCTTTTTAGCTCTTCTGCCCATTTTTTGACTGGATTATTTTCTTTGTTGTTGCTGAGTCTCATCAGCTCTTTGCAGATTTTTGTGATCAGTCCTTTATCATTAGTGTTGGGTGCAAAAATGTTCTCCCAGTTGGTGGGGTTTCTCTTTGTTTTTGTTATTGTCTCTTTTGCTGTGCAGAAGCTCTTTAATTTGATGTAGTCCCAGCTGTTTATCTTTGTCTTCACTATCACTGCTTTGGGTGATGTGTCTGTAAAGATGTCTTTGACGTGCAAATCCTGTAGTGTTTCGCCTATATTTCCTTCTATGTATTTTATGGTTTCAGGTCTTATGTCTAGTTCTTTAATCCATTTTGAGTTGATTTTTGTGTATGGTGTGAGGTAGTGGTCAAGCTTCCTTCTTTTGCATGCAGCGACCCAGTTTTCCAAGCACCATTTATTCAACAAACTTTCTTTGCTCCAATGCATAGTCTTTGCTCCTTTGTCAAAGATTAGTTGACCATAAATCTGTGGGTTTATTTCTGGATTTTCTATTCGATTCCATTGGTCTGTATGTATGTTCTTGTTCCAATACCATGCGGTTTTGATGATTATGGCTTTGTAGTATAGTTTGAAGTCTGGGAGTGTGATGCCTCCATTTCCTTCTTTTTTTTTTCAGTAGAGCTTTGGCTATTCGGGGTTTTTGGTGATTCCATATGAATTTCATCAATAATTGTTCTATTTCTTTGAAGAATGCCATTGAGATTTTGATTGGAATAGCATTGAATCTGTATATTGCTTTTGGTAGGATGGCCATTTTAATAATATTTATTCTTCCAATCCATGAGCAGGGGATGTCTTTCCATTTCTTTGTGTCTTCTTCTATTTCTTTTAACAGTGTTTTATAGTTTTCTTTGTATAGGTCCTTTACCTCTTTTGTTAGATTTATTCCCAAATATTTGATTTTTTTTGTTTCGATAATAAAAGTGGTGGTTTTTTTGATTTCTTCTTCTTCAGATTTATTGTTTGTGTATAGGAAGGCTACTGACTTTTGCGTGTTGATTTTGTATCCTGCCACTTTACTGAATTGATTAATGAGTTGAATTAGTTTTTCTGTGGAGATTTTGGGGTTCTCTATGTATATTATCATATCATCTGCAAATAGTGATAGTTTGACTTCTTCTTTTCCTATTTGGATTCCTTGGATGTATTTCTCTTGTCTTATTGCTCTGGCTAGGACTTCCAGTACTATATTGAAAAGCAGTGGTGAGAGTGGACATCCTTGTCTTGTTCCAGATCTTAATGGAATTGCTTTCAGCTTTTCACCATTGAGAATGATACTGGCTGTTGGCTTGTCATAGATGGCCTTTATGATGTTGAGGTATGTTCCTTGTATCCCAAGAATTTCAAGGGCTTTTATCATGAATGGGTGTTGCACTTTGTCGAAAGCTTTCTCAGCATCTATTGATATTATCATATGGTTTTTATATTTCTTTTTGTTGATGTGTTGGATAACGTTGATTGATTTTCGGATGTTAAACCATCCTTGTGCCCCTGGAATGAATCCTACTTGGTCGTGGTGAATTATCTTATGGATACATTGTTGGATTCTGATAGCTAAAATTTTATTGAGGATTTTTGCATCAGTGTTCATTAGGGAGATTGGCCTATAGTTTTCCTTTTTTGTGTTGTCCTTATTCGCTTTTGGTATTAGTGTAATATTGGCTTCATAGAACGTGTTTGGTATTGTCCCTTCCTTCTCAATTTTTTGGAAGAGTTTGTGAAGGATAGGCACTAATTCGTCTCTGAATGTTTGGTAGAATTCATTTGTAAACCCATCAGGTCCTGGGCTTTTGTTTTTGGGGAGGTTTTTGATTACCATTTCAATTTCGCTATTTGTAATTGGTCTGTTTAGGTGTTCTATTTCTTCTTTATCTAGCTTTGGGTGATTGTAGAGTTGTAGGAAATTGCCCATCTCCTCTAGATTGTTGAACTTGTTTCCATATAACTGTTCATAGTAGTTACTGATTATTCTTTTGATTTCTGCTGTGTCCGTTGTGATTTCTCCTCTTTCATTTATGATCCTGTGTATTTGTGCTTTCTCCCTTTTTTCCTTTGTGAGCCTGGCTAGGTGCTTTGTCTATTTTATTTATTTTTTCAAAGAACCAGCTCTTGGTTTCATTGATCTTTTGGATTGTTTTTTTAGTTTCAATTTCATTTATTTCTGCTTTGGTTTTTATTATTTCTTTTCTTCTACTGGTTTTGGGGTTTTTTTGTTGTTCTTTTTCTAGATCTTTGAGCTTCGAGATTAGGTTGTTTCTTTGAGTTCTTTCTTGTTTTTTGATGTGAGCTTCTATTGCTATATATTTTCCTCTTATTACTGCTTTTGCTGCATCCCATACATTTAGGATATTGGTGTCCTCCTTGTCATTCAATTCAAAGAATTTTTTAATTTCTTCTTTGATCTCCTCGTTAGTCCAGTGGTCTTGCAGTAGTGTGGCTTTTAATCTCCATGAGGTAGGATAGTTCCTTGCCTTCTTTTTATGATTTATTTCTAGTTTGATGCCTTCGTGGTCAGAAAACATGGTTGGTATGATTTCAATCTTGCTGTATCTGTTGATGTTTGTCTTGTGCCCCAGTATGTGATCGATCCTGGAGAATGATCCGTGTGCGCTTGAGAAAAATGTGTACTCCGTTTTTTTGGGTTTAGTGTTCTATAGATGTCTGTTAAGCCCAAATGCTCTAGGTCCTTATTTAGAGCTTTAGTTTCTTTACTTATTTTTTGTCTTGTTGATCCATCCATTGTTGATAGTGGTCTGTTGAAGTCTCCCACTACGTATGTGTTTTCTCTGATGTCTGTTTTCAGAGAGGACAACAGTTGTCTGATATATTTTGGTGCTCCTTCGTTTGGTGAGTATATGTTAATGAGTGTTATTTCTTCTTGAAGTATTGTCCCCTTGATCATAATGTAGTGACCATTGGGGTCTCTTTTTATTTTTTTGAGTTTGAAGTCTGTTTTATCTGATATAAGTATAGCTGTTCCTGCTTTCTTTTTTGGCCCATTTGCTTGTAGGATTGTTTTCCATCCTTTGACTTTGAGCCTATTTTTATCTTTTGTAGCTAAATGTGTTTCCTGGAGACAGCAAAAGGTTGGGTTTTGTTTCTTAATCCAGGCTGCAACTCTGTGTCTTTTTATTGAAGAGTTTAGTCCATTTACATTTAGAGTTAATATTGATATGTTAGCATCTGTATTTGCCATTATGTTTGTCTTTCCTTTGATTTCATTTATTCTTTTAATAACTTTTTTTTTTTTTTGGTCTTCTTTGGTTGTTATTCGTCCCTCTGAGGTTCTGGCTTTAGGATTCCTTGTAGTATTTTTTGGAGTGGGGGTTTATTCGTAATGAAATTCCGGAGTTTCTCTTTGTCTGGGAAGGTCCATATTCTTTCTTCATGGAGGAAAGAGAGCTTTGCGGGATAGAGTATTCTTGGTTGGCATCTGTTTTCTTGGAGTCTGTTGACTATGTCCCTCCACTCTCTCCTTGCCCGTAGTGTTTCTTCAGAGAAGTCTGATGTCAGCCTGATTGGTTTTCCTTTGAATGTTATCTGTTTCTTCCCTCTTGTCAGCTTCATTATTTTTTCCTTGTCCTGGATTCTTGGGAGCTTTACTATTATGTGTCTTGCTGTGTTTTTCCTTTCGTCGTGGAAGTTTAGTGTTCTTCTTGCTTCTCGTATATCAATTTTCAGCTCCTTCTTCACATTTGGGAAGTTCTCTTCAATTATCTCCTGGAATATTTTCTCTGTTCCTACATCTCTCTCCTCTCCTTCTGGAATTCCTATAACTCTTATATTTCCTTTCCTCATGGAGTCAGATAGTTCCCGAAGTCTTTCTTCATTCTTTTTCCTTCATACTTCTCTTTCCTTTTCTGTTTTGGTTCTTTTTATTTCTGTGTCTTCAAGAGAACTTATTCATTCTTCCATTTCATCTATTCTGCTTTCCTTGCTTTTCCCGGAGTTCTTTAGTTCCTCCATTAATTCTTTGATCTCCTGCATTTCTTTTACTTCCCTCTTTAGGGACTCAATTTCCTTCTTCTGATCTATCACTTTTTTAATCATGGCAATTTTAAATTCTCTTTCTGGAAGGCTCAGAAGTTCTTCCAAGTTGTTGTCGTTGCAATCTGGGGAGTGGTTTTCTTTTTGTGGTGTGCTTCTTTCCTGAGGAGTTGTTAGGTTGCGTGTGGTTCTTCTACTCCCTACTGTCTGTTTTCTAATTTGTCATATGCGTTGGGACACTGTGTTGCTCGGACTGACTGGCATCTTGGGTGAACTTCTCCGCTCCCCTCTGGCTCTTCCAGGAGCCATCTCTGTCTTCTGGGGGAGCTTTCTGCTGGTTTTAGGCAGATTTTACTGAAGAAATGTCCCTGTTCTCAAATGGCGAAGCAGGATGCAGTCCCTGCGCCTCCGGTTTCAGGCACACTCTTCTGCGCACCCGGTCTGCCCCGGACGTGGGTGCCTGCTCCCTCTGTGTGCTCAGACTGCTGGTCGGAAGGGGCCTGGTGTGGAATAACTTCCCGGCTGGCCACTGGGTCCTCCAGAAGCCTTCTGCCCTTTTCAAGCAGTCTTAAGAAATTTCCTGTTCTATGGGGTGTAAGTGACTTTTTTTTTCCTGGTCACTAGGTGGCGCCAGAGATCTCTCCTATTGTCCTTGGGGGGCTGTTTTTCGCCTCCCCCCACCCCGTAGGACAGGGAACAGAGCAGGAATGGTAGGGTACACCTCAACAGCTTTGGGGTGCTGTGTCTGCCTTGTGCCCCACCGTAGTGGAGAACCCACGCCCCGAATTTTCGTGCCCCGGGTCTCAGTTCAAAGCCCTCAGTTCCAGGACGTGGGCTGTAGCCCAGTTCAGTGGCGCGGGAATGGCGCCTTTTGCACAGCTCCCGTGCCTGGGTGCCTGGTTCCTGCTTACTCAGGGAGGGACCTTCACCTCAGTGAGGACCTCCGCGCGTCTCCCCGCAAGCCTAGGTCATCTCCCCGCAAGCCTAGGTCATCTCCCCGCAAGCCTAGGTCGCAGGCGCGGGGACCTGGGCAGCAGCGATCCCGGTCTGCACTTGCTTTTCAAGTGCGCCAAGCGCCCCACTTTTCCGCGCAAGCTTACCGGCAGCCCGGGCTGTGTGCGCGGCGTCTCCAGGGGTCTTTGTTCTTCTCTAATGGCGCCCGGAGCCGTTCGCTCACTGCCGCCGAATCCTGCAGGGTTCGCCTCAGCTCCCGTTCACGGGGTGTGGTGGCTGCAATAGTTCCTTTCTACTCACAGTCCCGCTTGCTGCGTCGTTTGTTCTTGTTGGCCGTTTTGGTTTGTTGTTTTCCTCCTCTCTGCAGGTCCGAGAGTGCCGCCTCTGTGGGCGGGGGAGGGGAGCAGGGTTCTGCGCTTCCCTCCCTTCTAGTCCTCTTTTATGGCCAATTTCTTCTTCGAGTAGTTTGCTGGAGTCACCCGTTTATCTTCCGTGTCCCAGTTCTCACTGGGACCTGCCGCTTTTCCTCCCTATTAACTCTTTTTAATGGGAGATCTTACTCGCAGCTTCTCCTCGCCGCCATGTTGCTCCGCCCCCTTCGATTGAAATTCTTTTTAAATTATATTGTGCTTGGTGAGTATTTTGCTGAATACTTAAATTCAGGTAGCTGAAATACTAATTGTCCACTATAATAATGCAACATTGATTTTGTGAAGAATATATGGTAATTGTGACATATATTTTTAAATTTTCTATTCAACCAAAATAATTTCAAGTGTTTAATGTATTATGAATAGTTTATTATGTCTGTATGAGCTGAAAGTTGAAAAGTTAAGATAATGGCTTGCATTATTGTCGGGTAATATCTCTTCACTTGTGATTATAAAGTCAAATGATATTTTGGTTTATGTGTAATGCAACTATAATGAGTAGTAGAGTAGAAAAAAAGGGATGATTATAAAATTCTTAAATGTATAAAACATAATTGGAGAAAGAGGAAATACAGAAACTCCAAGGCACAGAATCAGTAAATATAGTGACTACTGTGATATTGATGAGCATGTACAAGCTCAATATGGGTGTGTGTGTTGGAGAGTTATGAAGAAAGCCTTCTAAAAACTGGAACCTAAACTCAGTAGCTATATTTACTGGAGTGAGTGAACACTGCAAAGTCTCTTAGGAAATGAGGTAGCAAAAGTAAAGACACTGGACTATGATACCAAATGCTATATCTGAACACAAGCACTTTTGTATTTTTGAAAAGGAGGAAAAGAAAAGGAATTGTTTACAATGAGACTGGAAAGGTTGGCAGGACCTGGCACGCTGATGTAGCAGTGCAAGCCATGTGAGAGAGTTAATATCCAGGAGTTGGGGAGATAGTGATGATTTTAAACATGGCGATAATAGACTTTTATTTACTTCTTTAATTCACATTTCTGGCAACAGTGTTGAAAATGGACTGAGCAATTCTCTTCTGTTTTTCTGGCAATCAAAATTAAGCAAATAATTCTATGTACCATACAACTATAACACCAAACAATACCATACAACTACAATACCAAAGAATAAAAATAATTACAAACATTGCTAACCAAATGAAAACAATAATTTTGAAAGGCATAAGGAAGATATGCCAGTGATAAAGTAAAAGCTAGTGCCAGGTTAAGTCTAGAATCTCATTACCAAACAACTGGGGCTCTGAGTTGCTACTCAAACAAAACAAAAGGACAGAGGATAAGATACAAAGATAAATTTGACTTCTACTTATGTCAGTGATGGAGTAGATTTAATATAACTAAGTCTCAATGTAATAACTATTACAAAAGCAGAGGGAGAAAAAGATTTGATGGGACTGGAAATTAAAAGCACAGTCAGGAAACTAAGGGACTATGGCCCTTGAAACAAGGGAAACACACAATGTGGAACACCTAACTTTTTCCTTGAGGCCTCTTTCCAGTTTGCTAGATTATGATGACACTGGACCCCAATAGAAAGTAATCATTTTAGTAGCCTTAGAAGACAACAGGTTGGACACACACTTACTAGGAGATGTGAAAATTGGAAAGCAAAATACTGATATAAAATGATGACAAATTCCACACTGCAGAAAACACCCTAAGTATCTGTGTTTAACCCATGCCTGAACATTAAATTGGAAAGACTCTGCTGGGCTCTATAAAATAATGAGAGGTAACTCTAAAGGAAAGCAGAGGTGCAATCTACCAGCAGCATGTCAGAGGGTTTGTTTACTGTAGACATTATTTGGACATTGCGGAAAGTTACAAAGAAGATATGTAAAAGGGTTTTCTATCAGGGAAGATGCCCAGAGTCTTCAGAGATATAAGTAAGGTATTGTAAGTATCTTCCAGAGGACATGCATCATGCCTTAAAAATTACAAACATATTTCTAACACTCAATGTCTCTAAAGACCTGCAAATATCTGCATACATACATACATACACACACACACACAGTAATTTTAATCACCTACTAAGACTGGAGAGTTCCAATACTCAATTACAAAGCAATTAAGTTTTCTCTGTCCATTACTTTTCCACTCTGTATCCCAATCCCTCTATCTCTATTTAGACTTTGTCATGTGACCCCCATGCTAGTAGAGATGCCACACAGCAGATCTACAGGCAACACTGAACTGAGTTTTCAGTCAACAGCACAAATGACCTGTCAAAGAGGTATAGCTGTACAGTCCAGTAGAATCTATAGAAGATTGTAGATTCAGCTACCATCTGACTTTGGCCATTGTGATACTCAAAACAATTCTGCTGGCAAACCTTTCCCAATATTTAAAATTTATGGAAAGCAAAATAATAAAATTTATGGAAAGGACTAACATAGTGGCTCATTTTACATGTCATAAGGAGTTTCTGGCTCTCACCTTCCTGCAGGAAAAGTTACTGTGGTTGTAGCTCTCAGACATGATCTCATTCAGCCCTTCCAACCTTCCTTCTTATCTTAAGTCACCAGAAGGACAGAAAATGTACTCTACTTTCTCTTCTGTTTTGTGAAGTCAGGATGCAGCATGCCTAGCTATACTCTGCAACAAGTAATTGGACATGTCTGTTTTATAATTACCCAGCACTGCAGTTTTAAAATTTACCATTAAACAATCATAACTTTATTAAATAAAGTCTTCCTTATCATTAACCGATAGTAACTTTCTTTGAAAGGGTGATTTGGAATTACGAATAGCTGTTTTGAGAGCTCAATTCTGATTTTTTCCTACTTTAATAGGTCTCAGGAATTTCCTATGTTAGGAAATACCAAAACTCATTTATTTATTTATTTATTTATTTTTCTCTCTTTTTTAAAAAAGATTGATTTATTTTTATACAAGAGCTGAGGTACTGGGCCTCAGTGGTGCAGTGGTTGAGCGCTGGGTTGCGAAGCTGCCCGCAGCCTCTGCAGTGCTGGTTTGATCCCCGGCTGCTCCCAGGCCACCGGAGGAAGGTCCCACATGGCGCGCAGACCTCTCCTGCAGCCCACTGCTCCCCTCAGCAGTGTACTTCGGTCCTTCTGCCTGCTCTGCTCCCTGCTCTGGCTCTGGTGAATTCTCTCACCCTCCCGCGCTTCTGACTGTATCCGGTGCTTGTGTAAATAAATAAATAAATCTTAGGGAAAAAAAGAAAAAAAGGAGCTGAGGTACAGGCCAAAGGTGTGGGAGGGTGAGAGGATTCACCATAGGCAGAGTGGGGAGCAGAGCAGGCAGATTGGCTGAAGTACACTGCTGAGGAGAGCAGCAGGTGAGACAGGAGAGGTCTGCCACTCCAAGTGGTAATCTCCCTGGGCTGCTGGGAATCGAACCCGTGCTGCAGAGGCTGTGGACAGCTTCACAGCGATCTGCTCAATCTGCTGCACTGGGGAGGCCCCAAAACTCTTTTAGTATGAATAACTACTTGGATGATCCTTTTATAAACATTTAGTTCACCTATAAAATGCTTTCATTTGCCCTCTGATTAATCATAACTGACTTGTACTACCAATAAAAGTGCTGATTATTTTACATCAGTTTTAGATTTCAATTTCCACAGTAATACTGCACAAGTAGTATGCTTTAAATTTTAGAGCTAATATATTACACCAACAGGGTATACAAAATGATTGATCCAGTTTTGTTGAAGTAAGTAGACCTTGCCTATAATGACATACTCCAGTTCAAAATTTCCTATTACCCTTATTTTTGGATATAATTCCTTTTAACCTTATATGTGGGTATAATTGTCAGGAAAAAAATGTATTGAAGAAATTTAATGCAAAATTGGTGTTATCATCTTGCTTCCTTAAATTCTATTTAGATCAATAAGGAAAAGTCAAGGGAAAGAGAAATAAAGAGTGATGACCCTATGATGACAGCAAAAATGGTTTCAGTGTGTTAATATTTATTATTGTGAAAACTTGTGATCATTTAATTAAGTTACCTTATCTTTTGCTTTAAATCCTTAAAAAGACAGCCATATTAATCCAACCAAATAATCACCTCAGAATTTTAAAACTCTATCGATTTTTCTTTTTTGCTTCTAAAATCTCCTCAGTCAGATCTGTCCCTGAAGAGTTCTATAAAAGGGCAAAAGACGTCTTTGCAGGCCTTGGTCTTTCAGACATTTGGCAGTTTAATGACTCATTGTACTTGTAAATGTTCCTGATTAAGCTCTTTTATTTTTATTCTGTAATTTAATTTATATCATTACATTTCACACAGAATTTTCTCATTTCTGCTACCTGATTCACACATCATTAAATGTCCACTTATGCAGCAATAGCCTCTTATAAACATCAAGTATGTTTTCTCTAGCTCGTCTTTGATAACCTTCTATAACAGACCTCTTCTTTCAAATGGAGAGAAGTAAATTTTTGCATGGAAAGTATCGAAAATATGATTTGTAAAGTCATTTTATTTTAAAAAATCAAGCTTCAATTACACATACATTGATACTGAAAAGTGAGTATTAATAAAGGATAGTGCTAAAAATTAATTAGGTCCCTTGGATTCAGTTTTACACAGAACTGGAGAAGGGGAAGTGGCTGTTTGCCTTCTAAAGTATTAACTAGTTTTCCACAACAATTTGATACTTCAAATCAGTAGATGTACAACTGTATGTGAAAATGTCACTTTACACTGAAGCATAAGTTTTGACAGATAAAAAGTTTCAAAGTAAGTTGTCAGACCAAAATATTATTTTCCAAAAGATAACTATGAGAACTGGTTATAGGATTCTTTAATCCCCTCACCTACTTTGAGAATAAGAAATAATCAAATGGAAACTTCACAAAGGAATTTTCTTTGGTGAGGGTTTTTGCCCCAGGGGAGACATGAGGTTCACTCTCCATTTCACACCTAGGAGTGAAGAATATGATCTTTGAAATTTGTTCTGTAGTCATGAGGGAGGCCAGACTGATGTCTAAGAAAGTCTATGAAAGTCATCTTTAAATTTGGATAGAACGCCTACTTGAAAAATGTAGAGAACAAGAAAGCTGAAGTACTGTTTGCGGGGAGAGCCAAGGAATCCTATGGTCATAAGACAGGTCTGCACTCAGCTTTAAGACAAGTATTACACACTTGTTTACCAGGGATAAGAATCTGACATAATGGGGAACAAGAAAGACAGCTGAAAGTGTAATTTCTGATATCCTGGGAGTCCAAATAGTCATCCACATCAAAAAACATTAAGGACTCAGCAAAAATCTCTCTTGGAGCTCTGGAGAGTAAGTTTTAACCAGCTGTCAGGGATGGGCAGCAGGGAAGGACTCACAAATAGGATCATACCTCTACCTTGATTATCCACTCCCTCCCTCTACCATAAACAATTCAGAAGACAAATAGAAGCCAGTTGTGGAGAACCTGGAAAAGCTCTGAAGCAAGAACGTGAAACAAGTCAAGAATTGCAATGACCGAATGATGACAGCATGTTCAAATTACACTATCTTGAAAAACTTACCAATAGCAACCAAAAGAAAGGGGGAATCCACTAGAACTTTTATACAGGGTTGAGGAATTTTTTTTTAATTGTATTATTTTCTATGGAGGTAACAGTGGTTTAGAATGCTGTATTTGGTTTAGGGAAGATACAGATTTACAACTTTCCATGTATATGTAACCGCGACACACCTACAGGTACCAATTTTGGGCCAAGGAATTTTTATCCCTATTAATGGGAGGATCCAGGCCAAAAATAGGGATGTATTTATGTGATGAATTCTGTTTATTTGGCAATGGTCATGATATAATTTTTGAAGGATTAAAGAAAAATATTTTGTATGGTTAAAAATATTTAAAATAATTATAATTTATGCTTCTAAAATGTGATACTAATACATTCATTAGTGATATAAGATTACCAAAATTATATTAGTTAAAACTTACTTTAACAGCTGCCAGGGTTTAGATTTAACTACAGTTTCAAACCAGAGGAAATAATAATAATTTGTTGTTCCTAAATATTTTGATTCACCAGCATCAATTATAAACATTTGAAGAGGAAGACATCCCTCTATTAGGTCTAGCATGATACCTGACAAAACATATCATCCGTATTTATGAATTAGCCATATGTTTGGTGACTAATTCATTTGGGGGAGGCAATTTGTTTGTTTTGAATAATCAAATAGTTAAAGTAATAAAAATTCACATTTCTAGTTTACCTATGTTCTATGAAGGAACTTACAATTAACTCCAATATCAGAAGAGAACATTTGAGACTCAGAAAGTTTCAGTATTTTCTCCAGATCACACTGTTAGCAAATCTGGAAGTAGAAATTGGTCTGGCTGACTTCAAAGGTTATACTCTTTTCACTACATTATATCATCCAGCGTGTGCCAAATTAATTCAGTGACAATCCTATATTTTTTTTTCTAAAGGTAAATATAATAATTAAAAGAAAATCAAATTATCAACATATTACCAAAGTAGGTCACCTCACAAAATCCTTCTAAAAATCAAAACAAAAACACTGAACTCTCTGTGGATATCAATTTGGTTGCGTTAAACAAAAAAGACATGCACTTATTAGCCCACAAATTAAAGGAAGATTCCTCATGCTTTTGTTATGGCACCTCTGTGCCCAGCACTACCTTAAGTTCTGGAGGCTAATGTGTGAATCAGATAATATTTCTAGTCTTATGTAATTTACTTTTATAAGGAAGAAGTAGACAAAAATCACAAACAAGTTTTAAGTGGTATTCAGCTTATTAAAAGTCTTCCATGAAGTAAGCATTCCCTGAAATAGAAAATCATTTTAAAATGTGCTTTGAACCAGATATTTACATAAAGATTGAATAAAATACTCATTCTATTCACTAAATACATGTGATCTAACTGAGAGCAAGTACTAAAAGTGTAGGACCTCTGTATTATTGAGATACAAAAATACCCTTTCCATATCTTTAGCAGCAATATCTTAAAACACCACAAGATGGTGATATTACTCTATAGAAACAAGTCTTTCAGTCAAAAAGTATAACCATTCTTTAGTTTTCTAATTTTACTGTTTTGAAAACAAAGATAGGTTTTTAAGAATATCAAACTGTTAAAATAAATTTAAAGAATAATTTGCCAAACTAATAATATATAAATCTATAAAACAGGGTCCTCCCCGGTGGTGCAGGGGTTAAGTCTTAGGGTTATCACGCTGTCACTGCTATGACCAGAGTTCAAACCCAGGCCAGGGAGCTGATCCACATGACACAGGAGACCTCTCTTGGTTACCCACTGCTCCCTTAGTAGTATGAAGAAAGGCAAGTATAATAATTAAAAGAAAATCAAGTTATCAGCATATTACCAAAGTAGGTCACCTCACAAAGTCCTTGATAAAAAGCAAAACAAAAACATTGAACTCTGTGGATATCAGTTTGGTTGCATGAAACAAAAAAGACATCCATTTTTTAGCCCATGAATTAAAGCATAAAATTAGTAGTATAAAGTATAAAATTAGTAGTATAAAGTAAGGTAAGCTTCTGCTCCCCACTCTGTCTTCAGTGAATCCTCTCACCCCCTGCACTTGTGGTCTACACCCCAATTCTTCTATGCATGCATAAATATTTAAAAAACAAAACAAAATCTATACAATATTTTAAAATAAAAGCAAAAATAAATGAAGAATTTTTTGAAAATATTTAAGTTTCAGTCTTAAAATTCTTGAACTAAAATGATTGTGCTTATATATTAGGTTCACACACAACCATTTCTTTTCCTGTAGAGTTTCACCAATACTTTGGACTTCTCTAGGCTGTCCATGATTACAAAATGTAGAATTCATTACATGGCAAAAGAAAATATATGATATCAAGAGATACTGTATTAATGTTTTCTAATTTTAGTAAATAGATAACTTATTTCAGGCTAATATTTGTAAAGTATAAGCAACTAAAATTTTGAACTAGCAAAACATTCAAAAGTAATCGCACGTTTTCCTATACATAAGAGTTTATCTTTTCCCTGTGTCTGGAATTGCTGCCAACTCTATATCCTACTTACTGTTTACATTCTCCTTTGAGTAAGAGAGAATCCCTTTCTCAGTGTAGTCCTAAAGTTGAGCTCTGACAATGACAGGCTGTCATCTGAGATTTCAAAGGTAGAAGAAAAAGAAACTCTTATTTTCTAAAAATGTCCATTAGAATGGCAAGCAGGGATATGGGAAAACAGCAGTGCAAAGTTTGCCATGATTTTCAAAATGAATTTACTGATCTCAGTGCTATGTTCAACTGGAACTAGCAGATTTCTTGATATAGATCAAATTGATAACTACGTGTACTTCTGCAAACTACCACTTGAGAATTCTAGGTAGTTGTCTCATTGAATGTGATGTAATTTTTGTTACCTCCAGCAGCTTTTGTTCTGACCTTTACTTCCCAGTTCATTTCAATGAATATGTAAATCTCTCCACTTCCTGGTATTAAAACCGGTATAACCTGTAATTCATAGAGTGGTATCTGCATTGTCGACTTAGACTGATACCATAAATTTAATAAAATAAAATAGATCACGTGAAACTCTTTCTTTGAATTATCTAATCTTAAGTACACAGGTGACATAAACAACCTGAGAAGAATAGTATAATAATCACAAAAAACACTCCCATTTGGAATCAAGAAAAGAAGGCACACAGCAGTCACTGATCCATGCAACTGCAAATTCCTGCTGGCACATTTTGCAATAGGAGAGCACCTTAAAGACAAAGAATGTTCCTTAGCTAGACACCTGCCATGCTTGCTCCCTAGCAGTAGCTCTCCTTTTCCTTATTCTTTTGAATTCACCCTCAGGTTATTCCTTTTTCTTTTTGTTTACATCTGAAGAACAATGCTTCTTGGAAGTAGAAATGTAGGCAATGTAAGGTCATTACAACAACTGAGGGTCATCACATATCTTGAAAAGCCTCACAATTCAGGCTGGTTGTATTTTGGCAATATAATCCTTTCAAACACTATTGATCTTTTGTCCATTTTATTGTAATCAATTAAATGTTACTAGTATATCAACAGCAACACCCACAATTATTTCCAAGAAAAGGTTCTGTCTAAAGTTATCAAGTTATGTGGGGGTGCTAACCTTATACAGCATATGACTCATAATGTAATTATTACCAGTGATAGCAAGTCCAGCAGACAATGGTATGATAGGCCCATGGCAAATAATGTTCAACCGAAATTTCCATTTCCAGCTATCAGTAACATGAACATATTTTCAGATGTAAAAAGAACAAGGGTTCATAGTCCACAGATACACATTAAAAGACTTAAGACATTAAAATATACACTTTAAGAGAAAGAAACTGAACCCAGATAGAATATAATGAAAAGTTGATCAATTAGCTATTGATTTGCGTGAGATATGATAACAAATTAGAGTGAAAAAAAGTTAATGATTCTAATCAGAAGGATTCTTCATAGAGTAGGTAAAAAAATAAACTATAATGTCTTTTCAATGACATGTTATATAATTTTAGAGTGTGTTAGAAAAATTTTGGGTAAGTATATACGTTTTCTATTTAAAGCTAACTATTACAGGAGACTCCCTGGTGGCATAAGGGGGTGAGAGGCAACCTATGAGGCTATCTGCCGCCACTGCAGCATGAGTTCGATCCCCGGCCAGGGAGTTACCCACATGGCACGGCAGACCTCTCCTGGCTCTCCCACTGCTCCCCTCAGCAGTGTATTTCAGTCGATATGCCTGTTCTGCACCCCACTCTGTCTGATGAGTCCTCTCACCCCCACACATCTGGCCTGTACCCCAAATCTTGTATGCATAAATAAATCTTTGAAAAAAATAAAAATAAAGCTAACTATTATAAAAATAGTTATATATTACTTATGAAACAAAAGGAGCACGAGAAAGCAATAAATATCATATTATCTGTGCATCCAAATGCGTAAAACAAAGGGAGTTAGGATTTTTTTCATATTAAAAGTGTAACTGGCAAATAGGAAACATTAAATAAATAAATAAAATCATAGTAACTATAAACTAGATATATCCTCCAATTCAGAAAATGAATTTACACAAAATCTATGCTTAATCTGCTCACAAGCTATAAGGTAAAGCCACACCTCACAGAAAATTTAGAAAATATGAAGACACAAAAAAGTAAAAAATAATTTAGACATATACTTTCAAAAGAGAACCAATGTAATAACCTCAAAATCTGATCAATTTTGAAAACTGATAGAGTAACCATAAATAGATAAATTTGAATAAGGTAAAAAGTAGAGAAGTAAATAAACAATACATAACAGAAGTGATAATTCAGTCAAATATTATGTTAGGCTTCCTATTGTTACTAGCATTCTAGTTATCCTGTCCTTCTAGACAAAGTTCCTTTGCTCAGTAAACCAGTCCTATGTGACTAATTCTAGTTACAGAAATGTGAGCAGAGGACATGTATCCTGTATGAGAAGAGGCGAGAGAACCCATGGATAAATAATTCTTCAGTCTTACTTTTCTCCTGTCAAAAAGACTCAAGAGTTTTTAATGTTCTAGATAAGGTTTTCCCATAGAAATATATTATCACCTATATACATGTTAAATTTTAGTCAAATTTTTAAAAAGATGAAAATGAGTAAAATTAATTGTAATGATATATTTAACCCAAATATATCAAAAATATTACCATTTCAACATGTAATCAATGCAAAAATTAATAATGAGAATTTAGCATTTTTCATAACAACTGAAATTCAGGATATTTTATATTTATAGTATATCTCAATTCATATAGCTACATATCTCACACTGCTCTACTGAGCAGCCTACTTCTACACAATTATGTCACCATGTGGAGCCCACATCATCTGGAATTTCTGAGTCTCTTATAGGTGATGATTTCCCTCAGGAAATCACTAGATCCATAATGGATTTTGTATTAAAAAGAAATCTCGTTGAAGAAAATTTTGGAGTTCATTATACTGCACCATATTTTACTTTTCATTAAGCTAAAGACAATAACAACAATGATTTATATGCATACAAAAATACAGCCTTAAAACATATAAAGCAAAATCTGACATAATTCCAGGAATAAGTCATGAAACTAGAATTACTGAAGGAGAGTTCTATGCAAGATGAAAAAGTTACAGACAGTAGTTCAAAATTTAATAAGGAATAGAAGTTTGAATGAACAAATTTACCCTAATGTCATATACACACATGCACAGAGAATCTATATCTCACAATGAGAGGTCTTTTTAAAACATATTACGTAATATCTTCTTTATACTTTTCTTGTACTACTCTTAAAGGAATTGTCAGTAACAGAAAAATTCACTAACACACAGGCTACCCTCACCATAATTGTGGTACAAAACTAAAAAGTGATAGAAGTAGCATAGATTTTAAAATTTGGAACTGATATATTATATCAACTTACATATATAAATTGACTTGAAACTCAAAATAGTGTATTATATTTCTTTACTGACATGAGAAAATATATATACATAAAAATATAAAATTACCTAAATAACTCATAATTTTGGAAAACATTAATGGTTGAAAATGTTCAGAATTTTAGACAATGAAATAGTGCACAGCAAAAGAAACAGACTGTACCTATACAGTTTTTAGTGGAAATTTTTAAATCTTATGTATTCATTAATATAAGAAACTGAAAGTCAGTTAAATAGCCAACTCAAGAAACTCAGGAGACATCTCAAATTAAGAAAGCTGAAGAATATTAAAAACAAATAGTATAAATTGATTTTAGAAAATCAGAGGAAAGATTCAAATACTATAAAACCTGGTTATTTGAAAACTCTAGCAAACAGATAAAGAAATAAAGTAATAGTACAAATAAATTTTATTGCCAGTGGAGAAGAAAAAATTAGTATGTGGAATACTTATATGTGGAATGTAAGGAAAAAGATTAAGAAAGTCTGAATAGGAGATATTCAAGGGTTTGCTCCTTGCATGGTGATCCTGCTTAGCAGTAAATGAAAGAAACTAATGGACGAGAGATAAGGAATATTTGACCCATGTTAAATACATCTTGGAATATTCAGATATTATTGTTGACACTGATAATGTTCCTGATAGTTTAATGTGTGTAAGTATACTCCCTGTATGTATCTGGAGTGGATAAAACTGCCTTGCATTCAGTATTTATTGGTGATGATTTCTTTGATTACATACCTACATTTTTGAGTATTGTTTTAATTTTTCTACCATAAAATAAATTCTGGTGGTTTATGCAGAGAATTTTTATTCAAACTACTTGTGTATCACCTCTCATATTTTATAATAATTAAGGTTGGGACAGAAACAAAATAGAGTGCAAACTGGTCCGACCACTATGGAGAGCTGTGTGGAGATTTCTTGACCTACTAAACATAGAGCTTCCATATGATCCAGCACTTCCACTCCTAGGTATTTACCCAAATAACACAGAAACAGTAATTCCAAAGGGCACCTGCATCCCTATGTTTATAGCAGCACTATTTACAATCGCTAAGCTATGGAAACAAACCAAATGCCCCAAAATAGATGACTGGATCAAGAAGATGTGGTACATATACACCAAGGAATATTACTCAGCAATCAAAATAGATAAACACATGCAGTTTGCAGCAACATGGATGGAGCTAGAAGGGATCATGCTCAGCGAAATAAGTCAGAAAGAAAAAGAAAAATACCGGATGGTCTCACTCATAGCAGGAATTTAGAAAACCTAAATAAGAGACCAGGAAAAAGCCTAATCAATACAAAGTGAAAATCAAAATCAACAAATAACTATAAACCAGAGACACACTATGGGGGGAGGGGGGAGAGAGAGAGGGGTGGGGAAAGGAAGGACTAGAGTCAAAATAAGGGGGGAGGTGCAATTGTATGGGGAGTATAACCAAAACGAAAATGCATACATTGTGCAAAGATGAAAAAAGATGTAAGAATTATATAAAATAAAATATTTAAATAAAAAATAGGTTTATTAAAATAGGTGCATTTTTTTAGTTCTAAGATGTATCACAGTTACATTGAATCAAAGATGGACAAAGAATATGGAAAATCCCTCCAGTAAAAACGTGTTTATTTTAATATTGTTTTGTTTGTGAAGGAGTGGTAAGAAGTCTGAAATTTGAAACATGCACTTTTCAGATTCTAAACTGGCCTTAAACTCCAAATAGTTTAATATATTTTCACTATGTCCTTACTGACATATGAACAAATAAGCTAGCTTCTAGAAATGAATGCACTGTATAAAGTTTTTGCTCTGTATTGTCCTACAATCTAGTCTACAAAAAAACTGTAAGACATTACAATTTCTAAAGTAAACGAGATTTATACAATTCCCAGACATGCTATGAGTAAATTCACAGCACAGAGTTTATTTTGATGGATGCTAGAGATATTTAAGGAACAACATAATTAAATTACAAGTACCTTGCTTTAGTTATCAGTCCTTAACAAAACTGATAACAAGTTGATTTATTAATTTCAACCAGGCAGAAAGACGGAGTGAGGGGGATATTAGAGAGAAGAAATGTCAAGATTTCAAGTTATCAGATACAGATACTTATGAATAAACCAAGACATCCTCAAGCACATAACAGAGAGAGAAAAGATAGCTATCGAAATGTGGAAAGGGACTTGTTTACTAAGAAGACAAAGATTCATAATGCTGTCTAATCAATATATAAAGTGTAGTAGATACAAATGTCATGATTATTTTCAATTTAATTCAAGAAACATTTATTATGAAACTATTACCTGTCAAGCACTGTGAAAGGGGACACACAGAATCAGTTAAACTGAGGCTTGTAAAGTCTCTTAGACAAGTAAATAACACAAGCAAGTAAAATGTGAGAATGCAGAGGGATGACACAAGATATAATTGAAATATATACATAGTACTACTACAAAATCAAAAGAAATTTACTTTACACAGGAATCAGAAGGCCTTGCTGGAGGAGATAACATCTGATCTGAGTTCTGAGGACAGAGGGAGAGCCTGCTCTTTGCAGGAGACAAAATATGACTTGGTTGGTGACTGTATGCTGAGCAGTATCCTCCTGAGGGGTCATGACTGTTAAGATTATGTGCCAACATATTGACCATGATCTTGGGTAAGATAACAACTGATGTGAGTTTTGGTCAATTTATTTGTTAAAAAAAAGGATTACAGGGTCTCCCCTGTGGGGCAGCGGGTTGAGCGCCGCTCTATGAAGCTGTCCACAGCCCCTGCAGCAAATTCCCCGGCCTGCCGGCGAGAAACCCACATGGCATGGCAGACCTCTCCTGTCTTGCCCACTGCTCCCCTCAGCAGTGTCTTAGGTCATTCTAAGCAGGTCTTAGACCTGTTCTACTCCCCGCTCTGTCTCTGGTGAATTCTCTCACCCTCCCACGCCTCTGGCCTGTACCCCAGTTCTTGTATAAATAAGTAAGTAAATAAATAAACAAACAAACAAATAGATAAATAAATAAATCTTAAAAAACTTTAAAAAATTATAATACTTAGTTTTAGAATAATCATGACATTTAAAAATATGTAAGTAAAAGTATGCAGTAAAAAATGTTAAAAAGAAATTATAGTAATAACCATAATTCATCAAGTTCTCAGTATATTGAAAACTAAAATGAACACTTTTTATTCATAATCACATTTAATTTCAAGCACAATGCCCAATATTATTCCTATGATAGAGATGTAAACTAAGACTTAGAAAAATTAGTCAACCTCTAGAATATTATAGAGATATACACTCTTAGCCCTATTTGAAAATAAAACTCTCTGAAAAGTATCTTTCCTCTTAAAACTCCAAAACTGCACTCCACCTGCAAAGCCCTGCATGACCAGCTTTGTCTGTTTTCCCAGCCCACATAACCATCCCCTCCCTCCAATTCCACACATCAGACTTACAACCTAATGGCTACTCAAGTGAGCCAAATTGGTTCACATCAGATCATCCAAACTAGTGCTGTCCCTGTCTGAAATGACAGTCTCCTTCCCTTCACTAAGTCAGTCATTCTCATTCTTTAATTCTTACTTTAGATACTTCACCTCTCCTTACAGATTATAGTACATTCATCCATTAAAATAATCTGGGATAACATCATCTATTTCTATTGCATTACACTTAGCCTAACTCCAAATTAAAACAATTCAGACAGTTAACTGTTAAATACCCGCATCACCCCACCATAACTCTTTTAGGAATGAAACATTTCCATCCTACTGGTCAGTATATTTGTAGCATCTAGCTCAATTCTTTGTTCATCAAGGGGGCCACCAAGTATTTGTTAAATAAAGTGTTTTTGGAAAAACATAGCACATCTCATTCCAAAAGCCACGTTCTTAAACTACATAAGTAAATACTAATATTTGGAAGTCATTATCATTATTATAACTAATGCTGACCAACTGGATATTTAAAATTCTAAAACAGGGCCTCCCAGGTGGCACAGGCAGTTGAGCACCGCACTGTGAAGCTGTCTGCAGCCTCTGCAGCACCGATTCCATCTCGGCTGGCCAGCGAGAATCCCACACCCACACAGCTCAGCAGACCTCTCCTGTCTCGCCCACTGCTCCCCTCAGCGTGTATTTTGTCAGTCTGCCTGTTCTGTTCCCCATTCTGTCTTCGATGAATCCTCTCACCCTCCTGCACATCTGTCCTGTACCCGGGTTCTTGTATAAATTAATAAACCTTTAAATAATTCTAAAACATTGGAGAGAAAGATAAAGTTTTATTGCCAAAAACAGATGAGAAAAGTGAAGGAAGATAATGAGGGATAACAAGCTATAGAAATGGTGTCCTAAATTAAACATGGTGGCAGCAAATGGGGCAGTTAAAAATAGTGCATCCCAACAGAAATAGGGACAAGGGAAAAGCTGGTCAACACTGAACAACCAGAAGTCAGAAATATATGCATCTATGAGTGAGGGATGAAGCTTCTAAAAGAACCAATGTTCAAAGATGAAGACAAATCGGGAACAGAGGTCTTCCATAATATTTGATATATACAGTGTGGTGAAGGAAGATGAAGAAGTGGCAGAAATGAGCTGTTCTGTCTTTTGCTGGGATTTCATGTATTATTAAAAAATAAGCATGCATCAGAATCTTGTTTAATAAACTATGCTGCAGGGCCTCTTCTGTACTCATTTATCTTTCTATACTTAAAATTATAAAAAAAATTAAAAATTAACTTTGGACTTTTTTTTAATATTTTATTTCATATAATTCTTACAACATTTTTCATTTATGCACAATGTATGCATTTTCATTTTGGTTATATTCCCCATACAATTGCACATCCCTCCCCCCTTATTTTGACCCTAATCCTTCCTTTCCCCGCCCCTCCCGCTCCCTGTAGTGTGTCCCTGGTTTATAGTTGCTTGTCGATTTTGATTTTTACTTTGTATTAATTAGTCTTTTTCCTGGTCCCTTATTTAGGTTTTTAAAATTCCTACTATGAGTGAGACCATCTGGTATTTTTCTTTTTCTTTCTGACTTATTTCACTGAGCATGATCCCTTCTAGCTCCATCCATGTTGCTGCAAACTGCATGGACTTAATTTTTGAGGCAGAAATATTTCTTTGGCTAGGTTGAGAAATCTGAGATACATTATGTACTTTAAAAAGATTTATATTAAAAATGGAAATACTCATGTGCAGAAGTTCCAATTTACCATTTAAAAGTTATTTGTAAAAGTCAGCTCAACAGACTATTGTGGGACCTCCACTTAATAGTGGTGACTTGCCTGAACTCTAGGGTAATCTACAGAAGACAAAACTACTTTGTCTTAAATAAATTGCTGACATATGTCTTGAACTTCAGCGCTCACCAACACCATGGAGGCATTGGGTAGGATACTTAAGTCCAGCCAAGGAAATATGCTTAAACATAGGATAAGGCAAGTTACAATTTTCTGACTTTTGAAATATTCTCCCAGTTCAGTCTCCAGCTCCTTTTTCTGTAATAACCTTCATTCCCCAGTGAGTTAGAATATTTCACTAGAGATGATATAAAAGGAATGTGCTGATCTTCACCTCACTGACTATATAAAAGCCTCATCAAGTAATCTTTTAGATTTTAAAAATTTTTGAGTGAACAGTTTGTAAGTTAAGCAACTGCAAATGTCTAGAGTTATTAAAGTACTCTCCTATAAGACAGAAGGAATGCAGACCAACCTGGCTCACCACAGACATGTTCCCTTCAGTCTGGTAAGAAAACACCCCAAATCCAAAATACAAACCCAACTGCATGAAATTCTTTTTCAAAAATTCTAGATTTTCTTTCTTCAAAGTTTAAAACTATAAAACCAATTCCTTTAATCAGTGACCACCCATTTGATTCACTTTTCACTTCCCTCCAGATTTTGGCTTTTTTCACAGAAGGCCTCGACTTTCTGTTTTCTTTTAGGTTCAGAATTCTCAGGCAGTTCATTTTTCTGTTAGCAACACAACACAGAGGTTTTGCTGGTTCCAAAATGTGTTTTTTAAACTGTAAAAAAAAAAAAAAAATTAAATGAAAGAAGACTCGGGGCCTTCCTGGTGGCCTAGAGGTTCAGTCTCAGCGCTATCACCACCATAGCCTGAGTTTGAGCCCTAGTTAGGGAGCTAACCACATGGTGCAGCAGACCTCTCCTGTTTTGCCCACTGCTCCCCTTAGCAGTGTATCAGTAAATCTACCTATTCTTCTCCCTATTCTGTATCTGGTGAATCCCCTCATTCCTGCACCTCTGGCCCATACCCCAGTTCTATGCAAAAAAAAAAAAAAAAGAAAAGAAAAGAAAGAAGACAGGAAGCAGAAGTTAAACATTATTTTCTGAATTCCTACTATGAATCATGTCCTTATGTAGATTACTTCAGTTACTCTGCATGAAAAAATGTTTACTTATTTACTGTTATTTATTAGCTCCATTTTCCAGATGATGTGGTAGCTTCAAAAATTAACCTTACCAAATTAAAATAAAAAAAGAATTAGGACTTGAGCATAGGTTGCTTGCCAACTAGGTGTATCAATATTTTCACCAACATTCCCAATGTTTTGGGGAAAAACACAAGAAATCCTTTACATACTCTTTTACCTCCTTAACATGCATTAGAATATTAGCCCCAACAAGCAGATAGTCTTGAGTTATATATTTGAGAACATCTAAAGAGAGTTTTCAAAGTATTAGAGCTTTAAATTTCTTACATAATTTATTAATTAATTTTCTCTTAAAAATAATTAGCACACTCCACAAGAAACCTAAGCTACCCATAAGAATTTTAGGATCATAATCCTTCATGTTCCACTTATTAGCTTCTTAAATAACAATCAAATGAAGGAACAGTATCAAAAAGTGAAAACTGCATAATTTTAATAACATACTCATCAACATAGTGATAATTTATTTTAAAAGCTGAAATAAACATTAAATTGATATAATAAAATTACTATCATTATTTGCATTACTACCATTATTTGCATTATTTGCATTTCTGAAAACAATTGTATAATGGAATTTCCTATTTTATGCAATAGATGTTTAATACCACCAATCTTGTCCACTGGTCTTTAAACAGCCTCATATTATATCCAAAATAACAGCTAGCATTTGTTGCAATCCCAATATGTCATTTTCTTACCAAATTATATGACATGTCTATAAAAGCTATATTTTTTTATGGCTGATCTTTAGTTAGTAATGTTTTCTTATACATCGTTTCTCTGTGATAAACATGTCGGTGCCTAAATAGAAGAAATGACTGCTAAAAGACCTCAGATTCCAAAATATGATTCCCATTATAAAGAGAAAACTCCTTTTGTCACTATTTTTTATACATTTACTTTAAAAGTATGCATCTTTCTAAAGTAAACTTATTTCAAGAAAAATATTCCCACTTTCTTTTGTACTCAAGTTGCCAAAAACATGTAATATGTTTCATAAAGGGAGCTCACTAGATACTTACTTTGAGCATCTGTTTATTGTAATGTTCAGTATACCCTTAAGACATACTCTTCATTGCATGATCCCTTCCAGCTCTGAAGAGTATGTCTTAAGCGAAATAAGCCAGAAAGAAAAAGAAAAATACCGGATGGTCTCACTCATAGCAGGAATCTAGAAAACTTAAATAAGGGACCAGGAAAAGGAATAACTATAGGAAAAAAAAATCAAAATCAACAAACAACTATGAACCAGAGACACACTATGGGAGGGGGAAAGTGGGATTGGGGTCAAAATAAGGAGTATTTGTATGGGGAATATAAAAAATAAAATTTAAATAAAATGTGGAAAAAAATAAAAAAAATTTAAAAATTAAAAAAGTTTTAAAAAGACAAAAAAAAGACATACTCTTCATAAACACTGAACGTGAGAAACACCATTCATATTAAATTGGGCTGCATGGGTAATAGAGAAGTCATGAATTTAAATTATTACTGGTATTCAGAGAAAAGTGTAGTATTTCCACCTTCAAATAAGAACTACACTTTATTTCTAGACAATGTGCTTAAGTTATTAAGAACCATGCCAGGGTTCTGAGATATTCCTGATCCTCAAAGGAATATCTAAGGTATTTCAGAGATAATCTTCCATATTGTATCTCCACCCAAAAGAATGTTTATTTTCTCAAGATACTGAAAACCATTCAAATGGTTTCCTTTGCATTTTTATCTTTATAAATAAGCAGAATAAAATATGCAGCAGATGCTGAAATATGTACCTGACCTAGAATATTTGAGTAGATGGATTTGTGAACTGTCATCAAACACTTCAGTTCAGCACAGTTTCTGGGCAAAGTATGCTGGTTTTTTTTTAATGAAGTTACCTAATTTAAACAATTTTTTCTCTACATGTAATGTTCCCAATATACTTTTCTGTTCCTTGGAATTGAATAGTACAGGATTCTATGAGCTGTATTTGTAAGACGTCATCAGGAAAACAAGAGTGTTAAGCCATTGCTCATATTGTGAAGCTTGACTCTCTGCCTTCCTCTTTTCTATCTGAATTGAACTACTAATTGCTTAACAGCTCAGTTCAGTGTGAGAATATAGAAAGCACTGGGAACTCTAAGGTCAGGGAAACCTGAGTTTTGATTACCTCTTTTATGTATGTTTGCAATAGGTCCTATGCAAAGTATCCTTCCTCTTCCATTTCTAAAATGTGGGTCTGATGGCAAAATTATTCTTATATGTCATGGATACATCATGTACATACATACAACCTGAAAAGCACCCTATAACAACTTTTTATCACAGTGGTAACAAACACCAACGGTGTTAGGTAATATATTCAAGGTATAAAAAAATGAAGGGAGAAAACATTTTTTCTTTGTCATTTATATTAAGGTACAACATTCAAAACAATAAATTAGAGATATATTATAAGTTTAAATACATTTTTAATTTAAAAATATAAACACAAATGCAAAAAGTATTTAATACAGGTTAGGAAATACTTCATGCACCATACACCTTGTGGTAATTTAACATTTTATACCTGAACTTTAATTAGGAATTATAACTGATGTTTATGTTTTCTCAAGAAACTTAGTAGTTCTTAGAGTTCTCGCAAACTTATATTAAAAGTCTACTTAAGTCTTAAGTAGATATATTTCATAAAGGAGCCATCAATTCTCATCATTCTTTGTGACAGCTGATATATATGAAACAGTACACTCAGTCAATATCACTCATGCTTTACAAGTGGGAATTAGAACTTCAAGGAATGTTTGACTGAATGTTCTGGAAATCTAATAAATATGCTGTCAATTTCCAAGTAAATATTCTGGCTGGAGTACTTTACAAGGAAGAAAAAAATGGGTTCATAGAATCACTGGCTTAAATTATAGCTTACTACCAAAAACTATAGAAAACTATGGTTATTTATATATATATATATAAATTTAAAAGAACTTAAAAGGTATTTATATTATTTGTAAGATAATTTCAAACTTTATGATAATAATCACATCACATTATTTATACTGATGTAGCATGTATCAAAAAATTTTTCTTATACATTTCTTATAAAGAATTTTATTGGGCTTGTTCACTAACGTAATAAATTATTTTTTGAAACAACAGAGCTATGAGAATACATGATTTAGCATTTATAAACTTCTGCTTACTTTGGCTCCTACTTAACTGGAGTCCACTTAGTTGGGGGCTTTTGTCCATTTATTGGGATTTTCTTGCAAAAAAGTTACTGTAATTTGTATCACATAAATAGTAGTAAGTAGTAATAGTACATATTATTTGGTTATCTCTAGAAAGTTATTTCCACTTTATAATAGCTAAAATTAATTCAGCATGACATACATCATTCAGAATTTCAGTTGGATTTTCAATAATGGGATAAATTAAATGGGGTACAAGTATGCTTGATAGTGTAAATTCTAAAATTCTATGGCTAAAAAGTGATTTAGAGTTCATTTGCTTCCCTCCCCAACCATTCTAGAATGATCAATTATGTGTCTAGTCCTTTCTAGAACTGTCAATTATACGTCTTTCTTTTTTCACTCATATTTATTATTTACCAGTATACAATGAATTATTAAAATTTTCCTCTAACTTGTCAACTGTATCGTTTTTATTTCATACTAACCACAAGTACAATGTTATTTCCATAAAATACTTGTCTCGTTATAATTACTTAGTTGCCCCAAACTTTCAATGACTTCTTACAATCAGATGGAAGACTAGTCTCTGGAATATTAGTAGAGACTTCAAGAAAAATGGGTATGTGTCTTCTTAGCTTATATATATTAGCACAAATTTGTAATATAAGTCAAATATAAGTAATATAAGTCAAACAAATAAAATTACATCTGAACACAAAAACTACAATTGAAACACAATTATTCAAGCTATCCTAAACTTGGCTTAGTAAAATTTTAGTGAAGTTTAATTTTATGATGCCAGAAATACTTAAAAATTTGAATATTTGATTTTCTGCTTGAATGCTGGACATGTAATGGAAGCAATATAATAAGACAGATAAAATGATACATTTGGGGTAAGAGATTTTCATAAATCTGTTTCCCCAAAACTCTTAAAATTCATAAAGCTGTCATACTGAATTTAACCTTTATTTTTGTACTGTCTAAATAATTCACTCTTCACAACATAGCTTGTATTAACAAAATAAACAAGCTTCGATGACGTGTATAACAATTAAATTTTTTAAATATATTCAAATTACCTAAAAGTGAAGTAAAAAGCTTTGGTTATCACTAGATACACATAGGAATCAATAAACAGTATTATGATCCAGCTGTTAGAGAAACACATCAATATAGATCTTCTCCAAATTGTCTTAGCAGACTTTCTTAAGAATAGCAAATCCCATTCAGAGTCTTTAAAATCTAGTATTTCAAATTATTCATTTGCCTCTTATTTTGTGGAATTATGTACGGGTGTATAATTTCTTTATAATTTCCCTTACATCTCTGACAGGCACACCAGTGTTCTTGTTCAAGATCAAAAATAAAAGGCTAAGCTGTGACAAAAGAATCTAGAAAGATGAGAGTTTGTGAATGATGGAAATACTTGGGGTTTTTGTTTATGATCCAGAATTCTCAAGAAATATCAAATATTTGCCCTCCCGAAACTGTTTTTCTCTTTGAGAAGAAAAATAAGTCACGTAGAGTTGGATGAGATTGATCCTTATTAATAAATTAAAATGGACAATATCTGTTTTCAACCATACTGAAGAACTATAATAATTTCACTGAACAGTTAGATTTTTGACAAGATAGTAGGCCATTTTGGAAATGTTTGGTTTCTCCCCCTCACCGCCCCACCACCCCAAAGATGAGTGCTTTCTCTGCTTGGTAGAGATGTTCACATAAAAAGTCAAAATAAAATATAAATTTCATTTGTCCATAAGTCTGTTTGCAAGGTTTCATTAAATTGTTAGCAAAATTTTCATGTGCCAGTACCAAACTACCTGAATTGATATAGCTTTATATTTTTAGGATTTATATGCATATAATACATATAATTTGCACCAAGATATATTAATTCTATAATTATAAAACTATATATCTTAATTGTTTAGCCCTTTAGTACTATTCTTATCCTCTCTCTTATGCTTTTTATAAAAATGAGTACTGAATTTTTAAAAATTAACACTTATTTGTTGTAACTATTTTTTTTTTACAAATAGTTCTCACATATTCCTCTCTCCTGCGTAGTTTCAGTAGTTTCAGCTATCAGTAATATCTTTAAATAGTGTGGTACATTTTTTTATAATTAATGAGCCCAATATTAATGGGTTATTATTGTTAACTAAATACCATAGTTTGCTGTAAGGTTCACCCTGTGTTGTAAAGTTCTATAGGTTTGGGCAAATGAATAATGTTAGGTATCTTCTAATTTAACATGTGTCGAACATTACTGTTGCATTGTTCTAAAGAGCCCTGTACTTTGCCTATTCCAAGTCCTCCATAGCCATAAACACTTGGAAACTATAGATACTTACTTTTTACTGTCTCTATTTTTTTCTCTTTCTTCAGAATGCCAGATAGTTAAAATCATAAAGTAGACTTTCAAAAACTAATTTCTATGATTTAGAATATGTATTTAAGGTTCATCTATTTTTTTCTTACTTTTTAGCTTTTTTTCTAATCACAGAATAATATACCAATGTATGCACCTGGCAAGTGTGTTCATCTAGACACCTAATTGAAGAATATTTTGGTTGCTTTCAGTTGAGACAATTGTGAATAAAACAACTACTAAGATTGTTATGCAGCTTTTGTTTAGATATAGTTGTCAACTCAACTGAGTAAAGTAACTAGTAGAATGACTGCTGGATCATACAGTAAGAAGATAATTAGGTTTCTAAGAAACTGCTTAAGTGCCTTCCAAAATAACTGTACCATTGTGCATTCCCAGTGTCAATGAAATACAGTTCCTACAGCTCTGCCTCTTGCCAGCATTAGGTACTCAGGTTCTGTCATGGGTTTTTTTTATTATTTTTTGTTTTTTATTTCAGCCATTCTAATAGGTATGGTCGTTAGGGAATTCCATTGTTTTAATCTGCAATTCTGTAATGACAAACATTTAGATGGTCTTTTCATATGCTTACAAAACATCCATATATCTTTAGTAAGGTGTCTTTCAGATACTTGTCCTTTTTAAAGTTGCATTGTTTTTTATGTCTTATTGTAAAGTTTTAACAGTTTATTTTAAATAAATTTTGGATTCCATCAGTTAAAATATTTATTTGCAAATATTTTCTCCCAGTCTGTGGCTCATCTTTTCTTTCTCAAGGGTGTTATTCACAAAGCAAGAATTTTCAAACATTGTTTAATTTATCAAATTTTTTCCTGTGGCTATTATATCCAAGGTCACCTAGATTTTTTCCTATGTCATCTTCTAGAAATATTATGGTTTGCATTTTATATTTAGGTCTATGACACATTTTGTGGATGGGAGTGGCATTTTCAACCTTGCTCACATGGTTGGTTTTTCTTGAAACCAGCATCCATTCTTAAGTGCTTCCAAAAGTCAAAAGTCAAAACACTCAAAACACCACACCTTTGTCACTCTGAACACTTAGGAAATGAGCACTGCCAGATAGTCCTGAGGCTAGCAGGAATGTAGAAAAAAAAAAATCCCACTGTTTATGCTAATTACATTCAAACTACTGCCAGAGCTTCCTTATGTCTAAGTCCAATTAACTTCCATAAATGGAAGATGCCCAAGTGAGGCTATCCACAGTATTCACTGAAAAAGCATAGGATAAGATATTAAATGGAAAAAAAATAGATCTAGGCTTGGGTGGAAAGGGAAAGGAAAACAGAATATTTTTTAAACCATTAATTTCTTTATTTTACCAAATGCAATAAACAAGTCATCACATCTACTGACATTTTCATTTAATTCTCTTTTTTTAACTATGATATTTTATGGTCTAAGAAACAGAAGGTGAGTATGCATAATTTGTCTGTTACTAGAAGGATAATGAGTAGACTTCCTATGTGGTTATTAGAGAATAGCTTACATTAAAAACAATGCCAAAACAACTATTAATATAAAGTACAGAGAACACCTATTTGAATGCTTTATGATCACCCACAAAATCACAACTTGAAGGCCTATGATCTTTGAGAGAAGGAAGATGCATGGGCATAAGCTTCACTGTCATGGACATAATCTTCACTGTCACTTGTGTTTCTAAATTGAGGGCATTTGTCAAAAGTAATGGAAGAACAACAGAGTCTGAACAGAAATATCAATTCCACTGAGTTTAGGAAGCAAAGGTTAGAAATCTAGAATTTCCAATGAGCTAGAAATGTGGGGGAAATACTGCTTGAAAACGAATCCAAAAATTTGCATGACATTTTCTTTTGAAATTGGATGCTAAAGCCGCTCATAGGGAACACACATTTCAAAAAACAAACATTTTACTTGACTGCCATGAAAAAATAGAATTTACAAAATCACTACACCATACTCCAAGGTGAAAATATTCACTTCTTCTTTAGGTTAGAGCAAGACAAGGAGAGTAAAAGTAATTACACAAAGATTTATTTTTTAAAAAATTACAGACCTACTGCACAGATCTAGCTTTTAAAATACCATTTTTCATTTAAAAAGTGAAGACTGAAGAAATGACTAATTCTAGACCTGTGGAATGGCAATCTGAGCTGGAATACAGTTTTAGCCAAAAACAAAGTTGTCAAGATGAAGATGCCTTGATGTATGGAAGTAGAAACTAACTGGAAGGAATTCCTACTAACAAAATTATGGTCAATTTTAATATCTAAATGAATAATGAATTTAATGGATGATTGATAACACACTGAATTAAAACAAATACTAATGGATCCAGAGTAATATTAAAAAGAAGAAAGAAAAACAACATGAGTTTAGCATGACTGTACTTAGAAATGATAGATTTTTTAATGATTAACTATTTAGACAAGAGTAATAAACAGAATCTAAAACCACTGTAGCATGTTGGATAAACATGGATAAACATAAAATTACAAGGTCTCAGAATCTCACTCCATGGATCATTTATTAACTTCAAAGGAGAAAATATCCAGGTGATAGTTGTAGAATTGTCAATAGTGGAAAGACTTAACATTATATACTTCCAGCAGTGATAAAGAGGTAAAAATCACATGTGCAGTTGTCTTATCAGAATTATTTGACTTAAAATCAAATAAATATATTTAAGAAAATTTTGGGTTGTTCTGCAAACAAAAGGCCTGTACTCTTCAAAAATTCAAATTTTAGGACTCACAGATTCTGTGAAACTGAAGGAGCATAATGAAAGATAATTCATAAATCTTGACTGAATTTTCAATGGGGTAGAACAAACCCATAGCAGACATTCGTGCTATATCTGAAGAAGTTTTGCTTGTTGCATCATGATTGTGAATTAATGCTCATTTTTTTTTAAATTGTAACATATTGTGGTTGGGTAGGAAAAATGTCTTTGTCTTGGGTGATATGTGCTGAATTAGTGAAATGACTTGATATTTTGCAGCATTCATTAGGAAAGAAAAAGGGGAAGTAGCAGTTAAATAGGATGGTAGATATTAGTTAATGCCCATGATGGTTAATGCCCAGGTTTTCTTTTAATTTTTCTGAGCATCTGAAAATTTTCAAAATAAAAAAGAAAGTTTTTTTTTTTTAATAAATTTTATTGTTATATTCCCCATACAATTGCAGCCCCCCCATTCTGACCCCAATCCCTCCCCTCCCGCCCCCGCCCCCCTAAAAGTGTCTCTGGTTCATAGTTTTTTGTTGATTTTGATTTTCACTTTTTTTTATTTTTTTTTTATTTATTTTTTTTTATTTTATTTTTTTTTTTGTATAGAGGCATGCTTTATTTATTTGTTTGCTGGTCTGTTTGTTTGTTTTTTGTTTATACATGCACTGGGTACAGTCAGAAGCGCGGGAGGGTGAGAGAATTCACCAGAGCCAGAGCGGGGAGCAGAGCAGGCAGAAGGACCGAAGTACACTGCTGAGGGGAGCAGCGGGCGGCAGGAGAGGTCTGCGCGCCATGTGGGACCCTCCTCCGGTGGCCGGGGAGCAGCCGGGGATTGAACCGGCGCTGCAGAGGTGCAACCCAATGCTCAACCGCTGCGCCACGGGGAGGCCCTCAATGTTTACTTTTAATAGAAGGACTTTAGCAAAGAATGTGTTGATAGACTCAAGGAAGTAGAAAATTACTTGGGTATGTGTTCTTGCTGCTGATGAGTAAACCTGGGTGAAACTGAGACCATCCCAGCTGTTGTCCAAAATTTAGATTCTAGGCCTTAACATATTAAATTCAATCTAGAAATGAATACACATGAATTCTTACTTCATTCCTATTTATTGTATATCAATTTAATTATTGTTTTCACTGTTAAAAAATGGTCCCTCCTAACTCTTCAAATAATCTAACCACTTAGAGGTTTTTCATCACTAATGACATATGTTCTTAAGTTCTATCGTTGGAAAAATTACTTGTAGAAAAATATATATATTTTTATAATTCATTTATGTTGGGAATATTCTTTACAAAAGATTATAAAACACTAATCATTAAAACTTTAGCTGCCAATATTGTACTGCTAATGAAACACAGTTACACTGAAGCTGAGAGTGATGTACAAAAATTCTTTTTCTGCTAAACTTAGTCCACTGTGGAGCAAATTTTCCTTATATTTTTCTGAACATAGGAACACAGTAGTCAGCAAACTACATTCTGGAGATAGATGATCTGTACAAGAATCTGAATTCAAGACTCAGAAGTCATCTAACCTTGAAAAATATTGCCTATCTCTATAGCTCAGTTTACTCAGCTGTGAAATAGGAATACATACAACCCTCTGAATTTCTATGAATTAAATAAAATATCACTGATTAAGCCTTTACTACCATAAATAACATGGAACATATCCTTGACAAATTCAAGAGGTAGTTATTGCTATCATTTTCCTTGAATTTGTTTTTCCATGGTTGGGTAAGTATATATAATTAAAAAGTTAGAAAAAGTATACTCTATTTCCCGATATCTGTTTCAAATATCTAAATCATTTCATGTATTACTTTCATATTGTCAGATCTACAATAAAAATACAATTTAAATTCTGACTACACTGTTAGTAGTTTCATATTTTATTCATTAGGATGAATTAGATACACTGGAATAGTGGGGGTTTAGGATGCTAGAGAATAAAAAATGGCTAATGTTTAGTTTCGACTTTGTTTTCAACTTGTTCCATCCAAAAACTAGTTAGAAGTTTCAAATTTCACTTGTTATAATGAATAAAAATAACAATTGTTATTGTGATAATATGTATCACCTTAAGATTAAAAGCTGTATATATATATATATATATATATATAGTGGATATAGGGTGCCAATAAATACTAACCTTTACTTTCCCTGACATATTTGCCGCTGAATGAATGATAATACACAAGAATTGAGATAGATGAAGATCAAGATACAGATTTCATAACAAAAATGGAACTGATGCAAACAGTTTCCATCTATAGGCACAGCATGACTTCCTTGTATTTTTTCCAGAATCAATTTACTCTACCAAACGACGGGACTTAACTTCATAGGGACAAAGCCCATCTCAGTTTGCTTATCAAATGACAAAAGAACAGACCACATTGTCTTCTCAGAACCCACAGGGCGCTGAGTTAATAACTCACTGCTATTCCCTTGGTAGGAGAGTGAGAAAGTGCAGAGATGAGATGTCCCATCCAAGCTTTTCCCTTTTGGGAGTGAAACTGAAATTCTCTTCTCTTTATGCAGATATAATTAGTGAGGAGTAAGTGCTTGCTGACCAATAATAATGATTTTTATGCGTATACCAGCTGATTCAAGAAGGATTTGTCTTTTTTCACAGTAACACTGTTATATGATTAAGAGGAGTCAGTAACCTAGCAAAATAGTAATATTATCAACTATTTACACTGTGTTTTTAAGTGCTGCAATTTTAAGTTTAGAATATAACAAAACTTCTTTTGTTAGAAACGTTACAGCAAAATTTTGCAAAGAAAACAAGATTGCTATTGGTATCACCTGATTTAGGCTCCAGACTTCTGCATCCTATCCCAGTTCTACAGATTTGTCTCCTGAACCAAGCTGAATCAAGAGCCAGGTGGTAGGAGCCTACTACCCTGTGCCCCAGGCTCCCAGTCGTGGACTATTACAAACATTTCTGGGCCTCCCCTGGTGGCTCAGGCAGTTGAGCGCAGCACTGTGAAGCTGTCCGCAGCTTCTGCAGCACTGGTTCCATCCGGGCCAGCCGGCCGGCGAGGATCCCATATGGCATAGCAGACCTCTCCTGTCGTGCCCGCTGCTCCCCTCAGCAGTGTATTTCATCAGTCTGCCTGTTCTGTTCACGGCTCTGTCTCTGGTGAATCCTCTCACCCTCCTGCGCATCTGGGCTGTATCCTGATCCTTGTATAAATAAATAAATCTTTTAAAAAAAATTTCTGTGTTCACTTTCCCCTTAAAGCCTGCCCCAGAGCGAGTGTGGGCTTCCCCTGCCCAAGACGACCTCTCTCACTCCTGCTGGACACCTCCCTGGGCCGCACAGCCCATCTGCCATCAGTCACTACTCCCATCTTCTTTTGCACCCCAGCTTATGAGACTTCCTAGTTCCTAATTCCCACTACTTCTCCCACTCATTGACCAGATCACATCGGGCAATTGCATTAATTGTTATGCAATCCTGATGATGAAAGAAAGGAGGAAAAGAGGAAGTTTACATTAAGGATTTGAGGAGGTCAGAATATACCAATCCAAGCATTTTAGGGAATTTGCAAAAAACACCTGAAATTTTCTATCATTTCATCAAAGGAGAGATGACAGATCAGGGAAAGGGGCTCGAGGAGGGATGATGGCCAGGCTGTTCTTAAAGAGTGATAATGAAGACCTGCCTTGTGTGCAGTCTCAGGTTCTCATGAGTGCTGACATAGGCAAACACTCCAGGGATAAGAGGAAATTGGTGATCTAGTAAAATATGGTCTTTAGTTAAAGGTCAAATGAAATTGTACTAGAAACCTTGGGGATACTTTAAAGTGGGAGCTGTAGACAGGGGGGCTGCTCATTAGAGCTTGTGCTTAAGTACCAGTTTCACTTTATCAGGGAAATTGTTCATTTGTGTGAAAATGTGACCTCTGTCAGTTTGCCAAGCGGGCTGGGCTCAGGGGTGATCTCAGACTCACGTGTGCTTGCAGAAGTTAAAGCCGCCAGGGGACTACTTTCAAAGGACACTGCCAAGGTTAGCAAACCCAAAATCTGACCTTCCTCTTCTTTCCTTCCATTTATATCTGTTTGTAAAGTTCAAATAGTTCTTTTTTTTTCCCAAAAAAGAAAGTGCTTCAAATGCAATAAAATGGAAAAAAGATTCCAAAGGGATGCAGCTATAAAAAGAGAAGGTGAAAGAAAAATGTTTCACTTAGGAGGGCTGGTTATTTAGGGAAATATAATTCAGATAGCTAGGTAACAATTACCATATCTCTAGCCTAGATTAGAGTTAGTCTTAAAATTTTATGGTGCTACCACCTTTTAACCAGAGCCAAGTATTATTGCTAATGTGATAATAAAGGAAAAAAAGAACTTTTTTTTTCTCAGAATGTTTGTTATACAAAGGAGCTAGTCATTAGGAATTCTTTAAATGATCCAAATATTTGGACCCTCTTATCACATATCTACATAAACTAGCTACAAAGAAAAATGGAATGATTGGCCATGACTTAGTGGTATGGATATGTAACAATGAAAGAAAAGTTGATTATAAAAATTCTATGTCAAATATTTACTACATGTTAAGATTGTTGTGTCTTTCATATCTCTATACCCAATTATACTACTGAATTTATCTACTTGTTTATTGGTTTCCTCTCACTATTATGCTTGCAGAGGATATGGAATTTGTCTTATTACTATAGCTGAAGCTATAGTATATATGCTAATTACATGGACTTCTTGATTATCAAAATAGAAGGTATTTTTATTTCCAATGTAGAGAGCATCTTATTTAGAGTTAGAGTTCTGAACAATTTCCCTAGCATAATAAATTACTTATTGAGTCAAGTGCTTTTCTGGGAGTTTTAAATTTATTAGTTCATATATATGGGAAGATAGAAGATAACGTTATTATTGGTTTGGACCATAAGCAATTTGGGGGTTTCCATTTTTAAATTAATAAATAGTGTTTTCTTTTGGTTCAGTCCAATATTAAGTCCATTTTCAGGGGGTAGCTGAGGCTTAGAGAAATTAACTAAGTTAAGCAGAATCCAATACTGGACAAATCAGTACAAATCAGTAAAGTTACAATCTAAATCAGTATTTAATTATAAATACTATTTTCTATCTCTTGCTCTTCAAATATGAGTTCTAGAGTAGGATCATAGGAGCACCGAAGTCAGGGATAAACACAATAGAGTATTTTGGATCTTTAATAACTTTCTTTTTAAACAAACATGGAATTATAGGAATAAAATGCAAGATTACATAGATTCTTAAGACAGCAGGAGGTTTTGGAAACATTTCACACTAATACTCTACCAGAAAATGGTAGGAAGCAGAGCACACTCACTCCCAGAGACCCCTTCATTACAGCCATCATTTTTGGGAAAATGCCCACACTGAGATTTGCCACAAATTAGCAAACTATAATAATTTGTTGGGGACAACAAAGAGGACATTTTCTTTGAAGGAGAAAAAAAAACTACCTCTTATAAACACTATAAATAATGTAATAATTTGCTTCAGACAGAGTAGCCTAGGTTAAACGTCAACATTTACTAATAGTTCAGAAGTGACCATAGATGAATATGCAATATACTTAGGTAAAATGTACATTTTTGTAAAATTTGGAAAGCTATTTTCTGCCTCTAAAAATGTCTTTTGGATGCATTATTTCTTTTCCTTCCTCAGTACCAACAATCATAGATTTTGCATTTCTATGATGTTGCACATCATTATAATGGAAGGCAGTATTTCTGAAAATTTTTATTAGCTGGAAGGTAATATTTGCTTACTGGTTGCAATTTAGAGACTCATGAAATCTCTAAACACATTTTCACTTTCTATTTAAGCAGCAACTGAAAAAGATTTCATAGATACAAAGTATTCAATTTAAAAAAAAAAGATTACTACAAATAGCTGAGTGACCCAAGTGTTTTTATATAAGTAATGATCTCAAGTGACTTTTAATGAAATGCATTCCTTTTCAATTAGAATTTTTAATAGGATAAAATAACTTATTTTATGAACTGACTAATCAAGGTTAGAGTTCAGCACAAAGTTTTCTGAGCAGTCTCACTTTCCTAAAATAACATGTATTTTCTACAGACATATAGAAACATACAACAAACCCTGACATCTGAGGGTTTTTGCCTTGAATTGGTTTGAACCATAAGAAATGTGAGCAGAGGGGGCGGAGCAACATGGCGGCGAGGAGACGCTGCGAGTAAGATCTCCCATTAAAAAAAGTTAATAGGGAGGAAAAGCGGCAGGTCCCAGTGAGAACTGGGACACGGAAGATAAACGGACGACTCCAGCAAACTGCCCGAAGAAGAAAGTTGCCATAAAAGAGGACGAGAAGGGAGGGAAGCGCAGAACCCTGCTCCCCTCCCCCGCCCACAAAGTCGGCACTCTCCGACCGGCAGAAAGGAGGGAAACAACAAACCAAAACGGCCAACAAGAAAAACGGACGCAGCAAGTGGGACTGTGAGTGGAAAGGAACTATTGCAGCCACCACACCCCGTGAACGGGAGAGGCGAACCCTGCAGGATCCGCCGCGGAGGTGAGCTCCAGGCGCCATTAAAGAGAGCCACGCCCCCCAGGAGGAGACCAGCACCAGCACACAGCCCCGGCCGCCCGGTAAGCTTGCGTGCGGAAAGCGGCGCGGATCCGGACCGGATCGCAGCTGCCCAGGTCCCCGTGCCTGCGACCTAGGCTTGCGGGGAGACGGCGGAGGCCCTCCCTGAGTGAGCAGGAACAAGGCGCCCAGGCAGGGGAGCGGGATTCAAAAGGCGCCATTCCCGCGCCACTGATCTGGGCTACAGCCCGCGTCCTGGAACTGAGGGCTTTGGAACTGAGACCCGGGGCACGAAATTAGGGGGAGACGGCGGAGGCCCTCCCTGAGTGAGCAGGAACAAGGCGCCCAGGCAGGGGAGCGGGATTCAAAAGGCGCCATTCCCGCGCCACTGATCTGGGCTACAGCCCGCGTCCTGGAACTGAGGGCTTTGGAACTGAGACCCGGGGCACGAAATTAGGGGGAGACTGCGGAGGCCCTCCCTGAGTGAGCAGGAACAAGGCGCCCAGGCAAGGGAGCTGGATTCAAAAGGCGCCATTCCCGTGCCACTGATCTGGGCTACAGCCTGCGTCCTGGAACTGAGGGCTTTGGAACTGAGACCCGGGGCACGAAATTAGGGGAAGACTGCGGAGGCCCTCCCTGAGTGAGCAGGAACAAGGCGCCCAGGCAAGGGAGCTGGACTCAAAAGGCGCCATTCCCGCGCCACTGATCTGGGCTACAGCCCGCATCCTGGAACTGAGGGCTTTGGAACTGAGACCCGGGCACGAAATTAGGGGGAGACGGCGGAGGCCCATCCTGAGTGAGCAGGAACAAGGCGCCCAGGCAGGGGAGCAGGATTCAAAAGGCGCCATTCCCGCGCCACTGATCTGGGCTACAGCCCGCGTCCTGGAACTGAGGGCTTTGGAACAGAGACCCGGGGCACGAAATTAGGGGCGTGGGTTCCCCACGACGGTGGGGCACAAGGCAGACACAGCACCCCAAAGCCGTTGAGGTGTACCCTACCATCCCCGCTCTGCTCCCTGTCCCACGGGGTGGAAAATCAGCTCCCCAAGGGCTCTAGGAGAGATCTCTGGCACCACCTAGCGACTTGAAGCCAGCAGAGGCTCCTGAAGGAGCTAGTGGCCAGCTGGGGAGTTTGCCCACACCGGGCCCCTTCCGAACAAGTAGTCTGAGCCCACAGGGAGAGCGAGCACCCACAGCTGGGGCAGACCAGGTGCGCAGAAGAGTGTGCCTGAGACCAGACACGCAGGGAGTGTGTCCCACATCACCATTTTAGAACAGGGACATTTCTTCAGTAAAGACTACCTGCAGAAGGCTTCCTCAGGAGCCAGAGGTGAGCGGGGGAAGTTCGCCCATGCCAGACCCCCTCTGGCCTGCAGTCCAAGCCCAGAGGGGAGCAGGAACCCACCGCCGGGGCAGACCAGGCGCACAGGGGAGTGTGTCCCTACATCGGCATTTTAGAACAGGGACCTTTCTCCAGTAAAGACTGCTTGAAACTGACAGATGACTCCTGGAAGAACCAGAGGGGAACAGAGAAGCCCACCCAAGATGCCGGCCAGTCCCAACTACACAGTGTCCCAACGCATACGGCAAATTAGAAAACAGACAGTAGGGAAGAGAAGAACCACACGCAACCTAGCAACTCTCCAGAGAAAAAGCACACCACAAAAAGAAAGCCAGCCCCCAGATTGCAAAGACAATAACTTGGAAGAATTTCTGAGCCTTCCAGAAAGAGAATTTAAAATTGCCGTGATTAAAAAACTAACAGAAGTCATAAAGGAAAACAATGATAAGGGAAAAATAATCAACGATCAGAAGAATGCAATTGAGTCCCTAGAGAGGGAAAACAATGGTCAGAAGAAAGAAATTGAGTCCCTAAAGAGGGAAGTAAAAGAAATGCAGGAGATCAAAGAATTAATGGAAGAACTAAAGAATTCTGGGAAAAGCAATGAAAGCAGAATAGATGAAATGGAAGAACGAATAAGTAATCTTGAAGACATAGAAATAAAAAGAACCAAAACAGAAAAGGAAAGAGAAGTACGAAGGAAAAAGAACGAAGAAAGACTTCGGGAACTATCTGACTCCATGAGGAAAGGAAATATAAGAGTTATAGGAATACCAGAAGGAGAGGAGAGAGATGTAGGAACAGAGAAAATATTCAAAGAGATAATTGAAGAGAACTTCCCAAATGTGAAGAAGGAGCTGAAAATTGATATACAAGAAGCTAGAAGAACACCAAACTTCCACGACGAAAGGAAAAATACAGCAAGACACATAATAGTAAAGCTCCCAAGAATCCAGGACAAGGAAAAAATAATGAAGCTGGCAAGAGGGAAGAAACAGATAACATTCAAAGGAAAACCAATCAGGCTGACATCAGACTTCTACGAAGAAACACTACGGGCAAGGAGAGAGTGGAGGGACATAGTCAACAGACTCCAAGAAAACAGATGCCAACCAAGAATACTCTATCCCGCAAAGCTCTCCTTCCTCTTTGAAGAAAGAATATGGACCTTTCCAGACAAACAGAAACTCCGGAATTTCATTGCAACTAAACCCCCACTCCAAAAAATACTACAAGGAGTCCTAAAGCCAGAACCTCAGAGGGACGAATAACAATGAAAGAAGGCCAAAAAAAAAAGTTATTAAAAGAATAAATAAATAAAATCAAAGGAAAGACAAACACAATGGCAAATACAGATGTTAACATATCAATAATAACTCTGAATGTAAATGGACTAAACTCTTCAATAAAAAGACACAGAGTTGCAGCCTGGATTAAGAAACAAAACCCAACCTTTTGCTGTCTCCAGGAAACACATTTAGCTACAAAAGATAAAAATAGGCTCAAAGTTAAAGGATGGAAAACAATCCTACAAGCAAATGGACCAAAAAAGAAAGCAGGAACAGCTATACTTATATCAGATAAAACAGATTTCAAACTCAAAAAGATAAAAAGAGACCCCAATGGTCACTACATTATGATCAAGGGGACAATACTTCAAGAAGAAATAACACTCATTAATATATACTCACCAAACGAAGGAGCACCAAAATATATCAGACAACTGTTGTCCTCTCTGAAAACAGACATCAGAGAAAACACATATGTAGTGGGAGACTTCAACACACCACTATCAACAATGGATAGATCAACAAGACAAAAAATAAGTAAAGAAACCAAAGCTCTAAATAAAGACCTAGAGCAATTGGGCTTAACAGACATCTATAGAACACTAAACCCCAAAAAAACGGAGTACACATTTTTCTCAAGCGCACACGGATCATTCTCCAGGATCGATCACATACTGGGGCACAAGACAAACATCAACAGATACACCAAGATTGAAATCATATCAACCATCTTTTCTGACCATGAAGGCATCAAACTAGAAATAAACCATAAAAAGAAGGCAAGGAACTTTCCTACCTCATGGAGATTAAAAACCACACTACTGGAAGACCATTGGACTAATGAGGAGATCAAAGAAGAAATTAAAAAATTTTTTGAATTGAACGACAAGGAGGACACCAATATCCTAAATGTATGGGATGCAGCAAAAGCAGTAATAAGAGGAAAATATATAGCAATAGAAGCTCACATCAAGAAACAAGAAAGAACGCAAAGAAACAACCTAATCTCGAAGCTCAAAGATCTAGAAAAAGAACAACAAGAAAACCCCAAAACCAGTAGAAGAAAAGAAATAATAAAAACCAAAGCAGAAATAAATGAAATTGAAACTAAAAAAACAATCCAAAAGATCAATGAAACCAAGAGCTGGTTCTTTGAAAAAATCAATAAAATAGACAAACCCCTAGCCAGGCTCACAAAGGAAAAAAGGGAGAAAGCACAAATAAACAGGATCATCAATGAAAGAGGAGAAATCACAACGGACACAGCAGAAATCAAAAGAATAATCAGTAACTACTATGAACAGTTATATGGAAACAAGTTTAACAATCTAGAGGAGATGGACAAATTCCTACAACTCTACAATCACCCAAAGCTAGATAAAGAAGAAATAGAACACCTAAACAGACCAATTACAATTAGCGAAATTGAAATGGTAATCAAAAACCTCCCCAAAAACAAAAGCCCAGGACCTGATGGATTTACAAATGAATTCTACCAAACATTCAGAGACGAATTAGTGCCTATCCTTCACAAACTCTTCCAAAAAATTGAGAAGGAAGGGACAATACCAAACACGTTCTATGAAGCCAACATTACACTAATACCAAAACCGAACAAGGACAACACAAAAAAGGAAAACTACAGGCCAATCTCCCTAATGAACACTGATGCAAAAATCCTCAATAAAATTTTAGCTATCAGAATCCAACAATGTATCCATAAGATAATTCACCACGACCAAGTTGGATTCATTCCAGGGGCACAAGGATGGTTTAACATCCGAAAATCAATCAACGTTATCCAACACATCAACAAAAAGAAATATAAAAACCATATGATAATATCAATAGATGCTGAGAAAGCTTTCGACAAAGTGCAACACCCATTCATGATAAAAGCCCTTGAAGTTCTTGGGATACAAGGAACATACCTCAACATCATAAAGGCCATCTATGACAAGCCAACAGCCAGTATCATTCTCAATGGTGAAAAGCTGAAAGCAATTCCATTAAGATCTGGAACAAGACAAGGATGTCCACTCTCACCATTGCTTTTCAATATAATACTGGAAGTCCTAGCCAGGGCAATAAGACAAGAGAAAGACATCCAAGGAATCCAAATAGGAAAAGAAGAAGTCAAACTATCACTATTTGCAGACGATATGATATTATACATAGAGAACCCCAAAAACTCCACAGAAAAGCTAATTCAACTCATCAATCAGTTCAGTAAAGTGGCAGGATACAAAATCAACACGCAAAAGTCAGTAGCCTTCCTATACACAAACAATAAATCTGAAGAAGAAGAAATCAAAAAGACCATCCCTTTTGTTATTGAAACAAAAAAAATCAAATATTTGGGAATAAATCTAACAAAAGAGGTAAAGGACCTATACAAAGAAAACTATAAAACACTGTTAAAAGAAATAGAAGAAGACACAAAGAAATGGAGAGACATCCCCTGCTCATGGATTGGAAGAATAAACATTATTAAAATGGCCATCCTTCCAAAAGCAATATACAGATTCAATGCTATTCCAATCAAAATTTCAATGTCATTCTTCAAAGAAATAGAACAATTATTGATGAAATTCATATGGAATCACAAAAAACCCCGAATAGCCAAAGCTCTCCTGAAAAAAAAAGAAGGGAATGGAGGCATCAGACTCCCAGACTTCAAACTATACTACAAAGCCATAATCATCAAAACTGCATGGTATTGGAACAAGAACAGACATACAGACCAATGGAATCGAATAGAAAATCCAGAAATAAACCCACAGATTTATGGTCAACTAATCTTTGACAAAGGAGCAAAGACTATGCATTGGAGCAAAGAAAGTTTGTTCAATAAATGGTGCTGGGAAAACTGGGTCGCTACATGCAAAAGAATGAAGCTTGACCACCACCTCACACCATACACAAAAATCAACTCAAAATGGATTAAAGAACTAGACATAAGACCTGAAACCATAAAATATATAGAAGGAAATATAGGCGAAACACTACGTGATTTGCACATCAAAGACATCTTTACAGACACATCACCCAAAGCAGTGATAGTGAAGGCAAAGATAAACAGCTGGGACTATATCAAATTAAAGAGCTTTTGCACAGCAAAAGAGACAATAACAAAAACAAAGAGAAACCCCACCAACTGGGAGAACATTTTTGCACCCAACACTAATGATAAAGGACTGATCACAAAAATCTGCAAAGAGCTGATGAGACTCAACAACAACAAAGAAAATAATCCAGTCAAAAAATGGGCAGAAGAGCTTAAAAGAAACTTCTCTGAAGAGGAAATGCAAATGGCCAACAGGCATATGAAAAAATGTTCAACATCACTTGTCATCAGGGAAATGCAAATCAAAACTACCATGAGATACCATCTTACACCAGTGAGAATGGCACATATTAAAAAAACTAGCAACAACAAATGTTGGCGAGGGTGTGGAGAAAAAGGAACTCTTCTGCACTGTTGGTGGGAGTGCAAACTGGTCCAACCACTGTGGAAAGCTGTGTGGAGATTTCTGGACCTACTAAACATAGAGCTTCCATATGACCCAGCAATTCCACTCCTAGGTATTTACCCAAAGGACACAGAAACATCAATTCCAAAGAACACCTGCACCCCTATGTTTATAGCAGCACTGTTTACAATAGCTAAGCTTTGGAAACAACCCAAATGCCCAAAAATAGATGACTGGATCAAGAAGATGTGGTACATATATACCATGGAATATTACTCAGCATTCAAAAAAGATAAACACATGCAATTTGCTGCAACATGGATGGCGCTGGAAGGGATCATGCTCAGCGAAATAAGCCAAAAAGAAAAAGAAAAATACCGGATGGTCTCACTCATAGCAGGAATCTAGAAAACTTAAATAAGGGACCAGGAAAATGAATAACTATAAGAAAGTGAAAATCAAAATCAACAAAAAACTATGAACCAGAGACACTTTTACGGGAGCGGGGGCGGGAGGGGAGGTATTGGGGTCAGAATGGGGGGCTGCAATTGTATGGGGAATATAACAATAAAATTTATAAAAAAAAAAAATAAAAAAAAAAAGAAATGTGAGCAATAGTTAGGTTGAAGAAAATTAAATCTGGATGTTATTTTAGGTTTATGTCTAGCTGATTTCTGTAAGACTATTCAAATGCCTATTTACTTTCACTAAGGCAACTAGAAAATTATTCTCATGCATAAGGCACACATAACATTGTCTAATTAGTTTTCCAGGGTATTTTATCAGGAAGTAATAAGGTGGCCAGAAAAGATGTTTGCTTTTAAATGGTATAATGTGACTGGGAATAACAACAATATTCCTCAAAGGGGATAGACAGAAGAGTTTATTTTTTTCCTTTAAGGAAATGGAAAAGTTAAAGTCAGGCTAAATCCTGTGACTGAAATAGGTGAGCAGCTCTAACAAAGGCGGCACTCATGAGCAGAGCCAGCTGGAGATAATTGTATTAGTTATGGTAATAGTGCCCTCCAGAGGAATTTTGCAGGAACTTAGAAACAGAAAATTGAAGACTGGAAATTATGAATTTAAATGTATTCTTTTAAAGTAAACAAACATTTTGATCTTACCTCGATAATTAGCATATATTTTGCTTTAAACTTAGCTGGAGGTCAACATTTACATCCATGACTACAAATATCAACAAGCGTATACTTTTAATATTTTAAGCCACCTGAAAAACTTTGCTTAGATATTATATTCTAGTATATTTAAAATAAGCCATGTGTCATTTTCAAGTAAATTTAGTTTAAGGAAGCAGTAAAAGAATGAGCAGCAGACCTCTCCTGTCTCACCTGCTGCTCCCCTCAGCATTGTTTTTCGGTCCTTGTGCCTGTTCTGCTCCCTGCTCTGTCTCTGGTGAATCCTGTCACCCTCCCGCTCCTCTGGCTTGTACCCAGTGCTTGTATAAATAAATAAATCTTTAAAAAAAGAGAGAGAGAATGAGATTAAGGAATTCAAAATTGTGATCCCACTGCTACTTTTCCTTCATGCTATTTCATTTGGCAAGTCTTTAGAACTTAGTGTAACTAGAGCTCTAATCTTACTGATGTAATATCACTGAAATAGGCAAAAATATAAACAATCACCATCAATTATTGGAAATTAATTGAAATAGGGGAACCTAAAGCACTAGAACATAGACAGCAAACTCAATACCACAAATGTTAAAAAGACTATCATGAAAATGAAAAATAATGTTTGTGGTTTAAATATTTATACTTTCTTAATTCTAGAGAATTCATAATGATTTATTGTCATTATCAAAATTGCTTTCTGTATTTTATTTATTTATTTATTTATTTTTTTATTTTAGATAGGGTACAGGCCAGAGATGTGGGGGGTGAGAGGGATTCACCAGAGACAGAGTGGGGAGCAGAACATGCAGATTGACTGAGACACACTACTGAGGGGAGCAGCGGGTGAGACAGGAGAGGTCTCTTCACCATGTGTGCTGCTCCCTGGCCGACCATGGATCAAACTCCTGCTGCAGAGGCTGTGGATCACTTCATAGTGCAGTGCTTAACCCTTTGCACCACTAGGGAGGCCCTGCTTTCTGTATTTTATTATGCTTGATACTGAGGCAAATGTTGGGGTAAAGGAATTCATTTGTAATGGTATCATTGCATTTTACCTCACACACTATCATTAGCCACCACCATAACAATTTTCTGCATCTAAAATCTTGGAGGAAAACACAATCATTGTACAGTAAATTGCTCTAAGTTGCTAACACAACTGTAAAGAACTGAGATTTTTCACTTAAAATTTAATAACAGAAACCACAAAAATAAGAAAAAGAGTGGAAGTCAAAAATAGGAACAAAGAACAAAGACAAGAAAGACAAAATTAACAAATTTATTAGGTATTAATCCAAATATATCAATAATTATACTGAATGTCAATGATCTAAGTGCACCAATTAAGTTGGAGGTTGTCAGAATGAATAAAAAAAAATAAGGCCCAATTCTATGTTTATAAAAAACCCACTTTAAATATAAAAACACATCTATTAAAAATTAATGGATTTGTAACATTACAAAATATATGCAAGTACGTGTGTGTGCATGTACATCCATTGGGTTGTCAATCCCTGTTCCAATACACTATCATGTAAGTTATTACTGCTTATAGTGATTCTAGAAACCTGGGAGGTCGTTTTATTTAGTAAGTGCTTCTTTGCATAGCACTACTTCTGGTGAATGGTTTTATTCTTCCTGTAGTATATGCCTTGGGTTTGTTCTTTTTTTAAATGATAATTTTTTTTTGGGGGGGGGGAGTGCAAAATGTTTTTTTTTTTTTTAAAGATTTCTTTATTTATTTATACAAGCACTGGGTACAGTCAGAAGCACAGGAGGGTGAGAGGATTCACCAGAGCCAGAGCGGGGAACAGAACAGGCAGACTGACGAAATACACTGCTGAGGGGAGCATCGGGGGGCAGGAGAGGTCTGCGCACCATGTGGAACCCTTGCTGGTGACCAGGGATGGAACCGGCTCTGCGGAGGCTGTGGGCAGCTTCGCAGCCCAGCGCCCAACCACTGCGCCACCAGGGGAGGCCCTTTATGATAATTTTTGATGCCAATTTATTCAGTAGTATATTCCTACACAATTTCTTGAAAATGCCTATACTATTTTCCCCTAATTGTTGAGTTAAAATTTTTAAGTGCTCTATTATTTTCTCTTAGCAAATCAGGTATTATTTCATCAGTAACATGGGTTATACTGCTGTTTTCAAAAAGTCTCTGTCAGCTGAAATTCTACTGAAGATTACCTTTATTTTGTTTCTCTTCCATATCTGCATTCTACAATTTGGTAGATGGACAAAAATGCATATACATATAGATACATGGATTTATTTTTATTTATACTGCTTGGTATCTGATTTGCTTCTTCACAGTCAAGATTTTTATCGTTCAAGTCTAGAAAAAACATGGTATTATATTTTTGAAAATTTTCAGACTGACAACTTCTATGTACTGTCTTAAGGATTCTGAATGAGTCCTGTAATTTACATGAGATATATTTACATATCTTTTCACATATTGTCTCAAGCTTTTCCTTTTTTAAATATCTGTGCTGCCATTTTGAAAAATTCCTTCCCAGCTGCCTTTTAGATAATTAATGATTGGTTTAGCTGAGTTTAAGCTCCTATTCAATCGATTCAATATGCATTATTTAAAATTATTTTTTCTTTTAATTTAAAATGTGGTTTATTCTTTATTAAGCCTGACTTGCCTAGATATATGTATTTTTAATTTTTTTCTACTTTATTGTATTTTGTCTATCCTTACATTATTTTGTCCTACCCTTGCTTTTGTTTTTTTGATTTAGTTCTATTATCTCATGATTCTGATTTCCTTTTGTTGGAATGAAAGATTCATTCATGATATTTTGTTCATTCACTTGTTCTATGCTGTCATTTATACTTAATTACATGATCCTCTTTAGTGAGGCTTGTACTTTCTCCCTCCTGTAACCCATCCAGTCTGGATTATAAGACAGTGGTGTTACATGTTTCCAAGGGCATCTCTGAAGCAGGACAACTTTTTTGTTAATCTGCTGGACTGGGGACCTCAGCAGCAGAGAGAGAGCTGCATCAGTACTTATCACCTGCACACAAACCTCAGGTCCTGACTTCCCATAAACAGACATTTTTCCTTATCCTGCAGGAGAAATTTTTGTTTTTCTTCTCTCCTGAGACCGGTGGTCAGAGTACCTCAGAAATTTATTACCACTTACACTTATTGGGAGACCCCGTTTAAGTTCAAAACTTATTTCAAAAGTCTGTTGAAACTCATTCTTAACCTAATTAATTCTCCATTCCCCCTATGTGCTACTGGGGGTTTCTTGTAAGAACTCAAATGAGCAGTCCATATTATTCAACAGTTGCAAATATTTGTAGGTATAAGAGAGAGGGTTTCTGCATTAGTTTAAATGATAAGTTTTGTTACTGTGGTTTACTACAATAACAATACCTGTTGTGAGTTTTAACAGAATGTAGAGAATCTGTTCAAGTACCTCTGGATTGTCATGGTACAGGACAGAGAGCAACAGCAGGATTTTGAAAATAGCAGTGTGTAAGAATATCATAGATAGAATTTACAGAAGTAATATAGAGTTTCCTATATTCATTAAGTGCACTGGGAGTTCAAGCTAATTTCACTTATCGAGACTAATTATAGCTCTATAAAGTGATAAAAAGGCCTCTAAATGATGATACTGATATAGTATGTATATTAATCTATAAAGTAAAAATGATAACTATTAAATAGACCTTTGAAAGGAAGAATACAGGTGCATTGTTAACTAAGACTTAAATTTTAGGAATTCTTTTAAATAATAATCCCTATTTAGTGACAGAATTTAATTAACTTGAAAATGCTATTACTACCTCTTTGAAGCAAGATTTCGATGTATGACTAGTCTTCTCTAATTGAATTTTTAATTAAATAAAAGATGGAAAAATAGTATTCAACCCAAATGTAATCCCAGTTCTAAGTACTAACAATGAAATAATATAAAGTTACCATGTACATATAACATATTCACACTGCACTTAATTTTAAGTTATTTATAGGAATTATCAGTATTATCTACTATTATATTTTAACAAGAAAAGGGTGAGTCTCACTAGTTAACAATATGAAAGTTTATCACATTTTAGCACTTTGTGGACTCAGGGATAAATCATTTGTTTACTTATAATGGGGTCCATTATTTATACATACATGCATTTTCTAGTAACATTACAGTGGTAGTGTTCTTAAGGATGTGAATAACCATTAACCCTTTAATTTTTAGACTACAACTTGTAGAAAAATAAACTAAGATTAAGATATGACAAATTTAAGAAATTTATCTCGTTACAAAATAAATCCAACAAAAATGAATGATCCATTAGCTTTCCTATCTCTGGATGGAAGGTCTTTTCACTAGACCAGTTGTTCTCAAAGTGTCACCTATGAAACTCTGGGTTTCAGGCACCCTCTCAGGAGGTATGTGAGGTCAAAACTAGTTATATCAAAATACATAATTTCATTTTCCTTTTCTACTTTGTTCCACTTATATTGTTACTGCAAAAATAATTATATATAAAACCACTATCACAAATCAAGGAAGTGTGCACAGAATATTCTAATAGTTAATGTGTTCTTCACTGCCAAAAAGGGACAATAAAAAAATAAAAAAAAGTTTTATTAAGAATGAAAGCAGTGAAAAATGTTCTTTATAAATCATTTTATAAATGATGAAGCAAATTTTTAACAAGTCATTTTTTCCATGTAATGATATTAGAATTACATGAAAAACACACTTATTATGTACGGAAGTATGACTATTTCAAGGAAAGCCAAATGTGTAATCATTTAAACTGAAAGCTGAACTTTGGGTATTTCTAAGGAACACCATTTTTGCTGATAGGTATGACAAACAGAGAAACGATGGCTATTCAAACTTTAGTTCAAGGTATTTGGCATTCTCAAATATGAAATATACTTGTCGCTTCAAAAAATACAAAAAAGACTATTTCTTGCAATAACAAAATTTAATTTTTGAAGCAAATCTATGCATTTTGGCAAACTAGTTACTCACCACCACTCTGTTTTATATATTACCCATAAAAAATTTAGGTCAGGGGTGACGTTAACAAATATGACTTGATCTGGATATTGTATAAGAAAATGTGTCAACATTTGTAACATATGCATACCTCAGTAAATAGTATTTTCCAAATAAGCAATGCTAATGTTACAAAATCATGCTAGCAAAAGATCCACTGGATTTTAATTTGACAGTGTAAAAGTTTATTAATAGATTTAGGTATTCCATAGTTAACAAACATTTAAGAAACTACCACTTGATGAGTTTTGATATAGTATGAAAGAACAACATCTACGATTATATAAAAGAACTAGTAAAATATTTCTCCCTTTCCAACTACATGGTGAATGAACCCAGATCCAAAACAATGTATCACAACAGACTGAATATAGAATTATTTATCAGACTCTGTCTTCTATTAAGTCACACACTTGTAAGCTTTGCAAAAATGTGAATCTTAATAGATATAACCTATATGGACAAAAGTTATTCAGAGATTTTTATATTTAAGAGGGTGAGATTACTGAGACTAAAGAGTTTTGAGAACTGCTCTATTAATCTGTACCTTTTATATTCGTCTTGGGTGACAGGAAAAGAAATGAAGAATCCACCCAGTTAAGCCTCAGAGTCAGTAAAAGAGAGAGAATTAAACAACTGAACAATCGGCAAGAGTTTAAGTGTCAATAGCAAGAGTTAACGGAAGAGATTGAAAAAATGATTTTGATAGATATCATGGCAGTCACTCAAGGTGGTCAAACAAAGCATGGAAAGACGTAATTTTATTTGTGTAGCAAGTGATATGACCAAGGGTGAACAAAACTGCTTTCATAGCGTTGTAGTGAATAATTAAACATGAAATGAGCTTCTGTAGTCTACTCTGACGGCGTTCTAATGATGACAGAAATTAATTTAAAACAAAGAAGAATATACAAGGTAAGTACTACTAATACATATTGTGTTCTTAAATATTCACTATATGTATATAACCATAGAGATGTATGAATGATTGTAAGATCAATACATAAATGGAGTCAGGTTCCCATAAGCAAAGTTTTCTTCGGTATATCCATTTTTTAATTTGAGGGAAAATGGATGAGAAATAGGGTTTGGCAAAAATACTTTGTATAATCATTTAGTTTTTGAGAATGATGGCTCAAAACTCTTCTTTTCGAAACGGGGCAATAAAACACAGAAAGGTTAAATATATGGTCAAAGTCAGTATCTGACTTCTACACAATCCAAAGAAAGTAAGGAGTAAAATAGACACAAAAACAGATAAATTTATACATTTCTGTCACAGGTGGAGTGTGTGCCTGAAGAACAGTAATCAGTGAGAACAAGTACGAAGTTCTCAAGAAAAAAAGTGGCAAGATAGTAAAATCCTTATTACAGAGTCATCAATTTGTATTTTAATTAGTTCATGAAGCTAGCATTCATTTTTAGTGCAGATACCCATTTCTGATGGTTCAAACAGAATTTTAAATTCGAAAACTATAATCATGACAGTGGGATTCAAACTGACTGTCATTTTAATAATATTTAAAGGACACTCATAAACCCAGCATATTAAACTTCCTGAGTGTGTTTTTATGCTAGATATTATTGTAGATAAAAGAAATATCAAGGTAATTATGACAAAAAATTTTCAAGATCATTATGACTGAATTAATGTTCAATAGGGAAGAACTAAGGGACAATTATAGTTCAAGGTACAACATGATAATATCTATGAGACACAGAGGCTTTATTATAAGAGAATAGTATAAAAATAGTGAAAAAAGAATATTAGTATCAAAGTGATCTTGGGAAATTAAAGATACAAATTAGGACAAATAACCTTACCAAATAAAATGTCTTGAAGAAAATATATATTTCCCCAAACTCCACAATTTATAGAAAAGCAGAAAACTAAATGCCAGTCAACAGAGAAAACAAGAAAATCAGAAATTAACAACACAGCTTTAAAGAAAATAAATCTTAGATAATTCCAGTACAAACAGCTCTGATGTTAGTACTTCTGATTCCAGTACTTTGTGGAAATACAGCAAATTGGAATTATGGAGATTCTTGGTGGATAGCTAAAAGGATATAATAAAATCAAAAATTCATTAGGGACAAACTTTACATTACTTTTCTTGGAATTCTGAGCTGTCTCACATTTGATTTCTGATATTGTAAGAGCTACCTTACTCCAGGAGACCCATGAATCAGATCATTTTTTGTGTTGTTATATATTATCTTTCTAAAAGTGATTCTGAAGTAAATTAAAGTGTTAAGCACATGAAGAAGTGACAGGGGTTCTCAGTCATTATCTGACGAGGAATACTTTAGCACAGTAAGAGTATAGTCAAATTACTTGGAGCAATGAAGGATAACTAAGGAGAAGACACAGAATTTTTCTCAGCACACTCACAATACCTTTGTATCTATGCATATTAATTTTAAAGGAAATTCAGAAAAAAATACATGACAATCTGGAGTAGAAAATATATAGTATAGATAGTACATAACAGGGGTTGTGTCCAGGAAGGAAAAAGACTGTCTTTTTTTTTTTTTTTTTTAACTTAACAAGATAGATTGTTTAAAAAAAAAAATCCCTTTAAAAGTTAAAGGTGGCACAGCAGGTTGAGTGCAGCGCTGTGAAGCTGTCCGCAGCCTCTGCAGCACGGGTTCGATTCCCGGGCTGCCAGGGAGATTCCCAAATGGTGTGGCAGACCTCTCCTGTTGCACCCGCTGCTCCCCTCAGCAGTTTCTTTCGGTTGTCTGCCTGTTCTGCTCCCTGCACTGTCTCTGGTGAATCCCCTCACCCTCCCATGCCTCTGTCCTGTACCCCAGTTCTTATATAAAAATAAATAAATCTAGAAAAAAAGGTTAAAATCTGGATGTGAGTCCCAGATTTATAGCTTTAACAACAGAATTTTTGTGGTAATCAAATGATAAAACATGTGAAGTACTATAAAACATTAAATGAGCTTCAGTCTTTTAAAATACTCAATAGGGGAAGCACTGTGAGCCAAAAATAAAAACAACTCAGGAAAACTTTCATGAGGTGAAAAGCATGTTTTGTAAGACAGTTCAAGTCTGAGAATATTTCCTATTAAACAATCACAGTACTTTATTCTTTATATTTTATTTTCTCTTAATCTCCAATGAATTTCCATTTTAATTCAAGGTTAACATTTGGATTTTACACTTCCTGATGCTGGCAAGTTATAATTAAATAGGGAAAAGAAAGCTAGTTCATAGTGTTAGATTTACTTACTATGTTTCAATGTTACATCATGAAATTGTTGAAACTCCTCTGAATACGTCTATAACATTCTGTTATATTACTCGTATGGAGTGGAGTCCAATTCTGTAATTTAAAATTAATGATTCTCATGCAGAATGGAATTCTCTGCTAGTCAAAACTATATAAGACTGACTTAAGGAGAACCTCAAACTACAATCATCTGTTTACCTGGAAAAAACTGAAGCATAAAAAGAGGACTATTTATAGTTCGAATATTTAATTGCAATTGACTAAGTGGATGAAAGTAATTAATTTTTATAAATTACTTGGAAATTGTCATTCTCAGAATCTCTAAATCATATCACAAAGGGCTGATGAAAAAATGATTTACTATGTCAACATGTGTACTCCATATATTCTATAATTTTGCTTCCTCACTACAGGACTTCTCACAGTTTTAAACATGCCATTGTTCATTCTAGATGTCTCAGGGGGATCGCTCACATTCCTAGCTCCCATATGGATGGGGGAAAAGAGGTTAAAGATTTGATATATCTCAAAACTAGAGATCAGGAACCCCAGGTTTCAACTGTGGAATTGTAATACTTGAAAAACTCAGGTTTCTTCTCCAAGATGTGTGAACATCTCTGATATGACATACACAACACCTATAGAGATGGGGAGCCAGGACTATCAGAATAAGCAAGTTCAAATAGTGAGAAATGTTGGAAAGCAGTAAATGCCTAGATTGTAAGCTATAGGAGCAGTACCTGAGGGGGTCAAGGCCACTTGAAAATAGAGCAGACACAGAGAAAAGCAGAAGGAAAAAATACCAAATTCTGATGACTGCTGAAGTCTTAGATCAAGCAGTATCTGTACTTAGTTAATGTACCTCTTAATTTTCAAGTTACATAAAATCTGTAAATTCTTTCTTTTCCCTGTCATCCTCCTAAAGCCATCTTGCATCCAAAATAAGCTTTATTCTGAGAAGAGGTTCCTCAAAACACTAAAAATCGATATACCTACCATGTGATCCATTGATTCCATTCCTAGGAATCTACACTGAGAACACAAAAATATTAATTGGAAAGGAAACCTGAACTCCTATGTTTATTGTAGCACTATTTACAATAGCTAAGATATGGAAACAACCTAAACGCTCCAAAACCGATAAATGGCTCAAAAAGATCACACACACACACACACACACACACACACACACTGGAATACTACTGAGCAATCAAAAAAGTTAAAAAAGATAAACTCATGCCATACATGGATGGAGCTGGATGGGATTATGCTAGGGGAAATAAGTGAGAAGGAAAAAGATAAATATTGAATAAATATGGTTTCACTTACATGTGGCATATAGAGAAACTGAACCCAAGGGTTAGGAAAAAGGCAAAACTTGCAGCTGACTATAGATCTGAGGCATATGGGGGTGGGGGTGGGTCAAAACATGGTATAGGAGAGTATAGGGCTGGAAGAGATGAATCACAGGTGCCATGGTGTTAGGAAAACTACAGGAATGATACATGAGTTGAGAAATCAAACACGTCCAAAAATTAAGAACAATGGAAGAAAATAATTTAAAAAAAAAAGGTTCCAAAATCCTCATGGGACCATGATCTGGGAGAGTTCACAAGTGGCTCCAAGGAGGTCAGCATGATTTATTTGCCATATGTTACCACCCTAAGGTATAGTTTTCAGGAACCAACTGGTGGCGGTGGGGTTGGGGGGTTGAGAAGTTTTGTTGTTATTTAAATATTTTTCAAATAAAAAATAATGAAAAGCAAAATAATGATTACTATAGGCAATATTTGGATAGACTCCCTCAACTTTGCTTACATAGCTGCTTCATGTTTGCTGCTATTACTGATCCTTAGGAGCATCAAATTCTTTATATAACAAATTCATAGATTATATACAAAGATAATAATTTGGGGATGGTCTTGTTCTTATATCTCTTTGACCTGATTTATCTCTATTCTGGCCCATTTTGTAATGGTTTTAAATTTATTTCTCAAGGGAATTTTGTTTTATTTGTTAGTTCTCAAGTTTTTTCCTCTGTATAGTCTGCTAGTATATAACACAAATCCACTGAAATAGCTCAAACCACCCCTTTTATGTACTCTCCAACCTTATGGGTCTTTTTTGTTGTTGTTGTTGTTGTTATCAGGACTGTAGTACATATTCTCTATATTCTTAAGCACTGTAAACAGTATCTGGTGCCAAATGAATGAAGTTCTTGGATTTTTCCCTAGAAAGTAAAAATCAAACTGCTATTTTCTCTTGCTATAGCTTTTGTCCTCTTTCAACTGTACATGTGCTCAAATCTTTGTTTACCTCTTTCTCCCTTCCTCCAAGTAAAGCAGTCTTTAAGGGGGTAGATGATTTTAAGAAATAAATATGATAAAAATATTAATGATTGAGATAGTGTTATGTTTTTCACCTTTTGATGGTATTTCCTATTCAATAAGAAAAATTACTTTTCAAAGAATGAATACCTAGTGGTAGAATTTAACTGAAGATAGTTTGAGATTCTCCCATTTGCCAACTTTAATTATATCAATAAAGCAATTTTCCACCTTTCTCTTAAAATCTTGCTCATTTTTTTCTCATACTTCCACTGTAAATAGTTTCTTTTTCATCTTTGTGGATCCTCTGGGGTATCAATGACCAGTAAGTTTCATCTCATAAATGAATCTATTCTAAGAATAACTGTGGGAACAAAGTTTTGTGCACACTGTTCCCTGCATTAGTGAGAAATATAAAATGAAAATCAGTTAGTGAATCTGCCATGGACAGGCTAGGTTGTTCATGTACAGTAAATTTGTTCCTCCAGATTTAGTCACAGGTTTATATGATTCCACTAAGATTGTCTGACTACCATATATCTACATAGTCTTCAAATAACTAGAATTATAAATTAAAACAGGAATTAGAAATTTAACAGTCTACTGATTTTTTTATTAAGCAAATGAAACCTCAGAAACACCTTACAATTTACAAAGTTGAGGTTATCTAAATAGGATTGTCACTTCAAAAAACTGTTATAGGTTCATCTTTATCCCTAAAAAATTTCCAACAGAGAAACACCACAGTTTATAAACCTTCTATGCTATCACAATGAAATATTTTCTCGGAGATGACAATTAAAGGATATTCTGAACTTAAATCTGAACTTCAACTTAACATGATGTAGTTAAAATTAGTCAGAGAAAAGGCTGATTGTCTGGTTTCTTAAGGCCAACAAAAAGTATACTCATTACATAGCCTTAGAAAATGTCATTAACTGAAACAACTAAGGCACAGTCCATCCTTAATCATGGTAAAAATAGGGTTACATATATTTATGTACTACTACTCATATGTCATAGAAGTAGAAGAACTTTGCTATTCAGTTCTAACAAAGAAAAAGAAGTTAAATTAACAGAATTGTATTCCTCATTACAGACATCAAAAATCTTCTACTTACTCTGCATTTACCACCCTTCAGTGTCTTCTAAATCATAATCACCCAAAAGAGGGGTAGAGAAATATAATATTTGCTTGAAAATAGCACGTATTTCTCAAGAGGCATGATTTTTCTTTCTTTTTTTCTTTTATTTTTTTTTTTTATATTTAAAGAGCAGGTTTATTAGGGAAAGGGAAAGGGACAGGTTTGCTGAAAGAGGCCTGCATAGTTGCAAACGGGAGGCCTGGAGGAGAGCGGCCTCCACTGAGGGAAGTCAGTGAAGAGAAGTCCCAGCATGGTACAGGTCATGTGCAGCCAGAAAGCTGCTGCCCTGCAGAGGGAGAGAGTTGGTGAAAAGAGGCATCTGCATAGTCACAGGTGGGCAGTGGCAGTGCTGCCCTGAGCCTGTGCAGAGACTGCACTGATATAGTCCTCCTCTGTTAGGGAGGGGTCACTCTGTGGAGTGGCCTGTTTGTTGCAGATTTGGGATAACTAGGCAAAACCAGGAAGGGACCAGAGATTCCAGGGTGGGCCCAATCTCCATATCTTTACCCTCAGGTCTGTGCTCCACTCCCTGTAGCATCTGATCCTGCTTGGGTCTCATGCCTTGTGATAAGGCACTGGTACCTGAGGGTCACGACCTCTACAGCTGGGTTAATGGCCATGTTATTTCCCTCGATCCCTGTCTCCTTGTGAGTCAGGTTCTGGTCTTGGGGCACCTCCTTTCCAGACTTTCTATTCTTGTCCTCCATCATTCCCCCCGACCATATCTGGCCCAAAATCTTTTGGGGAGTTGAAGTCAGTCTGCACCAGATATTTGAAAAAAAAAGCCCAAAACCAGCCATGAGAAGACCCCAAACTCTCAGCCACACAAGCTTTTAAAAATGGCTTTAAAATCTTTAATAATAGGGACCAAAGAGAGGGGTTTGGGAAGGACAGGAAGGCCGTCTGTGGTGAGTGAGTAAAGACAGGCTCCATTAATAGGTGCCACCACTGCCAGTGCCCTGCAGACCCAGGCTTACCCAGGCTCAGATAAACAGAAGGCTGACCTGCTTGGAGGAACGAAGGAGCTTCAATGGCCCCATGCTACAGATGCAACAAATCTGGGCACTGACACAACCCAGAAATCCACCTGGGCCATGCCCCCGGTGCAAGAAGGAAGGCCACTGGAAAAGGATTGTCCCCTTCTGAAGGGAGGAGGGACCAGTGCCTCAGGCCATCCTATGCCTCTTGGACGATAAGTGATGCCTCCTGGATGACAAGTGATGGGGCCCAAGGACGTCGCCAGCTCCCCAGCTGACCATCTCCATGGTTAAGCCTAAGGTAACCCTGGATGTCACAGGTAAAAATATTAATTTTCTGATTGATATGGGAGCCATTTACTCACCCAGCATTCTGGACTGACCTTCCCTTCTTTATGTTTGAGTAACTTAATTTCTGGTCCTCTTCAACCTACAGTAGGACTAGCACTTTTTATATCTAACTGTTTTATATAAGTTTGCTTCTGACAGTCTCCTGCAGACTCCCCTTTACATGACTGGTACTTCTGAACACTTTGAATTGGCCTCATCCTGGATCTCAAAAAGAGTTCGATACTGTCTTTTCTAATACCTGCTCTGCCTGAAAATTGGAGGATATAAAACCTTCGAGCCATCATTCTCGGATAAAATCTTAACATTTAAAAAGGTGGACTGTGGTCCCTCACTCTAATTTACTTTAAAACTCACGCAACTTTCATGAAATTCTGACTAGCCTCACAGTGATCATGCTCATGACACTGTCCCTAACAAACCTAAAAACTAGTAGATTTCACTGGTTTTGCATCTCTCATACACAGCAAGCCAGCCCTCCTGCTGAGTCTGTGGCTATATGCCTCACTCCAGCACTTCAAGGTGGGTGTTGCCCTTAACAAGGGACACATGGGATCTAAAACAGCTCCTCTGCTAGGAGCAAATATCCCATTGACATTCTTCTTGGTCTGACAACACTCTAAAATGGGTTGTTTCCCTGGTAAAATTTATTCCCCTGTCACAACCCCAAAACTTACCATTTTACTGTTACTTATCTTGTTAGTAAGCCTAACAATCAATGGCTGGCCCCAAATGACTGTAGATGTTACCAAGGGCCCTTAGCTGCTGCTATACTTCTCACTCTCCTCTTTAAACCTTTTAACAAGAGGCATGATTTTTCTAACAAGTCGAACTTCTACCACAATCAGCAGTTGCTGCCTGCCACTTAGAGAGACACTAAATTTCCAGAAGGTGGCACTCCAGAATAACTGGAAACCCAGGTTTGCCTCCATCTCAAACAAAGCAGAAGGTGCATCCTTAGAACACAAGTTAACAATTCTAAGGACAGAGTGTTCCAACCCAAATCAATACCTTACTGCCCTTTCCTGATGACACGTTACACTCTGAATATTTTTCTATGTCTCTTTCCTAACTTATTGTTTGGGAAAACTATCAACACAATACAACAGTTCAGATATTGCCACTTTAAAACAAAATAGACAAAAATATAATAGGACACGTTAAAAAAAATAGGTCACATTTACATGAGAGTATTCCAGCTTCTGTTTGACTTTTAATAAAGTTCACTTAGGTGTTTTAAAAATATCTAATACTATACAATTGTATTATATGCAAACTATATGCAAGGTCAAATAATAGGTAGAATCAGAAAATCATAGAAATGTTGATTTTCCAGAAATTACCAAAATAATAATAAATAAATAACAGAATTTATAAAAATTCTTGGCCTGCAGTAAGCATATGGAGAAAATGGGGAAAAGAAGGAGTCAACAATTAAAAGAGACATAAAAGGAGAACTTCTTCAGTAGAAGAAAGGATTCTATTAACTGAATATTCTAGAGTTCTTAGAAATGTTTGGCTAGTGAAAACATATCTGGCATTACAAAGGTAGTAAAGTATGACTATAGTAAATTCATCCATTTTCTATGCAAACAGATTGGTAATATCTGTGATCTTATCAGAGACAGTGAATATTTCCAGCACATTTATTTACTGATAGAAATATCAGTAGCAATAAGTCTCCACTCAACAGTCAAAGAAAACTATATTTAGAACATCATAGAATTTAAGCCTTCAACTAATAATTTTCTAATATACAATGCTGTAAATCAATGTTACCTCCATAGTTTAAAGTAGCAGTTGAGATAAAGAATAGATATGCCACTCAAATATTTAATTATTCATGCTATTACATTAAATGTCTTTATTGAAATATGTAACAGAAATGGTTGGATTATTTGGTATTAATCATTCTTTGGTCTCAATTAAATACAAGTTCTCTATAGTCTTGGTTCACAGTGCATTATAGAAAATACACACACTACACCTATATGTAAAGATTTGGGTGAATGCACAAATTAAACCAATATTTTATGTTAAGGGAAGATGAATGAGGAAAACAAAATCACATGTGAAACTCTGGCAATTTCTCAACTAATAATCCAACTCCAAACACAGTGAACTTGACTGTATTATTTTATAATATGCAAATTACATAATTTTTAAAAATGTCTTAAATTAAGAGTTGTACCAGAAAAAAGAAACATAAGGAATACCTAGTTAAAAAGCTATGACACTTAACTCTTTCAAATATTAATATTTGTAATTAAGTAAGACAAATATTCAGATTCAAATCAACATTAAATTACAGCTTTCAGGCAAACATAGATACCATAGTATACTCTAAGCAGAGTACAACTACTAATATATGTATGCACTTATGTAATTATATTCCAGAATAGCATTCTCTTTTTTCATTAAGATAGCATTATCTACTAATATATGTTCAATAGCAGTTAGGATATTAATGCAATTGAAAGGCTAGGATTTAACTACTCTAAAGGCATGCCACTTTCAGAGATTTTATTTGAATCTAAAATAACCACATAAGAAAGATATTATATCTTTAAGTGGAGGCTAATCCACATCAAGATAGAATGCAAAAAAATTAAAAATAAAAATAAAAACTAATCTACTTGGGACTTTCAATTCTGGCCATGATAAAATAATGTTCGTCAGATTGACAATTCTGCTAAGAAGCTGGACAAACCTGGAGATCAGAGTACCCAAAGCTATAATCACTGAAGGAAAGGAAGTACACAAGATAATGTCAACATTCTTCTGGTTCTGCTTGGCATCACTTTACAATTCAAAAAGTGGAACCCAAACACAGAATAGCAACCTCCCTGAGTAGAATAAACAAAGACTGGTGTTCTGGACCACCCTGTTCTTTGCAGGGAAGTATACCAGAGAAGAGGGAACTGAACAGAGAAGACAAATCTGACTACATGCCCTCTTGAGTAGTTATATAAATTCTAAGTTTATGTACATAAAGAGATTGTCCTCAGGTCTGATAAACTACCACAGATTATAAACCAGCAGAGACTCAGAATGGCACTACTAGAATGTACCATGACCTCACCAGTCAATGGGGAGAGACACTATTGACAACCAAGAGATAAATTGAAACCCACTAACTGTGAAGGCCTAGGAACACTGATGATTGATGCTTCTGTAATCAAAACCAAAATGATGGAGATGAGACAATAGGAAATTTTCTTGCCTGCCAGAGGAACTCAAAGCCTCTTTAGAGTATTACAGCACAATACAGATGATCTATAAAGGTTAAACTAATCTATGGTGATGAAAGGACAGTAATTGTATCTGGAAGGAGAGGTAAGAATTGGCTTGGAAGGGCATGATGCAGCTTCCCAGGATGGTGAAAATGCCCCATTATCTTGACAGGGCTGTGGGTAGCAGGTCTATGCATTTTTCAAAATGCATCAAACTGTACACTTTAGATCTATACCTTTCACTGTATGCAAATCACATCTCAAAATAGATTACTTTCAAACAAGATAATAGAAAGGAAAGGAGGAACATTTTTAAAGGTTGTACTAAAATATTTTGTGAAATGAAAGAGGAATTTCCTTCCTTGCTATATTAATTTGAGTCCCAGAGAGCAATACAATGAATTAAAAAACAAAACAAAACAAAAACAGGGCCTCCCCTGGTGGCGCAGCGGTTGAGTGCTGGGCTGCGAGGCTACCCACAGCCTTGACAGCACCAGTTCTTTCCCTGGCAGCCGGCGAGGGCGAGGGTCCCAGAATAAAAAAAAAAAAAGGATTACTAGCCAAATTTTGTACTCACTCCTCAGTCTTCAGAATTTCAGTTTTGCTCTCACCCTAGCAACACTAAGAGCCATAATGCAATGAGAGTTTCTCAGGCTGCTCCAAAGAGACAAACCTGCATTAGAGAAAAAAAATGCGTAGTGAGTCCTTAGGTCTTGGATTTGAGAAACAATGAGAGTTCGCTTTAATCAACAAATTTAAAAATAAAAGAATATCTGTGCTTTGTTTTCATTTTTTTAATACTTTTTATTATTTATTTATTTATTTTTAAAGATTTATTTATTTATACAAGAACTGGGATACAGGCCAGATGTGTGGGAGGGTGAGAGGCTTCACCAGAAACAGAGTAGGGAACAGAACAGGCAGACTGACTGAAATACACTGCTGAGGGGAAACAGCGGGCGAGATAGGAGAGGTTTGACACGCCATGTGGGTTGCTCCCTGGCCAGCTGGGAATCGAACCAGCACTGCAGGGGCTGCAGACAGCTTCACAGCACTGTGCTCAACCCGCTGCACCACCGGGGAGGCCCTGTTTTTATTTTTAAAGAAATGGATAATTTTCTTGCCATGTCTTCTTATGTTGAGAAAAAAAGACCTGAATTATTTTCAAATCAATCCTGTTTTTGTGAACTCTGTACTCTGAACATTAATTTTACATATAATTAGTAATACAGAATCATTTTTCAGTTTTTCTTTTTAGGATGGGACTCTAGACTTTATAAAATCACATTTCAAGTAAAGCATTAATGACCGTATTTCTCAACTTTATACCAAACCATGTGAAAAGCTTTATTAGTCTATATGTGAATCTGGGATCAATTGTTTATTAGAGCTAATCTAAGGATTATTGGCATCTATAAATCTAAGAGCTTTTTACTCATAATTCTTTTAAAGATACGACTGTAAGAATTGCAATCACTTCTTTACACCTTTCACAAACTAGAACGAGGAACCTGCCCCTATTTGGTTAAGGGAGACAGAAATGTGACCTTGGAGTGGCTGGCCACTAAAGGAGGGGAAAGGATGTTGGGACACAACTTCTTGCAGCTACTGTCAAATATGCAGGTGTACAAGTTTCCCACTCATATGCACTCATGTACAAAGTCACACTCAAAAACAATTTATGAGTGAGTATTGGAAGATAGTGTACAGCACAGCTACCTTCAAAAAAAAAAAAAAAGGAAGGAAAGGAAAAATACTGCTGACATTTTTCAAAGCAGTGATTAATTCCTACTGGATAGGAATTTTAAACTCACCCTGCCTTGACAATTAAATAATTTCCTTCACTAAACCTGGTTATATTTTCTGGGGTGAATTCCTATGTCCTGCATCATTTATAGTTGCTATATTCTTCAATCAGGGATGTTCTTCTGATCAATTGTTTCTCCAGTGACCATAAAAAATGGTTTGCTTGTGACTACCCTGATTTGACTTACCATCCCAAGTATAATTTCAAAACTGAGCAAATGAATTATTTATTCTAAATATGTGTCCCTTTCACTCTCAAAAGTATTTCATTACCCTATAATTATCTCCTTAAGTGAGAACTGGAAATAGTCCCTTCTTAGAAACTGCACATATTTTGTGGACTATATTCTGAAGCTAGTTTGGGTGGCTCTAGAGTCCTTTAAGGTTAAACACACATTGGCTTTTGTAGATCAATACAATACCCTAAAAACTTAGTATGCTTTTGGTCTAGTTACTGACAGCCAGATCCATGGGCAAATAACCATAACCAAAGATCTAATCCAGACAAGGTTGCTATGCTTGCAGACTCCTCTCTTATATTTACTGGTTTCTTTGCTGAGCACATTTTTCTTTTCCTCAATTTAATGTTGTCTACTTTGAAGCTGTATGAAAATATTAGTTTAGTTAGGAAAGGATGATCCCTCCTTGAACCTTTGAAACTAGAATGAACCAATAAATTGAAAAAAAAATTTTTTATTTAATTTTTTAAAATGTATTTATTACATCATCCTTCAGTTTTGTACAATGTACGATTTCCCTGTGAAATTCCCATCACCAATTCACCTGTGCTCCATCACCATAGTCCCTTGTGCTCTTGCCACCCCTGTCAACAGAAAAATTTTATCGTGGGCACTTAAGGAAGCCAGAAGCCATTTAGTGCTAGGCTGCATCTTTAGAATCACCTTCAAAAACCCCTCCCAAGTTCATCTTGTCCAGAATTCTGCACAATAGGAAATAAACATAAAACAACATTCTTTGTTTTTTCAATGTTCTGAGTTCCTCCAAACCATTCATAGAGATTACAGAGGCAAACAGTTTACTTTTTTAAGGATTACAAGGGACAGTTTTACCAAATGTTCTGTCATGGAATAAAAAGAATCATGAACTTTCTAGTCTGTCACATCATTGTCCCTGTCATTCACTACCCAACTGATGGACCAATGGGTCGTTATTTTTTATTATGGTAGAGTACCACTTCTATTGACCAAACTGTGTCTGAGATTAAGATGATAATTTACAAACCGTCTCCAGAGGATTAAAAACACACGTATTACAAAACAACTCAGGGCTAAGTGTTTCACTATACCATTCTCAGCATGTGACCTCTGTCTCTGGCTTCAGAAAAGTTGTTCAATCCTTGCCATCATACAGACATCAAAAAGAGAGAGAGGGCCAGAATATTGTACATTCTATCCTTTTGAGGGCAAAAATCAGAAGTACCAAATATAACATCTGTTCAAATTCTATTATCTACTATGTAGACACAAAGTCATGTCTCTCAATAAGGGAAACTTCAATTGGGCAGATATGTGACCAGTTGAAATTTGATTATGGAGAGAAGTTAAGAACTGGTATTGGGCAGCATTCCACAGTCTGACATGCTATATTCAGAAGGAAATCTAAATGTTTAAAGCATGAAAGAAATATTTAAACAGATAGTTTAATATGTTCAAAAACAATGAAAGGAAGAATCAAAGTTGTGAGTTCTAGATTAGAATAGAACTCTACAGAACTGGGATGCCTGGGGACCAAGAACACAACTGGAACTACTAAGCATAAACATACCACTTTAATTAGAAATCAGAAAGATGGCAATTAACTGTGCACCACCACTCGTTTTGCCACAGCTGCCCATCAATATCAAGGGAAGTGAAGAATGGACACTGGAAGATTGCTCTAGAAACCAAGATCTTGTTGGCCAGTAAAAGGGAAAGAAGTCAAAACCCCACAAATATTCTGTGATGCAACCTTGTCAAATTTGTACAAATATAACTGGTAAATGTATCCTCATCCTGCTCTTGGCTGCAAAGGCATATAAGAAGAGTCACTTGAAGCTTTTCAGCATCTGTAGTCAGTCCTGTGCACAGAGAATTGATATTTTGTCTAATGAGCCAATCCACAATATCCACCACTGCTATTAATAAACAACGCCAACCACCCCCCCGGCAGAGCATATATTCTTAATGCATTATTTTATTCCGACCGAATACTATTCTTTAATGAACATTTCCTCTCTGTTTATTCTTTAATAATTGAATAATCCTTTAAAATAATGACTGGGTTAATTTCATAAAAAAATGTCAAGAAATTGAGTTTGTATAGGTTTGGAAGCATCAGTATCAATTTCTTGCTCCTTTATACTAGACTTTAAGCAAATACTATTTTTGGAGGTCTGAAACATCTGTCTTGATCAAGAAAGACTTTATGGTCTATTGATTCACTTTTTTCCTTCCTCCCAAGCTACAATGAATTAAAAAAAAATTTACTTTTAGTATAGCAGTAGTACAACCAGCATTTAATTTCAAAATAACTAGATCAGGTCATTTTCCTTTATTTTTCAGTTTCCTTAATAATTGAAATATGACTATACAACATTAAAAATATAAGCAACGTTTTCAACTCTGAAACTGTCTTCATTTCTTTTTTAACAAGGTACTAACTAGGCAACAAGGTGGGAAGTTACACCTTGTAATCTGCATAACCTGGGGACTTTGCCAGTCTTACCCATCACAGTATAACCTGTACCAAGCAGCTTCTAAGCACTCCAATAGATTTTCCTGAGAATTATTGCCATAAATCAGATCTTTCTTTCAAAAGGACTTATAAAATAATATTAAGAATAGAGTGAAGAGTAAGGAAAATGCTAAACACATATGAAACACACATGTATCCAGTCTCAGGATCATAACTGTGTATTTAATTACATGTTTTTCTCATTTTCTTCTCATTACATTAAATGTTAAAGATGGTTTTAAATCCTATCCCACTGACAAAATCAGGATTGAAGAATCTTTACCAGATTTGAGCCAATACTGCAGACTGACTACTATAAAGACATTTACAGATCTTATCTTGGAATATGTGCTCTAAAATTAAGGCATTCTGAAAATGAAATTATATTTAGGGCAGGGTGAGATGAAATTTTGAAAAAATCAGTAAGCTACCTATACTTGAAGATTAAAATACAATGAGCAGCAAAGTTTAGGAGACCTTTGACCAAGACACTTAAAATTTCTGTTTCTAGAAAACTACATCTTACAATAAAATGCACAGACAACATGAAGTAATATTAACATAAAACAGGAAACTGACTAAACCGACATGACAAAAGTTGCATTTTTTTCCTAAAAATCCTATAACTACAGTGTTGAAGGATGATCACTTTGTTTTAAGGGCTTTGCCTGAAAAATGAATAGGCTGCTACTACGAGAGAAGGCTGCTTAAGTCATAAGCATTTAACAGGCCATGAAAATGTACATTATACAAAGAGCATCCTTTTCCATCTGACTGTATTTTTAATGAAAATTTCTACTGCAATAGGTTAGTATATGCGTTAAACAAGGAAACAGGTGTACTGAAGGAGATATTATTGAAGGAAATGAAGATACATTTTTGTACCTCTTCTTAATAAATGTAGACCATCAAACTGGTAACCACAATCTTTCAGTTTTACCAAGGTTAGAAAGTTCCTTTTCTAAACAGTCTAATTCCCTTAGCTTCTCCTCCAGAATGCACATGAGTCTACCCTAATGTATGGTAAGAGCTATCTAAGGTACAAAAACTTCTAATTTTTTCCAGTTACTAATTTCCTTTAAAAATTTGAGGCTCATTTTCAGAATTAATTTGAAAAGGTCTGAAGTATTTAGCATGAGTATAATTACAGGAAAAATCATATGAAGTTGTTTACATATAAAGCTATTTTTCTCTACCTCTTCAGAGCCCCAAAGTTAAGAATTATAATCTAGGTTATTACCAAAACATAATTTTATATAAAATGTAATATTATATTAAAAATATATAATGTAGTCTAACCATTTCTAGGCTACTTTTCACCTCTTTTGCTCTGCAGAGAAAGGAGTACAAAGGGGGCTATGCAACTTTCAACCTTTTATATCACAAAGATCTTTTTATAAGAAAAACTGACAGTAAATATAGCTCTAAATTTTTTGTTCTCTAGCCTTCCATACAAGAAATCAATCACATATAAAACATATGATTATAGGGCCTTCCTGGTGGTGCAAGGGGCTGGGTCTCAGCATTATCAAGCTATCACCAGCCACTGCAGCATGAGTTCAATCCCCAGCCAGGGAGCTAGCCCACATAGTGCAGCAGACCTCTCCTGTCTCAACCACACCCACCCTCAGCAGTTTATTTCAGTAGATCTGCCTGTTCTGCTCTGCACTCTGTCTCTGGTGAATCCTCTCACCCCCGCACCTTTGGCCTACACCCCACTTCTTGTATGCATAAATAAATCTTTTTAAAAAATATTATTATACATATGTATATACAAGCATATATAGAACTTAAAAGAATGTCAATTCTTTTATATGTTGGTAACAAAATAGTAACACAATCTATTTTTAGTCCCTAAAACTTTCCCCAATAAAGCCAGGATGACTTAGATAAACCTAGTTCCTGGATCAAATTATATAATTTTATGTTGCCTTAAAATCTCTACACATTGCTCATTTTCAGCAGCAATATACCAAAACAAAAACAACTACTACTTCTACTTTCTTCAAACGTTGTAAATTTTCCATCCAGTTAGTTTCTTTCAATTATGAGATTTAAAAAATTAATTTTAAACTGTAATTCACTATGTCTTGAGGTTGAGCAAGCCAAACTGATATTCTCCTAAACTAGGAAAAAAGTGAATTATTAAATCCTAATTAAGTAAATAACTTGAGAGTCAAACTCACATCATGACTATAGTAGGATTTCCAAGAGCTCATGTCTGATTCTGTGAACTGAGACCACTGGCTCCATCCACTCCCACATTTATGTGCTTGTCAACATAAGCAAAAGTATACTTTGAGGAAAATATGTTTACCTTACATAGTTTTTTTCAAAAATGTATTTTGTTTGCATACACTGTGCAATATCATTTGGCACAAATTCTGTTTAGAACAGAGAAGGTAATTCATTGTTAAGCTTTTGGCTTAAATCCTGTGTTCATTATGCAAACCTCTATTTTCCATAGAACCCTCCAGGGTTTGATGAAAAATAGATTCCTAAACATGCCAAACCTGCCAAACAGGAATAAAAGCTTTCACTGGAAGCATAATGTTCCTGTGAAATAGAAGTGCTTTAGCTTGTAGGATCGTATTTCACTCTTGAAAAGAAATGAGATCATGTTTCATTTCGGGAAGATGAATACTTCAGGTAAGAGATTGAAACAAATAAATTTTCTATATCTAACCCAATGGGTAGGAGAATCCAAGTATTGCTGAGGTAAAGTAGCTCCTTAATTATATTGTGAAACTTAAGTAGTAGATGAATTTAAATCAGAGTAAATTTTGTAAATATATTCCTGAAGATATATCTTTCACAAAGAAATGATTATCCTTTGATTATCCTTCTTCCGTGCCCGCCTCTCTCTCTCTCATTGAGGTCCTAGGTTGCACTGATATAGCTTTCATTTCTGAACTCATACATTCTTCATTTAATTGACAAGTTGAACTACTGATGCATGTTGGGGTTACCTAGTTATCAATGTATCTAGTGAATAAGATGAGAATCTTTTCTATCATCTCCTAGGTGCTCACTTTCATGTCTGTCAGAGTCCTGAGCCAATTTCAGTCTTGTCTGCTGGTAGATTTTTCTTTGTGAACTTATTATTCAGTGCCACATAGTCTATAAACCACATCCTAATGACTCCAAAAGGAAGTTCTTATTAGAGGGAGCATGGACATTCTTAATCCATGGGCTCCAACTGACAAGAGTTCCTGCTGGAGAAAAGCAGCTGCTTGCTCTCTTTCCATTCTATTGCTCAGTGGCTGGGAGCTTGTCCTGTCCTGTCTGCCTGTCTCTACTGGCAGCTCCGAAGCCATGGTGTACAAGGTATGTGTTCCAATTGCTCTCTTTCTTTTCTTTTATCCAACAAATGTGTATGTATATTTCTGACCCTTGGAAATGTCAATTAAAATAATATGAACCCCCCTTTTTAAAAATAATCATAATATATAACATTTACAGTATTAAACTTTTTAAATGCATTATCTAAGGTAACATTGTTATCCATACCAGATTCAGAGAAGTTAAAAGAACATGTTACCTATGTTATGAATAATGTCATCAACATCATTAAAAACATCTTGAACTCAGACTTGATCAAAGTTTTCTTACTCTAACTTAAGGATTCTTTCTGTGACATGCTATTCATACTCCTTATATCAGTCTGTCCAGGAAGGAAGTTTGTGAATTGAGCATAAATAAACCATGGTAGGCAAAAAAAAAAGAAAAGAAAAGAAAAGAAAAATACACACAAAAAAAATCTACATTGCATCACCCAGGTCCCACAGAAAATAGACATGTTAAATAGATGAGTTAACTCTCTCACCAAATGAAAAGTTCCAATGTTGCCAGTGTGAATCTTCAAGCTATAAATTCACCTTTTTTTCTGTCGAGCTGGGATTGTTTTAGTCATGCAGAAGCACACTTCAAGAAAGCAAAAACAATCTAACTCTCTTGATATTTAGAAAGAAAAGGTGACAGAATAGACTTTTCCTGTCTAGATTAGTATTGTACTATATTTCCAACCAAATTAACATTTTTCCCCACATAATGATCTAATGAAATGATATACAGATAATCCTGGCAAAGACTAAATAAATGGTTATAATTATTTAGGCATAAGTCTCTTTAATTTTTAACTCTTAGCAATAGCCCATTATGATACAGTTTTTCTATTTTACTTTTTGATGATTTATTTTTCTGTTAGATAGAATATTTTCAAGAATTATTATCAGCTACATAGTAAGGGTACTGAGTATCTTTGAAATTCTAACATAGTAAATGTTTCCCATGTTTTTCCCACCACTGTTGGATTTTCTTCACAATTGATGGAGGTTTGTTATTATTTTTTTTCATTTCCCTTTCTCTATTCTCTTACTGGTCACATCTAAAAATTTTACACGTGTTCTTGAAAAATCTAGTTATCCATCTTTACTGGACAAGTAACTTTAAGAGTAGGATCACTCCAGTCCAACATATAGTCTGGTAGTCTAGTATTTAATTATATCTCATTTATTTTGATCTCCAAATTAGAAATTGTTCCTAATATTTATTTCCATATTTACCATAATCTTTATTCACAATTCTTTAAGGAAAAAAGAATTTTTATTTTGATACTTCTTGATAATTTTGCTAGATATTAGCTAAAGTTCTTCCTCTGATTTCCCCCCCAATTATTTCAGTCTCTTTTTTTGTTCTGATATTTTTGCTTAGATCCCACTCTGATTACTTCCTTGTTATTGTATCTTTGAACAAAAGTGATTCTGATGCAGCTATTTATTGGGGAACTGTTTATGCAGGAAACCAGGAAAATCAGCTGTGGAAGCAGACAGACTATATTCAGATTTGTTGTTCTGAAATACTTTCCCATCAATACTCCATCTTTGGGTAAACATCCTCTGAAATTAAAAAAAATCTACCTGGCTCATAGTGAAGGCCAAAATGTCACAGTCAGATGGGTCATGACAAAGCATTTGTTTGTCTTCAGCTGACTGAGATCAGTGACAGCACATTTTTCTTCTCTGTCTTTTGAGACCTGATCTCTCAAAACATGCATGGGACAATCTACAGCCTTGCTCACTCAGCAACCCTTTTCCTCAATTACCTGAGAATTTTTTTTCATAGGGGCTTCAAAATAATGCTTCTCCAACAGTATTGAAAAAAAAAAAATCTACAAGCATTTTGTAAGATTCGTTGTGAATGCTTATATGTCTATGTATACCTAGATGCATGCATTTCTATGAATTCAACAATTAAGTAGAAAAGTTTTATTCAAAGGAATTAGAAGTATGTGTACTATCCTTTGATCTGTACTCTGACCTCCTGGTGGCTGACTGCATTCACGCCTCCAAAGTGCCCTGGTTGTTCTGTAATCACTAATAAACTTTCAATCATCCAAGTCTAGAGAACAAAAATGGCACATTCAGCCAAGCTTAATTTCATATAATCTGAATACATTATTACATGTATAATGTATATAATGCTATTCCTTGTTCCCTATTCTTGAATATTTATTTTGATTAAAATTTTGTTGCTATTTCATTTGAAGAATATACAAAGGTTTCTGATACTTAAAAATATCTAAATATGTTTTAGTTGCTGTCACAAATAAATGGTCAACTGAATGCTTGGTTTAAAACATATTTACCCTATTGTAAACAATATTCTAAACAATAACATAGTTATTGTTCTCTTGTCTTAAGACAATGTTTAAAGGTAAAATCTAGTTTATGCTAACTTTCATTTTTTATTTTTCTCTATCTCCTCCACCTCCTCCTCCTACTCTTTGATGGGCAAATACTCAATTTTTGAAATTTAAAAAATATGTTTTTCCCAATTTTTCTTGGTTGCAGATTTGATATGGTATTCAGAGCTTTATTTGGCCCAGTTAATCTTCTTTTTCACAATCCTTAAAATTATCTTTTTTATCTGTTCCACTTTAAGAATTTTGGTAATTATGATTTTAGATATGCTCTGTTGCAACTACAATAATACCTCTCATTCATTTCTATCACTTTCCTTTTTCTCTTTACTCAGTTTTTCCAACTATCTCAAAATTTAATTTTCTGCTGTATTGTGCATCTTTTAAAATTTTAAATGTGTGATAGATTTTTTTTTGTTTTTATACCTCAATATATCATTAAATTCCATTTTTTTCAATATCTTCCTTTCATCCATGGTTTCTTAATTTTATAGAAAACCTATAGTTAATGTTTATAAAGCATTTATTTAGGTATCTCACCAGATACAATTTTCAAAAGTTATTTTTCCTTTTGAGTCTTGGTTGATTAAAAAGCCCTTGTCCCATATTGATTTTCAATTACTCATCCTTTAGAAAAGAGGATTCTCTGACTACTCACATACAATATCTGAGGCTACTCTGGTTCCTCCACTATGTAAATAGTTACTGTTAGAATACAGGGGTCTCCCTGTATTATACTGTTAGAATACAGGGGTCTCCCCTGGTAGTGCTGGCAGTTGAACATAGCACTGTGAAGCTGTCTGCAGCCTCTGCAGCACAGGTTCTATCCTGGCTGGTCTGGCAAGGGTCCCACATGTTGCGCCATGCCTCTCCTGTCTCCCCCACTGCACCCCTCAGCAGTGTATTTCGTCAGTCTGCCTGTTCTGCTCTCTCTGTCTCTGGTGAATCCTCTCACCTTCCCGCGCATCTTGCCTGTGCTCCAATTCTTGCATAAATCAATCAATCAATCAATCAATCTTAAAAAAAAAATATACACTTCTCAGATTTTTAACCAGACAGATGGCATTTGAGAACAGACTTGGTTTAATTACTGGTCACTAGCACTTACTTCATTTCATGAAATTCTGGACCTCATCCATTTTGTGTTTGTTGTAGGGTTGACTACTTTGAGTAGATGAGCATATTTCAAGGTAATTCTAGTGAGAATAAAGCTCTTCTTTTGCCATTCTACTTACATACTTTCCATGACATATCCTTATCTCACATTCCCAGATGCAGCAAATGAAATGGTTAGCCACTGTAGACGGAATATTTTTCATTAATGCAAATTTTAAATTTAGAAAGTATGTAAAAAGGGGGATTAAAGTGGCCATGGCTGTTATGGAAAGGGGTCTCAGTATAGCAGAACAACAGATACCCAATTTGGGCAGCGAGTCATCTCCTTACAATTTTCAGAATGGCAGATTTTTTTTTCCTCCCTCAGATAGATTAAGTGTCAGACAGTTTTCTCCCCTTTTATTTTAGCTTGATCTGCCTATATTTTTTAAAAGAGTCACTTGGTTTTCTCATTAAATGGGGTGGAAGAAAAACATGTTCTTGAAAGCATTAAATTAAATGGTAATTTAATAATACTCATATTATTATTGGTCTTCCTATACTTGGCTTTTAAAATCTCACTCTACCTACCATATTCAAATCCAATTCATTATATCACTAACCTTGTCCAAAATTCAGTTGATCCTTGGATTTCTTGAGAACTTACACATAGTGCTAGTGATTATATTAATAACAAATGTAAGTATCTCTTCACATTTGTGACATTTTGAATATTTAATTCACCTATAAATCTAAATTTGAAAAACAAGGACATGTTTCTAGGTACCGGAACAGTGATGAACTCTGGCATTCACACAGCTCTCCTCAGGCCTTCTTCCACACAGAGGGAATGGCCCATTAATGCTTCCGAGCTACGCTTGGTCACACGATTCTCAAACTACATAGTAAGAAGTCAGTAGCGTGTACTGAGATTTCATCTATGAGATAAAAGTATTTACACTTCACTTTCAGACCCATGTTAGAGTTCCCCCAAAGAAGAAACTGTTACTGACTTGTTTCACTACTTAACTTTCATTCTCAAACAGTACTAACAAGGTAACAATGCAAAGAAAAGTTTGTTGAGTTATATAGTATTTAACAATAAAGATTAAGTACATGGAAATAAATACCATTTTTTAATTTAGTTAACACAGATAATGTGATCAAAAAAAGTTCTAATAGATGACAATTTAAAATTTGAGGGTAAGGTAAAAGAGCAATTTGCTTTACTTTCATAGAATTATGTTTAGTCTGTGAATTAAACCAAAGAGCTATTAATGCTTTCAATAAAATATTTAAGGGTTCAGTTACTGTGTTACATGAAACTTATCAATTAAAGTTTTCCAAATAATTTGGGACCAGTTTTCTATGAAATTAGTTCCAGTTATACAGTTGTGGTGTTACTTTAATTCTAGAAACTTTAAAACAACAGAGAACAATCTATTACTGTTACTTCATAATGAAAAGATATGTTCCATAACAGAAATCCTTTTAAAGAACCATCTTAACTCTAAAAACATAAGCCTGACATGACTAAACATGTTACTAGTAATACACAAACATTTTCTACTATTTTAAAAATTCCTTAAGAATTTGTTAAATTAAAACGATTTTAAGCACTAGAGCTATAGTGATTAATATTTATTTACCGTATCCCCTCAAAGTAAGAAGAGTGACAGAAATTCCAAATTGTAGATGTATACAGGATGATCTTTTCCCAGTTAAGATTTTTATGCACCTTGCTACTTGTTACCCTGTTCACTTCCTTTTCCAAAAAGGGAGCCTGGCTCTCCTAAAGATGCTGCTCTTTTGCAGCTCTCCTGTGGAAACTATTTTTTTCTGCCATAAAAAAAAAACCAAGAAACCACAAACCAAGAAACAGGAGACAAGGCCAACATTCTTCCAGGCTGCCACAGCCTTACAGTGCATTCTCTTCAACACAGCATTAAAGCTGAACTCGATCTACATTATCAGTGCAGACACCATATTAATCTGTCTTCTGTATACTCATCATCTGGGTTCATTAATAAAATATGTATATATTTATGTATATATTTGATGCTCACCTATAGTCTTTATATTGATGTATCTGTCATTTTGATTACCTAAACCTGGTTTATTAATGCATAATCTAGAAGAAAAACTGTACTTAAGTTATTGTGTGGTTTGACAGTTGAAGGAATTTAACTTAGATGTTCCTTTATATGAATAAAGGGACATGTTTTTGGTTCATGTTTTTTTCCTTGAATATCTTAAACATATAACTACGTTTCTTCTCTCACAGGTATTACTGCCCAGATATCTGACGATAGTTCTCTTTCCCATTAGGTTGTTAGGAATGTGAACAGGAGGATAGGGAGGGAGCACAATGGACTATGGTGGAGGACTATGAGGTGCGTTGGAGGAGGGACAGCTACAGTGACCACACATGAGGAGAGAAATCCTGTACTGTCAAAATATTAATAAGGATGTAAAACAAGAGTACATTATTAATTTTAAAAAAAGAAAAAAGACCCCATTCTTAAATAATTGCCATGATTCAACAGCTAGTACTTTATTTGCGGTAGAGTATCTTTTCATGTCTCCACCTTTCACCTTTCCCTCTTGTATTCTGTATCTTCTTTGTCCTTTTTCCTACTCATATTCCTTCTCTTATTTTTCTCCTCAATTTTGCAAAATTAATATCCTCTATCAGTAAAGCAATTTAAGGACCTCATCTTTCTCTGTCCAACTATTTCTGGAAAACTACTACTCTTCCCACTCATTACTAATAGAACATCCAATAACAGAGATTTAAATAGATGAAGATCTATATATTGTTTGCAGAAAGCAAACTGTAGATAAAATAGCTTCAATTACTGAGAAATTCTCATGGAGTTCTGGTGTTTTTTTAAGGATAGATTGTCTGACAATAGGTGGACAATTTTGGTCCTTCCTACACACCACCAAGCTGTATTTACAGAGCGCCACCAGTGTCATATTTTAAGTGCTTTTTGAATTGGGTCAGTGGACTTTGTTTCATCACTTTATCATCATACTCTCCAACTGCCTGTATCATATCCTAAAAGATTTCATTCCCACTAGATCATTTCCCCCAAAATTATGTGTGAGCTGGAGGCTGACTTTTCACTCTATCAGTCCGAAAACACACTCAGAAAATGAAGATGTACTGATTTAACTGATCTATCCTGTTTAGCAATCAAAACACTCTTTTTAAAATAGGTCTCAATAACCAGCACACCATACAATTATCTTTGATCCATATATAAACAAAAACAAATCCAGTATGTGAACCTTAAATATGTTTAAATATGTTCTTCATGCATTTTACTTCCCCTTTTTCCTAAGGCAAATAAACTTAACAGTGTTCTACAGGAAATTCCCTCAGACAAAATGGAGACTGCATCTATCAAACTAATTCTCTTATTGTGCTGTATTCTAGATTTATGTCTACGAACTACTTGAGGGCAAGTACTGTGTTTTATCATTTTTGTATTCCCAGTGTTTTGCACAGTGCTTGATACAATATACTTAAAAACAGGTATTGAATAAATAAATGTGCAAATGAGTAAATAGATGTATGAATAAATGAACTTGTTTATTCAAGTCAACATCTCTCAGAAATAAGAATAAGCAACAGCTTCATAATTTCCATTTAAGAAACTTCAGGTCGTTTAAAGGGAAACGAGACTTCTACAGCATGATTAAGAAAATAGCAATTGTTCATATGAAAAGCTATTTGATAGAGACTAGAAATTCATGTTTTCCCCAAGCACCTCTTGTTTTCACTTAGAAGAAAATAATATCAGAGTTCATGAAAACAATAATATACTTATCACTCAATTCCAAATTATAAGTGGAAAAAACAGGGCAATATAAAATATATATTCTGATCATCTGTATATTCTTACAGCCAATTGAGCTGAGAGAGGTCAGATATGTCTGCCTAAAACATGAGTGTCTATGTTTATGTCTACATGATATTTACAATTGACTCAGCAGATTAAAAGAGATGGGAATTTCAGATCATCCTTCCAGCTCAGTCCTCTGAGGAACCAGATCAGCTGCCATAGCTAATAAACTATCCCTCCACCTTATTCAAAGTATAGATGACTTAGCCTGACTCAACTTTGCATGTTTTCTATTGACACCATCTTTATATATTATGATATATATATATGTATATATACATACATATTTTAGAAAAATAAATTTTCAATTTCAAAAATTTGTTATTTGAAATAAAGATAATTTTCCCTCAATTTCATAATTTATTCCTTTTACTGCCTTCTTATAACTTCCCTGCAGACATAGTTATTCAGTAATGTGGTCTGGACTTTTTGGATCAAGAACAGGCATTTTCAGAGAGGTTCTCACTCTTTGTTTTTTGTAAAACAAAAATTTTTTGTTCCCATCTGAATGCTAGAAGCATCTGGATGACATTTGCACCTTTGTAGATTTGAAGATGGAAGCAGTTGGCAGAGGCTACCCTTTCTTTGATAGCAACTAAATTTTGTACTGTCCTTTTTGAGGCTAATCCTCAAAAAAATTGATCTCTTCAAAGTTGTAAGATGGTATCTTGTTGTAGTTTTGATTTTCAATTTCCTGATACAAGTGATGTTGAACATAGCAGGAATGTAGAAGACCCAAATAAAGGATTAGGATAAAAACTAATTATAATAAAGTAAAAATCAAAATCAACAGGCAATTATAAACCAGAGACATACAAAGTGGTGGGAGGGGTGGGAGGGGGGAAGGGAGTAGGTTCAAAACAAGGGTGGTGGGAATTTTACGGGGACTATAACCAAGATGAAAAATGCATACATTGTACCAAAATGAAAAATGATGTAAAAATATATAAAATAAAAACAAAGTTGATTAAATAGGTTATAAGCAATTGCAGTATACTCTGTTGTTGCTAACACCTTTTTAAATCACTGTTTAAATTTAGCTGAATTTAACAACAAAGAATAGAGGACTACCTTTGCATTATCTGCTATACTTCTACTCTCTTTTTCCAATCAATTTAAGAAGCGGCTTCCATTTAGCATATTTTATTCATTATATATTGCTACTGTAACAAATGATCACAAACTTACTGAATTAAAGCAATGCAAATTTATTATTATACAATTCTGTAATTCAGAAATACCACATGTATCTCATTTTGTTAAAATCAAGATGCTGTAAGATCTGCTTCATTATTGGGGAAAATTCTGTTCCTTTGTCTTTTCCAGCCGCCTACATTCTTTAGGTCATGGCCCCCTTTCTCTACCTCCACAGTCAGCAAAAGAGGGTTAATCCTTAAATCGCATAATTCTGACCTTCCCTTGTACTTCCTCTTCCCTGTAATTATACTGGCAACGTGGGGGTACTGGTGTGGGGAGGGATTTATTCTGCCTGCCACACATATTTCCTAGTTTTACTTAAATTAAGAATCAATAGCTCTGCCCTCTCAATTGTGTCATAACTGTTGTTAATATCTATGTACAGTTCTAGTAAAGTCTATTACATTTGATTTGATTTGTTATGCATTACTCATAATGTAAAATGCAGCATTTGCCAGGCAACACAAAAGAACATTTGTTTTTAAAATAAGAAATAATCTAGTTTCTAGATTATGATTGTAAAGAGATTTAAAATTATTAGAAGTTCCTTTGCATCACCAAATTTAATATTTAAAAAACAGCTGTGGAGGAGGTTTTGCTTTTATTACATTTTCAGTATGAATAAGTATGTCTCATTCTCCTTTATCTCATGATAATGAGATTTCACAGACAGGCTTCTAATCCAGTTCAAGTTTTAGTACTATAAGAAATGCTTTAAAAATATTACTAATAGGGGCCTCCCTGGTGGCGCAGCGGTTGAGCGCTGGGTTGCGAAGTGCCCGCAGCCTCTGCAGCGCCAGTTCTATCTCTGGCTGCTCCCTGGCCACCAGAGGAGGGTCCCACATGGCGCGCAGACCTCTCCTGCCGCCTGCTGCTCCCCTCAGCAGTGTACTTCGGTCCTTCTGCCTTCTCTGCTCTCCGCTCTGGCTCTGGTGAATTCTCTCACCCTCCTGCGCTTCTGACTGTGCCCAGTGCATGTATAAATAAATAAATAAATCTTAAAAAAATATTACTAATAAATATTAAAAAGTTTTCAACTCTTTTCAGTGTAGACAGTTTGAGTTGAGTCAATGCTGTTGCAGTGCCGAAATTCTTTAAGGTTCGCTCTAGATGTCATATTTGTAGCACATGTTGGCCATGTGACTTTCTTTGACTTCTGTATAAAACAAATGTGTGAACACAAACTCTGAGAGGTTAAGTATGTTGATTTTCCTTTCTGTGCCTCAGTTTTGTCATTTGTTAAGTGGTGGTAATAATATAACAGTTTGAGGTAAGAAAAACTATGTTAGTACATGTAAACAACATAAAGTAAGTGCTTCAATGTTAGGTATCATTGTTACTGCTGTTACTAGTACTACTACCACTACTACCACTACTACTACTACTACTACTACTACTACTACTACTACTACTACTACCGCCAACAAAGCCACACAGTCTAAAAGAAACTGATTTTATCATCAAACCACAGATATCTTGAAGATCTCCTTTACAACACTACAAAATTAAAAATTTTTTTTTAAAAAATCAGTTATCTGAAGCCAACAAATGTAAGAATTACTTTAATATGTGACATACCCTGTATTTAAGATAGAAAGAGTAGGCCAGGGTAATGAAGACTGATAAAAGATATTAACTCTGGTCACCAGAGTTAAAGTCACATCTGCTGACAAATTTTGCATTCCATGACTGAGATGGTTAAGGATTATAATTTGCCTTAATGAAACATAGTTTTCACTACTAACATGGAGATAAAAAAAAGGAAATTCCTAAAAAGGGGATTCTGGCTAAATAATGTATCCACATGACTCATGAGTTAGAATACCCTGGGTACAATAATTAATAGATTAATTTTCTGATTATCATTTCATTATAAAAACCTTTACTTACATCAATTGAAAATCTCTCCCAAATTTGTGAGTTCAATTTATTGACTGAATTGAATCAATATAGTTTTTCTGATTTTTCTTTCAGTTCAATTTCTTGACTGAAGTCTAATAAATCTAATTCATTTATTTCTTAGGAAATTTCAAAAATTAAATTAAATCATTAATAGCAACACAATAAAAATCAATTGCCACTGAAAAAAAAAGGACAGTAAAATATATTTTATAGTTCTCCATTACAATAATTATCTTTCATATTTTTGTCTTTACTGTAAATACATATAATTTTTAAGAAAATTAATAAGTGAGAAAAAGAAAAACTTACAATTTTACACATATGTAATATACAGAGAAAATAAACAGATGATGTAATAATTTTTGGACTAAAAAATCAATAGTGCTATCAGAAAGACAGGGTGAAGAAGGATGGGCAACCCAAGAAAAGGGAGACAATGGTATGGTGAAGTACCAATTTAGACTTTTAGCAGTGAACGTTAGATAGTATATTTATTAAGCTGATTCTTACTGACTTTCAGAGGTGAACACCTGAAACTTATATAATGTTATAATGTAATGCTATTTCAATAAAAAGAAGAGAATAAAAATCATAAAAGAGGGCCTCCGTGGTGGCACAAGGGGTTAAGCACATACTATGAAGCTATCCACAGCCTCTGCAGCATGAGTTCTATCCCCGACCGGCCAGGGAGCAACCCACATAGCACAGCAGACCTTTCCCGCCTTGCCCGCAGCTCCCCGCTGTAGTGTATTTCAGTCAGTCTGCCTGTTCTGTTCCCCACTCTGTCTCTGGTGAATCCTCTCACCTCCCTGCATCTCTGGCCTGTACCTCAGCTCTTGTATGCATAAATAAATAAATCCTTAAAAAAAAAGCAAAATAAATCCAATATTTCTCAACTTAATTTTCCTATAACTCAGCTGTAATGTCTTGAAAAATGATTAAATTATCTGTTCAATAAATACAAATAAGCAATTACTCCAAATGAAGCAAAGTACTCTAGGCACTTTGTGAACACATACATACACACACACACCACACACACACACATACACACAGAGTGTATATATATATTTGTGTATAGACATATATATTGTGTTTATATATCTGTGCATATATATATATAGTGTATGTGTGTGTGTGTGTGTGTATATATATATATATATATATAAAATTCTGAATTATAAGTAAGAAAGTCTTGGGTGAATTATAATTTAAACTTTGGATTTAAGGTAAACAAATTCCAGATTAAGACATCAAATAGGTAACAATGTAAGTGATCTATGCTAGAATTATTGACAACTAAATGTTAGTTTGAACAACAAGAGATATGAAATAACTTAGAAAGAAAAAATAAGTGAGAACAAAATTAGTTGACAGGGTCAGGTGGAAAATAAATAATAAACAAATGAGCCTGAGAAAGAGGAAAAAACTTAAAAAGTAATGTCATAGAGGAAAGAAGGAAATATTAAAGTAAGAAGTATGGTGTTGTAGAGATAAGAGACTGCTAAATGTAAGTTAAATGAAGTGGATTGAAGCTCACTTGCAAACTTATTAGTAAAGTTTAATAAGTTTATTAGTTTAATAATATTATTAGTTTAATAAGATTATTAGATTATTAGTTTATTAGCAAACTTAGTCAATCTTCAGTAGGGAAAGGAGTTCAAAGGGGAATACCGGACAGATAGATTTATAGAACTGTCATAATTGAGATAGATTTATTTTTCTATCACAGAAGTTCCATGAATGTATCTGAAATAATATCCGTCCTCAGACATTAATGTTATGAGTCCTAATAGAGTTTCAGGAACTACTTCATTTGGGAAGGAGAAATCTCAAAACAATTGTTTACATTTATTCATCACATTTTTCTTGCAAACTCTTAATTCCAATTAATCAAATAATTTTTGCTTCATTTTATGTTTATTTCCCTAGGAAAATCCCTATGCTCTTTTCTAATATCATCAAGGAGTTACTTGAAGCAGTTAATCCTTTCAGTTACATAAAGAATGGCACATTGTTGGAAAACAGATATAAATCCCAGTGAATCACAGGAACAGCATGAGCACCAAGAATTTCACTCTATCAATCAACTCCTTTTTCCTAGTCAAATCAGTCTTGGTTTTGAACAACTAGCATGTGAGAGCAGCAATACAATTCCACTTTATCAGAGTGAAACTGAAGAAAACATCTTATTTGTTCCTACTTCACCGAGACAGGACTCAAAAGGGCATTCATTAAATGAAATACACCAAACAGCCATCAACGAATTCACTTCACTAAGCCCAGAAGTCTGCTGTCACCAAGTTAGGAAAACACCTGTAATTGGTTTTAGGCCATGTGTGCTACCAAATCCTCAAAACATAAATAAAGAAAGCTGTTGGAGAAATCCCACAGGAAAGTACCATAGTGCTGAAGATTACAGAGTCAACCTTTTAGCTCCACCATCCATTAGTCTGGAAAAAATTAACTCACAGAGAGAACAGGAAAATGAAAATCATAACTACCATATTGGATTTGAAAGCAGCATTCCTTCTATATATCCATCCCTCTCAAATGACTTCATGCCAAAAGAAGAGAAGACAAGCAGTGAAAATAGAAACCCTGCAGAACCTTCTCTTGTGTGCTCTAAAGGGTCTCTGTTACCCAGAACATGGGAAAGCACATGGCCAAACAATATAGAGGTATGTGTCACATGTCAATCTGAAAATACGAATCTGTAAAATCATTCAATAATGTGTTGGATTAATTTGGTAAAGAGGATATCTAACCTGAAGCAGGGAAATGTATTAGTGTTACTTTTGAAAAAAATTTCACAAATTTCAAGTTCCTAATTTAATAACGTCTTCCAAAGAAAGAGAAATAAAAATTATACATTTTTAAAGAAAAGATGATTTGAAAATTCATATCCTCTTATTTATTTCTAAATATCCAAGTTCTCAGTCAGACCTGAAAGCACTTTAAAACAAGTCCTTGGCAACCTTTAAATTAATTTTGGTGACTGTGATAACCCTCTGGCCATAATTTTAATATCACTGTAATGTTAAAGTATTTATAGCTTATTTATAAAAATATAGGGAGGTTTAGATGATGGGGTTATCTATTCGTACTGTGTTGTTATGTACATACAAAAACACACATACAGGTCATTACATTTATATTTTGAGTCACACTTTCATGATTTAAATCATTTTATGAATCGATTTATATCTTTATTGGAAAGAAAATGTAATTTTATCCAGAGAATACTAAATTATACTGTTGGCAGCCAACTTTCATTGGGATTATTCCAAGAGTAAGAAATTAAATAATCACTGTGTAATTCATGCCAATGATTTCTTAGGTTTCCAGCTATTTAAATAACCACAGACTTTTCTGGTATAGCATTTGAACATTTCTGTGCTTATTCTGAGTCTAGACACAAAAGTGAAACCAGAAGTAAACAGTAAGAGGAATAAAAGTTAGTGCAGCTGCAATTTACAGGGTGAGGAACAAAAGCATTCATCATTTATTCATAACTATTTATCATATTTTTAAAATATACATGATAGACCAGGCATAATGGATACCAAAAAAGTCTAAACATGATACCTGATTTCAGAAATAATATATCACTCCAATTAACTAGCAAAAAATGGCAGCACAGGGAGAAACAGACAGGATGAGTGCATAGGAGAAAAAACAACTGATTCTCTCTGATGCACTTGCATAGAGGGTGGCACCTAAAACAGATCTGAATCATAAGTCAATTAATTTTAGGCACCTACTTCTAATTCTGACAGTACAACAAATACCAAACTTTCCCTACCAGCAAACACAACTACGAAGCTAGATAAAATATGTGATGGAAACAATTTCAGGCAGTAGAAAAGTGAGTGTAGAACTTTGGTCTTTGGGAGAAGAAAAACCAGTCCTCAATCTTTTGGTTTCTTCCTGAGGGCACTTTCCTATTGATATAAAGGCTAGTGCAGCCCAATTTGAGCAGAGGTATCACAAAGTTGAAGGCACAGAGCCTGCAATTAGTGTAGAGAAGAAGCTGTCATTTGAAGGACAGAGTACTAAAGGAAGAGCTATATGAAGTAAGTGAAGGTCAGAAATATACAGGAGATTTACTGCAGATTTTTGACCAAGTAATTGTGTTTACTACACATAAATAGAAGTTATACAACACAGAAGTTCTTACACAGCTAGAGAAAACACTGAGCTGATTATCTCAGGAATTCACCTGAGATTCCACAGAGCTTTCTTTTAAAAGTAAAAAAAAAAACAAACATGCTTTAAAGTAAATGTTATACCCACCAGATAAATGTGGCCTAAAAAAACAATTTTATATTGTGTGACAAGACCAAAATGATCTTAATTACCTGCTAGAGAAAAACTACATATTTTATAGACGATAAAATCATGTGTCATCTACAATGTCCAATATACAATAAATGCATATATGTGTAAAGAAGCAGGGAATTTCTATCCAAATCCAAGAAAATAACCCAGTCAATAGAAACTCTGGAATAGTGGCATTAACAGGTAGAGGCTTGAAGATGGTTATTCATGTAGATAAAGGAGAGGATAAACATTATGAGAAGGCTTAAAATTTTCAGGAGGAAATTAGAAGTTATAAAAAGGATAAATTAAAAAAATTAAAGATATATTTATTCATGCCTACAAGAACTGGGGTACAGGTCAGTTGCGGGGGAGGGTGAGAGGATTCACTATAGACAGAGTGAGGAACAGAATAGGCAGACTGAAATACACTGCTGAGGGGAGCAGTGGGCGAGACAGGAGAGGTCTGCTGCGCCATGTGGGATTCTTGCCTGCTGGCCAGGATTAAACCCGTGCTGCAGAGGCTTCGGACAGCTTCACAGCGCTGTGCTCAACCGCCTGCGCCATCAGGGGAGGCCCAAAAATTTTAACACTAAAAAAAATCTGCAATGAAAAAATAGCTGGGTATACTTAAAAACAAGTAAAATAAGAGGTATACAGGGAATATACCTGAGGAAATAAATATTGTATAAAAATGAACAAGGATGTAAGAAAATAATTATTTAAAAAAAGATTCGGAAAAAAAAAAAAAAGATAGTGCTGTGTCTTAACCTCTTGGACCACCAGGTAGGTGCCTACTTTTCTTTTTCTTTGCTGTGTATTTTGCTGAGCATAATACCTTCCATCTTCATCCATGTTGCTGCGAATGGTGTATCTATTTTGATTGCTAAATAGTATTCCATTGTGTATATATACCACATCCTCTCGATCCAGTCATCTGTTCTTTGGAATTTGTTTTTTTTTCCATATTTTACCTATTATAAATAGTGCTGCAAGAAACATAGGGGTGCAGGCATCCTTCTAAATTAATGTTTTTGTTTCCTTTGGTTAGATCTCTAGGAGTGGAATTGCTGAGTCATATAGAAGTTCCATTTTTAGTAGTTTGAGGAACCTCACACAGCTTTCCATAGTGGTTGGACCAGTTTGCATTCCCACCAACATTTTAGAAGAGTCCCTTTTTCTCCACATCCTTGCCAACATTTGTTGTTTCCTGTTTTTTAATTTGCACCTTTCTTGCTGGTATAAGCTGGTATCTCATTTGTGGTTTTGATTTGCATTTCCCTGATTACAAGCAATGTTGAACATTTTTTCCTATACCTACTGGCCATTTACATTTCCTCTTTGAAGAAGTGTCTTTTTAGCTCTTCTGTCCATTTTTTGACTAGATTATTTTTACCAGTAGTATTATGTGCAATTTTTTTTTTCCCAATCAGTAGGATGTCTCTTTGTTTTGTTTAATGCCTCTTTTGCTGTACAGACGATTTTAATTTGATGTAGTCCCAGCTATTCATCTTTCACTTCACTTTCTTTGCTTTTGCGGATTTGTCTTTGAAGATGTTACTGAGATGTATGTCATGTAGTGTTTTGCCTATACTTTCTTCTATATATTTATGGTTTCAGTTCTTATGTCCAAGTCTTTTATCCATTTTGAGTTTGTTTTTGTGCATGGTGTGAGGTAGTAGTCTAGCTTCAATTTTTTTTGCATGTAGCAGTCCAGTTTTCCCAGCACCACTTATTGAACAAACTGACCTTGTTCCATTGCATATTCTTTGCTCCTTTGTCAAAGATTAGTTGTCCATATCTGCGTGGCTTTATTCCTGAGTTTTCTATTCTGCTCCATTGGTCTGTGTGTCAGTTTTTGTTCTAATACCATACAGTTTTAATTATTATGGCTTTGTAGTATAGTTTGAAGTCTGGGTGTATGATACTGCCATTTTCCACCTTTTTGGTCATGAGAGCTTTGGCTCTTGAGGTTTTTTTGTCATCCCACATGAATTTCATCAATATTTGTTCTATCTCTTTGAAGAATGTCATTGAAATTTTCATTGGAATAGCATTGAATCTGTAAATTGCTGTTGGTAGGATGGCCATTTTGTTAATGTTAATTCTACCAATCCATGAGCAGGGGATATCTTTCCATTTCTTTGTATCTTCTTTTATTTATTTTAATAATGTTTTATAGTTTTATTTTTATAGGTCCTTCACCTCTTTTGTTAAGTTTATTCCTAAGTATTTGAAATTTTTGTTTCAATTATAAAAGGGATAGCAGGGCCTCCCCGGTAGCGCAGCAGTTGAGCGCTGGGTTGCGATGCTGACCACGGCCCCTGCGGCACTGGTTCGATCCCTGGCTGCTCCCCAGCCACTGGAGGAGGGTCCCACATGGCACACAGACCTCTCCTGCCACCCACTGCTCCCCTCAGCAGTGTACTTCAGTCCTTCTGTCTGCTCTGCTCCCCGCTCTGGCTCTGGTGAATTCTCTCACCCTCCCGCGCTTCTGACTGTACCCGGTGCATGTATAAACAGAACAAACAAACAAACAAATAAATAAATAAAACATGCCTCTATTAAAAAAAATTAAAAAAAAATAAATAAAAGGGATGGCTTTCTTAATTTCTTCTTCAAATTGACTGTTTGCATATAGGAAGACTACTGATTTTTGTGTTGATTTTTATATCCTGCTACTTTACTAAACTGGGTGATTATTTTGATTAGTTTTTTGTGGAGTTTTTATATATATATTATCATATCATCTGCAGACAGTGATAGTTCTACTTATACTTTCCCTCTGTGGATTCCTTGTATGTCTTTCTCTTGTCCTATTGCTCTGGCTACAACATCCAGTATTATATTGAAAAGTAGTGGCAAGAGTGAACATCCTTGCCTTGTTCCTGATCTTAAAGGAAAGTCTTTCAGCTTTTAACCATTGAGTATAATATTGGCTGTGGGTTTGTTGTATATGGCTTTCATCATGTAAAGGTATGTTCCTTCTATCCCAAGAATTTCGAGAGCCTTCATCATAAACAGATGAACTCTGTCAAATGCTTTCTCAGCACCTACTGATATGATTGTATGATTTTTATTTATTTTTTTGTTGATGTGTTGGATTCCACTAACTGATTTTTGAATGTTGAACTATCCTTGTGTCCCTGGGATTAATCCCACTTGATTATGGTGTATTATCCTTTTGATGCATTGGATTCTGTTGGTAAGGATTTATTGAGGATTTCTGCATTAGTGTTCATTAGGGAGATTGGCCTGAAGTTTTCTTTTTTTATGTTGTCTTTGTTTGGTTTTGGTATTAATGTAACATTGGCTCCATAGACTGTATTTGGTAGTATTCCTTCTTTCTTAATTTTTTGAAAGAGTTTGTGTAGGATAGGCACTAGTTCATTTCTGAACATCTGGTAGAATTCATTTGTGAAGGCATCTGGTCTTGGGCTTTTGTTTTGGGGGAGTGTTTTGATTACTGTTTAAATTTCACTGCTTGTAATTGGCCTTTTTAGGTGTTCTCTTCTTTATCTAGCTTTGGATGATTATATCATTCTAGGAATTTGCCCATCTCTTCTAGATTGTTGAACTTGTTTGCATATAAATGTTCATAATAATCTCTGATTATTCTTTTGATTTCTACTGAGTTGTAATTTCTCCTCTTTCATTTATGATCCTATTTATTTGTGTTTCCCCCCCATTTTTTCTTCATGGGCCTGACTAGAGTTCTATTTTGCTTATTTTTTTGAAGGAACAACGTCTGGTTCATTGACCTTTTGGATTTTTTTTTTAAAAGATTTATTTTTATTTATTTATTTATACAAGCACTGGGTACAGTCAGAAGCGCGGGAGGGTGAGAGAATTCACCAGAGCCAGAGCGGGAAGCAGAGAAGGCAGAAGGACTGAAGTACACTGCTGAGGGGAGCAACGGGCAGCAGGAGAGGTCTGCGCGCCATGTGGGACCCTCCTCCGGTGGCCGCGGAGCAGCCGGGGATCGAACTGGCACTGCAGAGGCTGCGGGCAGCTTCGCAACCCAGCGCTCAACCGCTGCGCCACCGGGGAGGCCCTGGATTTTTTTTTTAATTTCCATTTCATTTATTTCTACTTTGATTGATTGATTGATTGACTGATTTATACAAGCACTGGGTACAGTCAGAAGCGCGGGACAGTGAGAAAATTCACCAGAGGCAGAGCAGGCAACAGAACAGGTAGAAACAGGCAGAGTGACAAAATACACTGCTGAGGGGAGCAGCGGGCAGCAGGAGAGGTCTGCGCACCATGTGGGACCCTCGCCTGCGGCCGGGAATCGAACTGGTGCTGCAAAGGCTGCGGGCAGCTTCGCAGCCCTGCGCTCAACTGCTGTGCCACCAGGGGAGGCCCTCTACTTTGATTTTTATTATTCCTTTCTTCTACTGCTTTTTGGGGTTTTTTGTTGTTGCTGTTCTAGTTCTTTGAGATGTGAGATTAGGTTGTTTCTTTGTGTTCTTTCTTGTTTCTTGATAGGCGTCTGTATTGCTATGTAATTTCCCCTTATTACTGCTTTTGCTGTGTACCATATATTCTGGAAAGTGGTGTCCTCATTGTCATTCACCTCAAAGCATTTTTTAATTTCTTATTTCTCTCCTCTTTAATACAATGGTCTTCCAGTAGTGTAGGTTTCAATTTCCCTGAAGTAGGAGGGTTCCTTGCTTTCTTTTCATGGCTTATTTCTAGTTTGATGCCTTTATGATTAGAGAAGGTAGTTGGAATGATTTTGATCTTAATATATCTGTTGATGTTTGTCTTGTGACCCAATATGTGACTGATTCTGGAGAATGATCCATGCACACTTGAGAAAAATGTGTACTGGTATTTTTTGGGGTGCAGTGTTCTATAGATGTCTGTTATACCCACGAGGAGGGACCCATTGAGTGTACACTACAAAATGTAATAAGATATAAAGATATTACCATATAAACAAATGTTAAAGGAGGTCAATCAGATAAGATGCACATAAGAAATGCTAAAGTGCTTTTAGATATAAGGAAAATGATACCAGCTGGAATACAGGAAGGGATGAAGAATGGTACAAATGGTACATATGTTGGTAAATAAGAAAAACTGTTTTCATCATATATATTTTTTTGAAAGACAGCTGACTGCTTAAAGCAAAAGTAGCACTTATCATGGGATTTCCTGTATATGCACATGAAAAATATGACAAAAATAAAGAAAAAAGCAAACATTATTTTGCTATTGTAAATTCACATATTTTAAATGCAGTGGTACAGTATTAACTTTAAGTAAACTGCAACATACTAAGTTTACCCAATAATATAATAATGCATATCATAATTCCTATAGATAGTACAGGCATTAAAAATTACAAAAAGGAAAAAGAAAAAAGTAAATAGAGGAATAAAATTGAAAATAAAATCAAACCAAAGAAGGCATGGAAGAAGAAACAAAATAACAAAATGAAACAAAAGAAACAAACGTGAATATAATAAATCCAATAATATCCATAAATATATTAAGTAAACACCAAATTTTACAAATAAAAGGGAGAAAGTTAATAACAAGATATAAAAGGAAGACCTTATCATCCATGAGACACAGGAAGTTGAAAGTACAAGAAAAAAGACAATATTCAACCAGCGAATTATAGTTGATGAGGTTAATTTATATAAAAATACATATATATAGTTAAATAAAGTATTATTAGAAAAATGATCACTTACATAAAAGGGTAAATGAGGGGGAAAATATAATACACTTAAATATGTATGTACCAAACAACAGCTTCAAAATACATAAAGCAAAAAAAAAAAAAAAAAAGATTTATTTTAAAGGTAACCACACAACCACCCTCTGACTGGATTCATTCACAAGAAATTAATCACATGTCCATAAAAATATTTGTATGTAAAATTTAATAATTTCCTTACAAATAACTAAAACTTAAAAACAGCCCAAATGTTCATCAATAGGAACATGAATAAACAAATTGTGGTATATTCATGAGATAGACTACTACTAAACATCAATAATAAATGAATAAAACACATGAAAACATAAACTTTTAAATATTCATCCTGTAAGGCAGAAACACATCAACATATGCATCTAATAATCTACAGTGATAGGCATCTGAGTAACAGTAGTTATCCAACAGTTATACAGGGTTGACCGGTAAAGGAAAGAGATGTGGGTGAAATTTCTAAAGAGAGTGTGAGATGCTATATATTTTGATTGGGTTATTAATATAACAGTTGATATTTTCCAAAACTGAATTATGTTAAGATTTAAGATTGTTTCTATAAATATTCATTAAAAATTTAAAAAGTGGAAAGAAATTTGTAAGAATAGTGCTAGATTAATTTAATGTTTTTTTGTTTTTGTTTTTGTTTTTTTAAGCTGATTGGTTATTCCATTCAACTAGTTGAAGTACCTCAAGGCAGTAATAAGGGTCTGGCCTCCTTTTGCGACAAAGTGAAAAAGTGAGTGTTACTATTTCATTAAACTTTGCTATTTTGTACATAAATAAATATATCTATTTTAATGTCAATGATCTGTTTAATTTTACTCATAAAATGTTAAATATCTTTTAACTTTTAAAATAGCAAAAAATACAAATTTGACAAAATATATTCATAATCAACTTCTAGTATTATTTTTGTTGTTTATTGTGAAATAAAACTTTTTTCTCTCACAAATGTATTTAAATTTTGAATGTTTCATTATTTCAGAGCTGCCCTTGCTATTTCTTGGTAGTTAAGTTTGCAGTGAATTGTTTTGTCATTTAATAACACAACTGATTGTGTCCTCTGGCTCTGTCCAAAATCATATCCCTTTCTACATGGGATATGCTATTCAGAAATATGACTGAGATCAAAATTGATATCTAGGGGATATTACAAAAAACATCACTCATCCCCATGTTTTGTAATCTAAAAATGAATTTATAAAGTAGATGCTTTTTAAAAAAGACCAATTTCTCATTAGCAATTAAAATTTATACAAAGCCAGGGCCTCCCCTTGTGGCTCAGCAGTTGAGCGCTGGGTTGTGAAGCTGCCCACAGCTTCTGCAGCGCTGGTTCGATCCCTGGCCACCAGCGAGGGTCCCACATGGCGCACAGACCTCTCCTGCCGCACCCGCTGCTCCCATCAGCAGTGTACTTCATTCCTTCTGCCTGTTCTGCTCCCCGCTCTGGCTCTGATGGAGTCTATCACCCTCCCGCACTTCAAACTGTACCCTGTGCTTGTATAAATAAATAAATAAATCTTTTAAAAAAATTATACAAAGCCATCTCTTATACTGCTGAAGTTACTGGAAGCATTAAAAACTTAATGACTTTATGTTTTAAATTCCTTGATTTTTTCTCATTTGTGTCTGTTGTTTTAAACATAATAAATATATAGTTAAATAAACATTGCCTTATTTATCAGCTGTAGAAGACTACTATTCATGATCACTTGGGATTAAAGAGTTGAATCTTAATTTAAAGACTATATGAACGCCTCATAAATTGACCATACATAAAATATTCAAAGATAGAACAAACAAACAAAAAAGCAAGGTCCCTTTCCTAAAAATTTATAGCGATATTGGAAGAACTGAAGGGCAAATATGAAAAATCATAACAAAGTATATCAAATCCATGAAATTATTCAATAAGTAAGTAATTTCTTACTCTAGTTCACAGAAGAAAATTTGAAATGGCACTTTAAATTCCTGAACCTTGATCTTTAAAAATATCAGTATTACTTCTTTGAAGAATAAAATAATCACTGTAGCAAACTGATAACATTGCAAGGAACTTGAAGCTTTAAACCTAAGATGTGGTGATTTTCCCTCTTTACGGATAACAACTAGCTCACCAAATACCACTTCACATAACTCCACTGAGAAAGCACTTCATATTGATACCTCACAACATTTTTTAAAAAACTTAATTTATTATTTTTAGGTCAGATGGTCTTGTAGATAAATAGTGTCATGAAAAATAGTATGTAATGGTTTGTAGTAGTCATGGTACATTTTTCCAAACTCAAAAGTATATTTTTCTCAATGGTTTCATTCAAAGCAGCCATGAGAAATAAAACAGATAAACAATAAAAAACTTTTAAGTGGTAAGACAAAGACATAGGTTATATTCACACACTTGTCTGTGACAAATATTTATAAAATGATTAAATTTATATATGCATATTTTGTGCATAAACACACTATTCACTCAAAAGGAAATAGTTTTGAAAACCTACTAAGTGCTAGGCACTGTCCAAGTTTCTTTATTCAAAAGAAGATTAAACTGAATTTGAAAGACCAAGTTTCATAACAGGCTATCCAATATTTTTAGAAAGTCATAACAGAATAGATATTCAATTTCACCTTTTCCCCTAATATTTAAATCACCATGACTAAATACATCACTAGCAATTCTGCAGTACACTCTGTAAAGAGGCTCTCTAGTTTGGATTTGGTTTCTTGTTTTAACATATTTTTAAACCACATTTTCCAAAGGATAGGTCATATTTTTGTAAAAAATACAATAAAATGCCTGGTATATGAAAGAAGATTTTGATTCACACTAGATGGTCAGCAAAGGTGTGTGAAAGAATGAGTCATGAGTTTGCATCTTAAATTTAATTTCCTAAAATGGTAGAAACACAAATTTTGCATGCTTTGAGTAGCATCTTATTATATGGTAAATGCCAAACTGTTAGGCACTTCAATTCAGAATGAAGTCTAGACCTTTGTTATAGGGTATCACAAGGGAGCGTGCCCCCATATCTTTATCTGGGGCAGTGGATTTTGAATTGCAGTTTTGAAGCAGCAGTAAAGGAGAGTTAACCTGGGAATCTGTTACAAACTAATTTAGGTAATCCTCTATAGATCTATTGAATCAGAAACTATAGGAAAGGGGCCCAGAAAAAAAAAGAGAGAGATTCTGATGCCTGCCAGTCCCTCTGAGTGAATGTGCACTTGTGTTTTTTGTCAGACCCCTGAAGTAGGGGATGTTTCTAAAGAATTTATGGGCTTAGATAGAAATGAGTTACTTAAATGACTCTGGCACTAACTTTAATGTTCACAAACAGTTAGAGGGAATGCCAAGTATGCAATATATACTCATACAATACACAGGATGTGCACATTTCAGAAGAGCACTACAATGTTTAGATGTCTGCATAATTAATATAAAAAATAAGATTTCATATACATCATCAAAAGCTTTTAAGGTATCTAGCTGCAAATATTTTACACATGAGCATAAAACATGTATGGTAGGGATTCAACTATAATATAGGACATTATGATATATACTGATTTATACCCTACAAAAGTCTTTTACATGCCTTTTTTCTTTTAAGGTTCACAATAAATGACCAGAGGTAAATATGCTCTTTTTGGTAAAGAAAGAAATTGGTCAATGAAGTTGCCTCTAATCATAAAAGTACTGAATGGAAGAGACAGGATTCAAACTCAAGCTGCTGACTCCAAAGATAAACTGTTTTGCAATTCTCTGATTCATGGAAGGGATTTTTCATAATATACAAATGACTTCTAGGCTCAATACATTATGTAAAATGCAAAGATTTGTGTTGTTGAAAAATTTAAAGCAAAAGGACAGTTAAGAATTTACCAATACTGGGTCCTCCCTGATGGCACAAGGGGTTAAGACTCAACCTATGAGGCTGACCACAGCCACTGCAGCATGAGTTCGTTCCTTGGCCAGGGAGCAATACATATGGTGCAGCAGACCTCTCCTGACTCACCCACTTCTCCCCTCAGTAGTGTACTTCAGTCAATCTGCCTGTTCTGTTCCCCTCTATCTCTGGTGAATCTTCTCACCCCCACACCTCTGGCCTGTACCCCCATTCTTGTATGCATAAATAAATCAATCTTTTAAAAAATTTTACTATTTATTAATTTGACACAAGAGAATTTTTACCAAAATCTTTCCATCAAGATGAAATTTTCCTCCTAAGAAAGTTAGGGAGTGAGAGAAAACTAAGGTCAAGGTTCAAGTTTCAGAACTTGAACTAAAATCAATGAAGTAATTGTTCTGAATGAATTTTCATGCCTATAAAGACAACATATATTTTTAATATTTTTATTTTTTTAATATTTTATTTTATATAATTCTTACATCATTTTTCATTTTTGCACAATGTATGCATTTTCATTTTGGTTATATTCCCTGTACAATGGCATTGCACCCCCCTTATTTTGACCCTAATCCTTCCTCTCCCTGCAAACCCCCCCACCCCCGTAGTGTGTCTCTGCTTTATAGTTGCTTGTTGATTTTGAGTTTTACTTTGTATTAATTAGAAAGACAACATATTTTTAATTGTTTTATAAGTGGTGTTCCTGCAGAAACCTAAGATAAAGTCCTTTACAACTGTTTTGGTATAATTGTAATCTTTACCAATCTGACCCAATTAACAGCACTGCACCACAATTCAATTGCTTTTAAATCAAGTATAGTAAAACTTCATGAAGTTTCTTATGATCTTATCCTAAGTATTTTTTTTATATGTATTTTTCAGAATAAGAGAAACATACCATGCAACTGACATTAATTTCAATTCGGGGAAGATCTGGAGCACTACGACAGCATTTCCACATCAGCTCTTTTCTAATACTACGTTTAATATTAATATTTTAGCCGATAATTCAACACAAGTACTCCATTTTATGCCACATGGTAAGCAACCTTGCAAATAAATATAAAAATCTATATAAAGTTGGTATCAACCTAAAATTTAGGATGTTATTATAAGGCAGAGTGTTTTTGTAGCATCAAAGAATTACAATTTAGGGCACAGATTCAGGTAGAAACCTAAAATGTGCTCCCAGCAGGAATAAAGTTGGGTTTTATGGAGAGAAAAAGATAAGGTGAGTGTTAAAAGAAAGAAACTGATTCTATCCTAGAGCAAAAAGTCCATAATCATCAGTCCTAATCAGGGTGACCTCTGAACAACTGCTTGCTAGATGGTTTCGTAAACAATTGCTTTTGGCCTAGTGTAAATGTCTCTGGTTTAGTTCAAACAAGACAGGTAATGCAGTTCTCTGCAATGGCTGCACAGCCCCATTTAAAAAAAAAAATGGCTCCAAAAACATCATCTTTCCATAGTGGTGTAGGTTGAACAGCCTAAAGTCAAACTGAAATCATTAAAATAACCTTTATTAGCTAGTATGTTTGCCTTGAAGCAAAATAAGAGAAAACTGCTGGGAATCTTTTGTTAAGATTTGCTTACCTATTGTTTTCAAAATCTCTTCACATAGCTCATCTCAGGATAGGTTTCCTACTATAAAACACTTAATAGCACATATAACAAATCATTAACATGTTACAAATGTAAAGCTATTTTTTTTTATTTTTTTAAAGATTTATTTTTTATTTATACAATAGCAGGGATATAGGCCAGAGGCGCGGAAGAGTGAGAGGATTCACCACAGACAGAGCGGGGAGCAGAACAAGCAGACGGACTGAAAGCACTGCTGAGGGGATCAGCAGGCAAGACAGGAAAGGTCTGCTGCACCATGTGGGAATCTCCCTGGCCGGCCGGGAGTTGAACCCATGGTGTAGAGGCTGTGGACAGCTCCACAGTGTGGCGCTCAACCCACTGCGCCACTGGGGAGGCCCCCCAAAAATGTAAATTTTAAAATGATTCTAAAGACTAAAAGTTAAAATAGCTGTTCCATGTATTAGAAGAAATGCCTTCATTCAAGCGTAAATTGTGAGTTGGAGCAGGCACTGATACATAGTCCCTATTCCCAAAGTAAGAACTAAAGTTATCTTGTGCTACTTAGTTGAATTAGCAGATATATAGCAGATATAGTGAATTGGAGTCTGTGGGAAGGAACGTAGGAATGTGTATTTATCAAACTCATGATTCTGATTTCTCTAAAGTTTTAGGATCTATTTAAAGTTGTTTATAATCTTATTTCACTATCATAGTAAACTGCTTTGCAAAATATTATTTTTAAACATTTAGTTGCTGCTAAATGAGTTTCTATATATCAGCTGTACTTTTTGACACATAATGATAAAGTCTTTCATTAACCAATTTTATTATTATTATTTTGCTTTTTCTTATTCTATTCAAGACTGAATTAGTACAGATGACTACTAACATTATGTTTTGAAAATTAGTTAGGGCTATTTGATTTGAGACTAATGGAAACCAACTCCTGCTGATTTATACAAAAAATAAATAAATTTAGAGATTGCTCACAAAGCTCAAGAATGGGAATTCAGCAAAGATTCTGGAATCTACTAAAAGCACAAAGGTGTGAGCAGTCCAAAATTCCTACACACCTCTCACCTCATCCCTTCCCTGTATAAATTCTTCTCATGTTTTTCTTGCTTTCTGCTGACTCATTTTCCTTGCTTTGTCAGAATGATATTTGGTAAGTTACCAATAGAAAGTTCAATTTCTCTATTGGATCAAACTTCAAATTTCTAAAATATGATTCTAATTGTGCTGTCACAATCAATGGCATTGTACCTTTATAAAATCATAAAAATGACCTGGGGTCTGGGTCAAAATGGTTTTTGTTACTGGAGAATAGGGACTAACAGTGCACTAGAAAGTCCACTTCTATTTTTCCAATTTACATTATTCAATTTCCAACATCTCTTTCTGGATCTTCTTTTGTTGAATTTGGCAAGTCAGAGATGATTTTTTACTTTTATGAGAAGTTTCAGTGAAATGATTAATTCATTGTGTTCAGAGATGTGGAATGGTAAAGATGATATCTGTTCTGGGTCTCCCTGGTGTCACGAGGGGTTATGACGCAACCCGTGAAGCTGCCTGCAGCCTCTGCAGCATGAGTTCAATCCCCCCACTGCCCAGGGAGCAATCCGTATGACACAGCAGACTCTCCTGCTCACCACTGCTCCCCTCAGCGGTGTACTTCAGTCAGCCTACCTATTCTGTTCCCCTCTCTGTTTCTGGTCAATCATCTCACCCACCACACCTCTGGCCTGTACCCCAGCTCTTGTATGCATAAATAAATAAATCTTAAAAAAATAACTTTTAAAAAAAGATATCTGTTCTCAAAATATTAAAAGTATTTATAAAAAAGAGGAGGAAGAGAAGAATTGATGTATAGTGGGGAAGAAGGAAAAAAAATTGAGGAAGATAATGGGCAAAAGTCATGTAAATATATAGAGTAACTCCTAACACTATAGGGGGAAAAGTTTGGGGAGGGGTGTTTAGCACTTCAACAGGAACATATGAAAAGTTATATTGGGCTTTATTATGCTACCAGATAGACATCATGCCTCCTTTCTGTAAGATGCAAGGGAATTTCCTTAAAAGGAAGTTAATATTTTAGGTAGTCTCTTTAGTCAGGCAAAGGAAGTTCAGATAAAATTATTTTTTTTTCCTTTTAAAATAATCTTTATGTGAAAATTGATTCCCTTTACCACTGTTAGTTTTTACTAGTAATAGAGATGTGCTCTAAAGAACAAAAGTCAAAAGAACTTATCTAGAAAATTAAACAGAATAATGAAATTGAGATAATAGAAGGAATATGGTGACAAGTCTCACCCAAAGAGAACTCGTGTCTCCTGAAGAGTAAGGAAATGGAATCCACCTAGAGAAGATGTTTGAACAAGAAATTCTCTCTCCACAATCTTTAGCTATCATTTAAATAAGGATAATTCCCAGGTCTTTACTGTCAATTTCAAATTTGTTCTAGGGTCAAGGTCTTTAATTTCAACTTTAATTTCCTAATCCTCTAGATTATGAAGATGTATAGTTAGAAATGTCTTCCAGGAGGCAATCTGTGACCTGGAAAGTGTTGGGAATAGAAGTCAGCTGCAAAGATTAAAGAGAAACTGAGAATTGTTTATAAAAGTCAGTTAATTTTTAAAAAGAAATACAAACTCAAGCAAATATATATATATATATATATTTCTGAATTCATATGGTAACATTCCAGACCTTTTCTACATTTGAAGTTTCATTATTTCTCTGACCAAGATAATAAATGACTATTGTTTTAGTAAGAAAAAATAGTTATCTTTTTTGTGAAGAAAATTGGCAGTAATATCTTAAGGAATACAATGGATAAAAGGAAATTCTACTGGAATAGTCAATAGAAATAGCAGTTTTAAGGAAAGGGAAAAATATCTTTAGATTGGGAGATAATGAATATTTAAAAAAAGGGGGGGTTTAATTGACAGAACTGGAACCCACATAGGAAAAATCATAGTTGAAGAAGTAAGAGTCAGTAAAGAGCAGAGACACTTAAATGTCAAGAGGTAAAAAGAGAGAGAATGGGTAATAACTCTATTTGAGTGTAGAATTGGATAATTAAAGAATCTTAAATGGGTCATAGCCTTTTCAATATATTAGGCAATATGATCACAGATTGAGAAGGACTTTATGGAGTGAAAGACTGTAACAAAGTGGGGAAATGATTACATCAGCTGCCAAGGTCTTTAATTTCTACTATCCTCTAGATTAGGAAGATGTATAGTTGGAACTGTCTTCCAGGAGGCAATCTGTGACCTGGAAAGTGTTGGGAATAGAAGTCAGCTGCAAAGATTAAAGAGAATCTGAGAATTGTTTATAGAAGTCAGTTATTTTTAAAAACAGATACAAAACCCACTTTTGTATAGGTACAAACCCAATTTTGTACAGGTACAGGTACAAAACCCACTTTCCAAAATTCACTGAATTTGTGGGATTACAATATGTATGAGACAAACTCATAGCTTCTTAATGGTTGGCTTCAAGGAGTAAGGTAATAATTTCAGGACAGATATACCGAAATTGAATAATAAAATGTTCAAAGAGTAACATGAAGCAGGTAGTAAGAGACAACAAACTACAGGACAGGAGATGGGAAATATCTAGAAATCAGAATGGGAATTTTTCATGTGAAGTGAAAAGATGATTGGAGTGAAGTATGAATTCATACATGCTCCATAGAGCACAGGGGTTGCAGTCCTGGAAATGGAGAGTCAAATTAATTCATAAGTGAACTGGTATTTTTGGAGCATTATTCCTGCCATGATGTATACTGGTAATACTCTCCCCTAAGGAGACAGTCTAGGTAAAAGAAATTGAGAGATGATGGGATAAGAGTTGTCCCAAGTCCCGTTTGAACAGGTAGACAAAATACAAACTGGCACATGCTCAACATCCTATCCATACAGTCTGGCCCACCAGACTGAAAAAAAAAGAAGCCAAGCTAGATAAAAAAGCTTTAAATCCTGACTAATGATTGTGTCGTAATTTCCTGGAAGAGCAAGTCCAAGAGCTCCACATGCACGGTAGGAATGCAACCTGTTGGTGCATGCCCAGGCATAGCTCAACCCAGTACAAGTACTGATGCTGCTCTTGCCTGCTCCTTCTCATGGACTGACCATTTAAAAACCTCACCCTAACTTCCCAGAAGCCAGGCTAAATTCTCCTTTCATGTGACTTTTTGGATTTTTAATTATTTATTTGCAAATTATATAGCTCATAGAGTTAATACTCCAAATATAAAAATTCATACAACTTAATAGCAAGAGAACAATCTGAATAAAAACTGGGCAGAACTAAACAGTTTTTCAAAGAAGACACATAATACTACTTGAAAGATGCTCACCATCACTAAAGATGGAAATGCAAATCAAAACCACATTTCCCACCTGTAAGAATGACTATCAAAGATAGTAGAACTAGCAAGTATGGGCAACGATACGGAGAAAAGGCAACCCTTGTGCAACACTGGTGGGAATAAACTGATATAACACCAGTGTTCTTTCTAGCACTGGTTCCTGCTCATGCACAAGTCTCTAATAAAGCTTTGCCTGGTTCTCCAGAAATTCTCTGGTAAATTATTTCTCCTAAAGGGTTCCTGGACTTAATCATTTTGGAGAGTCTCTAACACTTGTCAGTCACTATAGTCAAGATTTTGCATGTTGCCGTATTTTCTCTAATTTGTTCTTTGTCAATATCCCCAAGCATCAGTATGTCTTAAATACTCTCTCCCACATCAAAGCGATTGTACAATTTTGAATTTCTTGATTATCTTTACCATTTGTTTCTCCACATTTTTCTGTGTTGGATTTCTTCATCTACCATGAATTCTACGATTTTAATCCAGCATTGATGTTAAATGCTTTTTACTCTGCGGCAAGTCTAGCAGTATCACTTGTATCACTTTTTGTCACACAGATAGGATCAAAAATATTTACCTAGAAACAAAAAAGGGATGACAGCAAAAAAGCCATAGGAAATAGCAAAATAAACACACAATTGCAGATGAATGCAATTCAGATTAATGCAATAGAGCAACTGCAGAAAGCAGTTCAAATTCTTACTAAGGGTCACCAGCACATCCTGTTGAATTTGCTTTCATAGATAGAGACTATAAGAACCCTATAACATTTATCATTTATTATTAAGGAAATATTTCTTACAAAAATATAACAAGTCACAATGATTCAGGCAATTATTAAATGGCTTATGCAAGGGAAATTATGGAAAATATGTGACTACGAGAAGACAAAGACTTTATCCAATAGTATGCTTTACCTTCAGTCCCACAAAAGGTGGAGAAGAAAGCACACATCCATTAAGATTTTTATAATATTATTCAAGATAGAACCTTGAATGATCCTACTTAGGAAAGCAAAAACAATAAACTGTAAAGATTTAGAATTAGATTTAGAATTTAGAATTAGAATTAATGCACAGGCTTTGAGATCTGATAGATTTAGGTTAGACTCTAGGCTTGCAATTCATCACTCACTGTGTAAATTGTATAACCTCTGAAAATCAGTCAATTTATCTGCAATCCTTGATATATACCTGTATTGTAGTTATGATGAAACAAAATATTGCCTGTAAACCACTTACTAAAGTGCTTAGTAAAATAGCAACTACTGTTAATTTAAATACTAGCATATATTCCAGTTAGGAATTTCAACTGCATAACGTTTTGTTTCCACCTTGATGTTTTAATCTAGTGGGATAGATGCACAATCAGTAATTAAACAAACAGATAAATATATAATCAGGAATGATATTCTGATTGAGCACATTGCCTAGCCAGACTATGGTTAAATATTTGACTACCATCCCACACATAATTTTAGTTTGATATAGAAATGACATACAAAATTTTATTAGTTTCAGGTATATGACATAATGATTCAATATTTGTATACACTGCAAAATGATCATCACAATAACTCTAGTTAATACCTTTCACTTCATATATTTACACATTTTTCTGTGTTGGATTTCTTAAGATTTACTATCAGCAGCTTTCAAATACGCCACACAGTTTTTATCCACTGTAGTCAGCATCTTGTACATTACTTATTTTATAACTAGAAGCTTGTAACTTTCAATCCCCTTCATTCATTTCACCTATGTGCTACCCCATGCCTCTGAAACTACCAGTATGTTCTATGTATCTATAAGCTTGTTTCTTTGTTTTGTTTGGGTTGGTTTGAGATTCCACATAAGTGGTATCCATCTTTTCCTGTCTGACATTTCACTTAACTTAATATTTTTGGCTTTCACCCATACTGTAGCCAATAGATTTCTTTTATGGTTGAATAATATTCCAGCGTATTTGTGTGTAATCTTCAAAGGCAATATATATTTTCTCTATCCATTCAAACACTGAAGGACACATTTCATATCTTTGCTACTGCAAATACTGCTGCAATGCACATGAAGTTGTATGTATTTTTTTTGCATTAGTTTGAGAGTATCTCAGGTGAATACGCAAAAGTAGAATTGCTTGATCATACAGTAAATCCATTTTTAATTTTTTGAGGAACTGCCATAATGTTTTCAATAGTGTCTGTACCAATTTATTCCCACCAGTATTGCACAATACCCTTTTCCCCATACCGTCGCCAATACTTGTTAGTTCTACTCTTTTTGATAGCAATCATTCTCACAGATAGGAAATGCTATCTCACTGTGGTTTTGATTTGCATTTCCATCATTAGTGATGGTGAGCACCTTTTCATGTAGTATTATGTGTCTTCTTTGGAAAAAAATGTCTGTTCAGTTCTTCTGCTCAGTTTTTATTCAGATTGTTCCCTTACTATATAGTGGTATGAGTTCTTTTTCGTACTTGGAGTATTAAACCCTTTATCAGCTATATGATTTGCAAATATTTTCTCCCATTCAGTAGGGTGCTTTTTCATTTTGTTGATGGTTTCTTTGCCGAAGTTTTTTTTTTTTTCTTTTTTTTGGTTTGACACATTTCCATCCTTTTTGGTTTTGTAGCTTTTGCATTTGGTTTCAGATTAAAAAACGCATCACCAGAGCCAATGCCAAAAAGCTTGCTGCCTATGTTTTCTCATAGGAACTTTGTGGTTTTGGGTGTTATATTCAGCTCTCTGAATCATTTTTAGTTAATTTTTGTGCGTGGTGTATTAGCTCAGTTTTATTCTGTTTGCATGTGGCACTCTAGTTTTCCCAACAACATTTAATGAGACTGTTCTTTGCCTTTTGTATATTCTTGGTTCTTTTGTCATAAAATAATTTACCATATATGCATAATTTGAGAGTTCTCTATTCTGTTCTATAGTCTATATATCCATCTTTATGACTCTTTTTTATTACAAACTTGTAGCAAAACTTGAAATTCGAAGTGTGATACTTCAGTTGTTTTTCTTTCTCAAGATTGATTTGGCTACTCAGAGTCTTTTGTGGTTTGTAACAAATTTTAGAAACTTTATGTTCATGTAGAAAATGATTTTGGAACTTTTATTTTTTTATTTGTATATATTCTACATCATTGGGTTTTTTTTTTGTTTTTTGTTTTTTGTTTTTTGTTTTTTTGGGACCCTGGCCAGTGGCTGGGAACATACAGGTGCTGCAGAGGCTACAGGGCAGCCTCCCAGCCCAGGGGAGGCCCCATCATTGTTGATTTTTAAACAATGTTTGCTTCCCCCATAGAAGGTGTAGTCCCCCATAGAATTTCCTTCACCAATGCACCTGTGCACCATCACCACAGTCCCCTGTGCTGCTTCCTCCCTCCCTCCAAACCCTCTCCCTCCTCCTTCCCTGCAGGCTATCTCTGGTTTATAATTGTCTGATTGTTTTTGTTTTGTATTGTTATTTTTTTCCTCTGATGTCTTATTTGGTTCCCCTATATTCCTCCTATAAATGAAACCATCTGATACTTTTCTTTTTCCTTCTGACTTATTTCAAGGAGCAAAATTCCTTCTAGCTCCATCCATGTTGCTACAAATGGTATTAGTTTATCTTTTTTGATTGCTGAATAGTATTTCATTATGTGCATATATATCTACTTGATCCAGTCATCTATTTTGGGCATTTGGGTTTTTGGGTTTTACCTATTATAAATAGTGCTGCAATAAACATAGGGTACAGGTACTCTTTTGAGTCAATGTCTTTGTGTCCTCTGGATAGATCCCTAGTAGTGGAATTGCCGGGTCATATGGTAGCTCCATTTTTAGTAGACTGAGGAAGCTCCAGAGAGCTTTCTAGTGATTGGACAAGTTTGCACTCCCACCAGCAATGTAGGAGAGTTCCTTTTTCACCACATCCTCACAACATTTGTTGTTGCTAGTTTTTTTTTTTTTTTTTTTTGATATGTGCCATTCTTACTGGTGTAAGGTGGTATCTCATTGTGGTCTTGATTTACATTTCCCTGATGAGAAGGGTTGTTGCACATATTTTCATATGCCTATTGGTCATTTGCATTTTCTCTTTGGAGAAGTGTCTTAAGTTCTTCTGTCCATTTCATGACTGGATTGTTTACTTTGTTTTTGTTAAGTCATGTATATCTTTGTATATCTTTGTGATCAGTCTCTTAACAATTGTATAGGGAGCAAAGATTTTTTTCCCAATCAATGGGGTGTCTGTTTTGGTTAATGTATTTTGCTATACAGAAGCTTTTCAGTTTGATGCAATACAAAGTGTTTATCTTTTCCTTGACTTTCTTTGCTTTGGGTGATGAGTCTTTAAAGATGTTACTGAGATGTATGTCTTATAGTGTTTTACCTATATTTTCTTCTATATATTTTATTGTTTCATATCTTATGTCCAGATCTTTTATCCATTCTGAGTTGATTTTTTTGAATGGTGAGAGGTAGTGATCTACTTTCATTCTTTTGTATGTGGAGGGTCCAATTTTCCCAGCACCATTTATTGAACAAACTGTCCTTGTTCCATTGCATATCCTTTGCTCTTTTGTCAAAGATCAGTTGTTTATACATGTGTGGCTTTATTTATGGGTTTTCTATTCAGCTCCACCAGTCTATATGTCTGTTTTTGTTCCAGTACCACACTGTTTTAATTGTTATGGCTTTGTAGTATAGTTCAAAGTCTGGAAGTGTGATAACTCCATTCTCCTTCACTTTCATCAGCAGGAATTTGACTATTTACAGCTTTTTGTGGTTCCATATGAATTTCATCAGTATTTGTTCTATTTCTTTTTTTTTAAAGATTTATTCATCTTTGGGCCTCCCCGGTGACACAGCGTTTGAGTGTTGGGTTGCGAAGCTGCCCGTCAGCCTCTGCAGCGCCAGTTCAATCCCTGGCTGCTCCCCGGCCACCAAAGGAGGGTCCCACATGGCGCGCAGACCTCTCCTGCTGCCCGCTGCTCCCCTCAGCAGTGTACTTTGGTCCTTCTGCCTGTTCTGCTCCCCACTCTGGCTCTGGTGAATTCTCTCACCCTCCCACGCTTCTGACTGTATCCAGTGCTTGTATAAATAAATAAATAAATCTTAAAAAAAAATTCTTAAAAAAGAAAGGTTTATTCATCTTTTTACAAGAGCTGGGGTACAGGCCAGAGCCACAAGACTCATCAAAAATAGAGCTGGGAGCAGAACAGGCAGATGAACCGAAATACACTGGTGAAGGGAGCAGCAGGCAAGACAGGAGAGGTCTGCCGCACCATGTGGGTTTCTCTCTGGTGAGTGGGAATTGAACCCATGCTGCAGAAGCTGCAGACAGTTTCATAGTGCTGCGTTCAACTCACTGCGCCACCAGGGAGACCCTATTTGTTCTATTTCTTTGAGGAATTTCATTGGAATTTTAAAAGGGATTACACTAAATCAATCTATAGATTTCTTTGGATAGTATAGACATTTTAACAATGTTAAATTTTTGAATCACTATTATGGAACCTCTTTGCATTTATGTGTGTCCTTTTCAACTTCTATCACCAATATGTTACAGTTTTCAGGGTACAGGTCTTTCACTTTTGGTTAAATTTTTTCCAAGCTATTTTATTTTTTTAATGTAATTATTAATTGGACTGTTTACTTAATTTATCTGATAATTCATTTTCATATAAATGCAACAGATTTTTTTGTATATTGATTTTATATCCTGAAACTTCATTGAATTAATTTATTAGTTCAAAGGTATATTTTGTTTTGCTTTGCTTTCTTTTGGTGGAGTTTCATGTTTACTATGTATAATATCATATTATCTGCCAATAAGACAGTTTTACATCCTCCTGTCCTATTTCAATGCCTCATTTCTTTTTGCTGCCTAATTGCTCTACCTGGGACTTCCAGTACTGTGTTGAATAAAAGTAGTCAGAGTGGGTGTCCTTGTGTTGTGCCTGATCTTAGAGATAAAGCTTTGAACTTTTCACACTTGAACAGAATGTCATCTTGTTATATATGGCCTTTATTATTTTGAGTTATATTCCCAGTATATCCACTTTGTTTAAAGTTTTTTATCATAAGTAGATGTGGAATTTTGTCAAATATTTTTTCTGCATCTTTTGAGATGATCATATATTGCCATTCTTCACTTTAATTGATTTGAGGATACTAAACCATCTATATATCCCTACAATAAATCCCTCTGAATCGTGGTCTATGATAATTTTAATGTATTGCTGAATTCAGTTTGCTAATATTTTTTGAAGAATTGTGTTCAACAGAGATATTAGCTACCCTTTAATTTTCATCTTGTGTGGTGTCTGTATCTCATTTTGTTATCAGGGTGATACTGGCCTCATAAGATGAATTTAGAAACTGAAGGAGTTCAAAGCAAACCTTCCCAGATGTGCCAGCTTGGTGCATGGACCAACTTGAGCTTGGTGCCTAGACTAAGTTATTGTGTTGAGGAAAATAAAGACCCAACAGATTAAAAAAGACATTGCCTCTAATTTAAATAAGTAAAAGAATTTAGATAGCTGGTCTGATCCCAAAAGAGAACTATTACCAGGAATAAATTTCCATCTGAATAACCCATCTGTGTGACAGGACAAACATCTAATTATGAAGCACCTGCTCTTCTTATAATCATGGGAATTACCCCCACTCTTCTTTGAAGGCCCAGACCCTATTCTATTCCTTATCTCTGTATGACATATAAGCTTTAATTGACCAATTTGCCTCATGGGCACACATATTTTGGCTTTTGCATGCACAGATTCATTTTTCTCCTGTTAATCTGCTCTTTTAAACAGAAGCTAGAGGGTGAAGGAAATGTTATCTTTCCTCCCCTAAAAAATATTCCTTCCTCTTTTACTATATGAAGTTTTGAAAGGTATTAATTTTTCTTTGTGTGTTTGATCTTAGACTCTTGTTTAATCGGAAGTTTTTGGTTACTGCAATTATTCAATGTCCTTATTAACAGTCTGTTCAAATGTTCTACTTTTCAGATTTCAATCTTGGTTGGTTGAATATTTTTATCCATTCCTCCTGCATTGTCAAATTTGTTGGTGTTTAATTGTTCATAGTGGTCTCTTATGATCCTTTGTATTTCTGTCGTATCAGCTGAATGTCCTTATATTGAGTCCTCTCTTTTTCTTGATGAGTAGAGATAAAAGTTTGTCAATTTTGTTTATAGTTTCAATGAAACAGCTCTTTTTGTCTTTTTCATCTCTATTTCATTAAATTCTGCTCTGACATTTGTTATTTTTTTCTACTAATTTGGGGCTTTCTTTGTTCTTTTTTCTAGTTCCATAAGGTGTAGAGTTAGGTTGTTCACCTGAGATTTTGTTTCTTAATGTTGCCTTCATCATCATAATTTATTAATATTTTAAAATGTATTATCCACTTTAGACTATATATTTTAAATGTTAGACTCACACCAGATTCCTAAAAGAAATAGATCTTGTTATAAAAAATTGTAACATGGAAACTATGCAAAGAAGTGAAATAATATATCCACGTAAATCAATTGAATGGTATTGAAGGCTATACTATTTCCAGGTCTTCATGAAAAACATGAATTTAATCACATGCTAATTATAGTAGACTTGTCTAAATATCACTGCATGAATTTAAATATTAAGTAATATAAGTGCACTAAAAATATATATTCCCATCAATTAAAAATGTTTTTGTCATAATGGTACCCTTGGAATGAGTAAAAGTCTCATTTATGCTGAAAATGCAAAGAATGCAACTCTGGAACTTTTGTATGGTTATGATTTTGGCATCTTCTTAGCCCCAAGAGTAACCACAGAAAAACTTTTATGCACTGCTATAGTGGACCAAGGTTTTAACATTAAGAATGTAATCTACAGGAAAAAAAAAATAAAGAATGTAATCTATAGTCCTACTATACTACATGAAGACAGAACGGATAAAAAAAAAATGCAGGGCCTCCCTGGTGGTGCAGCCGGTTGAGCACTGCACTGTGAAGCTGTCCACAGTCTCTGCAGCATGGGTTCGATTCCCGGCCAGCCAAGGAGAAATCCACATGGCACAGCAGACCTCTCCTGTCTCACCCACTGCTCCTCTCAGCACTGTTTTGTTTTTTAAAAAAAATATTTATTTTATTTATACAAGAACTGGGATAAGACCAGAGGTGCGGGAGGGTGAGAGGATTCACCAGAGAAAGAGCGGGGAACAGAACAGGCAGAGAGACCGAAAGCACTGCTGAGGGGAGCAGCAGGTGAGACAGGATAGGTCTGCCACGGCATGTGAGAATCTTCCTGGCCGACCAGGAATCAAACTCGCGCTGCAGAGGCTGTGGACAGCTTCACACTGCAGTGCTCAACTGGCTGTGCCACTGGGGAGGCCCCAATATAATAAATCTTAAAACAACAAACAAAAAAAACCAGCCAACTATTCTGTAAAAATAAAAAATCAAACAATATTTTTCAAAAATACCTATAACTCTAACCAGACTAATAAAATGAAATGCATCTCATTTTAATTCCTCTTGATGGAGCTACACAATTATAATAGTTCATAAAATTTGTATCCTTCTTTGTGCTGTGAAGCTTTTTCCTAGGCAATATGTGATAAGTTCTTACTAACATTTTCTTACTCATTTTTGTTTTTAGCTAATTATCTGGTCAAAGACTTAATTGCAGAAGCTCTACATTTTTGCACAAATGACCAGTTATCCCCCAAAGATCATCTTCTCAGCATATGTGGCTGTGAAGAGTTTTTACAGAAGTAAGTATTTATTAAGGTAAATTTGATAATTGTTATAACTCATGTCAAACAGTCTGTCTTTTTTTCTTCATGCAGGCTTTGTACAAATACCGCATTCTTACAAGTAGCAAAATTAAATAAATTTTCCCTTTTAAAGGTGAATTTGAATTTTATGAGTCATAGTAATAGCCTTATTCTTGATTTTATTGTGTAATTTGTGTGTGTGTGTGTGTGTAAGGCAAAGTGCATTTATTAAGTGATCTGTGGACAAGGTAACTAACCATCTCAATTTGCCCAGGAAGAAGGGGATTCCCAGAACATGAGACTTTCAATTTTGAAACCAAGAAAATCCTATACAAACCAAATGACCTTATCTGTAACAAAATTCACAAGGACTGAGCACAATTTAAATAATTATATAGTAAGAAAGTTTTTGATTTGGTATATTAGCATGTTGATTAAATATTGATTCTGATTTTTAAAAGTCACAAAGGATTTGAGTATGAACATAAAATCTTCTTCAAAATCGAGTGCATTTTAAAATACCTTCTTCAATTCTTTTATTTAGTCAGCCAATTCAAATAATTAGAAAAGTTTGTATGTCAACTGCAAATACTGTTTTGACAGAATATTCCTCTTCTTTAGTGTACCATAACAACTATTTGTTCCAAAAATCCTTCAAGACCAGTCTCAAAAACATAATACAACTTTAAGAAAGGAAGTATTTTTGTGCTGGTATTACATAGCTATTCAAAACATCAAATTAAAAAAGACTAAAATGGTCAATAAAATTAAATGCTACTTGTATTTCTGTTTTGGACTTCTACAAGACTCAACATTGATGACAGTCTCGCGAAAATAAAACTGAATTTTCTTTGCAATACCCATTGTCATGCTCATTGGGAATGTTCTTAAAAATTTCTTGTAATTAATTGAATTTAACATTATTAGTAGTAGTAAATGAAGTGTTATACTGTGCAATGTTAGCTGAGTGAGTTTTAAGACTGATTATCTTTCTTTTTGTGTTCCTATTTATAACAAAATAGTTAAATGAAAAACACATGTATCACTGTACTATGTTCAGAAATATGCTCTGTTTCCCTTGTCTATTTGAACTTAACATACTCAGTCACTAGACTGCTACATTTTACCAACATATGGTTTTAACAGGATTTCCAAAGAGCTAGGAGATATATTTGAGTTAATATCATTATATATTGACTACTAAATAAAAATCATCTCCTCAATGTACAAGATTCCAAACACACTTTTAGACTTTGGTTGATGTCAAAATATTAGATGCATAGAAAAGGAAACTATAACATATATTTGCATTTAATATTGTCAGTAGGAAATATCATACAAAAAGCAAAGTGTTGAAGATAGAGAAATTTAGCAAAGCATAATATGGGAAAAAATTATAATGCACCTTGACTTAATTACTATTTCAAATGGGGTAATCATCCACAACTAGATAGCTCAATTATTACTGCTAAAAATGAAATACATATCATTTTACTCTTTTTTATTGTCAATATATACATGATAGATTTCCAAAATGATTTCATGGTCATTTATTTCTATTAAACATTCATTTACTAATATAGGAAAGTTGTCAAGTATTAGTATAAATTAATTATACTCATTTATTATTTAGAAGAATATGTACATACCATAGATTTGCTTACTATGGAAGATGAACAGCTTACCTGAATTGATATGATTTACTTTTATTTATTATTTTTTAAATGTTTTCCCCCCACGCACTCAGATTGAGTCCCTATAGAATTTCCTTCCCCAAGGCACCCATGCACCATTACCACAGTCCCCTGTTCTCCTCTCTCCCTCCTTCTGATCCCTCTCCCTCCTCCTCCCCTGCAGTATGTTTCTGATTTATAATTGTCTGTTTTTGCTTTGTTGTGTTTTGTACTGTTATTTTTTTACACTGATATATTATTTGGTTCCCCTATATTCCTGCTATAAGTGAAACCATCTGATATTTTTCTTTTTCCTTCTGGTTTATTTCACTGAACATAATTCTTCTAGCTCCATCCCCGTTGCTGCAAATGGCATCAGTTTATCTTTTTTGATTGCTGAATAGTATTTCATTGTGTATATATAACATATCTTCTTCATCCAGTCATCTATTTTGGGGCATTTGGATCATTTTCAGGTTTTACCTATTGTAAATAGTGCTGCAATAAACATAGGGGTACAGGTGTTTTTTTGAATCAATGTTTTTGTGTCCTTTGGATAGATCCCTAATAGTGGAATTGCTGGGTCATATGGTAGCTCCATTTTTAGTAGACTGAGGAACCTCCAGGCAGCTTTCCATAGTGGTTGTACCAGTTTGCACTCCCACCAGCAATGTAGGAGAGTTCCTTTTTCACCACATCCTTGCCAACATTTGTTGTTGCTTGTTTTTTTGATATGTACCATTCTTACTGGTGTAAAGTGGTATCTCAGTGTGGTTTTGATTTGCATTTCCCTGATTATAAGGGATGTTGAACATTTTTTCATATGCCTCTTGGCCATTTGCATTTCCTCTTTGGAGAAATGTCTTTTAAGTTCTTCTGCCCATTTGTTGACTGGGTTGTTTATTTTGTTTTTGTTGAGCCATGTGAGTTCTTTGAATTGATATGATTTAGGTAGCAGAATTTTCATCACTTTCTAATATCTTAAGGAATATTTATTTTATTTAGCATTTTTAGTTTATTCCAGTATAATTTGTCTGAATATATGTACTTAAATATTTGGAAATCTATTCACAAAATTATACTATAGCAGAACACAGGTAACATAATAAACTGATAATTCGGTAAGTAAAAATGTACAGTTTAAAAGAGTACTACATTTCATCTGTAGTATTCAACTAACTGGTTGCAATGATAGTCACTTTTTAACGGCTACTTACTTGCTTAAATAAGTAGCTGGCTTACCTATATATAATATAAATATAATATAGATATAATTATATATCTATATAATATAAGCCTGGCTCTTAAATATATAATAATACCTCAAAAGCTCTTGAGTGGGATAATGAAAACAGCTAATGACTCTTTATGCAGAAGCATAAAGGTAGAAAATACACAGTTTTGGGGCCTCCCCGGTGGCGCAGCAGTTGAGCGCTGGGTTGCGAAGCTGCCCGCAGCCTCAGAGGCACCGGTTCAATCCCCGGCTGCTCCCCGGCCACGGGAGGAGGGTCCCACATGGTGCGCAGACCTCTCCTGCCACCCGCTGCTCCCCTCAGCAGTGTACTTCGGTCCTTCTGCCTGCTCTGCTCCCCGCTCTGGCTCTGGTGAATTCTCTCACCCTCCCGCGCTTCTGACTGTACCCAGTGCATGTATAAACAAAACAAACAAACAAACAAATAAATAAATAAATAAAACATGCCTCTAAAAAAAAAAAAGAAAAAAAAATACACAGTTTTGCAGGCGTCTGCAAGGACAGACTGCAGACATTGTAACAGTCCAACACCTGCTGAGAGCCAACCATGTGCAAGGTATTTGGTTAAGCACAAAAATTGAAAGATGTTTCATAGATAATCCTCCCTCCTGCCTCTTGCCTAAGGAAGTCATAAAGCCACGTCACTGGCTATTACAATGCGGTATTGTAAGGGCAGAGTAAGTATTATTATATACCAACAGACCATAGATCACAGAGAGAAATTAACAGCAGGAATAAGGAAACGGTGTAACAAAAAGTCAATGGATCAAATTGTTTTTAAGGCTAAATGTGAGAAAAGAAACCACAATTATGTGACAAAATGTACATAGCCTAAGGACATATAATATGAACTTAAATTTTGTGGGGGTTTTTTGTTGATTTTTTTTTTAAGATTTATTTATTCATTTATACAAGCACTGGGTACAGTCAGAAGCGCAGGAGGGTGAGAGTATTCACCAGAGCCAGAGTGGAAAACAGAACAGGCAGACCGACTAAATACACTGCGGAGGCGGCAGGAGAGGTCTGAGCACTATGTGGGACCCTCGCAGGCGGCTGGGGATGGAACCGGCGCTGCAGAGGCTGCAGGCAGCTTCGCAGCCCAGCGCTCAACCACTGCACCAACAGGGGAGGCCCTAAATTTTGTTTTTCAAGACAATTACCAAGGAAAAAAATAACAATGTGAGCAGTAATTCCCTAAACAAGAAATTACTGAATTTAACTCAACCAATAATAAACATGGAATTAAAACAATGAAATGCCATTTTTGCCTACCAAATTATTAAAACATCTATGATGAAATTCAGTGGGAAAACAGAGTATCCAAACAGCTGCTAGAAATATACATTGAGATAGCACTTGCTAAAGGGGATTTTTTCAAAATGGTGTCAAAAAACTATAGAAATGTATCAAAAACACAATTTCAGCAATTCTGCTTCTATACATATTCCTATGAAACAGTTATAATTATGCAAAAAGACTTAGTGTATTCACTATAATACTTCTACAAAACAGTGGTATAATAGATCATGAACATAGCTATTATAATATGGCAGAGAATTTGTAAATTCTTAAAAATATACCTTCACATTTTTTTTTTTTTTTTTTTGGTGGAGAGAGAGGTTTAATTGTCACACCAGCGGGCTCAGTGGGATCGCTCCCAAAAGACTGAGCCCCGAATTGCAGGAATGGTAAGGTTTTATACAGTTGTATGCGGAAACTTGTTACTCCATCCATCATAGACTTTCTTTATTGTTTGGGAAGGGGGTCAAATTAGCCATTGCTCTGACTGTGGGCGAGCAGCACCTGTGGGAACTTCTCGCTCCAGCAAGGAGCAGACTCCAATCAGCAGATTCCAAGCAGCAGACTTAGCAACTTCCTGCTTTATTTTCCCCCTTTTGGTACCCCTACAAAGTGCTAGGGAGTATCACTATAAGGACGCATACTGGCCAACCAATGTTTGAAATTTAATGGCCTCTAAACAGGACTGCCAAGCTAGGCCTGAGGGCAAGCAGCAAAAGAACGGAGACCAGAGGACCCAGGAGGCGGGTAGGGAGTCTCCTGGTTCTGGACAACAGCAGCTGCTAAAGAGTCCATTTGATCCAGGAGGTCATTTAAAGACGGGGCCACTTTACTCAGGTGTTAGTTGACTTGTTGGGAGAGGACCGTGAACTTGCTTTGTGCTACCCTGAAGCCTGCAGCCCCCCATATGCCCATCCCAGAAGAAACACCAAGGGCCACAAGCAGTGGGATTGTCAGGGGGATGTGTTTTGAACTGTGGCCAGGGCCAGCATGTGAGAGTTGTGTGGCTTGCTCACCTGACAGAAGTTTGAAGTTAGGGATGAGTAAGGTGAGGGCATGAAGACAAACATCAGGTGGAATTAGACATCTATAGATGCCAGAGGAGCAAGCAAAAAGGTTCCATTGGGAGCACAAAGAGAAGAACCAGAGACCTTGGAGACATAGGCGCAAGACACGGAGACATTAGGGGATTGGCTGGGACCCAAAATATAGGAGGCTTGCCCCTGATTTTAGGGCAGGGCAGAAAATAAGCTAATACAGCAACAAGGGCCAAACCAAAAAGGAAATAGGAAAAACAACCAACACTGGGGGTCAGTCCAACAGTTCATGAACTGATGTTCCTCAAGCTTCCGCCGTGCATTGGCCAACCAGCTTATGGGATGTGGTTGGAGCAGGGCTGTAGAATGGTCAGGGTATCAGGCAGGGTCTCTTCCCAGGTTCAGCCTAAGTTGCTTTGTAGGGTCCGGGCAGGCCATTCACTTCTTTGGCATCTTTGGGCAGGCTGGCTTAACTTGGGCATGGTTAATCCATGGCGTCATGCCTGGAGTAGGTGGAGATCAAAACAAGTAAATATTTGTAGCCTCTGCAAGGCTAGATTTTTGTGAAGTCACCTACAGGTCTTTAAAAGGGAAGGAGCCTGTGTGCTGTATCCCTAGACGGGGCCTAGGCCACTGAGCAGTGTTACGTTGAGCACAAGTCTGGCACCTGAAGAAACAAACTGAAGGAGCAAAAGCTCATCTGTCCGGTAGGCGCCATCACTCCTCTGGCATGTTGGTTCCTCATTTATTTATTTATTTATTTATTTATGATTTTTTTTTTTTTATGAGCCATTAAGAAAGGGCTGATTTTTTTTTTAACATTTTATTTTATATTTTTTTTATAAATTTTATTGTTATATTCCCCATACAATTGCAGCCCCCCATTCTGACCCCAATCCCTACCCTCCCACCCCCACCCCCCTAAAAGTGTCTCTGGTTCATAGTTTTTTGTTGATTTTGATTTTCACTTTCTTATAGTTATTCATTTTCCTGGTCCCTTATTTAAGTTTTCTAGATTCCTGCTATGAGTGAGACCATCCGGTATTTTTCTTTTTCTTTTTGGCTTATTTCGCTGAGCATGATCCCTTCCAGCGCCATCCATGTTGCTGCAAATTGCATGTGTTTATCTTTTTTGAATGCTGAGTAATATTCCATGGTATATATGTACCACATCTTCTTGATCCAGTCATCTATATTGGGGCATTTGGGTTGTTTCCAAAGCTTAGCTATTGTAAACAGTGCTGCTATAAACATAGGGGTGCAGGTGTTCTTTGGAATTGATGTTTCTGTGTCCTTTGGGTAAATACCTAGGAGTGGAATTGCTGGATCATATGGAAGCTCTATGTTTAGTAGGTCCAGAAATCTCCACACAGCTCTCCACAGTGGTTGGACCAGTTTGCACTCCCACCAACAGTGCAGAAGAGTTCCTTTTTCTCCACACCCTCGCCAGCATTTGTTGTTGCTAGTTTTTTTAATATGTGCCATTCTCACTGGTGTAAGATGGTATCTCATGGTAGTTTTGATTTGCATTTCCCTGATGGCAAGTGATGTTGAACATTTTTTCATATGCCTGTTGGCCATTTGCATTTCCTCTTCAGAGAAGTTTCTTTTTAGCTCTTCTGCCCATTTTTTGACTGGATTATTTTCTTTGTTGTTGTTGAGTCTCATCAGCTCTTTGCAGATTTTTGTGATCAGTCCTTTATCATTAGTGTTGGGTGCAAAAATGTTCTCCCAGTTGGTGGGGTTTCTCTTTGTTTTTGTTATTGTCTCTTTTGCTGTGCAGAAGCTCTTTAATTTGATGTAGTCCCAGCTGTTTATCTTTGCCTTCACTATCACTGCTTTGGGTGATGTGTCTGTAAAGATGTCTTTGATGTGCAGATCACGTAGTGTTTCGCCTATATTTCCTTCTATATATTTTATGGTTTCAGGTCTTATGTCTAGTTCTTTAATCCATTTTGAGTTGACTTTTGTGTATGGTGTGAGGTAGTGGTCAAGCTTCATTCTTTTGCATGTAGCGACCCAGTTTTCCCAGCACCATTTATTGAACAAACTTTCTTTGCTCCAATGCACAGTCTTTGCTCCTTTGTCAAAGATTAGTTGACCATAAATCTGTGGGTTTATTTCTGGATTTTCTATTCGATTCCATTGGTCTGTATGTCTGTTCTTGTTCCAATACCATGCAGTTTTGATGATTATGGCTTTGTAGTATAGTTTGAAGTCTGGGAGTGTAATGCCTCCATTCCCTTCCTTTTTTTTCAGGAGAGCTTTGGCTATTCGGGGTTTTTTGTGATTCCATATGAATTTCATCAATAATTGTTCTATTTCTTTGAAGAATGACATTGAAATTTTGATTGGAATAGCATTGAATCTGTATATTGCTTTTGGAAGGATGGCCATTTTAATAATGTTTATTCTTCCAATCCACGAGCAGGGGATGTCTCTCCATTTCTTTGTGTCCTCTTCTATTTCTTTTAACAGTGTTTTATAGTTTTCTTTGTATAGGTCCTTTACCTCTTTTGTTAGATTTATTCCCAAATATTTGATTTTTTTTGTTTCGATAATAAAAGGGGTGGTTTTTTTGATTTCTTCTTCTTCAGATTTATTGTTTGTGTATAGGAAGGCTACTGACTTTTGCGTGTTGATTTTGTATCCTGCCACTTTACTGAATTGATTGATGAGTTGAATTAGTTTTTCTGTGGAGATTTTGGGGTTCTCTATGTATATTATCATATCATCTGCAAATAGTGATAGTTTGACTTCTTCTTTTCCTATTTGGATTCCTTGGATGTCTTTCTCTTGTCTTATTGCTCTGGCTAGGACTTCCAGTATTATATTGAAAAGCAGTGGTAAGAGTGGACATCCTTGTCTTGTTCCAGATCTTAATGGAATTGCTTTCATCTTTTCACCATTGAGAATGATACTGGCTGTTGGCTTGTCATAGATGGCCTTTATGATGTTGAGGTATGTTCCTTGTATCCCAAGAATTTCAAGGGCTTTTATCATGAATGGGTGTTGCACTTTGTCGAAAGCTTTCTCAGCATCTATTGATATTATCATATGGTTTTTATATTTCTTTTTGTTGATGTGTTGGATAACGTTGATTGATTTTCGGATGTTAAACCATCCTTGTGTCCCTGGAATGAATCCTACTTGGTCGTGGTGAATTATCTTATGGATACATTGTTGGATTCTGATAGCTAAAATTTTATTGAGGATTTTTGCATCAGTGTTCATTAGGGAGATTGGCCTATAGTTTTCCTTTTTTGTGTTGTCCTTATTCGGTTTTGGTATTAGTGTAATATTGGCTTCATAGAACGTGTTTGGTATTGTCCCTTCCTTCTCAATTTTTTGGAAGAGTTTGTGAAGGATAGGCACTAATTCGTCTCTGAATGTTTGGTAGAATTCATTTGTAAATCCATCAGGTCCTGGGCTTTTGTTTTTGGGGAGGTTTTTGATTACCATTTCAATTTTGCTGCTTGTAATTGGTCTGTTTAGGTGTTCTATTTCTTCTTTATCTAGCTTTGGGTGATTGTAGAGTTGTAGGAATTTGTCCATCTCCTCTAGATTGTTGAACTTGTTTCCATATAACTGTTCATAGTAGTTACTGATTATTCTTTTGATTTCTGCTGTGTTCGTTGTGATTTCTCCTCTTTCATTTATGATCCTGTGTATTTGTGCTTTCTCCCTTTTTTCCTTTGTGAGCCTGGCTAGGGGTTTGTCTATTTTATTGATTTTTTCAAAGAACCAGCTCTTGGTTTCATTGATCTTTTGGATTGTTTTTTTTAGTTTCAATTTCATTTATTTCTGCTTTGGTTTTTATTATTTCTTTTCTTCTACTGGTTTTGGGGTTTTTTTGTTGTTCTTTTTCTAGATCTTTGAGCTTCGAGATTAGGTTGTTTCTTTGAGTTCTTTCTTGTTTTTTGATGTGAGCTTCTATTGCTATATATTTTCCTCTTATTACTGCTTTTGTTGCATCCCATACATTTAGGATATTGGTGTCCTCCTTGTCACTCAATTCAAAGAATTTTTTAATTTCTTCTTTGATCTCCTCGTTAGTCCAGTGGTCTTCCAATAGTGTGGCTTTTAATCTCCATGAGGTAGGATAGTTCCTTGCCTTCTTTTTATGATTTATTTCTAGTTTGATGCCTTCGTGGTCAGAAAACATGGTTGGTATGATTTCAATCTTGGTGTATCTGTTGATGTTTGTCTTGTGCCCCAGTATGTGATCGATCCTGGAGAATGATCCGTGTGTGCTTGAGAAAAATGTGTACTCCGTTTTTTTTGGGTTTAGTGTTCTATAGATGTCTGTTAAGCCCAAATGCTCTAGGTCCTTATTTAGAGCTTTAGTTTCTTTACTTATTTTTTGTCTTGTTGATCTATCCATTGTTGATAGTGGTGTGTTGAAGTCTCCCACTACGTATGTGTTTTCTCTGATGTCTGTTTTCAGAGAGGACAACAGTTGTCTGATATATTTTGGTGCTCCTTCGTTTGGTGAGTATATGTTAATGAGTGTTATTTCTTCTTGACGTATTGTCCCCTTAATCATAATGTAGTGACCATTGGGGTCTCTTTTTATTTTTTTGAGTTTGAAGTCTGTTTTATCTGATATAAGTATAGCTGTTCCTGCTTTCTTTTTTGGCCCATTTGCTTGTAGGATTGTTTTCCATCCTTTGACTTTGAGCCTATTTTTATCTTTTGAAGCTAAATGTGTTTCCTGGAGACAGCAAAAGGTTGGGTTTTGTTTCTTAATCCAGGCTGCAACTCTGTGTCTTTTTATTGAAGAGTTTAGTCCATTTACATTTAGAGTTAATATTGATATGTTAACATCTGTATTTGCCATTGTGTTTGTCTTTCCTTTGATTTTATTTATTTATTCTTTTAATAACTTTTTTTTTTTTTTGGTCTTCTTTCGTTATTCGTCCCTCTGAGGTTCTGGCTTTAGGATTCCTTGTAGTATTTTTTGGAGTGGGGGTTTAGTCGTAATGAAATTCTGGAGTTTCTCTTTGTCTGGGAAGGTTCATATTCTTTCTTCATGGAGGAAGGTGAGCTTTGCGGTATAGAGTATTCTTGGTTGGCATCTGTTTTCTTGGAGTCTGTTGGCTATGTCCCTCCACTCTCTCCTTGCCCGTAGTGTTTCTTCAGAGAAGTCTGATGTCAGCCTGATTGGTTTTCCTTTGAATGTTATCTGTTTCTTCCCTCTTGTCAGCTTCATTATTTTTTCCTTGTCCTGGATTCTTGGGAGCTTTACTATTATGTGTCTTGCTATGTTTTTCCTTTCGTCGTGGAAGTTTGGTGTTCTTCTTGCTTCTTGTATATCAATTTTCAGCTCCTTCTTCGCATTTGGGAAGTTCTCTTCAATTATACCCATGAATATTTTCTCTGTTCCTACATCTCTCTCTTCTCCTTCTGGAATTCCTATAACTCTTATATTTCCTTTCCTCATGGAGTCAGATAGTTCCCGAAGTCTTTCTTCATTCTTTTTCCTTCGTACTTCTCTTTCCTTTTCTGTTTTGGTTCTTTTTATTTCTGTGTCTTCAAGAGTACTTATTCGCTCTTCCATTTCACCTATTCTGCTTTCATTGCTTTTCCCAGAGTTCTTTAGTTCCTCCATTAATTCTTTGATCTCCTGCATTTCTTTTACTTCCCTCTTTAGGGACTCAATTTCCTTCTTCTGAGCTATCACTTTTTTAATCATGGCAATTTTAAATTCTCTTTCTGGAAGGCTCAGAAGTTCTTCCAAGTTGCTGTCGTTGCAATCTGGGGAGTGGTTTTCTTTTTGTGGTGTGCTTCTTTCCTGAGGAGTTGTTAGGTTGGGTGTGGTTCTTCTACTCCCTACTGTCTGTTTTCTAATTTGTCGTATGCGTTGGGACACTGTGTTGCTCGGACTGACTGGCATCTTGGGTGAACTTCTCCGCTCCCATCTGGCTCTTCCAGGAGCCATCTCTGTCTTCTGGGGGAGCTTTCTGCTGGTTTTAGGCAGTTTTTACTGAAGAAATGTCCCTGTTCTAAAAATGGCGAAGCGGGATGCAGTCCCTGCGCCTCCGGTTTCAGGCATACTCTTCTGCGCACCCGGTCTGCCCCGGACGTGGGTGCCTGTTCCCTCTGTGGGCTCAGACTGCTGGTCGGAATGGGCCTGGCGTGGGCTAACTTCCCGGCTGGCCACTGGGTCCTCCAGAAGCCTTCTGCCCTTTTCAAGCAGTCTTAAGAAATTTCCTGTTCTATGGAGTGTTAGTGACTTTTTTTTCCTGGTCGCTAGGTGGCGCCAGAGATCTCTCCTATTGTCCTTGGGGTGCTGTTTTTCGCCTCCCCCCACCCAGTGGGACAGGGAACAGAGCGGGAATGGTAGGGTACTCCTCAACAGCTTTGGGGTGCTGTGTCTGCCTTGTGCCCCACCGTCGTGGAGAACCCACGCCCCGAATTTTCGTGCCCCGGGTCTCAGTTCAAAGCCCTCAGTTCCAGGACGCGTGCTGTAGCCCAGTTCAGTGGCGCGGGTATGGTGTCTTTTGCACCGCTCCCGTGCCTGGGCGCCTGGTTCCTGCTCACTCAGGGAGGGACCTTCACCTCAGTGAGGACCTCCGCGCGTCTCCCTGCAAGCCTAGGTCGCAGGCGCGGGTACCTGGGCAGCCGCGATCCAGGTCTGCATTTGCTTTTCAAGCGCGCCAACTGCGCTGCTTTTCCGCGCCAGCTTACCAGCAGCCCGGGCTGTGTGTGCGTCTCCCGGGGTCTTTGTTCTTTCTAATGGCGCCCAGAGCCGTTTGCTCACGCCACGGCGAATCCTGCAGGTTTCGCCTCAGCTCCCGTTCACGGGGTGTGGTGGCTGCAATAGTTCCTTTCCACTCACAGTCCCGCTTGCTGCGTCGTTTGTTCTTGTTGGCTGTTTTGGTTTGTGTTTTCCTCCTCTCTGCAGGTCAGAGAGTGCCGCCTCTGTGGGCGGGGGAGGGGAGCAGGGTTCTGCGCTTCCCTCCCTTCTAGTCCTCTTTTATGGCCACTTTCTTCTTCGGGTAGTTTGCTGGAGTCACCCGTTTATCTTCCGTGTCCCAGTTCTCACTGGGACCTGCCGCTTTTCCTCCCTATTAACTTTTTTTAATGGGAGATCTTACTCACAGCGTCTCCTCGCCGCCATGTTGCTCCGCCCCCTCTCGAACCAGGTTCTGCCTCCTTTATTTTTAACGTAGCCTCCCGAGTACTGGTTCAATCCTAGCCGGCTGGCGAGGGTCCCACATGGCGAACAGTTTTGCCTGCTGCTCCCCTCAGCAGTGTATTTCAGTCAGTCTGCCTGTTCTGTTCCCCGCTCTGTCTCTGGTGAATCCCCCTCCCGCACATCTGGCCTGTACCCCAGTTCTTGTATAAATAAATAAATCTTAAAAAAAAAAGATGTCACACTATGCTTTTTATTTGAAGACTCCTGTCAACTCATCTAAAAGTTTCAAACAAATGCACTAACTATAAGCTTAGCTTGATCATTCCCTTGCTTGATCCTTGATCCCTGATCCTATGCTATCACCCTGATGGAACAGAACACACCTTTGTGTCTGTGGACCCAAATCATAATTCCTACACTCGGTCCTATTCTCAACTAAACATTTTCTTATTTATTTTACAATCTGATTATTTCTAAATTGGCATTATCTTATAAAACAGGATGTGTATTCTAATGAAAGAATGGCATTCATAAAGATGAATTTACAGAGTTGTAAGGTGAGGATAATCAGTATTCATAGATTGTACATTATTTAGAATGTCCCTTTTTGCCCTTAAGAGAAATTGGAAGTAGGGCCTCTCTGGTAGTGCAGCCAGTTGAGTACAGTGCTGTGGAGCTGTCCGCAGCCTCTGCAGCGTGTGTGCCATTCCTGGCAAGCCAGGGAGAAACCCTCACAGCATGGCAGACCTGTCCCGTCTTGCCCGCTGCTCCCCTCAGCAGTGTATTTCAGTCAGTCTGCCTATTCTGCTCCCTACTCTGTCTCTGGTGAATCCTCTCACCCTCCCGCACATCTGGTCTGTACCCCAGCTATTGTATAAATAAAAAAAAAAATCTTTAAAAAAGAGAGAGAGAAATTGGAAGTACAGCATATTATTTTTGGCTATATACAAACATACTGCCATAAAAATACTTTCAAATACCATTAACTACTTTAATAGGAAATAAGAATAATTATTTTCAAGGATTCAGTCTTTTGGTGTTTATTTTAAATAATAGGTAAACTCTTAACAGTTCCTAAGACAGTAACTAGCAGATAGATGGAATAAAATATTTATTGAGAAAATAAATGAACTTGCTGGAATTTTGATTTACTAATATATATAAAGAAAAAGCCCTAAACTTGATTTTTATCACAAATATTTGGTTCCTTTACGGGGGGGAAGAAGAATGAAAGAAAGAAAAAAGGAAGGAAGGAAGGAGGAAGGAAGGAGTGGGAAGAAAATGGAGAGTGAAGTGTGAAGTGGAGGGAAGAGGGGGAGAAGAAAGAACAAAAGAGGGAAATTTCTAAAATATGTAAGAATACTATTTTTTTAAGATTTATTTCCTATGCATCCAAGAACTGAGGTGTAGGCCAGAGGTGTGAGGGGTGAGAGGATTCACCAGATACAGAGTGGGGAGCAGAACAGGCAGACTGACTGAAATACACTGCTGAGGGGAGCAGCAGGTGAGGCAGGAGAGGTCTGCTGCACCATGAGGGTAGCTCCCTGCCCAGAGATTGAACTCCTGCTGTAGTGACTGCAGACAGCTTCATAGGTAGCATCTTAACCTCTTGCACCACCAGGGAGGCTCCAAAGACTACTTTTTATTTAATCTCCTTTTTAATATTTTTATGTAAACATTAATATATCAACTCTAAAATGGAAAATACTGAGCTTCAGATAAGGTCACAGAGCTAGTGAATCTATCTCTAAAGTCTATGGCATTTCCAGCACACAGCTCTGCTTGCATGATACAATAGTCCTGGGGTACACATTGCATTCCCAATTAGATCTCCCAGAAGAATCTTGCCCTCAATATTGAGATGGGTGGGTGAAATTAACTTGGATTATTTATTCTGTATTATAATTATATTAAGCCCATTCTAATGATATTTCATTTTCTAACTTAATGCATTTGAAAATATTGTAACATCTTGTTATTTTAAAAGGAACATAATGAGGCTAACTATAAAACATCATGCTAAGTTCCAAAAAAAGAAAAAGAAAGTCAGAGAGGAGAGCCTCCTCTGGGGACACAGGTGGTTGAACGCCACACTGTGAAGCTGTCCACAGCCTCTGCAGCGCCAGTTTGATTCCAGCCCGCCGGCTGGCCAGTGAGGGTCCCAGATGGTGAGGTAGACCTCTCCTGTCTCACCCGCTGCTCCCCTCAGCAGTGTATTCCATCAGTCTGCCTGTTCTGTTCCCTGCTCTGTCTCTGGTGAATCCTCTCACCCTCTGGCGAATCTGGCCTGTACCCCAATTCTTGTATAAATAAATAAATAAATCTTTAAAAAAAAAAGAAAGTCATAGAGGAAAGCATATACTTAAGTTTTATGGGAAGAAATGATTATGTTCATTTTTTTTTCTCCAGTGATCACTCTTTGGGGAGTCACAAAATATTTCAGAAAGATAAATCTTTTATTCAACTTCACTTGCAGAAAAATGGGGGAGCTCCAGGAAAATTATCTCGGAAGGTAAGACTTCTTAACATTGGTTTCAGTTAGTAAACTGATCATTTAAAGAACAATATTCCCAACTTTATGGACTGTTGCCAATCTGGAAATACGTAGTTTAATGAATACATATTCATCTGAATATATTTACTGAAGCTCTTCTGCCCATTTTTTGACTGGATTATTTACTATGTTTTTGTTGAGTCGCATCAGTTTTAAGCCACTATAGATGAATTTTATTGCTGCTTGAGCTACTTCAAACCCAAATTGCACAGTAGCAGAGAACTTTATTATTTTGGCAAGTTTTATCTGTAGAATCTTCCAATTACCTGCTTTAACAAAAATCCCATCACCCTGTCATTTACATCAGATTCAAATATCTAGCACATGAAACATTTTTCCTAGTCTGAGGTGTTTCATCATAAAAAGTGTCAGGTGGTACATTAGGTTACAATATAGCTTGGTGAATATAACATAATGAGGCCATAAGAGAGTTATTTAGAAATATCTTTGGAAATGCTACCCAACTCAGCTAGTGCTGACAGTTCCGAGGCTATGTATCTGAAATCTCCACAAATAAACATTACAATAATGAATATCCTTATACTGAATAACCCGAGGCTTCAAATTTTCCTCAATGTTGAAGAAAAATCTGAAATTACATTTCATTTCACACAAAAAGTGAAAACATATTGTTCTAATTTCTACTCTCGTTTAGAAGTCGCATGCTGCTAAAAAGATGACTTATCTTATTGGTATTAATTCACAAAACATTACCGTTTCAGTTTCATATAAATTGAGAGTTATTCTGTAACTCCACCTCTCTGTAATAATATGCAGTGAGCATATATTGTGTATCTGGGACAACATTTCTATTACATTTAATCTTTGCAATACTATGTGGAAAACATTATGAAAATAATGAAACTGAATCACAGGGACTTCCATGACTTTTCCCAGATCATATTCATGGATCTGGTAAAGCAGAAAAGCTTGGATTTGAGTCTAGTCAGTGAGTTACCACATTCTAAACCTATGCTGCCAACTAGTGTGATAAATATGCCTAAAATTTGTGGGTTGAATTCAAAGGTTTTGAGTATGAGTTTTAGAGCAGTCAAAATTCTACCTTTACATGTATTGTTTTTGTTTTGTTTTCCACAACTATATCCACATAGAACAAAGTCTGAGACATAAGAAGTGTTCAGTGATCCGTTTCAAGTAACTTAGCTTCCTTCTTGCTCACAAAACAATCCAAAATAAAAATTATTTTACCTTTGACCTAAAACCATATAAAGGTTTTCCTTCTGATGTTTTCTGTCAGAATCTGTTACAGGTAATTTTAAAAATAGACTTTGTGTGTGCGCTGACATACAAGGTTAAATGCACTCCAGGCATTAAGGAACTCACTCAATTCTCAAACATTTCGCCACCTTGTGGTGAAATGGTGCAATTCTTATGGAGTACTATATACTGCATTCTCCTTTGCAAACTTGCATAGGCTTTTTATGAATGATTGTTACAGAAAAGCTAATCAAGGAGCTAAAAGGGACAGACGCACACACACATAAAGTACCATAGGACTGATATTTCAAGATACATAAGTATTGCATTACCTTACATAAAACACAGTACAAAAAATTATATTTATCAAGAGTTTCATTAACACAATTTAGTGTTCATGAGAAGTCTTATTTATTTATTTATTTATTTATTTATTTATTTATTTATTTAATTTTTGTGGGACCCTCGCTGGAGGCCGGGGAACAAACCAGTGCTGCAGAGGCTGCGGGCAGCCTCGCTTCCCAGCGCTTAACCGCTGCACCACCAGGGGAGACCCGTCATGAGAAGTTTTCTTATACTGACATTCTGGTGGCAAGATGTGGTGTAGCAGAAACCTGGAGTTGACTGTATGTCTGCAGGCTGACCTGGAAAGTTGTCAAGTCTTAGATGGCCATGACATGTGTCCTAAATGTAAAGAAAATGTGCATGTATGTAGGAGAACTGGTGTCTAAAATACTGCCCTTTCTGTTCAGAAAATTTAGTGTTTGACCATGGTGATGCCAGCGACTTTTTCAACTGTCCTTCAGGTTTACCCTCAACAAAAGCACAGCTTTCTGACTTACTTTTGGAAAGAATGCTTATACAGTTAAGAAAAGTCTTGTAAGGTCTTTAAAACAAAGTATTAAAATGATGAATGAGGGTTATCAAAAGGTTATGAGGGTGAATAAAATGACAGCAGGAAGTTACAGACCTATTTTTATCTGGTACTCATTCCTATTCACGCTATAAATATTAATATATTCTGCTGTCTACAGCATGAAGATGACCACAGTCAGTTTGATCTGAACCAACTTCTAGAATTTATGCATATTTGGAAAGCATCCAGGTAAGACATTTTATTTCTGTTCCAAGATTACTTTTTGGCTGAGTTCTCAAGTGCCAAATCACAATATTTTTCAGCTGATTGTAAAAACTGTCCTTTCACTAGTTCCATGGAAGATAATGTACTTTTTAAATGATATCTCCCTTTGGCAAATTCTGTTAATAAATATCTATTCTTCACAGCTATTCAGATATATCTGAGGAGCTGCTAACACCTTCCAGAACAATCTAACATTCATTTAAATATATCACTGCTACCAGTGATTACAATTTCAAAGATTTTTTTTCACATTCATTTTTGTGAATTTGAGTATGCATGTGTCACATAAGCTTTTTGTTTAACTGAGTTTCCATATTTTGAAAGTCACCACCTCCTGCTTTAAATTCCTTTCTGTAACTTCCTAAAAATAATTGGTATATCATAAACAGAGGAGTGTGAATTCAAATTGGAAAACTCAAGTGTCAGCAAATGAACATATTCTGATTCTGTTATTTAAATGTAGGCACGTATTATTTGAAAGAAGAGAAGTATCAAGAAGCTAAGCTGGGAGAAGATCTGCTACAATTTAAGTTTATCTGGAATTAATGTTGTTCTGAACTGAATAAGCAAAAATGGCATGTAGGAGGTATACATACACACACACACACACAAAAGCAAAGTCTGTTATAATATAAAAATATGAGTTAAAATTATTTTAGTAGCCATTAATGAGCTATCACTTCATGAAATCACAATGCATTTTACATACATTATCTCATCTAATTCGCCCCTTAACTCTGTATTCATACATACCATCTTCTTTCAGAATCAAAGAAAGTGATGTTCCAGAACATTTAATAATCTGCCCAAGACCACTCAGTTTACAACTGAAACAAGCTCTGTCTGAAATGTGCAAATGCCATACTCCTTATTAAACTATTATATCTTTCCATGTGTGCCTTTCTTTACTGTGACCCCCAAATATCCAACCTCACACCATAAAATCACAGAATGGTAGCACAAGAAAAAATTTCAGTCATAACCTAATCCAAATTTTCATTATAGCTATTTACATGGATCAGGGATAGGTTCACATCAAGGTGGCATATTAATAAGACGTGTTTTCCCTGCTCCAAAACAAATTTATATTAAAAATTCTGTAGAGATATCAAATCTGACAAATTCTGTACAAAGTGGAAGTCCCTGGCTGATAATAAACTGTTTTTAACAGGTTTGGTGGAAGGTAGTGATTTGTAAGTGGCTGTTACCTGAGAAACAGAGACAAGTCAACCTGTGAACAGGTGATCAGAGCAAGGCAGTTTTCATTCCATTCCAGCCTCACTATTATTAACTCATTATTCAAGTCAGGAGTTTTCAGGGAAGAAAAAGTAAATAATGGTTGAGAAGATAATTTTGTACAGTAAAGTCTAGAAGAATCTGTGCTTGACTCATATGTATTCCAACTAAGATGGAGATAAAGCTAGAGAAATGAGAGGCTTAGGAAAGAAAAACACAGAGATCTGATGTCAAAGACAATCACATTTACTACAAGAGTATGTCATTTATTCTGAAAGCAATTCTCTACAAGATGTTATATATTTAACATTTCCTTATGCCAGTATGTATCATTATTTCCTTATAAATCACTCTGAAACTTAACATTTTGAGTTGAGTAGTTTAGATATAATGACCCATGTTTGAGAGATATGGTTAATTTGTCACGGATTTCTTTGAAGTTCCAAATTTTATGTTTGTAGCCCATCAAGTTATACAAATTTATAAAATACGTATGAAATGGTTTTAGAAGTATGTCAAGAATAATCCTTTTTTAAACCATTCCTGAATCACAAAGCCAACCTGTGATAAATCTGCAAATGTTTTCCCACCCAAAATGAAGTTGTACTTTTTTTCTTTCAGACAGTGCCTCTCGACAGTAATCAAAAAATATAACTTACATCTGAAATATCTACTGGAAATCCAGGTATTAATTTTGACTACTTCATCTATCAATTCAGCAAGCATTTAACAAGCATCTAGTATTCTTCTAAAACTCTGCAATTTCCTGAAGATTCAAAGATGAATAAAGCAGAGTGCTACATTTGAGAGGCTTTTTTGCTATCATGGCAAAAAAGACAAGTAAGCAGATGCATATAATAGTACCATGGATATTGTGGAAGACCTGTATGTATACAGGACACATAAAAAAAGGTTACAATTTCACTTATTTGATCTGAATGTTGATAAATAATTATGCCAGAGAAGGGACCAGGTGAAAGATATTGCAGAGTGGGGGATAACTCTGCAATATGAACAGAAGCAACTAGGAAATACACTGGTAGGATTAGGAAAACATGAAATTTGGAAGGATAACAATTAGAGTTCAAGATGAGAGCCTAGAAAGAGACCAAATGAAAGAAGCAATCAGGAGTCAAGTTATGTGGGATTTTAAGGACATTTTATGGACAATTTAATGATTTTTTAATTTTTCAGCTGATAACATGGAACTATTATGCAGGACAATAGAATGAAAACTGGTGATTAGAGAAACATTTCATTAGCTAAAAGAAATAATACATGCATGTACAAAAGCTCTATTATAAGGATGACTAAGAGGGAACAGTTCATAACAGGTGAAAATGTGCAAGATATACATTTGGTGAATTACTATACAACTTGGGCAACAAAGGAACACAGTGTTTAGAATACTTCCATATTTCTAGCTGGTGACTGCATGGAGCCATCAATCCAATAAAAAAAAGAAGAACAGAAATGAGCTTGGTGGGAGAAAATGACTGACTCAGACCAAGACTTGAGATGTGGTCATCTATTGGGAATCTAAGTTGTGGTTAGCAGGCAGACCATTTCTTACAGTTTGTTCTTCCAGGGGAGGATTAGTCTTACACAGATAAAAAATGTCCTTACAGAAAATTAAATAAGATAATGTTCATAAAACAAGTGAGGACTTCTTTTTCCATTAAATATTGGCTTCATACACATACATACACACACACACATATACACACACATACACACATAATATATATAAATGTATGTATACAATATATAAAGATATATAAAGGATACAGATCTTAAGCAACTATTTCTAACACTACTAGTCAAGAAATCTGAAAATAATAAATTACACTTGTTGATCTAGACACCAAACTAATGTGAATGCCACATAAATATCAAAAACCAAATATTTCTTCCCAAAGTATAATCCTCTCACTCTAACTCCATTTTCTTTCTTGAGCCTGACCTGAATCTGTAAGTTTAAAATATAGAATGTGAAAAGAATTCACAATTAGATTGTTTTAAGTTTCATAAAGCTGCCATTATTACTTCTTTCAGCTTGATTCATCTCTGTGATAGTTATTTTTCCTAGTGTATAATTTGAAACTTACTAGGTACCTGAGGCATATTATTAATTCATTCCCAGATCATTTATGTACCTTGACTCTACACAGATATAATTTTGAGGTTCTAGTAACCTACTTCCAGTGAATTTTAATCATTAAGTATCTCAATGCTGCTTATGTGTCATAGACATCTTCTTATACAAGCACACAAATTGTTGAGAAGCCACAATATTTTTTAATTTCTAAATACAGAAATTTGATCATGGTACTCATATACAAAGCTTCCAATACTTCCACTTTGAAAGAAATCATTGACTATTGTAAATTTTTTAAATGTGACTGAAAAGCTGGCAAAACATCAAAGAAATATTGTCTTTAACTATCACTGGAAAATAGTTATCCCCCACATCTGATTTATTTTATGAATAGGTCACAGTGTCTGAGATTTTCCAGATCAACTTCATTCAAAACAATGAGCTTTTTATATGAGATTCTTCCTATGATGCATCAATAGTAAATATCTGAGAAGCGAGGACAGACTGTGACATTATCAGTTCACAATTTTACACTTTCTATTTATTTGACAAGTGCATCAAATTGCATTTCATCAATGTCAAAAATAGGTACAATTTGAAAAATAATGTTTTTATATTTTTCAAACTTTGATTATTTCACATTATTGGACAGAAAATAGTAAGTAAGCAAGCTAAATAAATATGGCATGAATATTATTGAGTCATATGGATAATTTAGTTTTCCAAAGATTTTCTTTGCTCAGAAAAGGTTATATAATAAATTTCAGGCTTGACTTATTTAAGTCTGCATATCTTGGCTACTAGGTTTGTACATTTTTTCCATACCAAGGCATTTTTTTCCTCTTTTCTATTTCACTGATACTCTGAAAGTTAAGGAATATTTTCTATATTCACTCTATATTTTGTAGTGATATCTAGCATTTTCAGAGAAGTTAAGAGAATTAAATTTCCCCAAAGATATAACTGAATGCTTTTGTAATGAAAATTATGAAAGTATTTACTCATTGGATTCAAGAAAATAGAAATAGGGACCATGCTCTAAAATTGTTGATGGTCTAGTTGGAAGTCAGTAAATTCACCTAAAGAGTAAAACCTTGTAGAACAAGATTTCAATTTAGGTGATAGAATCAACTTCTGACTTATGTATTGTCTCCAAAATTTTACAAAATTGCCAAATTTTAACTGTTAGAGAAAGACAACAACCACTACCACCAATGACAAACTTACACCAGATTCTAGTAACTGGTAAATTAATTATAAATTATGTGGATCAGAATTGAGAAAAATCTACTTATGCTTCAAATATGTGGTTGAATTTCATCAAACATCTATCTGATTTGAAAAAGCTAGGAATCTCCAAACCTTTTAAACTACACTCAGAGGTTATAACAACTAGATAACTAGAAAACCAAGGGATCTATTATACAGTATTAAGCTACTTAGTGATGAAAATTGAGTAATAACTTATTTCACACATTTTCCTCCCTAACTCCAAACTAATATTCACCAAAATAGAGGTAGAAAATTTCACATATAAGTAGGAAGAGGCAACGAAAACATTTTATAAAATGTATTTAGGTTTTTTAGAACTTGAGCTTTCTTAGTAACAGAAGATGTATTGGTAGATATTCAGTAATTACAATTTCAAATATAATTCAAGCAGAGTGGCAGAAAGGACATAATTTAGGAGGCAAGGCTCCAAAATCAAATAACGTATATGTCAACCCTCTGCCACTATAAATGTTTTGTATTTAATTTTCCTAGGGTTCACATTATTCATTGCTAGAATGAAGATAATAAAATAAAACAATGATATTTTTAAAAATTAATGAAACAGTGGATGTAATGTGCTTAGTATACACTGGAAGTCAGTGTTCAAGAAAAGTACAAGTGTTATTTTATTACTATTAGTGATTCTTTTTAATACTATTACTAAAGTAGAGGATTGTATTGGATTCAGAAGAAAAATGTTGCAAAGCTGATTTTCATTCACAGTAGAAAAGGTGGGAAAAGAGGGGGAAAAAAAACTAAAGGAAATAGGAAAAAATGAATAGGTCACAAGGACTAATTGAAAGGTCACAAAAAGAGAAATCAAGAAGATGATGGAGATAAAGTCAGGTCACAGGAAAATAAAATAAAACTGCAGAATTGGAACCTACCTGAGCAGAAATAAAGGGCAGATTGAAGCTATTTAAAAGTCAAACCAATTATATATAGAACACTCCCAGACTTGGAGAAGAAAAAATGAAAGTAGATCTTCAATAAGAAAGATAATCACTAGCCAACATAATTTATACTCCCAGTAAGGTAGAAAGCATTGAAGGATCATAAAAGGAATACATGATTTTGAATTTTTGCAGTGAATCAGATAATACATGAAGATTATACACACAAAAGAATAACAATAGGACATGACTCTTATTAAACAGTAAGTTTAGGAACAAAATACTGCAGAATAACAGATCTGCCTCTGTGCCACTTCTTATCTTTTTCTCTACATAAGAGATATCCTTTGGTGTAAAGCATTTGTAGTGCATCTCCGAGTAACGCAAGTTTAGATTTCCTAAAGATAGATCTTTCACTCACTATTGTTTTTCCAATTTATTCACTTTGTTTCCTGTGGTTTTGATTTGTTTTCAGTGTTATCTAGCATTCAATCAGATGAGTGATACTGAATTCATTAATCTATTCTGAGCTAATAGTACAGGGTTTTCTACCTAGGATCATATTTACAAGGTAATACCAAATACCTTTCTAATGGGATCATATACATTACACAACGATGAAAATTCACACTGCCCCATTTTCTCAACAAAGTTTAGTATAGTCCAATTTAAAAAAATTTTTGCCTACATGAGGTGTACGTAATTGTTTCTTTTTAATGTTCATTTCCTCTGTTGACTAATAAATTTGTAATGCTTTTTTAAAAGGACTTATGTATTTATGCATACAAGAGCTGGGGTATAGGCCAGAGGTGAAGGTGTAGGGCTTGGGGGCAGGGTGAGGATTCACCAGAGACAGAGAAGGGAGCAAAACAGGTGGATCAACTGACATACACTGCTGAGGGGAGCAGTGGGTGAGACAGAAGTCTGCTGTGCCATGTGGGTTAGCTCTCTGTCTGGGGATTGAGCTCGTGCTACAGTGGCTACTGAGAGTGTCACAGTGCTGAGACTTAACCCCTTGTGCCACACCAGGGAGGGCCCTAAATTTGTAATTCTTTACTGTTTTTAAATGTAATATCAAACTATCATTTTTGTAATTTACATATTCAAATTTTTATTCATTTTCCACATTTATCTTTTTCAGAAGTGCCCAAATGCCTCTTCGCAGTAAATGCTTCCCACTCTAGACACTATGTACTAAAGACTTCTCTCTATGACTATTTCTTTAGTCTTGATCTTCATAGAATTTTACAAGTAGTAAGAACAGTATCCTTGCCTGGTGGCTAATCTTAGGGAGAAAGTCACCATTAAGTCTGAACTTATCCGGAGATTTAGTAGTTACAGTATGAAGTTAATTGCCTTTTGCATGTCTGTTCCTAATTTGCTAAAAAACAGTATGAATGGGTGTTAAATGTCTTGGAACTCTGTCACTGTGTTTTCTGTATTCATAGAGATGGGCATGTGGTTGTTCTCATTTATATAAAAATGTAAAAGATATCTTTGCATTACAGGAGCAAATAACAATTAACGTGGTATCAGAATCTTTTTCATATTTTTCTAGCTTCAATTAGCTAATATTCTATTTGATATATTTATATCTGTATTTATAAGGAACATTCATCTACATTTTTATTCTTTTGTAATGTTGAGGTTTGATTTTGTTATAGGACTAATGCTGGCCTTATACAAGAGATTGACAAGCAGGGAATTTGAAAGCTGAGATTGAAGCAGGAATACAGAAAAACAAAAACCCTGATACATAGACCACACTGCTAGTCCACATAGTGTCTCATACCTGGAGGTCTTTAAAACCTCTCCTTCTGAAAGAACTTGAGATGTGGTGTCATTTCTTCATTAAATTCTTGATAAAATTCACCAATGAAATCATCTGTTTGGAATTTTCTTCACGGGAAGTAATTTAATCATGTATTCAGCATCTCTAATTGACCTAGAATTACTCAAAATTTTAAGCCATAATTTTTCCTATAAATTTGAGCAGCATTCCATAAATTTTGGTATGTTGGTCATTATCTTTTTAAATATCTCTTTACCCTATTCTTATTTTTCCAGAACTCTAATTGTGTATATAACTTCTCTGATAGTTCTTAGATATTGTGTTCTGGTTTTTCTCCCCATTCTTTTTTCCTTTGTACTTCAGTTATGCTTCAGATAATTTCTTTTTACTTATCTTCAACTCCATTAACACTTTTCTTGTACTCAACCAGTTGATAAGCTCAATGAAAAAATTCTTCATGTGTAATATTTTTATAACTCACACTCATACAGTTGCCATCTCCATCCTCGTTTGTTCATGAAATTCCCTATTTGTTGTTCAGATTTACTACTGGGTCCTGAAACATGCTAATCACAGTTATTTTAAAGTCCTTGACTGTGTGCCCCAATATCTGGGTCATTTATTAATTTGGTTTTGTTCATTTTTACAACTAGTGACAATGGATTGCTTTATCTAGTTTTTTTGATTTGATCCTAATTTTTAATTAAATGCCAAATATCATATATAGAATACCACCAGAGATGGGGCAGACAACATTAAATCTGGAAATAAGCAATGGTATTTTTCTGTTACGCTATTAAAATGTAGGACTGATATAATCTAGTGATGATTGGAACTTTGTTTTGCTGTTGCTATCATTCATGTCAGGCATTTCAGGTTTTAAAGTCCTCCAGGTGTGAGACACTACTATGTAGACTAGCAGTGTGGTCTATGTACCAGGGTTTTTGTTTTTCTGTATTCCTGCTTCAATCTCAGCTTTCAAATTTCCTGCTTGTCATGCCTCTTTTAATACTTTTGTCTCTCCACCAACAGTGTTCTGCTTTTGATTATTATTCAAAAGACTAATTTTTAATAGATTAAGGTAGTTCTATGTTGTAATGACCAATCACAATCTTAGGCAGACCTTGTTGTTGAGCCTCAGGATTGAAACTTTCTGAGCACTCCTGTCCCTCCTCCACATGGCAACCAAATTGTACCTTCAACCAAATTGCATATGCAATTAGTCTTGAAAGGCAAGAACATTCTTCTTCTCCTTCCATGTAGATAGGATCATGAACTCAAGACAGAAAAAGATCTTCAAGACAGTAAAAGATCTTCACTTAAGTCCAGAAACTGCTTTCTCTTCTCCTTACCCCAAAGCAAGAGAATTCTGCCGAAATTCAAGGTGACAGAGGGTGTTCTGCCTCTGCAAGTATCTTCATTTTCCTAGACCATCAACCAGCACCTTAAGGTGTTTGTTTATGGGAGAAGGATCCAGAGTGGGCTGGGCTTCATGCCTGTCCCCTGACACTACTGAAAGGATGTTCAGTTTCCTAGACTATCTTCAGTATTTCCCTTGAACATCTGGTTGTTGTTGATGCAAAAAAGCTCATAAATGATTGCAAACTCTCCTTGCGTCTTAGACTCCCAAATATTCCAAATTATAGGCTAGATCACAGATGGTCTTTGAGAATGTTAAAATCTTAGCTGACTCTCTTCATTCTCCTGCATAGCAGTCACCTCTTTTTCCTGTGCACTATCAAAGGACAAAGACTGTAGCTCATTTCATCTTGGAGGGGCTTATCATTTTTGAGAATCTTGAGAATCTCTGATGAAGTCAGGAGAAAGTATGTTTTTTTTTTATATAATCTGACTTTTTTCACTATTATAATGGTATAAAAGTGGTACTCCAAAGAATAACTTTTATTTTTAAAGAACAAGTAATAATAGCACTAGTCACTGAATCTGAAATGAAAGTAATTCTAAATTTATCTCCAAATCCATTAACTGAATCTGATATTTTTAACATATAAAGTTAAATAGAAATTCATTAAGATTTATATAAGTCCTGGAAAATCCCAAGCTGCTACATGGCATTACATGTCTGTTTAAATATTATTACCTTGGTTTCCATTACAGCTAAATGAAAGCTGGGAGAAAACCTTATGCTGTTTGTTTTGTTTTGTTTTGTTTTTCAGAAAGATACACCTGAGAAAGATTTGTCACCAATCTTCTCCAATGTTCACAACACTTTTGAGGTAAGCTTAATATCTAAAGTATTAGAATGCTTCTCTTCAGAGTTTATGATACATTAAATATTTCCAAAGGTATCTTAGAGTGTATCACATTAAATAACATCATAGCATTAAAGAGTCACAGTCTAAAGAGTCACAGGGTTCAAACAAATTTAGAGGTGATCTAGTCCAAACTCCTATGTAATACAAAAATTTCCTCTAAACATTGAACTGCCTGCATACCTGTAATGTGGAGTAACTCTTTCTTCAGTCCAGTCTACTTTATTTTTGAACAAAATAATTTTCACAAAGAATTTTGAGCAAAAATGATTGCCACTAGATTATCAACCTTTTGTTCTAATTTATCATTCTAGAGTTACTTGCAGTAAATATAACCCTTTTCACTTGAAAGATCACTAGTTGAAATGTTTCCTTTTTCTTTTTTTCCAAGCTAAATTCTCCTAATACAATCAACTATCTCTACATTATGTCCATTAAATTATAGTCTAATGTCCTTGTCTCAGTACTGAATGTGTTCATTTTTGAGACTCAAACTTCCTTCTCCATCATCTAGATGTTCTGCCAAATTTTCATCTACCTAGATTCTCTCTCCAGACACTCACAGTCAAATTCTTGGCCAGTAATCATCTGTTTGAAATTAAACAATGCCTAGCTTTGGTGTCTTTGAAATGTCCTACTGAGTTTTATGTCTGTGTCTACAGTAACCCTCAAATGGTAGAGTATCAGCCACCATAAGATTTGTATATTTGAGGTTAATTATTCCCTCTCTACGTGTGTGTACATGCACGTGCCACACACTGCAAAGGCACACGTGTGTATATTTTGTATGTTTTGGGGTTAGAAAAGTGTTTCTATATAGCAGTTTTGCTTTTGCCTGGTTCCAAAATGTCTCAATATGCTGGCACAATTTTGGCACAAATTCCTGCTATGGGTAGTATAAATTAATACTCCACACATAACTCATAAAACAATTTGTGGGTAAACTCTTGGATAGAGAAAGCCTTCCTCAAAATTTCTCAGTCACGGGCCTCCCCTGGTGGCACAGTGTTTGAGCACTGTGCTGCAAAGCTGCCCGCAGCCTCTGCAGCACCAGTTCAATCCCCAGCCACTGGCGAGGATCCCACATGGTGTAGAGGCCTCTCCTGCCAAGTCTGCTGCTCCCCTCAGCAGTGTACTTCGTCAGTCTGTCTTTTCTGTTCCCCACTCTGTCTCTAGTGAATTCTCTCACCCTCCCATGCTTTTTACTGTACCCAGTGCTTGTTTAAATAAATCTTTAAAAAAAAAAATTTTTTTTTTTAAATTAAACAAAAAAGTGCTCAGTCACTAGCATTGTTTTTCTTCTCCAATCTTTAGCAGGTAATAATGTATCCAGTGGCAGGGGACTAGTGAAGATTTTTAACTCCAGCTCTGCCCCTTCCACCTTACCCACCAACTAGTTTAGATCTAAAATTTTAGTAAATTTTCCACTGTGATAAATAAACACAAATCTCTAAGCCTGAGGGCCTAACACTAGTCTGATTATTTCTCCCAGGCCACTGAAGGATCACTACAGAAGTTACCGCTCAGGTTTTAAGTTTACATGACACAGAGATTTAGCCAAATTTTGTGTTAAGGTTTACATCTACAATTTTTCTTATAAGTCACTCAGTGTTGGGCCTCCCCTGTTGGCGCAGTGGTTGAGAGCTGGGCTGCGAAGCTGCCCACAGCCTCTGGAGCGCCAGTTCGATCCCCGGCCACTGGCGATGGTCCCACATGGTGCGACAGACCTCTTCTGTCTCACCCGCTGCTCCCCTCAGCAGTGTATTTCGTCAGTCTGCCTGTTCTGTTCCCTGTTCTGGCTCTAGTGAATTCTCTCACCCTCCCACACTTCTGACTATACCCAATGCTTATATAAAAAAAAAAAAAAAATCTTAAAAAAAAAAATAAGTCACTCAGTGTTTATAAGAGTATGCACTGTGTTTGAGTATGTATGTTTGCAGCATCTGCTTTTCCAATCCATCAGTTGCTAAAGCCAGAACTCCACTGTATTCCCAATATCTGAAAGCTATGTCTACTTGGTACAAAGCTCTCTTTACGAAAAGGATACATAAATCACAGTCCCAGCAAAAATCTTCCCTTTCTGCCTGTGTTCCCTACCATAACTAATGGTACCCTGTCTTCTTAGTTTTCCTAGTAAGAAATTTTCAAATAATTTTAAATCCAACTTTTCTGTCAGTCCTCATATCTAATTAATTACCAATTGATTAATTTCTATGATTGCAGTATTTCATTTAACATATTCCAGCATCTCAGTGACATGAATGTAACAAATATGATACCTATTTTTCAGAATTTTTGTGATGATTAAATGAGATAGTAGATCAAATAAGTATTACTGTCAGAAAGAAGTAAGAAATAAATTATCTGAGTGACACAAATCAACCCAGGATTTACATTTTTTCCCTGAATATGATTTTTTTTGTCTTTGCAATGATAATATTTTGTTAAGAAAGTAATCTAATCCTTTTGTGTTGTGGATCCATATGTTTGCATATGGATAAAAAGGAAAATAAACCATTTGAAATAAACCATTCTAACCCTACCTTGGAATGACTGTGGAGCCAGGGAAGAGTAGATGTTTTTCAAAAAGTCATCACTTTTAATGATATAGGCAAAGTAGCTAAAAATATGGTAGAATGAAAGATGATATCCATGCAATTAACAAAAAAAAACAAAATTCTCAACATAATTAATGGTAATACACTGAAAAGTACATGGTCAAAATCATACTGATTCTTTTTAAATGAAAGCTTAAGAACATGTACAAAGTTGAGAAAGAGATTAAATAAAATCTCTTTTATGTGACCACAAAATCTGGGTATAATCATCTTACGTGTAGTCAGAAATTTTGATTTTAAGAATTAGTCATTACTGAAGAATATACTTATCTCAGTGATTTTTTCTGAAATATCAGTTGCTTCAAAGATAGTACAATCAAATGATTCCCAAACAGTCCAACATCAAATATGGTTGTCCCAAATTTGTTCTGAAATTTGAGAATCTGATTTTTAATATTATTGCCCCCCTGTACACTGCTTACAAAAACAATTGCACCCTGAAACTCTACAGGGTTTAGTCAGTTGCCTTGTTTTCAGTCTTTGCAGAAAATTCTCCAACCTCCTTCCCTCCTGCTCTAGCCAGTGCTTGCTCTTTCTCTCTCCCACTCCCTTTTCCCATTTTATTTTGGATAATATTAAAGTTTATGTGTTCAATCTTAGGAGTCCTGCTTTTGAGCATTCACTCTATGCAAATTGTATGATCACGCCACAGAAAAATCAATTTTGGGATTCTTCTTTATATATAGGAGCAAACAACCACATTTCATGCTACTTCCTTTTCATGCAAAGAGCTAAATTATAGATAAATTAGCATCATCTTGATTTCAGTGAACTGTAAGAAATGAATCTTGTCATCTACAGAAAAACGTGGATAATATTTTTGAAGACGTTAAAAATATATGCAGTGTTCTGGGGAGTGTGGAAACTAAACAAATTACAGATGCTGTACATGAATTAAATCTAATTCTTCAGAGAAAAGCAGAGGTAAATATACTCATTTATTACAAAGTAATTATTTTGAACCTGAGCTCAATAATTAATTAAGACTGTGTGAAATACTTTTGACTTACTACATGTGCATGTACACATATATATTTCAATCATTTGAAGGTAATGGAAACTTGATTCTATTATGCTAAGCAAATTTAATTAAAAGGAATTTTTTTTTACACATTTGAAGTTATAGCATAGCTACAAACTTGTATATCTACACTACAGCTTTCAAGTAACACAAAGCAATTCTACAATCCTACCTTGCTGAATGTGCTTAAATAATAATATTCACCGACAAGTTTTGTATAGACTGTTAATGGCTTTCATGCCCACCAGCTTATCAGGTGTAGGTGTCCTTGTATGCATGGACAAACACATATATAGGAGAGAACAGATGAGTTGTCTTTCTGGTATCTTTGCTGAATTGCAATACACATTGCTTCTTTAATCCTAATCCCTGCAATGATTTCCTGCTTTATTTTTCAGTTTAAAAAGTATTATGTGATTTCTTTAAATCTCAGAAAACTGAGGTCGAATAATAGATGTGATTACTGCCTAAGAAATAGATTAGGAAATCTGGTCATGATAAATACATTCAATCTTGCTATTATATTAACAAGTGATAAAACAGAAGGCTATTAAGATGATAATGATGATGATAATTACAATGTATTGCAATGGCAAAGTAGTTTCATTTATACAATATTTCATTTAACTTAATCTTTATTTTATTTTAATTCATCCTCACAGAATTCATGCATTACTATTTTAATGTTCATTTTATTACTAAACTCTAGTGCTTTAAAAACTTGTGTTTAGAGGATTAATAAGCAGCAAAGGACAGGAAGGCCTTTGGAGTCAAGCCTCTACACACATTCCAGTATATGTATAACTTCATAAGAGAATGTGATTTCTTTCATGTATCTGCATGGAAAGGAACAGTAGAGATTATACTACTGGAAAATTTCAAATGGAATTTGAATTTCAAGTGGACAAATTAATATATTTAAATCATTGTGCTTACTGTTTCTAATCAATAAGTGACTATAAAAATGTATTTCTTATTATTGGGCTTTCTATGTCTTATTTTAATATGGATTTGTTTTTTGTGATATGGTAATATCATGAATATAGAAACTTAAATACTTCATTGCATGACATGAACAGTGGCAACTTGAAGAGCACTAGAAGCACAACACCAAAAGATAATCAAGATAAACACTCATTAAAAATTGAAAACAGGGCCTCCCTGGTGGCGCAAGGGGTTAAGTACCACACTGTGAAACAATCTGCAACCTCTGCAACATGAGCTCGATCCCCAGCCGGCCAGGGAGCAACACACATGGCACAGCAACCTCTCCTGTCTCACCTGATGCTCCCCTCAGTAGTGTATTTCAGTCAGTCTGCCTGGTCTGTTCCCCACTCTGTCCCTGGTGGATCCTCTCACCCCCCCCAATCTCTGGCCTGTACCCCAGCTCTTGTATGCATAAATAAATAAAATTCTAAAAAATTAAAAAATTAAAATTAAAAACATAAAGCAATGAAGAGATCAAAATTTGAACAACATATTCAGTAAATTTCTAAATTCAGTGAACAAGGAGACAGATATGTCTATTTCTAAGATTTTCTCAATGAGGAAATACTTTCTATTACACCTTCCAACTATAGAAGGAAATAAAATGATTATGTATTCTTCAATACTGTTTTTGCAAGTAGATCTTAAGATCCATGATCTTCACAAATGAAAAAGTAAGAACTCTGACATGCTCACAATTTAATATGGTCATATTTTTCTATTTTGCACCAGAGTGGGAAAATTATACAATAGTCTTGAAAAGCACATCTCCATGTTTTGAAAATAAGTATTTTGATAAATTCAGCAACCTGGGAAATTTATATAATGATAATGAGAATCTTCTAACAGCTGAAGTTAAGTGAAAATTAACTTTCAACAATCAATTCTGTTCTCTCAGAATTAACACATTTGGGGGCACTATAAGCATATATATAAACAACAGAGTTCTTGTAAGTTTGAGTAGTGTTAATAAAAGATCTAAATGATACTGTAGCTTGAATGAAAGTCATTATTATTCCTGGAGATAGTGGGGATGGTGTTTTTTAACTCACACAAGCACCACTTAGCTCTCATTATACCAGGGTCACTGGTTACAGCCAGCCTTATAAAAAATGTGAGCCTCCCTCTGAAGAGGAGAGCAGATGTATAAGAATGGACATGTGTGTTCCCATCTGTTAAAACTACTAAGTTGTTCTGCAACTTTTATGACTGGCTCTCAGAGAATCAGTAGAAACAGACAACTGATCAAAGAATGAGAGAAGTCTATTTTAGCACTTCAAATGATGTTAGAGTATTAGTAGATATGAAAGCTTTATCTTTAAAACATTAATTTTCATGGCAAGTCGACCTCTCCTTTCTCGCCCACTGCTCCCCTCAGCAGGAGCAGCCTGTTCTGTTCCCCACTCTGTCTCTGGTGAATCCTTTCACTCTCCCACACATCTGGCCTGTACCCCGGTTCTTGTATAAATAAATAAATCTTTAAGAATAACCATTCATTTCCAAGTTTCCAAAAAGAACAAAAATAACAATTTTCTCAGAAATATCACTCAATAGATCAGAAGTCAAAAGAATCTTTCAAGAAAAAAATTGAGTATTTCCTGGGTCTCCCCTGGTGGCGCAGTGGCTGAGCACTGGACTGCGAGGCTGCCCACAGCCTCTGCAGCGCAGGTTCATTCCCTGGCTGCTGGCGAGGGTTCCACAAAAAAAAAAAAAAAAAAAAAATTAGTATTTCCTAGGAAAGTTATGAAATTCTTATATTTACATTTTATATTTCATATGTATTTGTGAGAACTAAATTGTGTATGATTTTTATGCACACATATGAAGAGCTGACAGTTATCAACTTTACTTCAAATACATTGATGCCCAAAACAGTTCAATATTCCCATCAGATTCCATACACTATAAATTTACTTATTCATCATCTTCTTCAATTACACTTTATGTTCATTTTTTTTGCATCCTATATTAATTGTGAGCTCATCTATAAAAGAATGTTGGCACAAATAGTAAATATATTTTATATAACTTGTACAATAATCCAACTGCAGTTAACAGTATTAAAGTAGTTCAATCAACTCAACATAAACCTAATATTAAAGAACTACTAAGAATTATGAGTCTTCTGCCAACAAATTCAGAAATTTATAAAACTTTCCTTGGCTACATTTTAGGTTAATTTGCAAGAGACTATTCCTGCAATACAGGGAAGTAATTAGGTATTTATTAAATGGAAGTTTTAGAAGATGAAGCATTGTATCGCACATGAAGTTTTACTCTAGTTGACTTTCCTACTCAGCCATGGAAACAATTTCCATCCTTCAAAATTATATTCCAGGAGCTCACATAACATAGTTGCATTAAATGCTCACATATAAATGAACTACAAAGTGAAAAATATGGCATTACACATTGTATTATGGGCAAATGTCATGGTGATTTTTAAATACAAGTTTATATTTCTGAGTAAACAAATATAGTTAAGTCAGGCTAACATCTTTTTATAGCCTTTACATAAGGTCTTATGAGTAGTTGTTAAGTCTTGTGGTTAAAACGATGCTCAGATGAAATATTTTACCCAGGAGAAATGTTTCTGAAATTCATGTGAATGATGTTTTTAAGTGAAAAGTCGCATACAAATTAACAGTACTTTAACCACAATAGAAATCTCTCTCCAAACTAATACAGCAGCAAATTCTTTGTTACAGGAAAAGTTACTGCTTAGTTTATTTGTATGATACTTTGGACTTTTCATTAATTGGTTTTCCTTAAAAGCAAACTTGCAAAGCCTAATTTTTAAAAATTCAGTGTCAAAATGAATTTTACTATAAAATTGAATTGCTTTTGGACTCAGACATTATTTTTAGTGAACTGGTGAGTCACCCTGTTTAGTTTTCATGAGAATGAAGTTATACCCAGCAAATCCTAAACCGCCAAATTAACCCTAGGCTTCCAACAAAGATAAACAAACATACACACACAGCTACTGTACTACTAATGGACATGAAATTAAATAACAAAAAATGTAAGTTTTTTTTTTAAATCTAGGGCATGATTTAAGTCAAATTATCTTTCTCAGCTTTTTCAGTCTTCTAAAAATAAAAAAATGAAACCATACAGTAAACCTACATAATTTTGCACACTTCCATCCACCCTCTTTTCAGTGCTGCCTGAAGTTTGCACCTTATTGACTACTAATAAAAAGAAATGGATATTATACAGTTGTTGATATATAATCTACACATTGAAATCTATTTAATATTATAACCAATGTTCCTTCAGCAACAACCAAAAACACCACACATACTAATCATAGTACTAGAAATGCATCTATACTGTGGAAAGGGGGCTAAGTTAAGGCAATATCTACAGAACTGTTACAATAAGACTAAAAATTTGATGACATTTCAAAGCAAGATATATTTTGTCTTTTTATCATGTTAGAGAAAATTCATTGTTTAGATTTTGGATATGACTGGTTTGGTTGGTTAGTGAATTTGTTTTCTGAGTAACACCCATTTATCTTTTTCAGAATTTCTATCAAAGTTCAGAGACTTCAGTGAAAGGTAAAACACATATGGATGCAATTTTATTTTAAAGAAACAAGTTTCAGGACTCAAAAGAATTTAAAACTTATGATTCTTATCCAAATGTTACAATAACAAACACAAAAGATATTTCAATGGAAAAAATGCTCTGCTTAGGACCCTTTCTTGATGGAAGTATTCTGCAAGTGAATAAAACTCCATACTCTATTATAAACTTAAAGCTTGAGTTTTTTTTTTTTTAAATGAAGTCAAGAAATCTTTAAAAAAAATTAAAGAAATACTGGAAATAGCCTTATGGCCTTACAAAGATAACATAAAATTTTGTTATTTAGTTATTTATTATATTTTGATCTAAGAAAAGTACATGTCTTTCTTCAAAGGCACTAATTTCAATTTTAAATTCAAGTTCTATTTGAAAGACCAATCTAACTTAACAGGTAGGATGATTAGATTCTTGTATAATTAGTGTTCACAGGGGCTCTAAGCCTATAGACTGTAAGGCACAGGAGGACTTTGCCTCTATACAAAATAGTACATGTGTGAACAGAGTCTGACTTTTGACATCAAGCAAAGCTGGTTTTGAATTTCAACTCTGCCACTTTTTGACTCTGGGATCTTTGACATTTAAACTCTGTAATCCCAAGTTCCCTAACGTGCATAAAAGATAAGATAGTATTTACTGGGCAGCATGTATTGGGGCTGTTCTTGTTTCCACAGGAATATCTGGCATGTGAAACCTTTCAGTAACTTCAAAGAAATTGATTCAGAGAAGTTCAAACTAATATCCTTGGATTCAGAGGTGATAGTAAAGAACAAAGGATAACCCTGATCTGCCCTACATATCCTTTCGGTTGAAAGTTATGTACTAAGGAATGTCCTTTCAACTCTAATTCCATCACTCAAAACACATTCAAATATATTTGAGGGACTCCCCACTTTATATTGAGAGAAAAATGGATGGCAGAGGATATGTACTAGTGCAAAAGTCTCTTTCAGGCATTCATAAAATTCCAGAACATCACAGAGGAAGGGAAGAAAGTGAATACTCCTTAGCAATTTAATACAGAGTCCAAGAGATAGAAAGAGGAATATGAAAGCTGGAGATACACCTATATGAACTGACACACTTTTTTTCCCCCTGTTGTTTTATTTTCACCTGTTGGAACCAAGATCCCTAACTCCATTTTTGACAAAAGCTGGGATGAGATCTCACAAAACTGCAGATTTACATTATATGCTAGATTCTAATTACTGCTTCTTAACACCATATATGCAGTCTCTGTTTATTTCATGATACTGTAATTCTTAACCCAGAATAAAATCAGGTGTGATAAACATCTTCACATTTCACCAAGATGTCCAGTATATTAATTCCTTCATACATTTCTTATACTTAAAATATACTGGCTATCCAGTGTTCTGGAAGTAAGTCATACAGCATATTTACACAGCTGTATTCTAGCTGGAAGAAATGAATTACAACCAAGAACTGTATTTTTGCACAAAACGCAGAGTATAGTTTGAGTAATTATCTAAATAATTAAGAATCCCCAAAGTATGTGTTGGAGCTTGAATTTGTAAGATTCCTCACACATGTTCATGGTTTATTGTGGATGTAATCCATTTGCACATGACTAGGAATTATTAACAAAAAGTTTGCCTCAGAGTACCAATAGCACAATTTGGGCTTTTGGAAGCAAGATGTTTCTACAAATTTATATTTCTCTCCCCCGCCGTTGAAGAGAATCCCAGTTGGTTGGCTTCCAGAGTTGGATGAGGCCTCTTTTCAGACTGTTTCTATGCTGCTCTACTCTTCTGTTCCATTAATTGTTACTGCTCATTACTCAGAGAAGTTTAATGAAAGCTCTTTCACTCGGCCTCATCCCCTCTAGCTGTTTCAACAAAGAGCACAATTGAAGAAATATATCAAATAAGTAAAATTTGTCTATCTTAAAAATTTTGTACATATTTATGAATAACTAAGTGAATAATAGCATGCCTTGAACAACAGCAACTAAATGCTTAATTGCAGACTGTGCTGCAGAGGGCCAGGCTGAGAGCAGCCACGACTGCAGGCGCCTGCTGGAGGGAAAAACTAGCTCTTTGTATTATTTTTTCTCGAAAAAACTAGAGACCAAAAGGCGACTTCTGGTTCAGTAACATCTTGTGCAGAAGTGCATGTGTTTGAATAAACAACACTGTGACATACTGGGCCGCCTCACTGTGCAGTGCCCTTGTAAGATCACAGTATCTCCAGAGGCGCACACAGTTCTCTGTGCATGTTGGGCCTGGCCGGACCAGGGTTCTCCTGGGCTGCGGTGGTCGGGGAGAGGCAGCGCAAGGGGGCGCAGGGCCGGCGCAGGGGACGGGTGGCTGGGGTTTAGAGACCGCTCCCGGCTCCTGGAGACTAGGGCACTGCCCCAGGCATCGCCGTGTACGAGTAACGTGGAACCTAGCAACTGGCGTCCAGGCCCCACACAAAGGCAAGGCCCTGTGAACATCCTTTGCTCAGGCTTCCCCTTCCCACCCGCCACCTCCCTGGAAAGGGCCACCTCGACCCCGGGTCGTGCACAGGCTGGAGCAAATAGTCTGCGACTTACAAGCTTGAGGCAGAAGTTGAGTCAAGCGTCCGTTCCTCCGTGACCGGCCGTAGAAACCTCCAGACCCTCTGCCAGGCCTTGCCACATGTCCACAAGGCCAGCATAGTTCGGCTGCAGGTGTCCCCACCGCGTTTTCCACTGTGTCGGGAAACAGACCCGATAGAGAACCTTCCAGATCCATGTGCTGGCACGGGAGCCTGAGGGTGACTCCACCTGCTGTGCTAAGTCCAGCCGCCTCGTGCCCCCAGGCAGTGCAGGTCCCTCCAGAAGCTGCTCTGTCTCTCCTGAGCATTACCCTCCCCAGCAGCGTCAACCCACAGGTGGGCTGGCTCCAGGCCAAGCTGCCCTTAGGCCCTTTCAGGACATTGTGCTCATACATCCTGGCAGGTCCGACTTCCCTCCTCAGGCCTGGGTGCAGCTGTGCACAGGACCCCACATCATCCCTATGATGTCCCTCAACAGGCTACACTGGTGATATGTTTCATTTCTCCAGGACCAGGCCCTAGAAATATATAAATACCCAATATTGTGCCATTTCCATTTCCGTACTTCTGTCTGGTCCAGCATGTTTTGTTTTTTGTTTGTTTGTTTGTGGGTTTTTTTTTTTTTTTTTTTTTTTTTTGCTTACACAGCATTTTCTATCTGCCTCATCTACCAGAAATAGCCTGTGGTAGGCCTGTTTCAGCATTGATGAGACCTGACAGCTGCCATCGCTGAAGGGACCCAGGCAAATAATGCACCCATTGTTTTTTGGTCATGACCACAGTAGTTATGTCACCCCTCCTCAAGGCTCAGTCCACAGGGGTTCAGAGGAAAGTGCCAGAGTTTCCATTTACAACTTATTTTGTTTCATATATTCTTTTTATAACTTAAAACTCTTGTCAGCTAAAGATTTTCCTAATTGGGTGGGGAAATGTGCTTTTTAAGTTTGTTCTTCATTTTTTAAAGCACTATTGTAGTTGAATATTAATTGCAAGTAGTGAGCACATTATGATTATAGCTCTCCATTCATTCATAACTACATATAAATAGGGCATCCATTGGTCCTAGTAAGAAGCCTGGGATGATTTTCATCATCCTCATAAGCTTTCTCCATTGTAATAGTGTCACCTCTCCTGACTTGGAACAAAGTCCATCAATCTTTCTGGTCCATTTCATAAGTCCCCTCTATTTCCTATAAGGTAGGAATTTTTTCAACAAAGAGTTTGTTGGGAAAAAGGGAATCCATTTCTAGGGAAATTTCCCTTAAATTTGATGATTAAGTGACCCTTTTCATATGGTTCTGCTATACATTGGCATGCCTTCATTTAGTACATGCTTGAAATGTATTAGTTCTTTCTCCTTTTATGTCAAGTGATTTTTAGGAATGCTTAGACTCCCTTTTAATAACTAATGGTAAAACTCAAGATTATGAAGAACTTTGGTGAACATCATAAATCACTTCAAGCTTGTTTCAGATCCCTGTCATTACTATTAGCATTCATTTTTAATAGTAGCACAATGTATATGATTGTGTGCAGTTAATGGTGGTTATTATAAGTTTATTATTAATTCTTTAGATAAAATTTGTCTGGAGTACTTACAAATCATGCATAAAACATGCACTTCATCTGAAAATTATTTCTAAATGATCATAAACTAGAATAAAATATACTGCAAATTACAGTTCAGAATGCCAAATTAATAATCCAGACTTGATTTGTGATTAAAGGCCATGCTTCCTAAATTCCTCAACTGAAGATATGAAAGTTTATTGACTATCTACTTCAACAAACCAAAAATGCATACGGATGCACAGATGTCTAATTGGCTTCAGTTCGTAGAGTCATTTTAATTAAATTTTATTTAAATTGCATTATAAATAATTCCAAAGCTGTAATTGATGATTTATGATAAATATGAACTTTCAGAGATGAACTGGCTTTCTCTCCTTTTTTTCTCCCTAGACTTGATAAAGAAAGTGACAACTGAACTGTCCACATCCATCCACTGGTTAATTGATATCTATTGCAACAGCTTTTGTGCAGATTTCCAGCTTCTACATGCACCTGTTAGCATTCCCTGTGTAAATCCTGGGCTGCATTCCCATCTCAGTTTCACAGTGTATGCAGCCCACAACATTCCAGAGACCTGGGTGCATAGGTGAGTGGTGGTGAGTTTTTCATGAAAGTGCTAAAGTTTTACATAGCTTCTAATTAGAGTATAATTTGCTTTTTTTTTTTTTTTTTGCTTGCTGGAGCTAAAGTTTCCTAAAATTTGGAATTTACTCAGAGTAGATTTACTGTTCTAAGAATCATTTTTAAGCATTATTTCCAATGAATATCCCTTCCCCTCAATTCTTTACCCATCTCCACATTAAAAATAACTGCATGTTGTCAGTGTATCATATATCACTGTCATTTTATACATATATATGTATAGATATTTCTATATCATTATGGAATACTCATCCTATTTAGTGATTGCCCTAATATATTTTTATGTTTCACTTAAATGAATAATACCAATTAATAGAGAGAGAAAGAAAATATGAATATATATTCTGCTGCCGTTGGGCAGAATGTTCTGTGTATATCTGTTAGGTTCCTTTGATTTATAGTGTTGTGCAAACCTTCGTCTCCTTATTAAACTTCTGTTTAATAGATTTAGTAGATTGAAATCTACTATTATTTTGCTGCTGTTTGTCTCTTCGAATCTGTCAATATTTGCTTAATATATTTGCTTCAATTTGAGCTGCAAATATATGTACAATTGTTTCATCATCTTGATGAATTCACCCCTTTATCATGTCCTTCTTTGTCTCTTATGACAGTTTTTTTTTAAGATTTATTTTTTTATGCATACAAGAACTGGGGTCTAGGCCAGAAGTCCAGGGGGTTAGAGGATTCACCAGAGACAGAGTGGGGAGTAGAACGGCAGATTGACTGAAATCCACTGTTGAAGGGAGCAACGGGTGAGACAGGAGAGGTCTGCTGCACCATGTGTGTTAGCTCCCGGGCCAGGGACCAAACTCAGGTTGCAGTAGCTGGTGATAGCTTTTGGTGGCTTGCTGACATTTAACATTTGTGCCAGCAGGGAGGCACTCTTATGCAATTTTTGACTTTTGTTCATATAACTTTGGCTACCCTTGCTTTCTTTTGATTACCATTTGCATAGAATATCTTTTTCTGTCCTTTCACTTTGTATGTATGTTTCTGTATGTCTACATGAGTCTTTTGCAGAATATATATTGTTGGAACTTGCTTTTTTATCCATTCAGCTATGTTATGTATTTTAGTTGTGAAGTTTAATCTATTCATTTTAAGTAATATTTTTTTAAAGATTTATTTATTTATTTATACAAGCACTGGGTACAGTCAGAAGCACGGGAGGGTGAGAGAATTCACCAGAGCCAGAGCAGGGAGCAGAGCAGCAGAAGGAACGAAGTACACTGCTGAGGGGAGCAGCGGGCGGCAGAAGAGGTCTGCGCGCCATGTGGGACCCTCACCTGGTGGCCGGGGAGCAGCCTGGGATCGAACCGGTGCCACAGAGGCTGCAGGCACCCTTGCAAACCAGCGCTCAACCGCTGCGCCACTGGGGAGGCCCCGTTTTAAGCAATTAATGATAGGGAAGGACTTAACTATTGTCAATTCTTCATTATTTCCTCTCAGTTTTTCCCCTTTCCTCTCTTGATGTTTTCCTTTGTGTTTAATTGATTTTTATGTAATAGCATGCATTGATTTTGTCATTTTTTTCTGCTGTATATCTTCTATAGGTAGGCATTTTCTTTTTGCTAAGCACGGACTTTAAGACATCTTATATTTACAGATTCTTTTAAGCTACTAATCATAGATCACATACAAAAGTCTACTCTTATTCACTCTCAGCTACTGCCAGGCACCCAGAGTATCCAGTTCCCATTACTGCTCTCAGTTTGGTGAGATAGGATGTTTCTCATAAAAGCTACCTAAAAATGTCAGACTCTTGAATGCATTTTCCACTCTTTTCCTACTATCTCCATCAATGGAGAGGCCACCGAGCTGTATCAGACTCTGTCTGATGTCCCACAGAACAGAACTCTTTTCTTCTTCCCTCACCACACTGTTATTGATATCACATTCTACATATTATTGCATTTTACATACCTTTTAAATCATAGGTTTTTGTACTTTCTCTTTTAAATTCTATAGCATAATTAAAATACAACCATTAGAGTATTCCGTATTTTTCCATATATTTTTCTTTACTAGAGAGCTTTGTATTTTCATATACTTTCATGTTACTATTGAGCATCCTTTCATTTCAACTTGAAGCACTCCCTGTAAATCAGGTCTAGTGGTGATGAACTCCCTCCGTTTTTGTTTATCTGGGAAAGTATTTCTCCTTCATTGTTGAAGGGTGGTTTTGCCATATATGATATTGATTGACAACTTTATCTTTCATAGCTTTGAATATATCATCCTGCATACTTGTGGTCTATAAAGTTTCTGCTGAGAAATCTGCTACTAAACTTAGGAGATGCTTTCTTACTGGGTCACTTATCTTACTGGGTCACTTATCTCTTGCTACTTTCAAAATTCTTTATCTGTGACTTTTGATAGTTTGATTTTAATGTGTTTTTATGTGATATTCAGCTCAGCTAAGTTTTTTACATTGGGTTCTTGAATTTGGATATCTACTTCCTTTCCCAGAAATGAGAAGTTTTCAGCCATTATTTCTAAAGATAAACACTCTGCTACTTTTATTCTTTTAAGTCCTCTGGGACTTACAGATGTGTATGTTTATCTGGTTAATGGTGCCCTTCATTAGGCTTCTTTACTCTTGATTCTACTTTTATCTGACCGAATAATTTCAAATCACCTATTTTGAGTTCACTGATTCTTTCTCCACCTTGGTAAATCTGCTGTTGAACCCTTCTAGTGGTTTCCTTCTAATCAATTATTGCATTCCTCAGTTCCAAAATTTTTACTTTTTTTTTAATATTAGCTATTTCTTCATTGATATTCTCATTTTATTCATACAGCATTTTCCTGAGGTGGTTGAATACTTTTATAATGGTTATTTTGAATTCTTTGTCAAGTAGTTCATATACTTCCATTTTTTTTTTTACTTCCATTTTTTTAAGGTTAGTATAAGGTTTATTTTACTCTTCTGTTGGGCCATATTTACCTCTTTTTTCCGGTATCTTGTTATTTTGTGTTGGGATCTATGCTTTTGAAAAAAAAAACCTCATGTCTTCCAGTCTTTAAAAATTGGTTTTACATAGGGAAAGAATGTAACCAATGAGCCCAGCTAGAGATCTAAAGGTCCTTCAAACCTTTTCTGCCCATCATCTCTGGACTTATGTGTATGAATTCTCAATTAGAAAGGTTTTCACTCTTTAAGTGTTCATAATTTCTTATCCCTTTCAGTGTCTTATCTGTGGTATTCCTGGCTCTCTAACCCTATTGAAAATCTGCACAGTTCTTATTTACTCTCAGCTACTGCCAGGCATCCAGAGTATGACAGATAGCACAGATCCTCTGGAATAGCAATAAATTTTCTGGCTCTCTTTTGTCCTCAGCAGCCCATGATCCCTTAGGTCTCTAGAAATTATCACATCCTATCAGTTCCCTAAGACAGGAAAGACAGAAACCAGTTCCTTAGGCAGGGAACATTAGACACACACTCCAACCCTTCCTCTCCCAAGGGAGAAAAGCCAGTATATGAGGGTTTTCTCCTATTTATTTTGCACTGTACTGAAAGGAAAGACAGTGTTGAATGAGTTTGTGTTCCAATCTTCTCTTTTCTCCCTGAGGGAAAAGCTGGAAGTTGGGAGTTTCCTCCTGAACACATTATGTAATGCTGGTAGTTGGGGATCTAGAAAATCAGTGCAATTAATTTTCCTATAGACTTCTGTTCTCTGCACTTCCCTGGGATGCAGATGCTCCTCACTTGGTTTCTGGATTAGGAATTGATCTGTGTGTTTTTGCTGCATTGCTATGTTTATGGGTAAGGAGGTTCTGGGGCTTACTATTCTGCCATCTTGCTGACATCATCAACATAAATTCTTTAGTAATTTTAAGGCCCACTTTATACAAGCAAACATCACTTTATCATTTGACTTTTCACTATAAAAAATGACCTATATAGAAAACTGTCTCTGCCATAATGTTCCACTTATTGAATCACTGTTGTTTCTTTTTAGCTATAAAGCATTTTCATTTTCCTGTTGGCTTACATATGCTGGAAAGAAGCTGTGCCAAGTGAGAAACTGCAGAAACATTCCAGTCAAAAAGTTATTCTTTTTCTTGGTTAACTGGAATGAAATGTAAGTTTAATCCTTAATCTGTCAGAATCATTTCTCTAATAAGACATTTTTCCCCTTTTTTAAGTAAAAGATATGCTTTTAAAAAAATGTTGCCAGTTGATTTCATTCAGTGATATGATAAATACGCTAGCGCTAATAGATAACTGATTAAATTAAAAACCTAAATTAGTGACTAACCTACATTTAACTGGGGGGGGGGGTCCTGGAATAAGGAGAATTAGTAGTCATTTATAGATTGTGGATATAAGAAACACACTTTATTTGGGGTTTGACGGAGTTAAATTCCAGATACAACAAAGAAGTCACTTAATAACTTACATAATTTCCATTTCCCACAAATGCCAATTGCAAATTTACTTAAACAATAATTATCTATGCATTTTGTAAAATGCCATCTAATTTGAGGTGATTGGCTCCAATTTTCCCATTTTATAGAGATTACATCAAGAAGGAAAAGTGCCTTTTTACTACGAACCATTCCCTTCTCCTCCCTTCTGCTTCTCCTTAAATTTACTCTTTACTGAGACAATCAGGGTGCTCTTTGACCCCATCTGTGGCTCTTTCATGGTTTACTGCTTCTTTTCCTTGCAATTTCTGTAATATTACTCCTTTATTTTCAATCATTTAATTGTTCCACAAACAGTCAATTTTCTTCCCACCTGAAATGAAGGAAAACTTCCCTGTTCATCAGCTGTTTCAGAAGATTTAACTCTCTTGGGATATAATTTGACTCCAACACTGTGCTTTTGATAAGTAGGTGCCACAATTTCTAGGAGTCCAAGGAAGCTGTTAAATAACTGTAGGGTAAAGAAAATGTCAGGCTTTTCTGCCCTTCCGCCATCAGGATAGATGATGGATCCTTGCGGTCCTGAATGCATGCCTGATGGCGGGCACCTGGAATAGGGTGTGGGCATAGGTAGATGGGATTCAGCTGAGCTAAGACTGTGCTTTTAAGGGCGGCGTCACGGGGTGATGCCAGCAGCCCCAGCCAGCAGCAGCAGAACCTGAAGGAGAAGCCGACGCAGAAGCAGAGAATGCCAGAGAGCCCAGATAGAGTAAAGACTTGCTGGGGGCTGGGAGGCCTGCCAGCCTCCCAGCCCCCCAGCCAGCACCCCTGCCTGCCATATGCCTGGTGAACCCCAAATAAAAAACCTGCAAAACTACTGAGGACTCTGACTCCTCCTTTACCCGGTCTGCATGGGATCAGAAAACCTGCACCGCGTCCAGTCCGGCCCCCTACAATAACACCACCTATCCCACTCTTAATGTGTCAGTGAAGACTGTGTCCTGAGACATGACATGTGGCTTTCAATTTTTACATGCTCCATGGTTCCTCCCATTCCAAAGCAAATCCTCCTTCTAGGACTGTAATAACCTTTATCTCCCCTTCTTTGGTTAAATGTCTTCATTCCTTTGACTAAAGACATGACCTTCAATTAAAAATTTACATTTATACACTCAGCATATCTAAAACTAAACTCTTGATCTTACATCCCAAACAGGTTCTACCTGTTGATGGCCATATTAGATGATTAGTCCCAGTTCCAAATATTTAGGTCAAATCCTTAAACCGTGTCTCCTTCTCTCAAACCCTATGTCCAGAAATTCCTACTGCGTCTCCCCTCATAATTCCAGAGTTTTACATCTCATCACATTCATTAGTGAAGGCCACCATCACCTCTCCCTGTGTTACCACAGTAGACTTATAATTGTATCCCTACTTGTCTTGTATCTTTATACTCCTTTATATAAAACTAAACTGACCTCTTTTAGAATGTAAGTCTGAATATATCATTCTTCTGTTTAAAAACTGAAATGGTTCCCTGTATTACTGAGATAAAGCCAAAGTCCTTATATTGATCAGTTGCTTTATATCAGCATTAATAGGAGAGCTCTAAAAAATGAAACTTTTAAAATCTCCATTTCACTATCAGAAAGGTATTCTAATTTTAGAAAAATGATTTTATTTAGAAGAAAAAAATTAAGAAAAATTTTAGTGCTAACTCATTTTAAATAGCAGAGTAATGCAAACATGGTTAAAATTTGAGGTCTCTGCAATGGGCCTCCCCAGTGGCACAGCGGGTTGAGCACAGCGCTGTGAAGCTGTCCTTTGCCTCTGCAGCGCGGGTTCGATTCCCAGCCAGCCAGCAAGATTCTCACATGGCATGGCAGACCTCTCCTGTCGCGCCTGCTACTCCCCTCAGCAGTGTATTTCTGTCATCTGCCTGTTCTGCTCCCCATTTTGTGTCTGGTGAATCCTCTCACCCTCCCGCACCTCTGGGCTATACCCCAGCTCTTGCATAAAAAAAAAGTCTTATGAAAAAAAATTGAGGTTTCTCTGCTAGCTGTTTGGATTAAAAGAAATAATGTGACTGCACTAATTACATGGTCTCTTAAATTACTTTTTTCATTCATTGTCTAAAACTTTATTCATTGATTTTTTTCATTAGCCATACAGAAGTTTTTTAATGGACACAAGAGTATTCTTTTTTTAAAAATCCATATTCAAGAAATTAATAAATACCAAGTTAGAAAGTGTATCTTCCCACTGTAGAGAAATTTATTTTTGTCAATAAAAATGGCAGAATGGAGATTGGCAGTAGCCAACCACTGTAACTTACCAAATTTTTGTCACTTTTGATATAAAAAGCTCACTAAATTATACATACAAAAGTCAGACTCTTTGGGGAAGCATTCTAGATTATATGATGAATAAAGTGAAATCTTAGCTTTAATCCCAGCATAGAAATATGAAAAACAAATTGAAATTAAATCATAGGTAAAAGGGAGAACATCCAAGAAATTACTGTGCATTCCAAAGCATTACTAACATTTTTTGTTGTCTCAGAGCTTCTTTTAAACTGAGAAGTATGTCCACATAATCTTGAATGAATAGTATAAGTGTGAAAGAAAGTACATTTAGTTTTAGATATCTAAATATGTAACTACTTCTAATAATCTAAATTCTGCTAATCTTGAAAAATAGATTTTCATTATGAGTCTTTCTTTACCTTCCCTTTCCTACTTTTAAATAAATAAATTATATTATCTGTCTATAAGGGATAAAGTGAATGATTACATTATCAACTGAATAATAAATATATGGTGATATACAACCTACCATTTGCCACATACTGTGTCATGCAACATCCATTGCATTTTTTGGTTAAGGAAATATGAGATTTTGAAAGGTTAAAAGCATTACTACAAGAAGGAACATCTTATTAGTCATAGAGTCAGTTTTTGAACACAGATACATCCTAATTCAAACATCTGATTGGTCCTCTTCACACACAACTTACATACTGACATCTCATCATTATTATTAACTCAATGATATTGTGCCCTAAACTGCATTTATTACCCCTACCCCAACCTTTTCCTTCAGTTTCCTGTCAGCTAAAAGTAGCTTTATGTATCATAATATATAAGCCTAGAATTCATCTTTATCTCTTCATTGTTCTGCATTTAATTCTTTATTCTTCACTCCACTAATAGGCTGTCAGTAAATATCAGTTATGTATTTTACCTCTTAAATAGCTCTTCTGGCTCTCCTCTTGTTAACTTCTCTATCTCCCCTTTAATCATCCCTCAAATTCCTAGAATGACATTATCACCCATAACATTGTACATTTAAAACTATAAGTAACTATACTTTTAACTATCACTCATATATTTCCTTTTGCCATTAGTAAAAAGCTCAAATTTCCTTGCCTGACATGAAGAGTTCTTAAAGCATTTGGGCAACCCCCTAGCTTCTAATTATGTCTTTCACATCTTCCCTGATCAACTTGACCTATTCCTCATTCTAGGCACAATGAATCACTTACTAGTTTTTTTACTACACCTTATATTTTAATGAATAAATACCCTTTCCTATGCACTCTTCTTGAAGTATTGTTTGCCATCTGATTGTAGCCAACTTACTCTTTTAAACACATTTTTAGTTACTTCCTGCCTTTGCCCATTCCTTAAGACAAAGTAAGTCATTCTTACAAAGAATAAAATGTCCAAGTTATTGTACTTTTTTAAAATAAGGTTCTATGACAATATTATAAATATAGCAAACCCACTAGATTGAGTAACCAAGTTCTCCCACTTTGTATACTTCTACTATACTTCCATTTTATAAGATTAAACATAAAATTTTAAAAGAAGCCTCAAATTAACTAGCTAAATAATTTTGTCGCATATCTTTATATTGCAAGAAAATATTTATAAAAATATCATTATAACTGGCTTGTATTCCACTTTTTTCTTTTAATTTTAAGGATCAATTTTCCTCTTGAATTAAAGTCACTTCCAAGGGAATCCATGCTGACAATAAAACTGTTTGGAATTAACTGTGCAACCAACAATGCAGATTTATTGGCCTGGACCTGTTTCCCATTGTTTCCAAAGGAGTAAGTATATCATTTGTGATTAATAAAGTTCACATCTTAATAAAAACCTTCTTGCCACTAAATATTTTATAGCATATAGCATAATGAGAAAATCTGAAGTTGAGGTAGCTCAATATAAATCATGACTACTAAAAGCAAAACTAAAAAGCAACTTGTAGAAAAGATTTTAGGAATAGACCTAATGCTCAACTTGCCAACTGGGTCACTTAAAATGAAGAGGTATTGGCATGTGCAATTTCAATTGTTTTTCCTTCTCTGACCAGCAATTTCTCTGGAATTAGTGATTCAAAATGATTTAGATCAATGCTGTCACTTAGAAACAATGTCATGGAATTCTGGCTGAAGTAAAATTATAAAATGTAACTGATTTATTGACAACTTATTGGCAAAAAAATTTGGTAGTGTAAGATGATATTTTTCAGAAAAATAAGCCAAATATGAGTTTAGAATTTCTATCAGAACTAATTACCATAATAAAATTAACTATTCATTTTACCAGAGGATTTGGAGCTATTAATACTTAAAATATTTTTTAAGGAAAATTATTGAGGAAAAGCTAGTTCAAATAAATATGCTTAGTTATTTTTAACTGGAAAAAAGTTTCTTTAGAATCAAATTGTGAAATAGAGGACCTTCAAAAATTTACAACCTATATTGTAATTTTAATATTGTTATACCAAAAAAAAATCTACTAGAAATCTGACTATAGAATTGAGGGTAACAGAGGGGAAATGTGACAGATGGAGAATAAAGGGAATGGAATAAGGACCCAGTGGTAGAGGATTATTGGTGCCTTGTTGGTGAGCAGAGTGTGGTGACAGCCATCTGAAGAGGTGTGAACCTATACTCCTAAATCCTATGCAGTGTTGTAAGCAATGTTAATGCAACAAAAAATAATAATCAAAATAATAATATTATTATTACAAAGAATGTTTCTGCCCTTGCTATTTTGAACAAATAAGATAATCTAAAAATGTCAAGAATTTTCATCAGTTTTTAGCTCCCATACTTAATTGTAAATTATCATCAGAGCAGTCATAATACATTTTTAAATCTTTGTTTCATTTCTTCTGATCTGGGTGTATGTGTGTGTATTATTCTATTATTTGTTTTTACACAATAGTCAGTTTCTACATATGTTTCTTGAGGACAGGGAATGGTTTTATCTTTGTAATATCTGTTATCTATATAGTACATCTGATAAATAAGCTATGAGTAGCTGATTGTTTACTAAAATGAATCAGAAAAATATCAATTCCTATAGGAAACTTAGAATGAAATAAAATTTCCAAAGTCTGTAAGAAAGAGTTTAGTTTTAAAAGGAATACCTACTGCTGTTAGCAGATATTTCAAAAATCTGATTTGTGGGCAAAGAACTTTCATTACTCTCTCACAAGAAGCAGCTACACAAGTGCCCTTACTTCTTATGAGTGAGTTTCTTTAAAGCTTCAACTGAGTATTTGTAAGATCTAGCATATTTTCAGAATATTTCTAGCTCTGCATTGAAAACAAATTTCCTGTTTTATTCCCTCCAGTCATGTAACATAACAGGCAATCGATAATGTTAAATATGTAAGGAGTTTGTAATATTTTTATCTCTCAAACTAATCTTCAAGGTGTTTTTATATATGGTTATAATAGTAAAAATACTGCTTCCATGTTGCTATGTCATAGATCACTTACCAACATTTCATATGTGAGTGATTACAGAAAGTCATCATCTTTAAGGCATGCCATCTGGGACTGACACTAGGTCATGTTTTCCTAAGGGAAAATGTCAAAATTGTGGGTGATGAAACATCAGAAACTTACTCTGTAGAGCACTTTGATAAGCGTTGGTAAATATATGTTTAATTTCAATATTGTACAGTTTCTATAATTAGAAAAAAACAAAACAAAATCTGAGGCACTAGGAGAACAAATGGGCCTTTAGATCCCTATTTCCTTAAGCAATAAAATTAAAAAGATTCTTAGGGATATTACAGAATATTTTGAAATATTATAGTAAGCAGTGTAGTACTATTTCTAATGACAGCTTATTCACAATCTCAGAGTAAACAGTGATGAACAGTCCTGCTCATATGTGTTGTGGAGATGGCATTTGAGGTACTGGAATACAACCTAATGCCATCATCTCACCTTTTACTCTGAAATCTACACTCAACCACCAAACCATGTGAAAACAAAATAAAATTCTTTAACAACTATTGATTTCATCTAAGGGCTCAAAGAAGTTAAGCTAATTAGGGCTAGTTAATGGAGAGAGAACAGATGTCCTTCTATAAGTGTGATGTTCCTTCCATGATGTAAAACTACTTCCTGTATCTCCTGCCTTTATTATGTGTTTCTTCATTTGCTTAAATTTAGCTGACTTAATAAACCTTATCACAATAGTAATAAAAATACTACTGGTGGTCCCCACCTGGCTGGATATTAAAGTTTTCATTTTCATCTCTGAGACCACCAACATTCTTACATACATTCTTTGACACCTTAATTCCATTAATCTTTCCCATCATCATGTATTCTATTTACAGAAGTCTATGGAATTTTATTTTCCTATCATACTTGCTATATTTAAAAAGATGTTTAGGTATAGTCCATTATCAGAAGTTAAATTAGCTAACATCAAACACAAGAGAACCCAAAGGTTAATGATAAGTATCATTTGCTCCTGGAATTGCCTTGAAATGTTTGTTGTGTTAGTCCATTTGGAAAGCTAGAAGCTCTTTCTCCATAGGTTTTATAGCTGTGTCCTTCCTACAAATACTTGAATAAATGTTCAGACCTCATTCTGTCCCATTCTGCCTCAGGGTGATTGTGGATCCAAAAACCACTGAGGACAAAAGTAAGAAATACTAATAGATTCTTGTGTCCTCTTATCCTCTGTAGGAGCTAGCTTAGATCATTCAGATTTTCATAGTGAAGCATGGCTAAGGGACATAAAAATAGTAAGTCCATAAATATGACTCATTATATAGCTTAGATATAAAGAAAGTATAATTACTATATCGCACATTTCCTCATGAGTTCCTACCCTGTAACGAATGAGGGAAAAACTTTGTCCATCAATATTAAAAAAGTCAATTCAGTAAATAGTCCTCTTGTAAGTATGCAGTTTATTTTGAATAAAATGTTCACTCAGCATTCTAGCAGCCCAATTCTCTTCCTTTGAGAGTACATGGACAGACAGGATCAAAAAAGAAACATGTCTATTGGCCTAGTGACTTCTGATATTCCAATTAAAAGAAATTTTAAGCTGACAACTGCATATTACAGCTTGTATACCCGTGTGTGGCTCCCCTAGCTTGACCAGTACTTACTGGCTCTGCCTGGGCAGCTTGAGCTCTCCTAGGCACCACAAACCCTCAGGTTTACCTGTACTCCCACTAGACATTCTCCATCCAATCTGCCACATACCCCTCCCTCCCTACTATTAACTGTTTACCATGGGCTGGCATTTATATTTCCATAAATACTATGAAGAAGGTTGACATGTGAGCTCTCCAAATTTGGTGTTAAAATACCCCTTCTTTCTCTTGCACTCTCCCTGAAAATCCCAAACTCTCGCTAGATGGTGGGGGGAGCCTAAGACCACATGGGGAAGGCTATATTATACACTCTGAGAGACTAAAGCAGAAATCACATTAATAATTTTATAATCTTTTTTTTTAAAGATTTATTTATTTATTTATACAAGCACTGGGTACAGTCAGAAGCGCAGGAGGGTGAGAGAATTCACCAGAGCCAGAGCGGGGAGCAGAGCAGGCAGAAGGACCAAAGTACACTGCTGAGGGGAGCAGCGGGCAGCAGGAGAGGTCTGCGTGCCATGTGGGACCCTCCTTTGGTGGCCGGGGAGCAGCGGGGGTTGAACTGGCACTGCAGAGGCTGTGGGCAGCTTTGCAACCCAGCGTTTAACCGCTGCGCCACCAGGGAGGCCCAATAATTTTATAATCTTTTCCCTGATTAACCTAACCTCACCTAACTTTCTCCAGGGACGGAGAGATGAAAAAGGGATGATGAAGACTCAATTAATCCCACTAAAAGAATATTCTTGGGTCACATAAAAATAACTGCTTAATACTGTTTATAATTTATACTCCCTTGGACAGATACTTTCTAACTAAATACAGAATATTGAAATGAAGATGAAATAGGAATATGGATATGGTAAATAAAGGCGGCAGGCCTCGGAATGCTAAAGGCTTAAAGAAAACCATATATGTTGGGGTTTTTTTCTTTCATATTTTGTATAGTATATGTTAAATGGTAAAATGGAATTCTATGTTGTTTTCAAAAAGGTTGACTTGATGCTTTAAAGTCCTTATAAACTTAAATTTAATTTTTCTGACTTTCAGTTCTACATTTTTAATTTGGTATATTAAAATCATAGACTTTTCTTAGTGATCACTGGAGTGTTTTACCAATGATCTAATTCAGATATGTATCACCAGGTATAGTTTCTCTTTTATTTACCATGTGGATTTATATGTTTCTGAAGATGTTGAAACCATCCATGCATTCTTCCTATTTAAAGTCATTCACTATGGTAATTTACAACATATTTTAAAACATTCAGAATATGAATAATTTTTCAAGTTTTGCATAAGAGAGTATTTCCTCTGTGAAGTCCCATAACTATTTTGATTCTGCAGATCATATGCAAATTCACATCTTTTCTTTCCATATATTTAGAGCTCATATCTTTCAAGGTCCTCAGGGATGTTAGTTACTCATGGAGCAAAAAAATATTATAAAGAGTTAACATCTTTATTCACGTGTCATAACTCCAAGAATGTAAATCTGAGATCCTTAGCCCCATCTTGTAATCACAAATGTTGGAAATTAATAAATGTTACTTGTTGGGAAACTGTTGTGAAAAAATTTTCTCATATGGAAAATAAATGTAGGCATATATGAACATAGCCATGCATGTGTAGTATTAGAAAAAATGAGCTATTAACCAGTCAATAGTTAATCATCATTAATAATTCCCCTAGGCTTGTGGACTATTGCATTTCTCTTCAGGCTACTGAATGAAACCACAAAATAGCTAATTAGATAAACATTCAAAGAAAACATTTTTAGTTGTTAACAGTTTCCTTCATGATATGACTCCTGTATTTCTCTATCTGTCTTCTCTTGCAGAAAATCTATTCGTGGGTCAATGCTATTCAGCATGACATTACAGAGTGAGCCCCTCAGAGAAATGATAGCTCCAGGAGTGTGGGATGCAAGTCAGCCATCCCCATTGACCCTGCAGGTAAGTGCCAGGCTATGAGAGTAAAGTACAAACAGCAAGTGTTGCCAATAAATGGCTTGTTGTCAATGACAGAAAATCTATTGTTCTAGAATCACACATTTATATATATATATATATACACAAACTTATATAAAGTATACTTATATAAAGTGTGTGTGTGTGTGTGTGTGTGTGTGTATATATATATTTTTTTTCTACATCATCATTCATTCTCCTCACAGGTGTAGTCCCTACAAATTTCTACCACCAAGATACCTGTGAACCATCACCAGGTCTCTTGTGCTCCTCCCTCCCCTGTTTTAATCCCTCTCCCTCCCCCTCTCCAGCTGAACATCTCTGATTTATCGTTAGCCTGCTAGTTTTCTTTTTTCCCCTGACCCCTTGTTTGTCTTCCCTATGTTCCTCCTGTAAGTGAAACTATCTGATATTTTTCTCTTTCCTTCTGACTTATTTTACTAAGCATAATCCCTTCCAGCTCCATCCATGTTGCCGTGAATGGCATGAGTTTATCTTTTTTGATTGCTGAATAGTATTCCATTGTATGTACATATAATTGTCCAACCACTATGGAAAGCTGTGTGGAAGACCCTCAAACTACTGAAAATGGAGCTACCATATGACCCAGCAATTCCACTTCTAGGGATCTACCCAAAGGTGACAAAAACATTAATTCAAAAGGAAACCTACATTCCTATGTTTACTGTAGCACTATTTACAATAGCTAAGATATGGAAACAACCTGAATGCCTAAAAACAGATAACTGGATCAAGAGTCATAATTTTTTTTTAAGATTTATTTATTTATTTATACAAGAACCGGGGTATAGGCCAGATGCACAGGAGGGTGAGAGGATTCACCAGAGACAGAGCAGGAGCAGAAGAGGCAGAGTCACGAAATACACTGCTGAGCGAAGCAGCGGGCGAGACAGGAGAGGTCTGCCGCGCTTCGTGGGACCCTCGCTGGCTGGTCGGGATCAAACCAGCGCTGCAGAGGCTGTGGACAGCTTCACAGCACAGTGGTCAACCGCCTGCACCACCAGGGGAGGCCCAAGAGTCATACATTTTAATGATTCTTTTCTTCTAGCATTCTGGAATTTGTAAAACTTCTGTTGCTTTGATTTTGCATTCACTACTCTCAAAGCACTTTTCTTTTGGGTTATACATTAGTAATTTCAAGCCATTCTCCACCAGATACACCAGGAAGGGTGGGAATGGTGTTTTGTCATTAGTATATCCATTATGCACATTCGTTTTCCTTTCCATTGTCTAAAAGCAGTCATTAGTATATATTAACTTAGTGCCTTATTCATACCTTTGTCTGCATTTTTTCCTTAAAATTATGTGATGTTTCCTTATAATCTTGCTATGGCACATTTCCTAAATGACTAACAATTAGCAGAGTAGTAGGAGAGAAATTGCAAACAAAAGTCTATCACACTTTCTTTTTTCTTCTTAAAAGCTTTCTTCTCTCTGATTAGTGTGCATGAATAAAAGTGCTTAAAGACTGTGGGATCTGCCCCTTACTGCTGAAATTTCCTCATTTGTTCACAATTGTAAGTACTTATATTGGTCAGATAACTGAAGCATAGTCATTCCTGTGCTTGGAAAAACAAGGAATATGGACTTTCTGTCTCTATGGAAAAAAAACTGGAAACTGCTATCTGGGTAGCACTTTACAGAACAGGATTTCTAAACTTTGGCACCATTGACATTTTGGACCATATACTTATTTCTTTGTGCAGGGGTTAACCTGTGCATTGTAGTAAATTTGCTTCATCTTTGGCTTCTATCCACTTGATGCTGGAAATATTTCCCCTGTTCTGACAATTGAAAATTCCTCCAGATATTGTCATATGTCCTCTAGGGATAAAATTGCCTTCAAGTGAAGATCAATACTCTTGAAGGTACTAGTGAAATTTCTAGGATGTGGGCCTCCCTGGTGGTGCAAGGAGTTAAGCATCAGCACTATGAAGCTATTTGCAGCAGCTACAGCATGAGTTCGATCCCCGGCCAGGGAGCTACCCATATGATGCAGCAGACCTCTCCTGTCTTGCCTGCTGCTCCCCTCAGCAGTTTATTGCAGTCAGTCTGCCTGTTCTTCTCCCTACTCTGTCTCTGGTGAATCCTCTCACCCCCCACACCTCTGGCCTACACCCCAGCTCTTGTATGAATAAATAAATAAATCTTTAAAAAAATTTCTAGGATCCTGTGTTTCCAGATTTGGGGTGCAAGGAATGCTAAGTAGTTAAGTAAGATGGATGGCAAGATGTTGAAAATGGAAAGAAAAACTAATACTAACATAAGTGTGACTTCCAGACTGAAAAAGAGAGGAATTACCCACCAGTTGGTACCCAAAAATCAACTTTTAATCTGTGGACATATTGCAATATTAGAGTTATTGTTCAGGGTTAGGGTTAGGGTTAAGGTTAGGGCTAGGGTTAGGGTTCCTTCAATTAACTTCCTTTAATTATTAGGTATGCCTTTTCTCCTTAACCAGACTATACGTTCTCCAAACATGATAGATGTTTTTTACATCCTCCATAACAAATTGTGCTCAAAGGAATTCTAGAGCAAATATATGAACACATAGTTTTGGGCAACTTCTCTTGCATAAAATTAGAACAAAAAGGCAACTGAAAGAAGCTCCAATGATTTTCTCTCAGTGACTCCAATCAATCACTATTTAGCTTCATTATATATGAAAAAAGGCAGTTTTAGACAGGGATTCATTTATGTATCAGAAATAAAGAAAATTACTTTATAAGTGAAATACATCAAATAATTTTAGATTTATGTATAGTAATACTTCTGTAATCTCATCCACTATCTTTAGTTTCCTCCACAACCTTGCCTTTTACTTGGACCAACTTAAAATTGAACTAACTCATTAGTTTGTTTTTTTTTTTCTTTTTAAAGATTTATTTTTATTTATACAAGAGTTAGGCTACAGGTCAGAGGCATGGGAGGGTGCGAGGATTCACCAGAGACAGAGTGGGGAGCAGAATAGGCAGACAGACCCAAGACACTGCTGAAAGGATTAATGAGAGAGGCAGGAGAGGTCTGCCATGCCATGTGGGTATCTCCCTGGCCAGTGGGGAATCAAACCCACGCTGCAGAGGCTGTGGACAGCTTCACAGTGCAGTGCTCAACCCACTGCGCCACCAGGGAGGCCCTCATTAAATAGTTTTTATAGAATTTTTGTTCCACGTGTTCTAAAATGTTTGCATATAAAATAAACTAACACATAACATGCTATAACTGTATGCATTTCCCTCTAAGGTACCAAAATTAATCTTTCTGCCAAGAGGCAAAGTTTACTGTAATAATGCTTTGATTTAGCTTATCTATTCTTGCTTCTTTTATCATGGTAAAATTATAAATGACATATGATAACAAAAAAATCATGCCAAAATATAATACAACAAATGTTAGAGGTTTCAGAATAAAATAGCTAAATAAAATATTTTCAAATCAGTAAGTTTCAAAATGAGTTCAAACTATAATTCACAGTTTACTTTATAATGCACCTCAACTTTCTCTGAGATCCCAACCTGTAATAGGTAACAGAGTTAAATTATTTCTGTTGATTTTCTAATATGAAAATGAAAAAATTGTGTATGATAACCTTAAGCAAATATATAGTGTATAGAGCACTACAGTATCTGGCTCATTTATGTACTTTGAAACTGTATTTTTGTGAATTGTTATTTACTAAAATCAAATTATCACAGAAACATGGTTTAATGGAAAGCACTTTGAGTCAGGAGTAAAGGACACCTGCAGTTTAGCCCTATGAATCTGAACTACAGAATGAAGGCAGAAATATTCTGATTATAGACTTGTAAAACAGATTCATCAGAGAACATATCACTGTCATATCTACAATGTGGTTCTTGGACATATAGAATTCATGAAGTAGAGACAATGTTTTGATTTTCCCAAGTAATTACATGAAAAAGGTAAAATTACCATCTAAAATTTTCATCATTTCAAAATAGAACTGTTTTAATACTAAAAATTTGAAAGGATATGATTTCAGTATTTAAAAATGTAACACATTGAATTTCTTCAAAAATTTGCATATTATTTTCTCATATTCTGACAACATTGCTTGTTACTAATTTATGTCATTTGTATACATAATTGAGGATTTTATCAAAAAATTAAATACCAAGCCCAAAACTTGATTCTTTAAAACTTATTTTAAAAATTATAAATAGTACAGAAAATTTAGGAATTTTCACTTAATTTCTACAAATCTTAATAATGCATTTCAAGACATTCAATACATGGCAAATCACTTTATTTCAGATCGATTTTCCAACGAACAAATGGGAATATGTGAACCTTGATTCTGAAGAGAATAGAAGCAATCTGGAAGAACCACCAAAAGAGTGTTTAAAACATATTGCCAAACTTTCACAGAAACAGTCTCCCATACTGTAAGTCACCTAGGTTTTGTGAGTAAATTTTGCCTGCTGTTCATGACATTCAGCATTCATACATGAAGCGCTCATATCTTTAGAGAGTGAAACTTCCTTTCCATATTACTGCTTTCATGTCCTAACTTTGCACATTTTATATGTATAATCAATTAATGTTCAGGAGCTAAAATAGTAATATTGTATGATTTTTAAAGAATATTTTTCTGTGATATTTAGCAACTGCTTGACTTTTGTCAGAGGTAAAATGCAAAGATTAAAAATCATTCCATTCATAACAATAATGTAGAAAGTAGTTAAATAGGCAAAAATTTATTTTAGTAGACAGGAAAAGCCAACTAGAACTATCATTACTGATTTTAAAAGAACAGAAGAAAATCATGTTTTAATAGCACCATATTAGTGACTAAGAGCTATTTAAATTTTTTCAAATATTAATTTTCTTAAAACCAAAATACCAGGAAGAGCAATAAGGGAATTAGTGGCATCTATACTTACTACAAGGCAACAGCTAAGCCAGAGCTAATTGTTCTCATTAATGAGAAACCAAAAACATAAAACTAAAAAAGTAAATATGTGTGTATGTGTGTGTGTGTATACCCTCACATATATAGTAATAATATATATGATAAAACACTTTACTCCAAGAATAAGAAATCATTTAAAGGTTTTCAACAGGGAGTTATTATGTAATCTGAATACCTTTTTGAATGATCTTTTGACCAAAGGTGAAGGAAGGATTAGAGAGGGAGTAAGAATGGAAGTAAGCAATATAGCAAAAAGATTACTATTTTAGGCCAAAGTTGCTGTGACTAGAACTAGGATAATAGCAGGGATATGGGTAGAAAAGGCCAGAATTGGAAATGACTATTTGGAAATTGAGAAACATGACTTGGTGATTAATAATTAGGGGGTAAACCCCTGAGAAACTATGGAATCAAGTTAAGTCAAGAGAGAATCCAAGGTTTTGATTGATCAACTGGACAGATATAGAATCATTCTCTGGAAGAGGACCAAATTTGGGCCATCCACAACTGAGGTACTGAGTATGATCAAATGTTTGGGATAAACTTGTTACTGACCTGTTCTCTAATTTCAGCTCATGTTATTCTTCCTCTTTCACTTTAAGTGATTGGTATCCGTCTCCTCCATGTACTTCAAATGTGATTGTGCTTCTCCCACATGAAAGTCTTTTTATTTGGTGCTCTCTCTACCTTAAATGCTCCTTCCTAGTACTTCACATGGTTGAATCATGTCATTTTGAAGGTTTTTACCTAAATGTGATTTTCTGAAAGAGGCCTTCTTTTCTGATATCAGTTACCTTATCTGATTAAACTTCTCTTTACTCTCTACCTTCATGATAGTATACTCCATACAATCTGTTATTATCTTGTTTATTAATGTGTGTTTTGTCGTTGTCTTCATTAATTGTAAGTACTAGAAAGTTAAGGAACCTATACATCTTGTTTATTTACAATTATCTACATTTACAATTCGATTCACTGCCTGACAATAGCATGTGTAAAATAATGTTATAATGAATAAACTTCCTTTGTATAATATCTGGTAAGAAAAGTTAGCTTAAAGTTTGAAGGTGATAGAAATTCTCATAGTCCCCAAGATACATATTTTTATGATTAATTTTACTTGATACTATCATCTTAACTAAAGAAAGCATCTTTTTTGTTAATTACTCAAAAATATAAAAGTCTACATTTAACAAATATGTCATGTTATTGAATAATATATTTATGAGATATTTTAATATAAAAAAATGCCATGCTTTGAAAATTTAATATCAGTTCCTATAAGTGAATAATTTACACATAAAACAATGTTTTCTTCCTGTTTCACCTACTCAAATACAATCATTTGTGCTCAGTACAGTACAATTTCATTCTGGACTGTAAAAAAAAAGAGAACAACCTTCAGGGTGATAAAATTTGTATTAGAATCAAATTAATTTCAATTTCAAAAATACTAGATTTTATCATTTAGTTGGTAACTTAATTATTCTTTCACATTGATCAAATGTAATTAAAGTCAGGAAGCTCATACTTAATGAAATTCAATAAAGACATAATTACAATATTTGTAAACACTTTTTAAAATTCTTGATGCCAGCTATAAGAGTGTTTCTAGATATAAAGATCCCAGAATAATCCTCCTGATTAAAGAAATATGATACAAGAAAAATAATATGAATATGAAACAAGAGCTTTCAGAAATTGGATAGGACTATAGGTGAGTCCATTAATAAAGTGGCTTTTAGAGCCCAGAGGCACTTTCTACATCATGAATTTGAGGGATAAAATCAAAGAAGAGTATCCAGACCTTGTTGAGATTAACAGAAAAAAATTCAGAGATCAGAGGCAGCTGGTATTTATAAAGTATAATACTAAAGAGAAGGAAGGTATATAAAGTAGGAGCTACAGAAATATATATTGTAATCCCCTTAATATTAAATTGAGTATTAAGCTAATCATAAGCAGGCAGACATTTTATGGGTCTGGCAAAAGAACCATTACATGGAGATGTGAAATAAATGTATATTCCAGAGGTTGCAAAATGCTGGGAGACAAAGAAAATCTGACCAGTAAGAATGAAGAAAGATCACAGAAACCCAGGCATTTAGTAAAGAAACCAAAAAGATGCTTATTAGGAGGAAGTGTACTCTAACCCAAGATCAAGGACCATTCTAGGTATAACTTAACAAACAGTATGAACAGATCTCAAAAGGATTAAATTGATCTGCTAGTAGTTAAACTATGGAAACAATGAAACATTCAATACCCAAAACATAGCAAAATGCAGACTCTCAATAGTTCATTATAGATGCTTTTTTAATATAGCATTTTAAATGTTCAGTGTATGAACTATAATTGCTAGACATGTGAAGTCAAGAATAACAATAGAGGGCCTCCCTGGTGGCGCAGCGGTTGAGCGCTGGGTTGCGAAGCTGCCCGCGGCCTCTGCAGCGCTGGTTCGATCCCCGGCTGCTCCCTGGCCACCGGAGGAGGGTCCCACATGGCACGCAGACCTCTCCTGCCGCCTGCTGCTCCCCTCAGCAGTGTACTTCTGTCCTTCTGCCTGCTCTGCTTCCCGCTCTGGATCTGGTGAATTCTCTCACCCTCCTGCGCTTCTGACTGTTCCCAGTGCTTATACAAATAAATAAAAATAAATAAATCTTAAAAAAAAAAAGAATAACAATAGACCAGTACTGGGAGGGAGGTAGTGACAGAAATTAATAGACACAGATCCAAAGATTTTTAAATTAGTAGACAATTATTTCAATTATTACAAAGACATCTATAGGTATATAAGAAAAAATATGTGACATCTCAGTAAAGAAATGAAAATTTTAGAACAAAATGATATCTAAATATTAAGTCACTTTTTAAAAATTTTAATAGATTGCATAATGAAGAAAGAACAAAAATTATCCATGCTAAAATATAGAAAGTAAAAAAACATTCTGAAAATAGTGATAGAAAAAATATTCTGAGACCTATGGCATATGAAGCAATGTAACATATATATGTAACATATATGTGTTATATATGTGTATAATGTATAATTTAACATATATGTTACATGCATATATAGGCACAGAGGAGAGGAGATAGTCAAAATTTTACAAATTTGATTTACAAATCAACACAAGTATATAAGAAATTTAGCAATTCATGCATGTGCGCACACACAACCAAACACATTACAGTCAAATCTCTAAAATTCCTAAAATGTTGAGGATAAAAATTTTAAATCCATCAGAGAAAATGAACAAATTATACAGTTGGGGAGACTTATTATAATGACTGCAAATTTTAAAATGAGAAACAATGAAAGTCGATTAGGGCATTACCTTGCCTCTTGAAGGGGAAAAGAAATGTCAACTTAGATTTCTGTAACAGCAAAATTATATTTCAAAAGTGAGGTAACATGAAGAGATTTCAGTTAAAGAAAATTGAAACTTATCAGCTCCTCTTTACTATAAGAAATCTTATAGGAAATGTTTCAAACTAAATTACACTAGATGGAAACTCAAATCTACTATAAATAAATAGTAGCAGCAAGGAAAAAAATAGGTAGATAACAAAAATACTTTTATTTATTCATTTTTTAATTTCTTTTAAAAATAGTTAACTATTAAAGCAAAAATGATCACCATGTGGCCTCCCCTGGGGGCGCAGTGGTTGAGCACTGGGCCGCGAAGCTGCCCGAAGCCTCTGCAGCGCCAGTTCGATCCCCAGCCACCGGCGAGGGTCCCACATGGTGCAGCAGACCTCTCCTGCCACACTCGCTTCTCCCCTCAGCAGTGTATTTCGTCAGTCTGCCTGTTCTGTTCCCTGCTCTGGCTCTGGTGAATTCTCTCACCTTCCAGCACTTCTGACTATACCCAGTGCTTATATAAATAAATAAATCTTAAAAAAAAAATCACAATGAACTGCTGTGTTTACGATACATAAAATAAAATGTGTAACAACAAAACCAACGAGAAATAGGAGTATATTGCTAAGGTCCCATTGTATATGTCAATCAGTATAATAATGATTCATGGTTGACGCTGATATTCTAAAAAGTTTATTGTAATCTCTAGAGAAACTACATCACACAAATTTTAAGGATATATTTCAAAACCAAGAAGAAGATTAAAATAAAAATTAAAAAATAATTTAAAAAATTCAAAACAAATAAGGGAACAAGAAAGGAGATGGACATAAGAAAAGTAATATCAGTATGATTGCATTAAACTCAGCCATGTTAATAGCATGTTAGATGTAAAAATAATAGAAATTTCAATTAAAAGGCAGAAATCATCAGTCTACATTACAAAGGCAGTATCTAACGTCATCCCATTTAGAGACATATTTTAAAATGTAAGAATATGGCTATATTAAAGTTGAAAGAATGAAAAATATAAAAGGAAAATAATACCATCCCAATAGATTTTAAGAGAAATATTTTACAAATTCAAGTCATGTTTAAAAACTTATAAAATTAGAATCAGTATGTAACTTCCTTAACCTTAAAATCTATAGTTAAATCTAAACCTATGGAAAAATATAGTTGGAAGTCACAGCCAATACCCTATGGCAAGGAAAAAATTAAGATACAATAGTTCTAAAGAAAGAAATAAAACTGTCTCTATTTTTAGATGACATGATTATATAAGGTGATAGCATGGAGATCAGTTTACAAAATGCAGAGTAATTATCCAGTGGATAATAAAAAAATAAAGTTTATTTTAAAATTTATTTTACCTCTATACTAAAAAGTACAAAATTTGTAACAGAAATTAAAAGAAACCTAAATAAATAATAGGATATACCAAGTCATTGATTCTATCCAATTAGTGGTAGGTACCACTATTTAGATACCACTATTGACAATTTAGAATAGACAGTATTTTTAAATGAAGAAAGTCAAGTATTGGCAAGAATGTAATACAACTTAAACTATCATGCCCTTCATACAAGAACAAAAAAATTTACAAACACTTCATAAAATAATTTGGAAATTTCTTTAAAAGGCAAACAAACACCTGCCATATAACCCAGTCATCCTTTCCTCAGTACTTCTAGGAAAAAATAAAAAATATGACCATGTAAAAACTTGCACAAAAATGTTCAAAGCAATGTTAAATTCATAAAATCCCCCAAACAGGAAACAACTCAAATTTCTATCAAATAAAAAAAGTCTAAGTAAATTGTGTTATAATCATGCAAAGTACTAATACTCATTAATTAAGAGGAATAAATGACAATATGGACAATTAACATTATCCTCGGTGGAAAAAGGCCATAATTAAAAGGATATTTACCTAATAATTCACTTATATGAAGTTCAAAAATAAGCAATATTAATCTGAAATGAAAGAAACTATACCAGTGCTTGCATCTGATGGCATGAGAATACCACTTCATATCTTGATAAGACTTTTATCCACTATATGTATTGGTCAAACTTTACTGAACTGAAACCGTGCATTTCCTTTTATGTAAATTACCTCCACTAAGAGAAGGCAAATGGGGGAAAACACACAATATTCAATATTGGAAAAAAAGGAATTTAATCAGAATAAAATAATCTATTTTAGTAATTTTGTTATGGAAATTTTTCTTCAGAGGGCTTTCTGGTGGGAAAGGTAGTGACAAAAGAAAAGTTCCAACATACATAAAACATCACCTATTATCCAATCTTTTTATTTTGAAGATGAAGGTGGTGTCAAAAAAAAAAGCTGTGAATAAATATTCACCTTTAAAATACTTTAATAGATCTCATCACCCTTCTTGGGAATTTTAGTTAATCTAAACTAAGCAAAAGATTGTCAGTTTGGAGGAGACAGTATTCAAAAGCTGTCATTGTCATGTGAAAAATGCTGTCCTCCAGTTGAACTGTGGTTCTGAATGCTTCTGCTGCAATCACTCCTTGGCCTTTTGGCTAAGATCAAGTGTAGTAACTGAATGTTTCTGCTGGAGTGTGAGCAAAACACTACAAACTGTTAGAGTCAATGTCCTCACTCCTAGATTAAAACCTTCTGTTTGAGACACTCTCCAAGGGGAAATATTTAGCATTTAAGTTAAAATTCACTGGCATTTTAAATCCAAACTTTGAGCAAACTGAGAATTTAAAGCAAGAATTTAGGGATAAAGGATATATTTCTGCAATCTGCAGTGAATCACCTGAACTCTGATGAAACTTGCTCTAAGATGAGAACTACTGTCTTTAAAATATGCTATTTTTTCACAAGGGCCTCTTGGATCGAAGTTAATTTGTAAAGAAAGTAAAAAAGTTAACAGTTGATTTGTCTCTGTTCTAAGTATTATAGGTTGCAGGTTTCAGATAAAGACTTAACCCTAAAGAAGACAGAGATTTTGCTAACCAAAATGACATTTTCTAAAAAATGGAAAGAATAGGACGGAGAAAAAAGAAATCAACAATAGTTTTATATTTTATTTTCTGCAAGAGAGTAAAATGAGTTGTAAATGCACTGATAAAATAACCTATCACACTATCCCAAGAAGATAAAGGACTTGTTTTCTAAAACAAACTAAAAGAAAATACAAAGAATTAGGGTAAAGTTTTATACTGTGTGTTTACTGCAACAATGGTTAGTATAGCCAACTCCAGTAAATTAGTTTCCAATCTGGTTTCACAGACTCTCTGAGGAAAAGAGAAGATACCTGTGGTATTATCGCTTCTACTGTAATAATGAAAACTGCTCCCTTCCTTTGGTCCTGGGTAGTGCCCCAGGATGGGATGAAAACACAGTGTCAGAAATGCATGCCATTTTGAAAAGATGGAAATTTTCTCATCCTTTGGAAGCACTTGGGCTTTTGACATCCAGGTAAGAACTGCATAACAAGAATTATATTATGAAAGGTTTGTTCAAAGAAAAAAAAAATGGACCATATGATTCATTCAAAAGCTATTCTGTTTGTTACCAAGTTCGATAGCTATGCATACGAATGTAGCTAAATATTATAGTAGGGTGTACCATTAGTATGCTAATGATAATAATAAAATGAAAAAAATCTATCCTTTATATATTCTCCAGAACTTCCTGAAATAAAATGAAGGAGTAGGGGTTTCTATGGGAGAATGGAGGAATGGTGTATTCTATGCAAGGAGAAGCATGTGGGAACCAGTGTGGTAGGTGAATGTGGTTTGGGAGATGCAGGTTTTCATTGACTTCCATTTTATTTTCAAACCCAAAAAGAGATATTTTAAGTCTGTCTTGATAGCGTTAACTCACTGATGCCTTGAAGAAAGCCTGCAATCTCTAGATCCAGAGATGAATTGTGAAATCTAGCTTTATTCTGAATTCCCTTCTAAGGTTGTGAGGCAAGGAAAAAGGTGGCAAAGAGATGACACAAAGGACTTTTTAAACTGATTTCAGTTTATTTTAAAAATAGTGTCCTTGGTATAACTAATAGGAAAATGTGGGTTTTTTTCCCCCAGTATTTTCAGTTACTTATTTCCTCTCAATCTGCTAAATTCAAAGTTTACAAATCATTTTGGAAACTTATTTTTTTGGTGCCATTCACATTGAAGATTTACCTAGTAAAATAAATGTTTCTCTTTGTTGAGCTTGGAGCTTTTTCCTTCTTTCTAAAGCTTCCTTTATGGAGCTTTTCCTGATCTTGCCAAATCACATTGATCACTTCTGTCTAGTACATTATTCTATTACTTCATAAGTGACATTTTATTTGTATATTTACATGCAACATGTGAAACATGGCATTTTAGCACATGTTAGACTCAGAGCTACTTAGGTAACAGTTCATCTTAGTGTTTCTGTATTCCAAAGTCTTAATGATATCGAGGAAATTATAATTACTCAATATTAAATCAATAACTTTCTAAGACTGATTATGATTATACATGCCTTACTTTAGCATTTAAATTACAAGTTATTTGAGGGAATTATTGATGATATTTATTTTACCCATAACCTTGTACAGTTGAATGAATTAATGAAGTAATAAAGAAATCAATGAACAAATGATTGGATCACTCACAGTGCATGCCATGTTTTAAAAACCCTGATGGAAAAGATAAGTTCTCAATTCTACCTTATTTCTAAATTCTTTTCTTGATTTGGATATATAAGAATAGCAAAAATTTGTAAAATTATTTGTTTTATTCTTATATTTTTCCTCAGGTAAGACTTAGAATATTAGTACAACCACCATTTTGCCATCTCTGAACTGATCATCTGATAGAAAGTAGGTTCAAAATATGAAGGTAACAATTCACAGAAAGGAAAAACTATTGGCAAGTCATATATTTGATAAATGCATTGTACCCAGAATATATAAATACTCTTACAACTCAAATGATAAATAACCCAGTTTTAAAGTTGACAAAGGATCTGAATAGAAAATTCTACAAAGAAATATACAAATGTCCAATAACACCTGAAAACATATTCAATATGATTAACCATTAGGAAGAGCTGCTTTATGAACCAATAGTTTAACTCTTGAATATATTCAAGATAAATGTGAAATATGTCTCCTGAAAATTCATACACAAATGTTCAGATTAGCTTTATTCATAGTAATCAAAAAGTAAAAATAACCCAAATGTCTATCAAATAATGAATGTGTAAATAAAATATGGTCTATCCAACAATGTACTACTTTTTGATAGTCAACAGGAATGAATACTAATTTATGTTATTATGAATGAATCTGGAAAACATTATGCTAATGAAAGAAGCTAGCCACAAAAGACCACATAGAGGTCTTTCTATATTAGTTTTTTATATTTATACCATGTTTATAATAATTGTGCAGAATAGGCAAATCGATAGAGAAAGAGAGATTAGTGGTCTCCTAGGGCTCGTTGATGTTGGGGGAAAACAGGGATGACTATTAATGGGAATGAGGGTTTTTTTGATTATGGTTATACAACTCAGGGAACATACTAAAAACAATTGAATTGTACACTTTTAATTAGTGAATTATATGGCATTTGAATTATATCTTAATAAAGCTGTTGAAATTACTAAAGAATAATTGTAAAGGTGAAGTCCTTTATATGAATTTTATCTCTAAAGTATACTTTTTTTAATGGGGTAACCTTCTGAAGTTCTTAAAGGGTCAATTGGGTTTTCCTTGGCAATTTGTAATATTTTATTAAGATGTACCTTGCTGTATACTTTAAAGACATTTAAATGTGTCAACTATTATTTTCTCTAAAGTTCATGGAATACTTCTTACAGTAGTATTCAGGATGAACATTATAATGCTGCTTAATTTTCTTGTTCATGAAGTAAATGGATTAACTGGAGGAATTTCAGTATTCTCTGATCCATGATAACTAAACATAATTCAAATTATAATAAGCCTACTCTTCCTAAACAGATGCTAAAAATGTATCTGACTCAATGTTTTACGAATACATATAACATGTTATTTAATGCCCCTTATTCCTACCTCATTTTAATATCCATAGTAATCCTACAAAGCAAATGCCATTATTAAAATTTTACCTGTGTGGAAATTGAGGCTTGCATGAGTTAAGTTATTTAATGTGTCACTAAGGAATGTGGAGTAGCTGCGTTAAATCTAGGTACCTATGAGATGTGACGTTTGCAATCTTAACTTCTATGCTTTACACTATTCCTACATAAATAGTCTAAGCTATTTACATATTAAATATGCATTACTAAAATAGTTTTATTGTAGTAAATAGAAGTACTTAACTATATTATGCCCAAATATTTCTATTTCTTGTAATTTCTTTTTTTATATAATCATACTTTAAGAGGTTATAAGGACTATTTCAAGAACAGTGTTACTTAGTAAGCTTTGTTCAGGGAACTTAGTAGAAACTTGATTTATTTGCATATTGGATAGTTCCTTATGATACATTAAAGAAGGTCACTTGAAAAGATTGGAAAATTTTCATTGTACTCATCCTATGACTCCCACTCTCAGTTTAACTGAACTATTAAAAAACTTGAGGACAAGCTGTTTCCAGAAATGAACTTTTCAGCTCCTCTAAATTAGAAAGCTGACTTTTCTGAGAACAAACAGTATGTGCTTGTTGAATTGCCAGAGTGAGTTCTTCAGAGATTTGAAATTTTTTCTCTTTTGAATAATCTATTTTTCCCAATGGCTTAACCTCTTGAGAACTGTTATGCTCTCTTTCTAGTTTAGAGAATTTTTAATATTCCTGTTTACTTAGTCCTGTCTGAAATTCACCACCTCTTTTTGGTTTGTTTTTAGGAGGAGACATTTTGACATTTAATTTACCTAGTGTGGGCCATTGGGTGCTAATATTTCCACCACCTAGTGCCCAGTAGTGTTCTCACTGTGTGCTAATACTTCCATTAGAGAATCTGATGATGTCAGAAATCCAGAGACAGGGGCTAAGGTCTGTGGTTCTTGGCAGATGGCTGCTATTTTCTTGACCTCTCTGATGCATAGGTGCAATTAGTTAACTGCTAATAATAAGCAGAAATTATCCGAGGAATTAAAAGGCAGTTCGAGGAAAGTAGTCATTTAAAAATAGCAATTCTGAATTGGTGTCAGAGGATTACATCAGAAGCTTAAATAAAAATTTGACAAGGTACCAGAACTTGCCATCCCACATGATGTAAAATTACTGTTTTTCAGGAAGAATCGCAATACTTAACAGGCAGTTTCTTAGTTTCCAAAATCAGTTTCCTTGGAAAAAATATTCCACCAATAAGTCTGTAACAAACCACTATATTCTTTATTGTAGAGATTAATTTATTCTGAAGCCTTTTTTGACTTTAATTACAAAAATGCAAAAAGGAATATGGAAAAGGGAGACAGCTATAACTTCTACATTTTACTAAATAATTGTGTGATAGATGATGGTGCACCTTTTCCATTTATTTATTGAACAAAAATATATGTATTTGGAAATAGACAAGTAATGAAGCAAAGAGAAAGAATAAATCATAGTGAATTTTTCTAAGAAACAATTTAGAGGGAAAGACTTAAGCTAGAGATAATCACACAATATATTCTATAATCAATGTACTAAATGCCATATGTACTCTAAAGAGAAAGGGAAACAGTCTTTCAGAGTACGTAAGGAAAGTGTCACAAAGGAATTGAATTCTGACTTAAAGTATTTGTAGGAATTTCCTGAGTGGAGAAAAGAGGAAATGGCATTCCAACAAGAAAGGCTAGCATGTTGCCCCTGGCATTTTACTTGGGGAAGTACCACAATCAGATTAATGCCATACAAGTATAATGTTGACATTAGGTGAATGATGGACTGAAAAAAAAATTAAAAGTACCTTATAGGATAAAATAATTTTAAGAACATTCAACTAATGCTACCAGCCATTCTTATCATCCTCTTTATCTTAATTATAATTTTAAGATAATTTAGAGTTTTCAGATTCTTTCAGTGCCAAAATGTAAATATCAGCAAAGTATGGGAATTATCATTTCTGTTTGCTTAAAAAATATAAATTCACTTGTCAAAATTTATAGCATAATATTTAATATCTTAATAAATATTTCATAATTGATTACTGACATACAGTTTACAAAACACCTCCATAAGATGTTACATGACTTGATCTACAAACAATCTCTTATTAATATTAGCACCAACATCTACAATTTCCTCCAGTCTACTAATCTTCATTTTACAGGTGAAGAAATTAAAACCCAACATGTCCATTCATTCACTCTACATCTATTTATTGATAGCTTACTCATGTTAGGAACCTCACTGGAGGGCCTCCCCTGCTGGTGCAGTGGTTGAGCGCTAGGTTGCGAGGCTGCCCACAGCCTCTGCAGCACCAGTTCAATTCCTGGCCACCGGCGAGGGTCCCACAAAAAAAAAAAAAAAAGGAACCTCACTGGACCCTATAGCTATTTATAGCATATTAAGCAAAAATAAATAATGTCCTGCCTTCTGGAGTTATAGTCTACTGAAGTTGAGGAGAAATAGCCCTTATGGAATTATAAATATAAAACAACATGTGGTAGAACAACTCTAAATGAAAGGTACAGGGTTCTCTGATGACATATAACAAAGAAACCAAACTTTCTTCAAAGTTGGAAAAGTCTTTCTGAGAAAGGTATGTTTGAGCTCAGATACATAGGTGAGTGGCAATGATTTGGTGAAAGAAGAAGATAAGAGTGTTCTAGGAAGAGATAATATATGAAATGGTCCCAGGACAGGAACTACATTTAAGAAACTGGAAGAGTGTCAGTGTGCCTGACTTTAAAGCCAGGGAAGAAGTTCATGATTTAAGATGAACTCAAATGTTAAAATGTAGTTAGAATACTGTGTTAAGGACTTCTAAATAGACTGTGTTAAGCAATTTTGTCTACATTTCATTAGCAAGTAGGAAAGCATAAATGATTCTAAGTGAGAACATATTTTGAACAGACTTGCATCTTTTAAAAATCTGTTTTTTTAGTGAAGCAAGGGTTTGCTAAAGGAAGTAAAAGTAGGTGAGGGATGACCAGCAGATGAGGAGATTGCAAAAGAATTCCAGGTGTCAGAGAATGATATATCAGCCTTATAAGGTGATAGTAGTGATATAATGAAATGAACAGAATAAGAACATTTAGGAGTAAAATGACAGTATTGAATGGAAAGTAGCAGTGAAATAGAGGTATGAAGGGTTATTTTTAGGTCTCAGTCTTACATAACTGGGTGAATAATATAAACATTCACTAAGATGGTGCATACTGGATGACTGATTATAGAAAAGGTTGGCGGAATGAATTGGCTTATGATTTGCCTGATAGGATGAATTTACAGGTCAAATGGTGGTTCAAGGGAAAATCTAACCTAGAGACCCCAATTTAGAAATCATCTTCAGAAGGATGGGAATTAAGTCAAAAATACAGATAAATCTGCTTATAGAGAGAGCACAAAAAAAGACCCATTGGCCCAAAATAATCTACAGATTCAGTGTAATCCCTATTGAGATTTTAATACCATTCTAACAAAGAAATAAAACAAGCATTAACTGAAATCCATATGGAACCACAAAAATGTCCTAAATGGCCAAATCAATCCTGAAAATAAAGAACAGTGATATCACACTCTCAGATTCAAACTATACTAAAAATTTATAGTAATCAAAGTAGTATAGCACTGGAAAAATAAGCACACATAAATGGAATAATATTGATAGCCAAGAAATAAACAAATGTATATGGACAGTTAATTTTCCACAATGCAGCAACAATATACAATGGTGAAAAGAAAATTCTTCAGTGAATGGTGTTCAGAAAACTGGAAAGCCACATGCAAAAGAATGAAACTATACCACTATCTCACATTATACAGAAAATTAACTCAAAATAAAAGCCTTGAATTTAAGATCTTATCTAAGACCAGAAAGTAGAGAAGAAAACATAGTCAAAGCACTCTGCAACTCTCGCTTCAGTGATATCTTTGGGCACTTGTCTCTAAGGGTAAGGGAAACAAATGGAAAAATAAACAAATGGGACTATATCAAACTATAAACCATCTATACAGTGAAAGAAACTATCATTTAATGAAAGACAGCCTACCAAATAGGAGAACTTATCTGCACATCATACATCTGATAAAGGGCTAATAGCTAATATCTGCAAAGAACTTACACAGCTTAACAGAAAGAACAAATAACCTAATTGAAAAATGGGCAGAAGAACTAAATAGGCACTTCTCCAAAGAAGATACACAGATGAGCAGCAAGCACATGAAAAAAAAAATGTTCATCATCACTTACCCTCACGGAAATGTAAATCAAAACCACGATGAGCTATCACCTCAAACCTGGAAGAATGGCCCACACTTAAAAGAACAAAAACAAGTACTGATGGAGAAAAAGAATCCCTCATGCACTGTGGGTAGAAATGTTATCTGGCCTAGCCCCTGTGTGCAGCAGTATTGAGGTTTCTCAAAATATTAAAAATAAATCTTCCATATGATCCAGCAATTTCACTCTTCGATATATATACCCAAAGAATACAAAAACACTAATTTGTCAGGATATATGCAGTCCTATGTTCCTTGTAGGTGGATCAAGAAGTTATGGCACATATATATATATATATATATATATATATATATATACACACAATAGAATACTACTCAGCTGTAAACAAAGATGAACACTTGTGTCAAAATGTGGATGGAACTGGAGGGGATTATACTAAGTGAAATAAATAAGATGAAGAAAAACAAATACTGGATGATTTCACTCATATTTGGGATATAAATAAAGGAATCAAAATAATCCCTAGAAATATGACTGCAGGGCCTCCCTGGTAAAGCAGGGGTTAAGTCACAGCACTATAAAACTATTGAAGCCACTGCAGCAAGAGTTCAATCCTTGGCCAGAAAGCTAACCCACATGGCACAGTAGACCTTTCCTGTCACACCCGCTGCTCCCCTCAGCAGTGCATTTCAGTAGATCCGCTCATTCTGCTCTCTACTCTGTCTCTAGTGAATCCTCTGATACCTCCGTACCTCTGGTCTACATCACAGTTCTTGTATATATAAATAATCTTAAAAAAAGAAATATGACTGCAGAATTATGACTACTTAAGGGGGATAATTGGGATATGGTGAAAATCAGGGGAGGCCACTGAGTGGTCATTTGTGGAAGAATCTGGGTGCCCTGGTGTTGGGTGTGGTAATATACATCTGATGAGGTACGCACCTCTGTCCCTAATCAATATGCACTGCTGTAAACAATTGTTACCTGTACACAAAGTAAAAAAAATAAGAAAAGAAAAAATTCATATTTAGTCTCAAAATCCCTTATTTCCTTTTTTTCCATAACATTATGATGCTTTTGCATGTAATATTTAAATGCAGCCAAACACGAAAGTTCTACATAGTGCTTTCAGATTTATCACTTGCTTTATGTAGTGCCTTTCTAAACTTATCCAAAAGTGTAGTCCAAGATTTATAATATAAAAAGGAGCAAAATTATTAACTATTCTTTAATATAGATAATTTTAATTAATAACTGACTATATTGTCAATTCCCGATTTCTATATGCAAGTTTATAGACTGTGCGTCAAGAAATGTCTCTACATAGTTCCTAAGTTTTCTTGGGTCTAGAATTCACTCCTATTCCTTTTGGTTCATTCTTCTTGGTCAGTACTTCAGTCCAAAATTGCACAAGTTATACTGTTCACTTAAATGTATCTCCGTTGATGCTTTCAGAGTGCAGAACATAAATAATACATCTAAGCTAGTCTTCTGGATTTTATTTAACTATATATAATATCTAATCAAAAGATAAAAGAGTATAGTAGTCCTATAGAAAGCCTATTAGCCTAGTAACTTGGATCTGGATGCTAGTTCAAGGTCATCAATAAAAGGACTTGTGAAAAATGCCCAAACTCTCCGAGTTTCAGTTTCTTCACGCATAATCAGGAGACTGAGCAGGTTTCCAAGTTTCCTTGAGTTATAATATTTTGTAATCATGTGAAAATCCTTGAAGGAACACAAATTATTCAGTAGCTAGAGCTTTACAATCATCTTAAAGAATCCTTATTCACCAATTTTCCTAAAAAAAAACAAAAAAAAAAAACCCTCTTGTCATATCTGATCATTTTTAGTGCTAGAAAAATAGTAAAAATATTCATATTGGCATTTTCTTTTAAACTGATGTTGAGTGTGTCATCAGACTCAAAACCAGTGGGAGAAAAAATTCCCCACTTCTGATGATTTTCTTATTCTAACTTGACATGGGACTTTTAACTCTGAATAGCCTCGTGGCATTCTGCTTTCCTTCTTACTGTGTATTCTGAAGGCTGACATTTCTGGTACGCTCAAATTTGCTCTCAGATTTCTTTGCTTTTCAGTTCACTCAAAGTTACTTTTTTTTAAAGGTCACCATTTGTTACATTGTGTTTGGTTTTTACCCATCATACCAAAGTCTCTTTGATTAAGATATTGACTGCATATCATTTTTTAAACCAGAAAAAGAGGAACAAAAAACAATGATATGGGGAGAAAACTAGAAAGGCGAAATGACAAAAATCACAAGTTAAATGGAAGAAACTGACACTTTTTTAAAATTTTACTTCATGAGCTTGTCTAAATGCTCTATGATATTCCTAGAGCACTCTGGGATGAGAGGAATTATATTTGAGAAAGGAGAAGAGGGTTACATTTACCAAGTCTTAATGTTAGTCAGATGACTTCAAAGCCAATTTGTAACTCAGGGAAGTCACAAGTCAATGTATTGCTATCTTTGAAACAGGCCACAGGTGATTATTCCTTGACTTATGTCCACCACAACACCTAACATATACATCGAGAACTATGCTGTACATCAGAGGTTCTCAAAGTGAGGTCTTCAATCCCCAACATACTCACAGGGCTATTGCAACGTCAAAATTATTTCCACAATAATTCTAAAATGTCATTTGCCTCTGTCACATGTATTCACTCACAGTGTAGAATGGATTTTTCTGGAGACTCTAAGACATGCAATATTGTAATAGATTTAATGCAGGAGCAGATAAGAGAATCCAGCTGTCTTCTATTAAGTCAGACACCAAAGAGATTTGCAAAAAATGTAAAACAGTATCTCCTCACTAAATATTTTATTTGTTCTTGAAAACAGATATTTTTCTTAGAAATATATTATTCATCATAACCTGTAACAAGTTTATTGATGTTATTTTAAGTGAATTAATAAATATTTCCTAAATGTCCCAGTTTTATTTCTAATATAGTATTGATAGATATAACCTACATAAATAAAAATTCTTTGGAATGTTCCATAATTTTTAATAGTGTAAGAGGTCCTGAGACCAAAAATACATGAAGGCCTCTGTTGTATACCAAAGTCTAATTATTGGTCAGCATCTTCCTCTAGCTTGGGCCAAAGAGCTACCCAAATACTCTACACTCCCTTTCCTGCCAATGTAAGCGTTACCCTACCACGTCTCCTCAATCCTAAACTTTATGTTTATATAGTTGGAAAAATGTGGAGTTGATTATTCACTGAAGTTCCCTTGAAAATGTTTATCTTGAAATTACTATGATTTTATTTAATTTTTTTAGCTTTTAAGGTTTTGTAACCATGTTTTAGATTTCATTTATTAGCTAATACAATCTTGGACTTCAAGTTTTCTTTTTTTCTCAGTGTCTCATTGTCTTCTTTGGACAATGAATAATAAATGAACAGAGGTACTTATCTTAGCTATGGCATCATGTCCTTTTACAGAGACTCCATTCTGGATGCAATTCAGAGTCAACTAAATACTGAAGAGAAAGTACTCATGAAAGAGTCAGTATACAAGAAATTCATATAAAATTGAATAGTAAGCCCATCTGATACTATCCTTTTGAAAATAATTGTTTTTCTCCCCTATTTAGAAGTGCTTGGGAAACTAAGTGAGGTAACCTTAAGTTACTAATGTTCATTTGAAAATGATTAACCTTAAAGTAGTGACTTTTTCACTGGGACCCTGGCCTAATTTAAAATAGTTTTCATAATAAATGATTTTTTTTTTACTTTACATGATCTCCTCATGCCAATAAAAATAAAGTATCTTTTCAAAAAGGCATCTTTTTAAGAATACAGGACCAGATCTCCATTATTACATTGTACATAATCTGTAAGGAAGTTTTATACAAATGTAAATAAAGACAAACTTGATATCAGCTCAATGAATATTCTAGTAATACTTTTGTTTCTTCCCCAGACACCAGGTGTAATATCCATGCCTATGGTAATTATTAGTTCTAAGGTTAGCACAATCTCTAGAGAATGCGTCCTGGCTTATTATTGACAGGAATTATTAGTATTTTTCATGCAAATGGGGTCATTGCAAAGTACAATAACCTGGCTTGTGGAAAATTCAAAATAGATTATAGTTCTTCGGTTACATATGACATTTCAGTCTGTAAATATCACACCACAGTCACAGAACTAATATGGGTAGCCCTCACCTCATGAAGGAAGGAGTTACTGAGCATGAAATGCCAACAACCATATGCCAAAAAAAATGTTTAAATTGTTTCAGACATCACAGGGAAGAAATGCTGGGATGTGTGACAAACATGTTTGTCCATTGATCTATGCTTGAGTTCAGGGCCCTGAAAAGGAAGTAAGCATAAATTTTCCAGAAGCAGAGATCCCTATTAAGGCCTTTTGTTGAAAGAATATTTTAAGTCAACTAAAAAATATGATGCTTGTTCTTTCACAGAATGATGCTCACTCCTAAAGGACATAGGACTAGTATTGTTTTCTAGTGCTGATAATGAATTTACAACTGTTCGTATATATTCATAACTAAATGAATTTAACTTAAAAAATAATTTTTAGTAACTGATAAAACTTTCATTTGAAAAGTCTGAAGAATTTTAAAAACCAAGATCAAGAAAGAAAATAAGCCATCTATGAAGCTTCTATTCAGATATTAGGTATTAATATTTTAATCCTTCCCATTTCTTTGTCAAACATCAGGAGAAATATGTACATATTTTAAAATAATACTATATTGCATAAATTTTTCATAGTATTTTCATAACATTAAATATTCTTTTAATATTTTTAACAACTGCACACATTCTGTGGTATGGTCATAGCATTTTTAAGGTTTTTTTTTAGGCATATTATTTCCAATTTTGCTTGCATAAGTATATCCTCACATATATCTCTGAGCATTTTTAGGACAAATTCTAAAAAGCAAAATTGTTAGATCAAGGAGTAAGCACATTTTAAAGATTTTTTTAAGCTACAAGTTGCTATATATGCCAGTAATGTATAAAAGAGCCCATTTCCCAGAACTTCATCAACACTGCCAACATCTCTTTTAATGTGGCCAACTCTTCCTGAAATAGTCAAATGCAAGTTATATTTGGATATGCTTTAATTCTGTTAAGCCTTAGTCACATCTCTGGATTTCATGTAGTTTGTTTCTTAACAAGTTCTCTTCCAATTTCTTCCTGAACTACAAGCAACAGTCATGACTAAAAGAGTTATCTCTGAAAGTGCAAAAATACTCTTTCCAGCATTTGCACATATTAATGCAAATATATAATTTTCCTTTGCACCATATTTTGCAGATATTACCAGAGTTTTTCTTCCTGTTCCTGAAGGAGTTAAAAAAAAAAAAATAATACATGCTTCTTTTCCAATGCCTTAGATTTGTTTTTCTCTTACCTCTTTGACTGAGAGGAGGAAAAAACTCTGTGATTTATATGTGTGGTATTTGTAGAGCTAACCTATTGCTAATATACAAATTGCAATTTATCTGAGAGTAAAGCAAGAAAAGACAATGGGCTGTATAGTACAATTTTTCTCATTACTATCATGCTAATATATTTTTAGTAATCGCCCAACATGTATGGAGCATGGTACCAAGTCCTAGGAATAAAAAAAAATAGAATGAAAGCTACTTTCCTCAGTGGTTTTATTTACTAGTTGAGGAATGAACATACATAATATAAAGGTAAAGCCTAATAAACAATAACATATCCTTATTTCCCGATGGACTCAACCTGCCAATGTCCTTGAAATTCAATGAAGTGATGCCTAAAGACTGAAATAGTATCTTCGAGGGCTTTAACTCACATCTTGAAGGAGCACTAAAATTTTAAGGAGGGAAGGGAGTATGTTTCCAGCAGAGATTCTAATGCTCACAAAGGTGAGAATGTACATGGCATGGCATTTTCAAAGTGAAAAGAACTTACCAAAGAGTCAGTATGACAGTAGAAGAAAAACCTGAAGTGTTCAGCTAGCCTTAATGTCCAGGTGGGTTTAAGAGAAGTCCACTGGAAATATTAAAACATTTGATGTTTTATAAGACATGAACTTTCAGATAATTTAGAAAATTTTATAAGGTATTACTATGAAAAACATTAGTACTAACATGAGATAATCCTGTGCTAGACGACAAAGTTGCAGAAGAAATTAAAACCAGGCAAGTTGTTAGAGCCATTAGGATAGAAAAGTCAACAGAACTTGGCCCTGATTAGATGTAAAGATAAGAGAGTACTAGGAATTTCACAAACTTGTATTCAAATATGCTTGTATGAGCAAGGAACCTCCCCTCTACCAAGTACATGATATAGAATCCCACTGAGAAGGGTGTATTCTAGAATGTAACTTTCATGGCTTCACAGGTAAATTGATGCTTGAATTCTGACTCAAAGCAAAGGGATTATCATTTATCACTAGATGGGAAAGGGGAACAACTTAATGAAGAGGGCAAAAGAGGGACAAAGCATGGCTCTTATAATAGTAAGTTTACACAATCAGAGAGGGATGGTAACAGACTACAATAGAGAAGTCTGGCAGCAGAGATGTTTTAGATGGAAGGACAATTAATTCAGTTCAGACATTCTTCAAAAAAGTATGTAGAGTGTCCACCATCCTGGCGGCAGTAGAAACACATCCAAGAACAAAACAGGCAACAAAAGTTTTTTTTTTTTTCATAGAATTTACATTCTAGTGTTTGGAATATATACATAACTAGAGTTATAGTACTATCCAAAGAGTTTTGTGTTGTTGTGATTTTGTTTTCTGTTTTGTCATTCATTTTAACAAGGCACATAAGAAATTTTAATACAAGCACATAAGAAAGCAAGGGTGATTGATATTTGACTTAAGTCATCACTTAGGCAAAAAATGTACCAAGTATCTATTACCTCTAAGACTTCAAACAGTCCTCAAGCTGACCTTGATGTCTAAAAGCTTCAGACAAATGGCTCAGTAATTGAGAGCAATAGAGTCAATCACATTTAGTTAGAAGAAAGTCAAGTCTCTGTGCAAAAACAAGCTGACCTTGTAGCTTTGCATTTTTATTGCACTCTTCCTTTGCTCTCAGTCTATGTTTAATGCTGTGCTGAGATCTCTTTTGACCTAGCAGTACTTCATCAGAGTACTTCTAAACTACAGTTCTCAGTAGGTCTCATTGCTTGAATGTTCAAAGGGACAAAATTATTGGAAAAGTATTTGTAGGTCAGAAATAAGGGTTCTGACTGACTAACCTTGGAAGTGAAATTGTTGCAATTAAAATGCTCAGTTTAAATGAAGATAAAAATATGGTTTCACTCTTCTACAGAATATGAATGTCCAAAGAACAATTACACATAGACTATAGAAGAAATAAAAATTTGAACTCAGAAAAAAGAAGAAATTAGTTACTGGGGAGAATAGAGAAAAGGGCAGAGAGGTTGGAAAAGGGAGATGGGTGGGATATGGGCACAGATGATTTGGTGGAGGCAAAAACAAATAAAAAATAGAAAACAAAGAAAGAAAGAAATAGAGTTACCCAATTTCTGAAAGGGTGACACCAAAACCAAATGAAAAAATTTTCAAAGTAACAGAGCAAAATATTAATCTTACCAAAATAATCCTTAACAATAAAATTTATATAAAAAAAAAAAATATGTAACCTGTTTAAGCATTATATTTCAAACTATTGTCAAGGACAGTAGAGAGATACTGAGTAATACTCTTGACACTGTAGCTACATAGAATTCACCTTACCAGATAGGCTGAAAAGAGAAGGAAATTAAAGACTTCAAAGTTTTTTGACTTCCACAGTACTGGAGCAGACTGCAGATCATTCATTTAACTGATTGAAAATCAGTCAGTTAGTTCCCATACTAAAGGATTTGGTGTTTTACTTCTTTGTTTTTGAATCAGTTACTCTAAAGTTTTAAGTATGCATATTAATTTATTTCTGAAAACTTGTTTACTTAAAATTGTTATTACCAAATCCCTAATTATTATCTAATCATATCAAAGACGTACATAAAATCATGTCAGAGCGGCATAGTACCAAAAGTTATCCCTGACCACTTCCCAGGCTCATAGAGGTAAATGAATTTAATTCTTCTGATGGGGCAAGAGGATGGCAACCTGAGGAGCCCACTGGAGGATAAATTGTCTTTGTAATAGGGTTTCAAATGCTAAATGCCTTTGGGAATTTAGTTCAATAAGAGAGATTTCTAAAGTACACATTAGGTATTAAATCTTAGAACTAGCATATGCAATCCAAAAATGAATAAGGCCCAGTTATCCTTAAGAACTTCACAGTTTAGTAAGATTTAAACCTTATTAGATTTTTATTTATTTATTGTGAGATACCTTAGTTTTCTGGTTTTCATTATGATCTGGCCCAAGTTATATTGTATTCCATTTTTAATCCTATAAACCATTCAGTCTCCAGCTGGTAATAATTTATATAACAAATGCATAACTCAATAAAAGGCAAAGATCCTCATAGTATTTTAGAAAAGATTTTAGATATCCTGTAATTCACATTTTATAGTTGAGAAAGCTGGCAGGGATCTAACTTTAAGCAAAGTTTCCAAAACCTAGTTGAAAGAGCTTTCTACTGTATTCTTACATGAGAGTATGAAATACAAAAAAGTAATTGCTTGGTGTTCATAATGATCCTCTTAAATTATTGAATGAGTATTTTATTTTATGCATTGGGGGTGGAATTCATTCTATTTCCCTGATATTTCTCATACATTGTTCCATACTGTTAACAGCTTAATAGATGTAGTTATTTTGTATTAGTTTTCCAGATCAAGAAATTCGTGAAGTGGCAGTTCAGCAATTAAACAACCTGTTGAATGATGAACTACTGGAATATCTCCCACAACTGGTTCAGGTAAGAATAGCAGAGTTGACAAGAGATGCCAGGATTTTAGGTAATAATTCTTTAAAAAAAAAAAATTTCCACTGAATCAACAATAGACTACATAAAAATAATATTGTAATTTGGCCAGCCAGTGGGCTAAATTATAGCTCATATATCAACCTAAATAACATAGGAATTCTTTAGCCAAAATTAGCAGTTCCAATAAAGGAATATAAAAGCCAAAAGTTATTTTTTAAAAACAACTTCAGTTATTAATTAGAACATGGAAAAAAATAGAAAACCTTGCAATGAAATTTTTTTTCATTTGACTGAATATATAGAAACTATGAGAAATTATCCAAATAACTGTTATGTAATATAAAAAAGTCATTTGCTGTACATCTCATAACTTATGTGTCTCTTGCCTTCCCTTTATTAAAAAGTATCTTAATATTGATTATAAATCATATTAAAGTAAATTTGAAAGCACAAGTACTACCTCCAGATAATATTTTTATGATATCAAATATTCTAACATTGAAGTTATTTTAGAAAATAATATAAGTTCATATGGAAATATGACCAAAGACTGATTTCATCTGAATATGCTGAAATGTAAACAATTGCACATTTTACAAATAACAATGTAAATGACTAAGCATACAAACTATAAAAAGTATTTTCTAAGTTGATTTCATTTCTGTAAGAGTAGGTCTAAAATAGTAGTCTTTATATTTGTTTTTTGTTTTATTTTTAAACATAGACATTTTCTTATTTGAAATGCCAAGTTTTGGTTACAAGCTATTTTAAATGCTAGATGTCTCCAGATTTGAACATTGAGACTCATCAGGAAGCCTCTGTTAACAGACTTGAATACCAAATTACTTCGCAAATAGAATATGCTCTTCTCTGAGGGCCTCCTAAAAAAGAGCTCTTTCAAAAATAGCTGTATCATATAGTTACTTCTACCAACCTTTATCATTGTGACTTACCTAGAATTGCTAGGGTAGGGTAGTAAAAATGAAGTTAATCCAACTTACAGAAATACTATATCTCATGACTCATCAATTTGAGCAACATGCTGTATTTAACCCCATTCAAAAAGTAAGTTTTTATAGAAGGTTATATAAATTAAATACTTTTGAAAGTCCCACTCTGAATCAACACAATTGGCACCAGAAATATCACTGACATCCATATACCTGCAAATCTAAATATGACAAATTGTACACAGATTCCACTGCATATATACAGAGGTGAAATTAGGTGAAGTTGCCATTATCCCCTTATTAAAAATGAAGATGGAAAGAGTTGTACACTGTGAATAGAAAATAAATTAAAAATTAGAAGAATTTTCAAAATGTTAATTGTGGAATTTGTCCTTAAATTTTCAGGTTCTACCCTGACCTTAAAATTTTCTAAGACATTAAAAATCCTACCCTATTGACTATTTTCTGGAATCATGTTATTCTGTTACATGTTACCTTGTTGGCATTATGCATGCTATATTAAAGCAAGAAGAAAGGACTTTTAAGACCATCATGAAAATAAGAGATAACATGCATAGCTAGACACCAAATAAGACACAGACCCAGGAGTCATTACAAACCACTGCTAATAATAATTCAGGTGGGTTCCAAGAAATTCCTGATAATGTAACCTGCACTAGAAATGTTGCTTAAATCCTATATAATGAGACAGGATTTAGGGGGACATTATAGATAAAGTGTAGACCAGTAGACAGAATGCTCCAGGGAATTTGGAAGAAAAAAAAAAAAGAATATCTACTTACTGGGTTCAAGAAGAAATAATGGTGAAATCTAAAATGAAACCTAAAGAGACAAGCCTGAAACTAAATTTTCTCTTCCTCCTATGCTCAGATGATATGCTCACTATTAGGGTGAAAACACAACCCATGACTGAGTTAGTGTAGTATTAGCAAGGGAGTAAAAGGCTACAGCTGCAGTTTAAGGTAGTACATATCATAGTCACTGTGCAGCATCTGTATACTGTGCACTCAACATCATCAAGAGTATGTGCAAATTTGCTAAAATCATCTTTGGCACTCTTATTCCTTAGACATTCACAAACTTTTACATGCATAAGGATGTTTAGTATATTGAGGTGTTCTTTCAGGTGTGTGCAGGAATGAATATTGTACTCTTCTGTATTCACTTTTTTTTATATACTGTGCTATCAAACCTGACTTAAACTCAGTATGCATGCATGTGTGTGTCTGTGTACAATTCAAATGGCTTATTGGATAACTAAATACAGAGTTTTTCATTTTAAGCAGGCTTGAGCAGTTTTATGAACAGAATATGGTTTTCATTTTCACAATGTACTAATTCCCAGGATGTTGATAGGGGTCCAGGTACTGACTGCTGATAGTATAGTCTCTACAGAGTGCAGGTAGCGGTTGCAATTAGCTCCCTAAGGGTGTCAGGGGCACCATTGCTATCTGTGTTTTCCATCAGGTTGAACATCCTAAGAAACCTTAGAGAGCTGTTCACAGAGATAAGGGAAAGGATTTGGGAATGAATGGATTATGGTGGCAACAATCAGCTTTGAAACCTATTAAGTAAGGCTTCAAGGTCTGTTAATATATCATTGACTTATTTCAACTGAGGCTGTGAGTGTGCATTAATTTAATTTCCAAAAAGTAGAAATATCTAGCACTTAATAATCCCATTTTTAAAAAATCCAGGATACAATGTGTGTGTGTGTGTGTGTGTGTGTGTGTTTGAGGATTTCCCTCTTATATCTCTTACTCCAGGCATTTAAGTTTGAATGGAACCTTGAAAGTCCTCTGGTGCAACTCCTATTACATCGTTCATTGCAAAGCATCCAGATAGCCCATCGACTCTACTGGTAAGACTAACTACAGTGGGTTTGGTTGCCCTTTTGTCACCTTCTCTCCCTGGGCAGCTTTAGAATAAACAGAAGATCTCTTTGCCTATTCAACACTGAACTGAACATCTTGCCCCCATTCACCCAAGCCTAGAGTCTTCTCTGGCTCTTCCTTGTTTCTCACAAACATGCCAATTGTTTACCAAGCCCCGTAACTTCATACCTTTGATGCAGCTGCTTCCACCTATCCCTGCCACTGATAAAATTTCCTTACCAGACACTGAATTATGAATAAATAGTCTTGGACAGAAAACTATGTTGACTGCATAGATTACTGTGGGTAGCCTTACTGAAGTGGAAAATTGACTTGTAGTTCCCACAAGTCTCTATTGGAAGGGTGAATGTGCTATGAGTAACCCCTGTTTTTCATGAAGAGTTAAAAATAAGCTTTAGATTTGGAAGATTAAAACTTTTCAGTCCTAGTTTGTGCCTTAAAATGTAGCTAGGAACAGAAAACATAACATTTTGGGTTCATACCCAGGATGCCCCTCCTCCCATCATATAACAGTTTCATATAGATGCTTAAACTCAGAGCCCATCTCCAATTTGGGTAGAAAACAAGTAGTGAGATATTCATTTCAACAGGGATCCTGCCCCCCTCCCCAATATATCTGTGTCCTAGCCTTAGGAATCTGTGACTATGACCGTATTTGGAAAAGGGTCTTTGAAAGGGTGATTACAGAATTTGACCTATATTTGGGTCCTAAGACCAATAACAAATGCCCTTATGAGACATAAAAGGCAAAGATACACACCCTCACAGACACAGAAAACCATGGAGGTATTGGTCGGAATGATGCAATCCAAAGCTCAGAAATGCCTGGAGTCACCAAAAGCTGAAAGACATAAAGAAGGATTCTTCCCTAAAACCTGGAGAGAGAGCACCACCATATTCTCATCTCCATAATCATGACAATAAATTTCTGTTGTTTAAGTTAACAGTTTGTGGAAACTTATTACAGCCATAGGAAATTAGTACAAAAAAGGAATGGACTTTGTAAAGGACCCTGACTAGATTGACCAGAATGTCACATCATATAGGAAGCTTGCTCTGGACCCTCCTCCCAGTCACTATCTGGGATTGATCAAGTGTTGCTCCCACAGCACTCTCCATAGTGTGCTCTACAGGACTCTACCTGATGCCATGTCACAATACCTTAATACCACAATTCCTCAGTCTACTTCCATTTCTCAGTCCATGTAATGACTAATGGTAGCAATCACTTAATATTTTTAAATATACTAATCCCATTAATGTTTGCAACTCGGGCAATACTAAAAAATAAGTTTAAAATCATGAAGTCATAGAAATTTGAGTCCATCAATATTTTTACATGCGTGGCATCCCATATAATACATTCTCAAAGGCAATGTTGTGGCCCCAGTCAGTTCCCTTTTCCTGTAAGGTGTACTCATTTTGTAGCTTCTGTGGGTGTTGACTGCTAATGGATAACAACCTCTTCTCTGGAGAATTGTCCTCTGCTAACAAAACTATCTGGCTTTGGAGGTAGAAATTCCGCGAGTACAATTTGAAATCCAGAGCCTCCCCAGGGATCATTAGAACTGGACTTGACTTTGACCTCATCCTTGTTAACTCCTTTCCCACACTAACTCCCTTTTAGGAATTTTTTCCTGAGGAACATTCCTTCAGTAAATTATATACCTCTAGATCCTTGAATTGTAGTCTGTTTTAGGGAATGTATATAAACATTTCCTTATTAAAGATTTAATTATGAATTGAAAAATTGTGGCATTGGTATGCTTTGGGACATGTCATAAATGGAAAAGCAGTGTCACAATCTTACACATTGCTAATACTAAGTTCACTTGAATGAGTTCCAGGAGAGAGAATTTGAATCAAAACCCACCATGTGGTAGGGAGCCAATAACATGGCTCCTGTATAAATTATTTAACGCATATGCTGCAAAATATGAAAGTGTTTTCTTCAGTGTGGGGAAAGCCTGAGATGAAGCTCCTATTTGCAAACTCTGTCATACTTTTTTTTGTTTTATTCACTCAGATACCACAAGCACCTAGTACAATACTTGAGAAGTATTCATTCAATACATTACTTTTGAATGAAGGAGTAGAATTAAGTTGCCTGGACCCAGCTATGCACATGCAGACTTGTGACAGAAAGGGGCAGAAGAGAGCTGCTTGAGCATACAATCTAGCTTGATGCCAAACCAGAGTAGGCAAGTTTACAATTTCTGTTTGAACTAAGCAGTTAGTAGGCAATGAGGTAGAATGTGAACAGAAGCGAAGGATATACAGAGTCAGAAATTAGGGCCTGAAGAACAAGTTGATGCAATGGTGTCAGCTGAACTTGTTAGGGAGACTCATGGAATGAACGAAGCTAAGAGGGTCTCTGCTATCATAAGCCTTTTCAAGGTGGTACCTGGCATTATATTTAGAGCCATATGCTAAGCTTTAATGCTACCCATAAAGTTAAGATGATGCAAAATCTTCCCATTTTCTAAAAAATCTTCCTTAAACTTTTCCTTATCTAGAATGTTAGGGTATTTTCTCAAATTAGGGAATACATATATAAAATAATGTGGAAATTTTTCATCATGTAATTTGAAGTCATACATGTTCTCTCACCCCTCTCCTAAATATGTCTCCCTGATGCTTGACATTCTCTCATTGGTGAGTCACTCCTTTTTGATAAGTATTTGCTCCTTCCCAGCAGGTCTTTTCTAATATGAAAAAAATATATTCAGAAGATAATGTTTTTGGTGAATTAGTTTATCATTTGTTTATGTGACAAGCATTTAAAATGCTAGACATTGTGGAACTATTAAAGATAGAAGAAGAGAGTGGTCCTTCCTAAAAAGCTCACAGGCTAAAAGCATTAGCGCCCAGGCAGCAGAAACACTGGAAGAGGGAACCGACAATTTCTGTCCATTTTACAGTTTTGTCTGTCACCTGTTCCAAATACAACCAGAAGGCAGAGGGGCAAGACTAGGCATGACGTAAATGAAAAAAGCTAAATTTGTGTGCTCCCCTCCTGTCAGTGTCAAAACCAGATAGCAGCATACAAATGAATGTACAAAGAAAGTAAATGCTCTCTCTGCTCTGATGCCTGAAACACTCCCTGAAGAAAGAGTAAAGAGCTGTACTTTAGGGATTCATCAAGTTAATAGAGCACACATGATACAGAATCAATAGGCAGTTGTAAAGCCTCCATCCTTTACTTTCTAGAATCATTATATTGTTACTAATTCACCTTTTTCCTTTACAATGTAATAAATAATAAATTATTGCTTCACTTTTTTGTAAGGGAAAGATGTCTCACTGTCATTTAATATTGATCTGTTACAATCATCTTTCTCCCGCTTCTCAGCAAAGTATACACCAGATAAAATCCCTTGAATAAGTAATATGCTTAAGCCAGCAATAGCAGTTCTCTACCCTAATCAATATAAAAAAAATGTGATGTATATTTGTAAGAAAGTTTACATTTTAAATAAAAATCTATAGTAAAATCCAGTAGTAGTTTTCTAGTTGAAGATTTATATAGGAACAGTTTTTTGGTCTGTTTTATTTCTAAATTATGTGATAATTTTATGTCTTTTTTAATAAAAAGATTTTTAAAACAATATACAATTTTAAATTATTTTTTAAGTCATTTAAATTTTATTATTACTATTAAACACATATTAAAAGAGAATCTACCACAAATCAGAGCAAAGGTCAAGAACAGAACTCTACCTTAAATTTATCCCTCATTTAAATTAATTTTTCTTTAAATTCTTCTATTTGGTTACAGAAAATGTAAAGAATTATAAAAATGAACTTTTCATATGTAGAGGGACATCAAATGCTGGAGCATGGATCAGATCTGGCCTTTGGAAACTAAACTTTCTGAGCCACTCTCCAGCAATTTTTCATTATAATAGCCACATGCAAACACATCATTGCTTCCATAGATAGTCATCTGGTTTCTCTAAGTAATATCGGTGCCCCTGTGTCACAGTTTATGTTAGAGATTTGGGTTAAGGCCATGACCTTAGATATTATGCTACTTTATTATTTCTCAATCAGATTACAGCTTTGCTATAGCCAACAAAAATTAAGATCAGTAAGAAATCATTCTGTTTAGAAGTTTATCTTCTAATATTCAATTTGTCTTCATTTTGGAAGTCAAATATATACTAGCATGTATAAAGTCACAGCATTTGGATTCAAATAGAAACTTAGAAATTATCTGCTATAATCCCTTTTTCCCCAGAAAGGAATTTCAATAAATTGACTCACCCTCTGACAGTCATCTAACTGGTTAAAGAATTGAGATTTAAATCATTTTTTTCATGACCTCTCTTTCCAATTCAACATCTACTTACAAAAATAGTGTAACTTCAAGAATCCACAAAATGATATTTCTATTAATAACTAGGATCTCATTTAAGTTTTGACAATGTAGCCTTTCCTTAACTTCAAAGAAAAACTGGATAAAGCAATATCCAAAATTGAAAAACTTATACATAACAGTTCAAAATGTCTGCCATTAGCTGTTGGTGTGACCCACAAATGCTGTCAACTGAAATATAAATTAATAGGCATATGCAGTGATTTCCCCCTGGAAACTGTATACTTGAAGGAATTTTGAAGGAAAAAGTAGATTCCTTCCAGAAACTTTTTTATTACTTCCTTATACAAACACTATATTTTTGTGTTTGTTTTACTATGATTAAACTGTAAATGATGAGAAAACAATCAATGGGCAATTCACTTAGTAGACTCGGCTTATACTTATTTTTCAATACACATTGTATAAAGCCAAGACTTCCTAGTTTTCTCAAAAACAGTATTTGATTAAACTACTAGCAATATGCTAATTAAATCCAAGTCAGCCAATTTCATCAAGTTAAAGGACTTAGAAAATAAATTCCTATAGTCCAAAGCAGAACTTGGCAATAGTAAAATGCAAACAAAATCACTCTTTGGTTTTCTGCAAATTAAAATTTTCAGAAGGAAGTTGGCTACAGAAGCCTAAAAAGTAAGGGGACACATCTAGATTGACGAGAAAGAATCAAAAGTTACCAGCACATTGATAGTACTTGCCAAGTCTCCAACTTGTAGCTTGGTTGTCCCTAAGTTGGAGTTCTCATCTGAATTCCCTCAACCTGGAACCACATAAAGAAAAAGAAATAATCAGAACAAGATACTGAAGGTACTTTTAGGTGCCAAGTCCAAGAATAGCATATACCACTCTTGCCTCTATTCCATAGGTTATAAGTCAGTAAAAGGCACTTTTAACTGCAAGAGAGTGTAAGAAAGTGAACCAGGTATGTACCTACAAATGGTAGCAAAACATTATTTAATCTGGTCAACACACTGCTCCCCTCAGCAGTGTATTTCAGTCAGTCCGCCTGTTCTGTTCCCCTGTCTCTGGTGAATCTTCTCACGCCCCCTCCCCACACCTCTGGCCTGTACCCCTGTTCTTGTGTGCATAAATAGTTTTAAAAAATGGAAGGAAAACAGTATTCACCATAACTGTATATAAATTGGTTTTCCTTCTTAAAATAAAAAATTGATCTTAACAAAGTAAGACTATTACCAAGCTATTCAATTAAGAATTATCATTTTGACAGACATCCTCTAAAAATATCTTTTGTCCAAAAATTTTACAAATAATTCTAAGAAATTTAACCTATGGGTATATTTTGTGACCATAGTAACTAGAAGGTTCATTATTAAATATATCTATGTACCTATGATGAATAACTGATTCTTGGTAAAAAGGCCCAGAATTGATTTAATATTCCTGCTTTCTCCTTTTTTTAATCCTTGCCCTCCACCCCATCATTCTCAAAATATCTTCTTTAAATGCAATAATCTGATTTACAGTTACTACCAATACACCCAATTCAAAAACATTCTTAGCCAATAACCTTCTTCACTCAACTGATCTTTAGATCCTATCGTTTCTCATAAATACATCTTGAACACATCCTTTCTTTTTCTATTTCCATGACTAGCCCCTAACTAAAGTCTTTAACGTCACTTAAATGAACTATTCCAACAGGTGCCTAATTGTTTTCCTTCACTTCTATTCTTACCTGTCTCCACTCCATCTGTCCCCCACACTGCACTCAGAATAATCTTTATGTAATACAACTTGTCTCCTAACTCATAAAGTAGGCTCTAATTCCTGGGTAACCCCCAATTCATTAGTGTAATTCCTTAATTCCAGTCAGCTCTTTCCTGCTGACAGGATTTTAAATTAGTAGACTATAAAAGTATTTTCCCTTAGTAAGCCCTTGCAATAGATTTTCCCAAATTCAACTTTGCCTACCTCCCACACCCATCTTGTGTGACTTTCTATATGCAAACATAGTCTTTTCTATTTTCAAGTACTTACTCAAATTTTCAGAGGTCTTTCATGCTTTGGTGATTTATGAATCATATTTCCCTCTATTTGATATGCAGTTGTCCCCCTATTTAGGACTCAGCTCAAACTTTTGTCCCTTTGAAGACATCTGACTTCAGCCCTTGTACACACTGTCAGTGAAGTTCTTGGCATGTGTAAGGGCAGGAAGGGCACAGCGCAGGTTTTTTATGATCCGAGCAGACCAGGTAAAGAAGGAGTCCTAGAGCCCTTGGTGGTTTTTGCAGGCTTTTATTGGGATTTACCAGGTACACAGCAGGCTGGGGTGCTGGGGTGGCCAGGAGGCTGGCAGGCCTCCCAGTCCCCAGCAAGTCTTCACTCTTTCTGGGCTCTCTGGCATTCTCTGGTGGTCTTGTTCCCTTCTGCTTCCTCTCTGCTCTACTGGTGTCCCAGTGACACCGCCCTTATAAACCCAGTCTCTCAGCATAGGTGTATCCACTTATGCATGCCCACACCCTACTCCAGGTGCCCGCCATCAGGCATGCATTCAGGACCATAAGGATCCATCATCAATCCTAATGGCAGAATGGCAGAAAAGCCTGATACTTTGCTTACCCTAAAGCACGGTTCCAGAGTTTATCTTTGTGGCAGCTCACTGATTTTGTAATACACCTAGTTTATTTGCATCTTTTTGCTGTGTTAAGTCTCTGTGTTGACTTGGCCTTAGTCTAGTTCAATCATCATCTAGTTGATGCCATATCCATACAGGTCACCAGGCAGCAAAAGGGCTGATCCTCTCCCAACATGAAACAATTTCCTATAGTTTAGAAATATGATTTTGATATCATTTCTATATCACCTATATCTATATTATTTTCTATATCAAACTCCACAGAAACATTAATTTTATATATCATTTCTTTATCATTTTCTATATTTAGAATTGGGACACATGTCATTTTGAACCAATTACCTGATTAGATGATAATCGGGTAAATTAATTTACCCAATTGGTTGAAATATTCAGAATTCATCTTTAAACTGGCCATCTTCTCCTAAGATTTTGATATTTCAACAAAATCTGAAACTTTATGCAGGATGAAGGGGAGAATAGAATTAGTATAGGTATAATCCAAAGCTACTTTTCTGGACTGTGAGACCATATCTTAACTATCCATCCTTAATACAGAACATTGCATGGTACACATAGGGTCCTCAGTTAATACTTGCTGGATGAATTTAACATTATAATTATACCACATAATTTTGTGTGATCTAAGGTCGATTTACCTCCACTAGTGTTTTTGATGATGCATGCCCGTAACTTACATAATGTCATCATGCAATGCTACCTCAATAAAATAAAATAAAAAAAGCAAGTGATCAGAACATGTTATACTTGTATGGCATTAACCATTTGTATTTGATAATTTAAAAAAACAGACTCCCTTAGCACTCTAAAATTGGGGGGAAATTGCATTAAATGACTTACCAAATTCGATGAAGTTTTTGGAGAGGAATCAGCTGTTAACACTAATCAGAGCCTTTCCGCTGACTGATTCTAGTGCCAGGAAGGCACAATGCAGGATCTCTATGATCTGGGCAGATGGGTAAAGGAGAGTCCTGGAGCCCTTGGTGGCTTTTTCAGGCTTTTATTGTGCTTTTTACAAGGCAGTGGGCTCTCAAGAGTCTTCAGTCTTTCTGGGCTCTCTGGCATTTTCTCATGTCTCTGCTTCTCCTTTGCTGCTCTGCTGGTTCTGCTCTTTCTCTCATTCTGTTGCTCTCACTCATTCTCTGCTGGCATCCCTATGATGCCACCCTTATAAACCCAGTCTCAGCCCAGGTGTGCCCACCTATGCATGCCCACACTGTACTCCAGGTGTCCACTATTAGGCATGCATGTAGCATCACAGGGAGCCATCATTAATGTTGATGGTGGGAGGGCAGGAAAGCTTGATAATTTTTCATTTACCCTACACTGATACTGTATATCAAAATCCTGTTGAAAATAAAAGGCTACCTCTAGTGATTTATTGAGAAATGTTTTGTGAGGAGGTCTGTAAGGGCAGGAATGGGCACAGGGCAGGTTTTCTATGATCCAAGCAGACTGGGTAAAGGAGAAGTCCTGGAGCCCTCAGTGGCTTTTGCAGGCTTTTATTGGGATTTACCACGTACACAGCAGGCAGGGGTGCTGAGGGGCCGGGAGGCTGGCAGGCCTCCCAACCCCCAGCAAATCCTCACTCTATCTGGGCTCTCTGGCATTCTCTCTGCTTCTCCTTTTCTTGGCTTCCGTTCATTCTTGGCTTCTGCTGGCATCCCCGTAACACCACCCTTATAAACTCAGTCTCTCAGCCCAGGTGTACCCACTTCAGGTGCTCGCCATCAGGCATGCATTCAGGACCACAGGGTTCCCTCATCTTTCCTAATGGCAGGAGGGCAGAAAAGCCTGATACTTTTTCCTTACTCTACAAGGTCTTACCAAACAACCAAGTACTATTCTTGAAAGTATAATTTTCTGTACTATGACTTTCTATGAGTTTTGGGAATTATGGTACAGTTTTGGTTTGTTTTTTGCTCCTCTGTTCCCCAGTTTGTTTCTTTTCTGGACCATGAAGATTTAGTGGGTTTTTTTTTGTTTGTTTTGCATCATTTAGTGATTTAGTCCTGTGTTTCCAGGCCCTATTTTACTTTCTGTCTTTGCTCATCAAAAAAGAGCACTTGAAAAATGTTGAGTGGAGATTTTTCCTGCTTTCTTCTAGTTCAATTTTCAATTTCATTTGTTTTCTGTCATTATAGTTACCATAGAAAGACAGTTACCTTCTTGTTCCTTGTCTGAAGTACTTCATATGTGTTGCTTCCATGCCAACAAAATCCAGACATATATTTCAATCAAATTCTTGTCATGTTTAAAAAGAGAATTCTTGCACTTGTTTTGACATGTGTAATTTATGTATGGCCAATAACGAGAGAACAGTTGGTGCAAATAGCGCTTGTCTTCTGAGTTGATGGTCTGCCTGATACACTAACCATTCTTGACAATATGTCAAATAATTGGTGCATCTTTCTGACTTTAGTCACTTGCAATGTTAAATGGAGAGACCCTAATATACATATCCCTTTCCTTTTTAAATTGATCAATGTGTATGTGTCTCCTAAAATGCTGTAATTGTCATTTACTTACCAAAATGGTGGAACTTCCATTACTTTTTCCAAATAAAATTTACCAGTGCTTTTGGAGAGGCTTTTACTGAAACTGTTGATATAAATTGATCAGAGATAACTCTGAAAATCTTGCAAGACAATCTAGAGCTTTCGTTATAAGTTATTTTAGGGGAATGCTGAACAGGCAAACCAGTAGACATCAGTGAACACAGGGAAGACAGGCAGGAAAATGCACAAAAAAATACATTGAGGAAAAAGAGTATAAAATTAGTGACCCATTCTTTCATCTATTCCTTAAGCTTTTATTGAGTGTCTATCATATATATAAATTTTAGCTCTTTGGTGAAAAATAAAAATGTGAACAATGAGTCATAGTAAATATGATTTAAGTTGTGTGATTTTTTATTTTTTTAAGATTTATTTATTTATTTATACAAGCACTGGGTACAGTCAGAAGTGCGGGAGGGTGAGAGAATTCACCAGAGCCAGAGCAGGGAGCAGAGCAGGCAGAAAGACCGAAGTACACTGCTGAGGGGAGCAGCGGGCAGCAGGAGAGGTCTGCGCACCATGTGGGACCCTCCTCCGGTGGCCGGGGAGCAGCCGAGGATCGAACCAGTGCTGCAGAGGCTGCGAGCAGCTTCTCAACCCAGAGCTCAACCGCTGCGCCACCGGGGAGGCCCTAAGTTGTGTGATTTTTTAAATCCTCCTAATATCTGGTGATTTCCTCATATGCTAGGGTCCAGTTTTGAAGTCTGTTGTTTCAACAAATTAATTTTAAAATTTCATTCAGTGATTTTCAAGTCTACTTTGATTGGATTATAAAGCCAAATTCAGTGTATTCATTCACAATTATTTAGTCTCAGAAATATTGATAGTTGTATAAAGTGTTCAGAGAACTCTGATTCAGAATCAAGGAATTTTATAATTGAATTGGAAATTAGATGGTGTCTTCGATAATATTCTATAATATTTTACTGCTCTTACTCTGCTATAAATATTAGAATATTAAGGTTTATCAACTCTAGTATGACTCTGATTGGAAGAGTATGACTAAGAATGTGAATCATGTAAATCTTTGTTTTCAATACTTTTTTTTGTGTGACATCATTGTCTTGGGTGAACAAGATGTAAGAAGTATTCTAAAATTCATTTCCAAAAATTACATCACAAATTACATAAAATTGACAATTACATAGAATATGAATCTTGCATGTTTTACATGTGATTCCTCATTCTTACCAGCATTCTTGCTTTGTTTTATACCAATTCAGATTTATAATTAAAATTCAGTAATAAATTTTAATAATAAACTAATTATAAATGGGAGAAAATGGGATCAGAAAAGTCACAGCAAAACAAACGGGCTTAGAGACCTACTGAGAAAAGTATCTTAAAACATTTGAAGTGTTAGAAAATACTCGGAATTTGTACATCATTTCATTTCAGAGAAATTTAATTGACAAAGGAATCTAGTAACATTCACACATTTCCAGTTGATAGGTGTATCTACATTTCAACAACCAACATCTATCTCACATCATTCATCTGCCTGCTAGCACAATTCAAAAGATGAAAATATGAATAAAAACTGTCATCAATTCTTTGGTTATTTTAAAGGGTTATGACTGTCAACTGCAAATACAAAATTATATTGACTAAAGATGCTGATAACTTAAAAGGCAAATAAGTTAAACAATCCTTTACAATAGCAAGAGAATGAATGGTAAAGTTTTGCTAAACCCACCACACTTAGAAATCATTGTAGATTATCTGAAGAAATATAGGCAATTAGAAAAATCTTATTAAAAGGGGAAGAAAATGTGGTGGATGTTATCCTGGCTTTCCACATTATTTAGCCAGTTTTTTAAAGCTTGAAAAATTTATTCAATTACTATAAAAGTGTTTATAATAAATTTACTAATATGAGCATGTGACTATAGTGACAGAATTTGTTCTTGAGGTACAAAAATGCCATTGATTCAAGTTTCATGTTTAGGGTCATAATTGGCAGTTCCTACTTATTCATTTAATGGCAAGTGAAGACTGGATATTTCTCTTCCCTCTTTCCTTTACCTTAGATCATTAGCAATGATTGTTCTGAAGAAGTCATTTGTTATTTCTTTATGTACATACATTTTGGTCCTTCAACATCTAACACTGTGCCCACCACTTCTGGTGTTTTATATTGAGGTAACTAGTGATCCCACCTACGACACAATGAAATTTATTTTATCCTGGGCAACTGACTTAAACTGTCTGAACCTCCATTATCTCATCTACAAAATAAGAATTATAGCACCTACCAAATAACAGCAAGCATAGGACCTGACAAATATAGTTATTCTATAAATACATGTTGGATAAATCAATAATTGAAATAACTGAATTAAGAGGGTGAAATTACATAAAATTATATAGTATGTGTAGTATACCTTAACAAATGTCTTCTTTTTTTTTTCAAATAATGATGCTTCATTTGTTGACAGTTTGGGGAGATTTTAATTAACACTCCCCAAACAAAGTTTATTGTCAAGTAAGTGGTCATAGATCTGTAAATCAGTGGTCTAATTCATACACATTTCATCTGAGTGCAAATGGGAAAACGATGTGAGAAAATGTCTGTAACACTATTCTTATTATTTCTCACTATCCAACTTCTTGCCACCATTCTAGACAGTTTTATTTCTAAATGGATGATTCAGTGGAAAATCTGACCCTCAAGAGCCATTGACATCCTTTTTACCAATAAATTTTAGCGCCTTCATCCTTCAACAACTCCGTTCCATAGCTACATATTAAATCTTATTGTCACTGTGAATGGCTCCTCATCTGATGTTTTAAAGCCAAAAATCAAATGTATTAACCCTTTCATGTTTTGACTTTATTACTGACACTGAACCTAGAATCAGGGCCAACAGAAACTTTACTCCTGATTTCTGCCTGTTCTCCAGGCTCATTCAACCACTCATTTTTTGACTTACTTTTCTTGCCATCCATTTATGTATCTGGGCCAATTTAATCCCATCACCGTCTACCAAGTCACTTACAAAATTTTCATGAACCAGTACTCTCCTCTCCATATCTACTAACCTCAGAACACTATCTCAGTACACTATCATTTCCTTAATAACAATGCTATTGTTTGGTCACCTTATTGGTCACCTACCAATAAGATAAAGATAAAATTCATTAATCCTATACCATATAATTCTGACAGGATAAATGTTATTTTATTCTCAATATCAGGAAAATTTTTGTTCCTTCTCCAACACAACAATTTTGTTGACTTAATATGTGAAAATGTTGATTCTCTTAACTCATAGGATAATAGTTAATATTTTAGGATCTACATCACAGCTCCCAGATAAAAATAATCTTGGTTCTACTATTTCCTAAGTATATCTCTTTCAGCAAGATCCTTAACTTCTGTGGGCCCATTTTTTTTTTAGGCTTTAAAAGTCAGGATAATAATATTTACCTTCAGAGACTTATGAGAATTAAGGTAATGTGATCTGATTTGGGGCTACAAATTTGGACAGTCACATGATACAGAGAATCCAATCAAGCATCAGGTTTATATTTGTAAAAGATGTGGTCTTATCCCACAGGAAGTACTTACATACTTTTAAAAAATTATTACATTCCTTCCATGAATCAGGTTGCTTTCTTCAGGGCTACAGCAGTTAGATAAAACTGACAAAAATTCCTGCTCTTCTTTATGTAATGTTTAAGAGAAATAAGATGTATACCTCTAAGACGTTGTTAAGAACTAAGAAAAAAATAAAGCAATTAGGAGATACAAAAAGTGTGAAGGTTAATGAAGTTTAAAGACCTGAAATTTTAAGATAGAGTAGCAAGGAATAGCTTTATTTAAAAGCTGTTATTTGGAAGTGAAACAATGGATTTTTTTGGTATCTAAAAGAAGAGGATGGAGGGGGGAGGAAATTGCATTTGTAAAAGCACTGAAATTTGCATTTGGGGTGTCAGAAAGAAAACAATGAGGTTAGTGTGCTGGATTAGCCTGAGCACAGGAAGGAGAAGTAGGAAATGAAGTCAGAGGGGAAAGGGTGAAGGTGAAGGCAGGTTATGTAAAACTTTCTATGACATTTTTGAATGTTGACTTTTAGTTTGATTGAAAGTCAAACTTAGATTAAAGGGTTCTGACAAGATTAAAGATACAATTTGGCTCATATTTTAACAGAATTTCTCTAATTTACTGTTTTGTTAAAAATTGACTGAGGAATATATCAGTTAGGAGATTAATGCAATAATCCAGTAGCTCAGACCAGAGTACAGTAATAGAAGGAGTGAAAAATGGTTGAGTCAATTCTGGACTTCTATTTGAAAATAAAACCTATAAAATTTCTTATGAATTAGATGAGGGACCTCAGAGAAACAGCTAAATGATACCAAGGTTATTGCCTGTACAACAATGGAATAGAATTTCAGAAGGATATGTTTATAGGAGAGGGAAGAAGTTATCAAGGGATCAATCTGGATCTACTGAAATCTTAACTGAACTTCAGATGAAAATGAGGGAATTATCAACACAAAGATGAAGTTGAAGTTTAAAGTCTTAAAGAAGGGTGATGCCATAAGAGAATAAGAACAAATGAAATGCAAAGGAGTCCAAATATCCAATCATACCTGCATGTAAATGTTAGAAGTAAAGCAGCAGCATAAAAGACTAAAGCAATGAGAGATGTAAAAGATAAATCAAGTGAGCCTGGAGTCCTGCAGACTGAATTAAGAAAGTATAAAAGTGAAGGTAATTTGACCAACTGTTTCAAATGCTGCTGATAGGTTAAGTAATGTTGAAGTCTGAAGAGTAGAATGGGTAGTGATAATTAATTGTGTTGTGAAGGAAACAAGGTTATCTTTTCAATGGACAGAAGGTGTTGGAGGTAGGAGAGCAGTGGGCACATTTGAAATTACTGCTTATAAATTTAAAGTAGAGTCAACCAATGCACTTGTGTTTTTCTTTTGCTCAAGAAACAGGTAGAGAACTATACTTAATGAGAAATATTTACATAGCCTATTGCTAAGCAGAGAGGCAAGGGAATTGAAAGTACAGGCAAGGAATAGAAAATAATGATAAACCATGTAACATGACTTGTATGAAAAGTAAGTAAGGAAATTGGTTGGGTTAAAGACAAAAAAAGAACTGATGAATAATAGGGTCCTGTGTGGAGAATAGAATGCAAGCATAGAGGTACTAGAGTCACTCAACTGAAATAGAAGGACAACTAACAATGTCAAGAAGAGGACCTGAGATTGATATTAAAGGTAAATAATTAAAGAAAAGTAGATTAATTGAACTGAGAATGCAAGATGTTGACGAACAGTCTACATAGGTAGTGAAACCTATCTATGTAGATAGAAGTGGTGATGGAGAGAGTAACAGTGACCCAGTGACTAATATTTTCAAGAACTAGGGCAAGAATGTAAGTGAGGCAGAATTTCTCTTAAGTTCAGTTGTTATGAAAGCCAGAAAGAAAGTCCTTTAATTTTTTAAAATCCAGAGAAAAGCAAAATGTATTTAAGTGACATAGCAATGTATGGGGGAGTGAGGAGGCAGGTATGAGGGGATGGAGGATAAAGTCATTATCAGTCTGAAAATTATATAATTTATAATATAAACCTAAGGAACATATATTTGAAACATCCTTCAGTGGAAACCATTGACCTAGAAAATAAGTCTCTCCTAGTTAACATCCTACCCAGCAACCACTTTGGGGTGGTTAGGAGACTATCAAACTTAGAAAGCAACAAAAAAAATATATAAAAGGTAGTTCCAAGATTGTTTAAGACAGGCTACTCCTCTCATGTCAAAGCATTTTGATTCTTATCATAATAATATGCAAAAATTTATAAAAATAGAGAAAATTGTACTATGATACCCCCCCCAACACACACACTCCCCATTCATATACTATTACCAAGTCTCCACAATTACCAAAATCCAGGGCATTCAGAAAGTAGCATTTAATTCTTAGAAGATCTATAGTTAGAATCAGAAAAATTTGAGAGACTTAAAGGGAAGTAATTATTACTACATGTATGTGCATGCTATTTTAATTTTTTTGATTTTAAGAGAATTTGGCTTTTAGAGGAACAGGTTAGCCAAGTAATCAAAAAGACTTACGGTTTTAGATTGAAATAATACTACATTTACATATAAAATAAATTTGACTAAAAAGCTCACCTTGTTAGAAAAATTTTCTAGATATCTTAGGAAAATTTTCTTTATTGAGACAGAACAATGAGCTAAAAGAAACCTGAATATACTAAATTTATAAATGAAGTTCAAAACACTTATGAGTGTTTTTTCTACTGGGAAGATGTTAATCAAAGATCTTCCCTATCCTGAAAAGCAACTGTTAAAATTTCCTACATTTATAAGTAGTATAAGATATGTAAACTGAACTTAACAACTTAAGAAAAACTGCATTTTTGAGTTAAACTGTTAATGAAGTATTAATTTGTGTTGTTTAGTTTCTCTTTTACTGAAGTAACATTGCATTATGACATTGTAAATTTCAGATATGCAACATTAAAAATCAACATGTGCATACACTACATTAAACTCACCAGTGAAATCCAATTCATTTTTATTTCTTTATTTTAAATTTCTTATTTTATTATTCATTTTTCTTTGTTTATTCATCTATTTAACTTTGAGACATCTTCACCTCTCCTCCATATGTGCACAGGCTTCACTCACCTTCCACCACTACTGTGCCAGTGACCTACCAGCACAAACCAGTGAAGCATATGATAAGACAAAATAAAAAGTACAAGAACATTGTGCTGAAGACAGAAATATATCTTAGAGATAGAAGCGCCAAATGTAGCAATGCAGATTTAGTCTTAGATTAGTCTTAACTCCCTGATTTAACTGTTCTTTAAGCTTTGTTTTCTTTTAATCTTCTTCTAGCTACACTTTTTATTATTCAAACGAAGTTAAAAAAATGTAAAACTTTACACGAAGAAAATTATAATTCAGTAGTGGGACTGAATACCAGTTTCCATTCAGGAGAGAAAAAATATTTGACTGAGTATGAGCAGCATTTAGGATCTGTACTATGTTACTTCAGGGTCATCGAATTAGAATTTAATGTATGACATATTTTTGCATAAAACTGCATATTTAATTGAAAGATATATTGAAATGATTGGTCACTGTTGCTTTGTTATAGCTGACAATACTAGTGCCTAAACCATGAGAAACTCATTTCTAAATTCATTTCACTCAGACATTTTTTAACAATACATACTAATGTGGAGGACTGTAAAATATATGGTGAGCCAATTTTAAAAATATATGTTTTTGCCTGTCCTCAAAATTTTGTATTCTTTCTTAAAAGAATAAGAAAATATAAGCTTGTGATTAAATCTAGAACAATGAGTGAAACTTTATAAAGTAATGTCACAATATATTTATAGTGTATTATAACAGTAATTATAGGATAATTATAATAACCCTTAAGTAAATGGAAAATGAAAGTGTCTTAAGACTTACATAAGATTAGTTGAGGTGAATTCTTGGGGAAGAAGTTTGATACTCTGTGTCAAGGATGTGATGAATAAGGAGGTGAGTTGATTCCAAGAACCTGGTATAAAATCATAGATACAAAAGTGATAAAGAAGTTTCCAGAAGAGGTTTGTCAGATGGGGCTTATTGTAGGAAAGAGTACCAAGTTACAGCATTATAAATCTTCAGATGTTGCCAACTATATTCATGATCGATTAAGCTATTGAGGAGCATTTCTTTTAAAATTAAATAGCCACCTGTATCTAAGGTAATAAGCCACACATCTTTTTGTGCCTACCATATTCAAATAGATGTGAGTTTGAACTGAATAATTTAGGTACACATTCTTCTGTGTAGTCAATATCTGAGTTTTTATTTTGGAATAACTTTCTGGAACCTGAACTGATCTTACAAATTAAGAGAGAAAATTAGTATTTGGCAATCAATAAGGAAATCAATAACTACTCTGTGTGTCTGCATGTGTATACACACATATGTGTTTGTGTGTCTATGTATGTGTATATAACTTTTTTCACAAGTAATTAAGGGAAACATGCTTGTACACTTTAATATTTTGATTTGTTCAGCGTTATGTGAATATATTTTACCTTTATTTCACATACTGTCAGGGATTCTCCTGTTTTTTCCTTGTTTAGTTAAAGGAATTTCTGAAGAATATGTTTACCCTTTTTTCTATAATCCAGAGGATTTTGTGTATGTATGTATCAGTAGAAACATTATTGCCAAAAGTTGAAATCTGGGTTAAAAACAAAGAAAGAAAAAGCTAAACAAGCAGTATGAACTGAAAATCATTTTATGACAAAAGAGATGTTATGATTACAATTAGAAAATGGAAAAAGTCTAAATCAAAATGTATGACTGACATGTGACCACTTAACATTCAGTAATTCTAATAATTTGTTACGTGTCATCTCTAACCATCCAGAAATGAAAAGGATACAAGCATTCCTTTTAAGTAAGTTTGTGTGGGGAGCGTTTTAGAATGGAAAGTCACCCTTCTTCTCACCACCCTCTTAGAGCTCTTTATTTACACAATTTCCACTTCAGCATTCCCAGTTTGTGAAGATTACATAATCATGCAAATGTTCACTCCAGGCCTGATTCCTATTCATAACTCTCATATGTACTGAATGTTTCATTTGATATGAAACAAATATCAGCTTTCTTTTTGTTCATCAGAGAGTACCAACATACCATTCTTTACAAAATGAGTACATAAACAAATCAATGAATATAAAGCTCTTATTCCACTAAAATCTATACACCTTTCCCCAAACACGTTACTAGACATCCTCCCTCCATAACATTATGTTTGACCTTCACTTTCCCTTCCTGGAATTACCTCCTGAGTCATCATTTTTACTGGTGCTATCCCTAGTAAAAGTCTTCAATCTCAATAATTTCCCACTCTACTGAAATTCTATATCACATTTTGTCTTTATCAATCATTGGTATTTATTTTAGTCTTGTATGTAGGCTTTTATTTGATGAATTCTCACACTTAACCTCATGCAGCAAATGCTCACCAGGCAGAACACAGCTGTGGTTCTGATATTTCCTAGAAGCATCATCTTAAATTTCCTGAATCTCAGTTTCTACAGTGTAGAGTGAGGGATGGTGATGACAAGTCCTACATGCAGTAGTCAATAAATGGTGCTGTTGATGTTGTTAATGACAATGACAAATAGGACATGTTCCTCACATATTTCTTCTATGTGCATGAACTGATTTGATCTTTTACCCAACACAATATGAATGTTTATTTTTCTAATTAAAAATATTTAAGTCCAGTTATTTCTGCCAAAGCCAAAATATCTCATTCAAATTATGTTCTAAGTTGGATATGGTCATAAACACTTTCTGGCACTGTAGATACTTTTTGATAATTGTAATATATTTATGATCAAAACTTATCATTGCCTATAATTAAAATTATGTAAGGTTGCCAAAAACAAAGTCTGCCAAAAATATATTAATGGAACAAAATGGAAAGCCCAGAAATATACTTAATAATTTTCACGAATTTAGTAGTTGTTAAAGAAAAAGGATTTCAAATCAGTGGGTTAGATGAATTATTTAAAAAATCACACTTGGAAAGCCAACTGGGGAGAAAAATCATATAAAATAACCCACATAATAGAGCAAAATAATTCTAAATTTTTTTTATCTAAAGTTTACAAAGAGGAATACAGAAAGAGAGAGAGAGAAAACTTGAAAATATTAGAAGATGGAAGAATTTTTTTATAACTAGGAAAAGATTTTTTAAATATCAAAGAAATATCAAAGTATTTTCTATATCAAGTCTTTTTCCTGGCAGAGAAATAATTTCCTTAATGAACATGCAGCCCCTCAAATTCTTAAAAATGATTAAATAATTTAACACAAAATAAATATATTTGGTCTTTAATCACATGAATTGGTACTCAACATGAGTCATAATAGTAGAAATTGAAATATAATCATGTACCAATTTAATTGGTCAGATTTGCCACAATCAAAAAAATTGAGTGGTATGCTACTGGTGAAAATATGGAGAAAGGTTCTCAAGATGGAAGTTTAATGGTACTGACCATTATGGAAGCTTATTTGTCAACACAATTTACATTTTAAAATGATTTCACCTCTTAAACAAAGCAATTTTGTTTTAACTACTTATTATTATAAATAAGATGTGAAATGTGAAATAGAATATGTGAAAAATGATGCATATATAATATTCAGTCTAGCTCTGGTTGTAGACAAAAATGAAAACAAAATCAATAGAGAACTGGTGAAGGAAGTTTTGTAACACCCATATAAATAAAATTCTGCATACTTCAGAAAGTACTTATATGCTGATTTAAAGTGATCTCGAGATACATTTTGAAAGTAACAGATGATCTATATGTATAATATGCTACTCTTCTTGTTAAAAAAAATCAAGAAGTATATTGTTGATTGCAAATGCATGGGAAATCTCTGGTGGAAGGATACAAAAGAAACTAGTAAATTTTGTGTTGGAGGGAAAAGGACACCAGGAAGGAAGAATAAAGACTTAGTTTTCACTATAGTCTTTTTAAATCTTTTGGGTTTTGTAACAGCAATGCAATGCATTTTTTAAAAAGTTAAAAGAAGTAGGTCATTTTTGAAAAAGTACAATTAGTCATGCTTTGGGGAAACAGAAACACACTTCATAATTTCCTCATCTTTTTATATAAACACAAAATTTAGACTGCCAATCTGCCACTTAATTATTTCATCATACAGAAGGGAATAAATTCAAAGGTGCTCTTGCCAGATGCCGTCTCTTTGCCTCTCCAGACCCACTTTTGACCCTTCAACCTGCTGCTTACTCCAGAGGCTGACCTGTCAGTGGTGGGGTACAGCCAATCGCTAGACCCCACAAGAGATTACAGAAATAGAACAGCCAGGTCAGAGAGTACAGTCCCTTTCTCTCTCTGGGAGGCACTCCTCCAATGGGTTATGTCTTCTCAGGTCATTTCCTGGCCACCAGTTCTCTCTCCTGAGGCCCCACATCTGCTTTCACACCTCAGGCCTAAGAGTGATATCAATTCTCCTGTTACCTGCACTCTGCAAGTACTGCCTACTCAGGGTGGTTTCCCTCTGCTGCACTCAAATATTTTTAATAGTTTCATTAAACTTTGCTCACACTATTTAAATGGGTATCACTTCCCTCTTTGGACTCCAAATATTATAGTCAAGGAAATAGATTGTGTTGATGGTGGTTTATTACTGTTTTGCTATAATTAGTATAGCAATGAGCAAAATAACTTTTATAGGCATGAACAATATAAAATGACATAATGGTTAGAGAGTTTTCTATTAACTTCAAAAGTTATATACTTAAAAGAGTTTTTACTCAAAACAAATTATATGAAGTTTAATCTAATGGTTTCCAGAGACCTTGTTTCTGTTAGTCTTTGCTTCTTTTTCTTTGACTGCTAGACATTGTTGCTATTTAATAGGATATATACCATAAAGTTAAGAGCGCCAAAGAGTTCATTTCCTTCATTTTTGAAAAATGAAAAAAAGTACATTGACCTCTCCTTGCAGGTAAGATCTTAAACTTCTTTGGTTTCTTCTCCTGTTTTGTGGTACTTCACCATGGGTCAGTGATTAAATGCAGCCATTGACCTACATAATAGAGTAACTACTGCTTTAGTAATAGGAGGCTATTCATTAGTACCCTTGCTTGATTCCTGTGTCAGGTGATCATTTTTTGCTTAAGACCACATGACATCATGAAAGAATCCCACAACATATGGTAGCTGACACTGCCACTTTTCAGCTTGTGCCTGGGTAGGTAGATTTGCATCATTTTGAATGGCAGGATCATTATAATACTTTGTAATAACAGAGGAAGTAGTGGTGAAGTTTTCTCCAGATAAAATGTTCAATGGTTATCTCGTGACATAATACCTTTAAAAGTTGTCAACCATAAAAATGAGTTGTGCATTTTCACTGACAAAATATATGAGTTCCAAATTTGCAGCCTTCCCTGCAATGCTCAGTGGTTTGCTACTTGGCACATATTCTCTCTCTCTCTTTCTCTCTCTCTCTCTCTCTCTCTCTCTGTCTCACACACACACACACATACACACACCACACACACACACACACACACCACACACACACAAGAGACCTCATTTCATTGCGCCTATCAAGATAAAGGTAATTTTTAACAGTAATGTCAAAGCAAATTTTAATTTTTAAAAAATGTGCTGCAGAGGGAATATTATGAAAATGTTAGGTTTGTTTGGATATGTTTTCACTACTAAGTAGATTTGTTGCCACAAATTATGTAAAGGCACTACTTGAAAAATCTCTCTAGCAGTGTCTTTTAAAATACAGGGACAGAATTTTCTCACTTGGTATAAAATCTTCCAAATAAAGAACTTAAAAACATAAAAGTACAACAATTTCCACTACCTTACAAGAAACTATCAGGCAATATTGCAAATTTCTAGCAAAAATTTTAAAATTCATACTTGGTTGTTACAATCATTGGAAAGTATTATTATTAAAAATACATTGATAATACCCGTGCAGACTCTGGTATATTGCTCCCACTTTGATCTCTGCGTCTTTGTGATGAATGTTTCCCAGCAGTAAAACCAAGGAAACTAAATATTGAAACCTGACCTCATTATAATAAAAGAATAAACTAAGATCTTAAAAAAATATATGGAATATTCAGTGATATAATTCTCACTAAGTAGTATTACTTAGAAAGAGCAAAAATGCATTTCTGTTAATACAATGAAATTAAAATTATTTTAAAATAATTTTTATTTTAAAATATTCAATTTTACTATTGTTTCTTTACATCATTCCTTTTAGTTTGTGTATGCTTTATAATGTAATATAATATTAACATGAGAAAATATGCATATAACTCTTAAACCAACATACATATCTAACTAAAAGGTACTCCACATTTTTTTTTCCCATGAGGAAGTATATTATAAAAATGTTTGGTGATCTTTGCTTTTAATAATTAACTTTTAGGTCCTGAATGTCAGAGTGAGTTTCCGGGTTCAACACAATGGTTCATGGGAACACTTTTATCTTGAACACACTGGAAAGGGGCCTATAGAAATTTTCTGACAGGTGTGATTCTGAATAGTAATTCTGAAGCAACAAAGAGAAATCCTCTGTCAGCTTTGTTTTATTCTTTTTAATTAAAATAAGGGAGGAAGTAATTTTCTGTTGAAATATTTTGTGCAAGTGAACACAACTCAATTAGCTTTTAAATGTAAATTTTAATTAGTGTTCTGACTCACTGCCTCATTTGAATGTTGTCAGTTATCTGTGGTTTAAAGTATTCCATGCCAAGGTTTCCTCCTGTTTGTTAGGGAGAGCCAAGAGTTGGCTTAATTCCACCCCACTACTTAGCATATTATTAATATAAAGCAAGTGCCATAAAAATGTCATTGCATACTTTTGTGATACATGTCCCTTCTTATCAAAACAGAGTTTTTCTACTAATTTCTTATAGCAGGTAGATATTGGCAATATTCATCATTCATTTAATTAATTCAGCAAATATTTATTTTTTTTTATTTTTTTTTTATAGAGGCATGCTTTATTTATTTGTTTGCTGGTTTGTTTGTTTGTTTTTTGTTTATACATGCACTGGGTACAGTCAGAAGCGCGGGAGGGTGAGAGAATTCACCAGAGCCAGAGCGGGGAGCAGAGCAGGCAGAAGGACCGAAGTACACTGAATTCAGCAAATATTTAATGAACACCTCTATATACTAAACACTGTCCCCCATGCTAGATATAACACAAACAAACAAAATCTCTGTACTCTCATGGAGTTTACATGCTAATACAGGAGACAAACTAGAAGCAAGAAAATTAAGGTATATTAATTTTTTGTGTGATAAATACTAAAAAGAAAATAAAATGAGAAACCATGTTGTGGGAAGAAAGCACAATTTTCGGTAGAATTTCCAGGGAAGACTTCTGAGAGAGGAAGACATTTATATAAAGATATTTCAGGAAGCCAGCCACCAAGATACTAGATAAAGAGCATTTTATGTTGATTAAATGGATTGCAAAGTATCAAAATGTAATGGTATGTTCTATGTTAGAGAAATGTGAGAAGCCACTGTAGTGATGCTAGGTGTATGCAGGGAAAGGAAACAGGCATTTATAGGTGTTTATAAGGTGGCTGAGAAAAATAGAATCCACTAACAGAATTGTTTTGCCTGCTGTTTTGAGCATAGAATTAAGAGGGTAAGGAAGACAGCAAAAAATTCATCTTTTCATAGGAGGGTATAGTAGTAATCAGGTGAGAAATTATATTACATCAAATGAAGGTGGTAGCAGTGAGGTGGTAAGATTATATTTTATCTTTTAATTTTAGAAATTAGAAAATTTTACTTTCTTTTTCTAAATGTAAAAGGAGAGTTGACCGATTTGACTAGTGAATTGGATGTGAGATATATTCATTAGCAAATACTACAACAAAAATAGTCCCAAAATCTTAGCTTAAAAAACACATTGAATATATTATCTCACTCTTTCTGTGGGTTAGGAAGTCAGGGACAGCTTATCTAGATCTTCTGCTTCAAGGTTTCTCTCTCAAGAGACAGTGATCAAGGTGTCAATCTGTGTGCAACAGACACCTTATGATTCACTTGGAACAGAATTTACTTCCAAGTTCACTCAAGTGATTGTTGACACTATTCAATTCCTTGCTCTCTCCATCAGGGCAAGCATGTAAGATTAGCCAGAGAAAATACCAACAAGACAAAAGTCAGTCTTATTTTAAATTATCACCCACAAAATCCCTATATTCTCTTGACCACTTTTTCTTCCTTCCCCCTGCCTTTGAACCTCAGAAGTCTAGCTTAGCTTATTAGTAACTGTTGGTTTTTATAAACATTTTGCTTTTTTGAATCATCTGCTAGGTATTTGTTTTTATCATTCTGACTTGCTTTACTACTACATATAACTCCCTCAGACTCCTTCTGTTTTATTGTAAATGGCAACATTTCAACTTTCTTTATGGCTGAATAGTTTCCATTGTGTGGATTTAAAACATCTTCTTGATCCAATCCTATATTACTGGGCACTTGGGTTATTTCCATGGCAGAGCTATTGTAAATAATGCTACAATGACATTGTAGAGTACGTGTTTTTTTTGAGTTAATGGTTTCTTGTTTATTTTTGTTTTTGTTTTGGATAAATGTCCAAGAATGGGATTACCGGGTCATATGATACTTTCATTTTTAGTACTTTAAGCTAGATCCAGGTTACTTTCCATAATGGCTGCTCCAGTTTACATTCCTGCCAACAGTGTAATAGGGTTCCTCTTCCTCCGGATCCTTTCCAGCACTGTTGGTGGGCTTTTCAGTATGTGCCATTCTCACTCATTCTCACTGTATCTTTCTTACTACAGGTGATGATGAACATTTTTCCATGTGTCCACTGGCCTTCTGGACATCCTCTTTGATGAATTATCTGTTCAGATCTACTCCCCACTCTTTTTTCTCATCAGTTACACTGCCTTGTACCACTGCAAATACAGTTGAATTAAAATTTTGCCAACACCTTTCTGCCCGGCCATTGCTCCTGGCATATGCTATAGTCATTTGTATATCTCTCAGGGGTTATTAACTTTCTTCTGCTACAATATAGTTGCACATATATGACATCTGATGCCTTCTTGCTAGACTCACATTCTTTTATAATACAATCACTGAAATGACATCCCATCATCTGTCTCATATTCTGTGAGTTAGAATCAAGTAATCTGGGTCATCCTATGCTAAAGGGAGGAGAATGCCTGTAGAAGGGTACCATCAAGATTGTCCTTGCTTTCTTCATTATTTAGCCCTTTGCACTCCGAACCATTTTACGATATTTTGATTTCTTGTGCCATTTCAAGATAAAACTTCAGGGAAACATGCATGTCTCAAAAAGTTGCGTTGAAATAACCTCAATTCCCCATAATCACTAATAAATTGCAATGTCCCCTGAGAGGGGACATCCGAGTGATATGCTAGAATTCCAATGTCCCCTGAGAGGGTACAGCGGAGTGCAAAGCATTAGGAGTTCCCAGAAGTGACTCAGAAATGTTGATTGAAATTTAAACATGCCCACTATTGGCTTACAGGGCAGTAGCACAGAGTTCTTGTCCTCAAGAAGAACTCAGCAAAGGTAATTGTCTACTAGCTAGATATTAAGTCCAGAAACAAATTTAAGAAGAAATTAAATTTTTAAAAGGTCAAATAAATTGCCCAAGACTGTACTGCTCTAAAATGGCAGAGCTGGATTTGAGCCTGTGCCTGTCTTATTTTATAGTCCATCTTATTTACACAACATTTTTCAGTTTTAAATAACTCTATTCCTGAGAGATGAAACCAGCACTCTTGAAGCCATCAAAAAGTGGTTACTTGCTAGGCATCTTAATGTGAAGCAAGAATAAAATTGTAACCTAAAAAAAAAGGAGCAGTCAGAGTTGACTGGAGCAGAGAAATTGGCTGGAAGTGGACAAGACCAAATGAAACTATAAAAATTAAATAGAATGAAGATATGCATATTATCTTTTACTTTGTCATTTGTGCACAGGAAACTATTAGATAACTATGAATATAAGACTGAGATCAGCAGGAAACAGTGTTGTTGTTTGATTCTGCAGAGTTACATATTATCTCACTTTTTTTTCATTTCCTTTCATTTTTGTTGGCTACTGCGGAAGTATAAGAAATGAATATGCATACATTTTGCACATCATTCCTTCAAGTACAGAAAAACAATTTAACAATCCATCTTTAGTGGCCATCAGAAAATTATGCTGTTGATGGCTTTTAGTCATCAAAAAATTATACAGTTATGATTATTATGGTCAATTCTTCAGTGCCACTAACACTGATCTCAATTCTGTGTGAGCCTGTTTCTGCCTGTCTAAACCATATCATTAATCTTGGAAGATGTATCTTCTTACTGTTCTGAAATCTTCCCTAGGGCTTTATGTTGCAGTTCTCCAGCCAGAACACATTTCCAAGCTCTCCTTCTTTGTAATCATCTGTGATGATTTTAAGACTTTTTTCAACCTCTATCAAATAAGAATCAGGTGCACTGAAAAAAATGATTTTTATAATGAAAGGCCATATCTTTTAGTCCAGACTCTTTCATCAGAATGCACCTAGTGTTAAGTATGGCAAAGTTAGCTAATAATTCTTGAGCTTCATATAGAAAAGTCAACATGGACAATGATAAAGGAGACTCTGTACATGAATCGAGAATTGGGTGAATCATTTTTATAGTAAATAAAACATAATCAGAAACTTGGCATTATTTAGCTAGAATTGAAATACACCATTTGGCAATGAATCTATCCCATTCATTTTTTCACTTTTATAATCTTGCCATTTTCTTTTTAACAGTTCATTTTATATCAATTCCAAAGCATGAGATTTTAAAGATCTTAATTTTTACTATGTTTAACAACCTGGATTGAACTTTTTAATATATCCTTTAAGGAATGAAGGAAATGTTAACATGAATCAATAGCTGTCCATGCACACTGTGTTATTTTCCACAAAAGGCCGTCTCTACTCAAAAGAACCGGCTTATATGATGAACTGTGACAGAAACCAAGAATAAGTAGATTGCATGGTAAGTCTTGTTACATTAAATGCTTAGCACTGTGCCTGTCGTCTTGTAAATGCTTGTGTATGTGTTATATATTAATGGATTTTTAAAATATGTCAGTGACATAAATGCTCAGTAGATGTAGTACTTAGAATTCTAAAATGATTCTCAATCACCCTCATTTTTATGATATCCCTGCCTTGCAGCATGGAGATAATCTGTGAGTTATGATATTTCATTCCTGTACTTATGTTACATTATATGACAAAGAGGAAATTATCCTGAGTGGGCCTGACTAATCAGTTGATCCTTGATAATCAAAATTGCCTCTAGATTGCAAAATTCAAAACTTGAGAGGCAGTCAATGCAAGGAGATGCTCTGTGACTGACTTTGAAGATGGAGGGGACCATGTGGCAAAAAACGATAATGAGCTCTAGATACTGAGAGTGGCCCCGGCTGAGAGCCAGCAGAGAAATAGAGACTATAGTTCTATAACCATGAGAAACTGAATTCTACTAGCAATCTTAATGAACTTGGAATTGAATTGTTCCCGGGAGCCTCCATATAGGTACTCAGGCCAACCAATACCTGATTTCAACTTCATGAAACCCTTAGCAAACTATATCCACAGCATGCCTGGACTTCTGACCTATAGTACTGTGAGCTAACAAGTGACCATTGTTTTAAGTTACTACGTTGTAGCCTATCAGTGCTCATTCTCAATAAAATCTAAGAAGAAGAATCCCTGGGGGAAAGAGAATTTTAAGAAATGAATCATCCAGCAGCCCTCAGCTTATTTTAAAAACCTGTAACTGCTCCTCAGATAAACCTCAACTATTGCAACATATATTCTGTAAGTAATTGCATATTGAAGGTGAGATTTAGCACAAGACAGTCCAATATGAGCTGTTTTAACCACTCTAAAACATTTAGAAAAATAAGCCTACATGAGGAACCAATTATTAGAGTAAAATATATTGTAAAGTAGTTATTTTGGCTGAAATCTTCCTTTAACCACAACAGATACCTCAAGGAAATAATCAACGGGAGATGGTGAAAGTTTTATTTCTACTGTTTAGATATCAACCTCTATGCATGTGTAGACAGTTTTCACTCCTTTATAGTATGTAGCTAGTAGTTTTCCTAATAGAAATAATTAAATTCTGATTTTTTCCTTTGGATTTTATATCAGAAATGATTTAGTTATACTGAGATTCGTATCTAGTCTGATGAGGGTTTAACATCTGCCTAAATTGAACTCTTCAATAAAACATACTAAATATAACCAAACCTATGGTGTATAAAGAATCACTACTATTATGCTAGATCAAATGCTATACAGAAGATCTATGACCCTAAAATGAGAGAAGGGAAGGTTTCTTTTCTTTTAATGAATTTTTCAGGCAATATGATATAGTAGTTAATAATAATGACCCCAGAGTCAGGTAAATGTGAATTTTAATCTGACACCAAATAGTGTGATTGTGAAAACGTTTCTAAACCTCTCTGAGACTCAGTTGCTTAATATGCAAAACAGGATGATTAAAACCATTGCCTCATAAGAAGTTAATTAGGATTAATGGAGATCATGCATATAAAGCACTTAGCACAATGCCTAGAATAATTAAACCACTCAAAATGTCTTAATCATAGCTATTATTTTTCATTGTTGTCATACCAAAATTAGAAAATACAGATTTTGCCCAAAAAATATTTTTTTAAATGTCACTACTCCCAGCTAGTCCCTGTTGGAGGAAGCAGTGGCTAGGCACATACTTCCTGAATATTGATTAGCAGGGTAAATCTCAGATCCCCCACACAGTATTTATGTCACTTTGAACAAATTAAACTTTCTGGGTCTTGATTTTCTGATGTATAAAATAGAGATTAATGATAGTATTTATGCTATTGATTTGGTCTGAAGATCAAATGAGCTAATATGTAAAAAACTTAGACTAGATTCTGCAATTCAGTTGTGATATAAAAATGTTAGGTATTAGCATTAGAAAAATATTCTTATAAACTGTGTAATTATGTGTTTAATCTGTATTTTGTGTATATATATATATACACACACATAACTATGTAAAATGGTATATATATATTATTGTATGTTGTTTTATAAAACATACAACTCACCTTGAGCATCTTTTCATGAAATATTAGTATATGTTCATGTCATTTTTACAACTGATGAATATTCTACTGTTAATTAATAACACTGACAATTATAATTCAGTAATTTATTATATCATTACCTAATGCCCTATTAGTGAACAATTAAATTATTTCCAATATTTTCTTATTATATTCACATCAAGACTAACTTTTTGTGGTAGTTTTATGGGACCTTCCTTAGTTTAACTATGGGATTTGCTGGAACAGGAATATAAATATTTATACTTCAGATAATCTACACTGCCAAATTGCTCTTTACTGAAGTGGTAGGAATTTATACTCTCACCTGCTGTAGCCACTAGAGTAGCTACTTCCTATTCCCTCACTCACACTTACTTACACTTTGACTTAGTAATAATGTCTAATTCTTGGGTCAACTGAATTACCAATGAGGTTGAGAATGGTTTTCTGTTCATTTTTCATTAGCATTTCTTAATTGTGAATGGTATATTTACTTTAAGTGGATTATTATACTACTTGCATTACAAAGAATTTCATTTCTCAGTAGGATCCACCAATAAGTTTGTCAGTTTACTATTACTGCTGTACCAAATTACCACATAGTAGTGGAGATCAAAAGTCAGAAAGTAGGTGTAATGTGGCTAAAATCAAAGTATTGACAGGGCTGCATTCCTTCTGGAGGCACTAGAGGAGAATCCACTTGCTTGCTTTTTCCAGCTGTAAAGGCTGCACACAGTCATAAGCTCAAGACCCTCTTCCAGCAATGGCATCTCCCTGACCTCTATCACATCGCCTTTTCATAACTGACCCTTCAACTTCACTCTTGTAAGAACTCTGGATTACATTGGTCCCACCCAAATACTACAGGATAATTTTTCCATCTCAAAAACTGGTAACATATTAATAATTTCTGGAAATTAGGACATGTACATCATGGGGCAGAGGGCTGCATTATTTACCATCATGTCTTCTCTCTATAGTCTTTTGGTTAGTCCACAGTACGTTAGGTTATCCTCGGAAAAGACTGAAAATATTTAATTCTAATATTATACTTTGTAAATGGCCTACAAAATACAGGTCTCTGAGAGATACCATTCAAATTAAAGGCACAATACTTTTGCCCAGGATAGATAAAACATTTGGGCACACCAGAGAAAAAGATGTGGTGTTTTCTAAGGATATTGTGTGCATATTATAGCTGATATACAATAAGCTAGAGTGAACTCAAGTGGGCAGTTCTTTTTTTCCCCATTCCCTTGGTGTAGAGGCCAGGAACGGGCACAGGGCAGGTTTTCTAGGATCCCATGCAGACAGGGTAAAGGAGGAATCAGAGTCCTTAGTGGCTTTTTGCAGGTCTTTTTATTGGGATTTACCCAGTACACAGCAGGTAAGGGTGCCGGGGGGCCAGGAGGCTGGCAGCTCTCCATTCTATCTGGGCTCTCCGGCCTTCTCTCTGCTTCTGCTTCTCTTGCTTCTCTCTCGGCTTCTCTTTTGGCTTCTTTCTCAGCTTCTCTTTCAGCTTCTACTGGCGTCCCCGTAATGCCGCCCTAAAAGCACAGTCTTAGCCCAAATGGATCTCATCTACCTATGCCCTCACCCTACACCAGGTGCCCGCCATCAGGCATGCATTCCAGACCGCAAGGATCCATCATCTATCCTGATGGCGGGAGGGCAGAAAAGCCTGACTTTTTCCTTACCCTACAATCTACCCCCTCAGGGTTTTCTGCCATATAATCCACACATACACAACTTTGTTTCTTAGCAAACACAAACAATGCAGCCATGGCCCACAAAAGCAAATACATCACAATATAACAAAATACAACAGAACACAAATAAGTCCAGGCAGGGCCCCAACCTAGTGCAAAAGACAATTATTGGTACCAGCAGATGAGCCACCAAATCTGCTGCCGAAGGCACTGCTCATATGAGGGAGGGGAATCATTCACAGCATCTACTGTAACACACCATGAGCTGTCAGGCTTCCTGGCCTTTTCTGGCTATAGTTTCGGCTACAAGCCACACACAGCATCCACCCCCAGGATGCACTCACTCTGGGATTGGTGATTCTATTCTGTTGGGGGTAATCGCCAACCCTCAGGGTTTCTGTCTGCAGTCGCTCCAACATTCGTCTGTCATAGCCACCAATACGACTCTCAGACCCCTGCACTCAGGCCAACCCACTGCACAAACCCAGACTCTACATTCGGCTTGGGCTCCATCCTAAGCCACGTTCCCCCACCCGTCCCCCAAGGACAGGTTCCTCAGCTCCTCACCCTCACTTGACAATGAGCAGGGCATCACCCACAGGTAATTTTACAAGACTCACAGGTCTTCAGCAGACTCAGGCTGCTTAACAGCCACTCAGGGCTTCCCAAACTTAGCATCAGCACCAGCTTTTGCCTTCTCAGTTGGCTTTTCTCCTCTGCCTGGCTGCTGGGTATACACAGGCTGCTTTTGGCCATCAAGGCCCACTGGCCACCCCCAGATTCTCAAAAAAAATCTATAACCTGCCGAGGTCCTCCGCCTTCTGGCGGGATTGTCAGTCCAAGTCTATTAGGCCTCTCCCTGCATCAGCACTGGCAAGCTCCAAATTGCGGTTCTCTCTTCGCCGACGATTCTTGCTGCCTCAGGGGTCGTTGGCTGGTCCTCTCGGGCGTCTCTTTCAGGCGAGGTCTCGTCCTGTAGCTCCTGGACCTCATCCATCTCCTTGCCGCCATGACACCTCCAGCCTTGTCACAAACACAGTCTGTTACTTCTTAGTCCCTCCAGGTCTTCGGAGAGTTCCATACCCATCTGCATGGATCATCTTGCCGACTTACACCAATTGTAGAGGCCAGGAACGGGCACAGGGCAGGTTTTCTAGGATCCTGTGCAGACCGGGTAAAGGAGGAATCAGAGTCCTTAGTGGCTTTTTGCAGGTCTTTTTATTGGGGTTCACCAGGCATATGGCAGGCAGAGGTGCTGGGGGGCCGGGAGGCTGGCAGGCCTCCCAGCCCCCAGCAGGTCTTCACTCTGGGCTCTCCGGCCTTCTCTCAGCTTCTGCTTCTCTTGCTTCTCTCTTGACTTCTCTTTTGGTTTCTTTCTCAGCTTCTCTTTCAGCTTCTACTGGCGTCCCCGTGACGCCGCCCTAAAAGCACAGTCTTAGCCCAAATGGATCTCATCTATCTATGCCCACACCCTATTCCAGGTGCCCGCCATCAGGCATGCATTCAGGGCCGCAAGGATCCATCATCTATCCTGATGGTGCAAGGGCAGAAAATCCTGACATTTTTCCTTACCCTACACTTGGATTTGCATATCTTTACTATCTTAGTTCAGGCCTCTTTTTGTAGACCACTGGCAAGGGACAAGCTAAAAAAGTTTAGATGATTCTGAAATCTGGACCACTGCTCATGGGAAAACTAAATGACAATGCATTTTTTTAAACTGTGAGAAAATCTAAAAACTTAGAGCCAAGTTTAAAAGAAAGGAAGTTTCAACTGTGCACCCTCTGGTTGTATTCCAAGTAATATTGTTGTTTTTTTGCAAGTTGAATTTCTGGCTCAGAAATTTCTATTCACTGATTAAATTGGACTCATTTCAATGTATGATACTGGTTGCTTTCTACAAACAAAATTGGTATGCAACAATATAATCTATTCTCTTTATTAATAATAAAACTCCATTATCCAGCATGGCATTATTTTCAATAGTTAAGAAAAAATTTGTTTTTAAATAATTGCTATCATTTATAAAATGTAGTATTCTTTTGACATAGTATAATTGTGCATGCAAGACTACCAAAGCCTTTGTCAGTTGTCTTTTTTTAAAAAAGATTTATTTATACAAGAGCTGGGTACAGGCTGGATGCGCGGGAGGGTGAGAGGATTCACCAGAGACAGAACGGGAACAGAACAGGCAGACTGACTAAATACACTGCTGAGGGGAGCAGCGGGCGCAACAGGAGAGGTCTGCCACATGTGGGACCCTCGCTGGCTGGCCAGGATCAAACTGGCACTGCAGAGGCTGCGGACAGCTTCACAGCGCTGCACTCAACCACCTGTGCCACCAGGGGAGGCCCAATTGTCTTTAAAAATAACTTTCTCTAGGGCCTCCCCTGGTGGCACAGTGGTTGAGCGCTGGGCTGCGAAGCTGCCTACAGCCTCTGCAGCACCGATTCTATACCCGGCTGCCAGCGAGGGTCTCACATGGCGCACAGACCTCTCCTGCCACTCCTGCTTCTCCCCTCAGCATGTATTTCATCAGCCTGCCTGTTCTGTTGCCCGCACTGGCTCTGGTGAATTCTCTCACCCTCCCATGCTTCTGACTGTACCCAGTGCTTGTATAAATAAATAATCTTTAAAAAAAAAATAGCTTTCTCTAAAGCATAGGAAAATTGATAACAATATATTAATGCTATCAGTAATTGATAATACAGATATATTTGATTTTGAATCAATTTAATTATTATTAAGTCACCACCAGCAGCATGAATTGATGTGATCTCATTACTTTAGTCTTGAGAGTTGCTTTTGTCTTGAGAGTATTCATTGTCATGGAATACTTCACACAACATTTTATGGCAACAATTTATGGCATTTAGAATAGTTTTTTTTTTTACCACACAATTTTCAAGTACAGCAATACTGCATGATTTTTAATACCATATCCAAGGGAAAATTAAATATAAGGCTGGAATAAACCAAAGCATTATTTCCCTCTGATAATGATAGGTCAGCAGTAAATAAAATGCTGGAAATAGAAATTATTAGCTACCACTCAATAGTCTTACTCTTTAATACTTCAGGTCTCCTCTCACAGACAAAACTGGCATAAGCAACATGGTGATTCCTGTTAAATGTTTACAAGAGGGAAAGAATGTTACCTAATTAATCACCAGTGGACTGCACCAGTGATTCAGTGTTGGTTGTTTCTCATGCAGGTGTTCATAATTTGAATGCAATTTTATGAGCACAGGTAGTTTAGCAGCTTTTATTCTCTCATTCAAACCAAGGCATTTAAGACAATTTTTATGTTTGTGGAGTCACAGAAGCATAGAATGTGAGAAATGGAACAGCCTTTATATGACTTCATGACATATTCTTTGACTTTATAAATGAGGAAACTAAAACCCAGAGAGACCCAGTGTCTCCCTACCCCAGATCCCTTTGTATTTGCCCTAAATGGGTTTATTAATGGCCTCAGAGCTGGCAGTAGACAAAATACGAAGAACATAAAGACTTGCTTACCCAGCCACTCCACTCAGTCTTTTTCCTCCCTGTCCACTTACACATATTTAATGCTATCCCACTTCCTCACATCAAAGTCAGTTAAAGCTCTGGTCTCAGACTGTTATGCTTCACTGTGTGTTTAATTTCATTAGTTTCCCTGAATTATTTGCATTGAAAATTACAAAATATGGAATTATGAGGAATAGTTTGACATTAGTAGATGAATGAGGTGTTAACACTTGATGATGGCCCTCCTCCTAAGTGTAAAACTGAGCCGCTAGACCCTTAATTAGTAATGTTAATTTAAAAAAAAATATATTGGCCTCAGAAACCTAGAGTGTATCTGTGCTGCTTCGATGGCCCACATTTACATAGAATTGACTTTCACTTGATTTTATTAACAAAGCTACAAAGAGGAATTATAAAACAAGTGTAAATAACAGTACAACAAAGCTCCACTCACCCACCATTAATACCATGAAAATGTGAATTTTGACTTTCCTGTGTGATATATTCTACTCACATCTTTTTAATATTTCCTATCAGAAGAAATGACTCACTGATTATTCAAATCTACTTCTTTTTCTCTGTGATTGTACCACTTAGAGTTTTATTTTTTCTTAACCCTGTATAAATGGATTCATTGTGTTTGTCTTCTGCAAATTGCTTTTTTGGTAAATTTATGATACTGAATCATGCATGTTTGTATTTCTAGTGTATTCTATTTGACTACTTTGTAGTACTCTACTATATAACATATACTTTATTTGCTTTGGAGACTATGAATATTTACTGTAAATACTGATACGTTGGGATTTAATTCTAGAATCTATTTCATGAAATTGAAAATTAAGGAAATTCACTAATTTACTCATCTGTTCAAAGTATTGATAAAACTCTTGGAAAATATAAGTAAAACAAACAGAAGCCCTGCCCTCTTGGAACTATATTCTGAATCTTTGAAAACTTACATCTTATTGATCTTAGCATACCTTATGTTCAAACTACTTAACTCCTAATTCATATGCTATTGCTGTAATGTATTATAGTCCTATTTTTTGCTTTATACTTAGTTTTATAATACTATTCCTATTAATTCTATGAACATTTATGTATACTTTCTACTTTCTTTGTTGAGCATTCTTACATTTCACACATTTCATCTGGAATCATTTTCCTTTTATCTAACAGATTCTTTGTGGACTGGTGTTGATGCAAAGTCTGACTATTTTTATTTTCTGAAATAACTTTAGAATGCCTTTAATTTTGAAAGCTATATTTGCTGTACAACTCTAAGTTCACTATTATTTTCTTTTGTAGTTTGAATTCATGTTACTATCCTCAGACTTCAATTGTTGCTATTGAGAAAGCATTCATTATTCCAGTTATTTCATTGTAGTTTTTTTTTTCTTCCTGGCCATTTTAAACACCATTTCATTGTCTATAAACTTACCACGATGAGTCTAGCTGTTAACTTGTTTTTATTTTGCTGCTCAGAATTTCAGACTTATGATCTTTAATGTTTTTCATCAGTTCTGACAATTTTCTCAACTTTCTTAATCCTGTGAATATCATCTTTCTCCCTTTCTTTCACTACACCCCTCCTGATGATCCCATTAGGTGTGTATATCTTTTTTTATTTCTCTTCCACATTTTCTATTTCTTTATGATCCTGTACTAGATTTTGCACAAATTTTTTAAAAAATTGTCTCATGTTTGTTACTACTTTCTTCAGCTATTTCTAATGTCTTGCAGTGAGTGACTGAGTGTATATATGCATAGAGTTTAAAAATTATTTCAATCATATTTTTATTTGCGAAAGTTATTTTTATTATTTATACTTTTATTATAGTCATTCCCCTGCTCATCTCTTTTCTTCTCTTCTATTTCTTTCAATATATGAGATATAATTATATTCTATCATATCTCTGCTAATTCTAACCACTAAAGTCTTTATGGGTCTGATTATTGTGTCTTTTCTTGATACTGACTTTTGATACATGTGGCTCTATTTCCTTATGTATGCTGTGGTATTGATTAAAAGCTCACATTTTCTGGGAACTCATCTGTGGGCCTTCTTATCTCTTGATGTCAGGCCTGGGTGATAAAAGGCAGGCTCCTTCAAATATGACTTGCATTTTCTTCTAAGCAGCTGAGAATCCTCTCAGTCCAGAATCATGTAAACTAAGTTATTTGCTTAAGGAATTTTTTTACCACTGAGGTACTATGTGTATGGGACATAATCCCAGTAGGAGCCAGAATTCTCTATCCAGCAAGGTTTCAAAAAGATTTTTTTTTTTCTTTTGGCCTAGAAATTATCTAGTTGATTTTAGTTACCTTCAACACTAAAGGCTCCAATATTTTTGTGTAGACCTTTTATTAAATTTACACTCTACAACTATTACAAAAAGCACTATGCACACCGTAATTCATTACTCATCTCTGTATCTCCAGTGTTTAACAAAGTGTCCAGAACTTAGTCATATCTTAGTAAAAGGCATATACACACAACTTAAGAGTGAGGGGAAAACATTCTTATTTGAATATTTGCCTGCCAGCATCCTAGTAAGTTTTACATGGGTTGATTATTTACCTGCTAGGCACCCTAGAGAGTTTCACAGGGGTTCTCTCAGATAAACCTCACCACAACCACATGCATTCCTAAAGAATACTCATATTCACAGAATCACTTACAAAAGTAAGGATTATGGGGGGAAAGTATTGAGAGCAACTTTCATGAGAGAGCTCGTGGTCATCTAAGTTGAGAACAACTTGGATACTACCAGAAACTACTAGAATGCTAATTCTAGGCCAAAAGGGGTACAGCAACCCCCAAACTCTTAAGGTATGCATTCTCTAAAAGGGTCCCAGATATACAAGTGCACAAAGGCAAAGGACGCATACTCAGTGTGAAAACTTTTTAATTGTTGGAGAGAGAAAGAGAGAGAGATTGATTTTAAATAATAGTCTCCCAGTAAAACGCCCTAAATTACCCTATTCCCTCTTGGGCAAATGCCCAGCCAGATAGGCTCACCCTGAAGCAGAGGTGCTGAAGCCCTAAAGCTTGTCTCCAAACTTTTGATAAGGGACTACAAGAAAAGGATTATGCAGGCCCCATAAAGTTGGGACAGAAGGAGAGTCAAAATTCAAAATATACAAACAAATCCAACATGAAGCCCAGATAACAGTTACCATTGTCTCTGCCAAGGAACAGCCTCCCCTTTTGTCTCTCAACCACAAGTCTCCTCCAAGTATCTCTTTCAGGTGTCCTCTACATGTCTCCTCCAAGTATTCCATTCCCTTCTCAATTTAACCTCCCTTTATATAACCACCTTGCTTCTTTCAGAAAGTCCAGTTCATGGCACAATGGGAAATGTAATGCAAAGTGGCTCATATATGTGGAGGTGAAGGAAATGGTGATTCTCGTCCTCCTGTTATGGAGATGCCTCCTTAATATGAGTAGGGGTCAGATTATCAAAAATCATGTTAAGAATTTTGGATTTTATTATGAATGTGATAGAAATCTATTGTTGGATTTGGAGCAGGGATATGTAAGGACTGAGTCACAATTTAAAAACCTCATAGCCATTGTGTGGTAAATGGATTTTACATGTGTACATATGTATATGTGTGTGTTCGGATGAAAATAAACAGAAGAGTTTAAATAGTCCAAATGTGGAGTAAAGTGATAGTGATGAAAGTGGTATAAAGCAATCAGATTTAGGATAGACATTAAAGGTAGAAACAACATAATTTGTCGATGTCCATTCCTCATGTGAATATGAAATGATGTATCATTTGCATAGAAGGGGAAGTAGAATAAGAAATAGAGGCCTTAATTTCACAAAACTGTCAATTAAAATTAGAGTAAAATCCATAAGTATTATATAACATTCCATTTTGAATAGTTCAGATAGAAATCTTTCAACCCCAAACATCATATAGCTAGCACCAATGTATTGGTTCAAGGTTCTTTATTTATAAAATCTTTTTTAAAAATTAAATCTAATACCACCATAATACATGAAATACATGGTTGTATTTTAGTCATATAAAAGTTTTATATGCATCTAATCTTCTTTGTAATAAATTTAATTAAATTATAAGGCTAATTTGAAGAACATAGGAGAATTAGTACCTTCAAGAAAATGAAACATCTGTTCAGTGGCATGAGACCTAGATGGATGGACGAATTTAGAGAAGCTTGAAAGGTACAAGAGGTAAAATTATCATATACCATGACCTAGTAGGATTCATACCAGGGATGCAAGGGTAAGTCAACATCCAAATATCAATCAATGTAATTCATCACAACAACAAAAAGAAAGATAAAAAACATATGATCATATCAACAAGTGCTGAGAAAGCATTTGATAAAATTCAACTTCCATTTATGATGAAAAGCCTCAAAAAACTGGGAATAAATGGAACATACCTTAACACAATAAAATCCATTTATAACAAATCCATCACTAACATTCTTAATGGAAAATAGAAACTCTTTTCCATCCAGATAAGGATGCCCACTCATACCACTACTATTCAATATATTGGGTTATCAGAAAACTCATAATGCATTTGTCATGCCTTTTATGACAACACAATAGTTTTGGAAGTCCTCACTAGAGCAATTAAACAAAACAAAAAAGATACAAAATGAATCTGAATTTTGAAAGAAGTAAAACTACCATTATTTGCAGATGACATAAGCTACATAGAGAACCTGCAATACTCCAAAGAAAAACTAATAAAACAGTCAATTTAGCAAAGTGGCAGGGTATAAAATCGATACACAAAAATTCAGTTGCCTTCCTGTATACAAACAATGAGATAGCAGAGAAAGAAATTAAGAAAGTGTTCTCATTTATAATTGCACCAAAAAAACATTAAATACTTATAAGTAAACATTTTAACAAAAGTGGTAAAAGATCTATACAATGAAAGCTGTAAGACAATGTTAAAAGAAATAGAAGAAAACACAAAATGAAAAAAAATTCCCTCCTCATAATTGGAAAAATCAACATTGTCAAAATGGCCACCCTACACAAAGCAATATACAGATTCAACGCAATCCAAATAAAAATATCAATGGCATTCTTCAACAAACTGGAATAAGACTGACATTTCTATGGAATCAAAAAAGACCTGAATAGCCAAAGCAGTCCTGACAAAAAGAGAGGAAGAATGGTGGCATTATCTTTCCAGACTTCAAAATATATTATAAAGCCATATTAATTAAAAACAGCCTTGTTTTCAGAACAAAAAACAGACACACAGACCAATGGAATAGAATTGAGAGCCCTGAAATAAAAAACTATATGGACAGTTAAACTATGACAAAGGGGCCAAGAACATACACTGGAACAAAGATAGCCTCTTTAATAATGGGTGTTGGGAAAACATTACAGCTGCATACAAAAGAATGAAACTACACTGCTATCTCACACCATATACACAATCAATTCAAAATGGATAAAAGGCTTAATGTGAGACCTGAAACCATAAAACTTATAGCGAAGAAAATATAAGCAAAACACTTCACAACATAAACTTCAGTGATATCTTTAGGGATTCATCCCCAATAGAAAGGAAAACAAAAGAGAACATAAATAATTGGGCCTATATCAAATTAAAAGCTTCTGTACAACAAAAGAAACAGTAACTAAAAGACTGGGAGAAAATATTTTCACACCATACATCTGACAAGAGGCTTACATTGAAGATTCACAAAGAACCCATACAACACAACAGCAACATAACAAATAATCTAATCAAAAAATGGGTAAAAGAGCAGTTAAATAGGCACTTAAATAGGCATTTCTACAAAAAAAAAGACATGCAGTTGGTCAACAGGCACATAGAAAAATGTTCATCACTTATCATCGGGGAAATGGCAATCAAGAGCACAATGAGATGTCATTTCACACCTGTGAGAATAGCTCACATGGAAAAGACCAGGAACAAGTGCTGGTGAGGATGTGGAGAAAAGGAAACACTTCTGCACTGTTGGTGGGAATGTAGAGTGGTCCAACCTTTATGAAAAGTAGTATGAAAGTGTGTGAAAGATTTAAAAATGGATCTGCCATATGATCCATTATTTCCACTCCTAGACACCTACCCACAAAATTCAAAAATGCTAATTCAAGACTCATTCCTATGTTCATTGCAGCACCATTTACAACAGACAAATTATGGAAACAACCTAAATGTCCCAAAATAGATGAGTGCATCAAGAAAATGTATTATATATATATATACACAATGGAATATTACTCAGTGATCCAAAAAGATAAATTCATGCCATTTGCAGCAGCATGGATGAAACTGGAACAGATTGTGCTAAATGAAATAAATCAGACTGGGAAAGATAAATACCAGGTAGTATTACTAATATGTGGAATATAAAGAAACCAAACTAAGAGTCATAGAAACACAAACTTAAAAACTACCACAACCCTGAAAGCTGTCTCTAGAACTGAAGCATCCAAAGAGTGGAGGTTGGGGGGAGGCGTTAAAAACAAAAAGGGAAGGAAGCACAATGGACTATGATGGGGGACTATAGGTAATTCAGTGACAGGGGCACTACAATGGTGATATCTTATGGGGGGTATCCTAAATGTTATCTCAATTAAAATAACAACAACAATAAGAATTTATAATATTTCAAGTTCCTACAGAGTGTTCAAGAAGGCATGAGATTGATTTTATTTTTTCAAAGGAGAATAGGTTTTAAGAAGTTAAGAAGCACACTTTTAGACCTTTATGAGACTTCAGCTATTTTATCAGACTTTGTGTAAACTGTTTCTCTGCTCTCCCAAGTACTATAGCCATTCTCAGCAACGCAGTTATCTGAAAAGTAAACAAAAGCCTGTCCCTCATCTTGAGAGGCCTTATGGCATATGCCATAAAAATACACTGAAAACCAAAGGATTATTACAACAGAAACAGTTGTCTGACCTCAGGCAAGACAATTCTACTCTACTGACCTTACTTTATCTACAGACGAGTACACAGGACCAGATGAATCTCAGTCTGTATGAATTAATCTCTCTTTCCTGCTCAGAAATCATAAATATACATACTGCTCTCCCTGATGCTACCTATAAAACAAATCCTGCTGTCTTATCTAGGTATTAAAAAACTTCCACAATCTATTACAAATTTATATTTCCAATTTTTTTTTCTACTAGTCCCTGCATGACATCTGTGCTTTTGTAAGATTTTTCAAGTCACTGCGGCCGAAATAATTCTTGCTCACTCCTTTCATAGAGACTTTGTTTATTACAATCTCATCTCTAGAAACTTATAACCACTTTTCCAACACACACCTTCCATGTCGTGATTATTATTTAGGATTTAATTCACATCCAAACTTCTGCATTAATTCTGAACATTAATTTCTTCTGAGTACGTTTTTGTACCAAAAATTTCTATGCCATTATTTGATCCTTGTAATGTAACACTTTCAGTATTTAAGTGTATTTTATTTCACTTAAATAAGTTGTTATATGCTGGGACTAGGAATGCTTATTCTTCAATGGCTTTCTCACAGTACCAAATAAAACATATTAGCCATGATCAATATTTATTATTTATGAATAGCTGGACATTCATTAATCATGGAAGATCTATAAACCCATAGATACTCTATGTTATATTCAAAACTATATGACAAAAATTACAATGGCATGTCTTTTAGAAAACCTAAAATGTCACATCTGTGAGAAATGTGATTCTGTTTTTTTTTTTTCCTCCAAAGGGCCAGGGGAGCATTTATTTATTTTTTTATTGAATTAACAATGCACTGTTACACCAGAAACTAATTCAACTTCTCCATAATTTAAAATTTCAATGGACACTTCATTTTTTGATTCAAAACTATCTCCACATTTCATAAAAACATGAAAAGGAGGAAAGATTAAGCAGTGATTTAGTTCAAAACATGGTTATAACTGTACATTGTAATTCTTTCACTTTTGCTTAAAGTATCTTTCTCTTGAAATGCATCCATATTTTAGAAATTAAACATCTTTAAATATTTTAGTTGTAAAGTTTGGACTCTGAATTTATGTTCAAAGACAATCTATTACTGACTGTACCTATCAGCTATCCAAAAATCTGCCTTCAGTGACTTCATATGACATCTTAAAATTATCTTATTTATCTTTGCATTTGTTTGCATCTTTCTCTCCCCACTATAATGAAAACACCATGGTCACAAGAATTTGGTGATCACCATTGGCGCTGTGTCTTGGTCGCTACAGTACTGCCTTGTTTTGGTCACCACTTGTTTTAATAATCTACTGTGTTACAGGATCTACGTAGGGACTCCGTGGCTATCTTTTGAATAAATAAATAAAATCCTCTCAAACTACAAATTACTTGTTGTCTGCTGAGTTCAACCATTACATCTCCAAAAATTAGAAAAATGTATTCTAGTATGTTATAAACATGTGTTCCATCAAATCACAAAGTTCCATGGAGCTTCCTCAGACTATAAAGAGTGAGATCAATACCAACAGTGGTCTGGGATGCCTGACACACTCACTTGGGAAAATCTTGTTTTATCTGTCTTCCTCTCGGGGTTAAGTACAGGAGGAGGAAGATGTTATAGTGCCATGCTATAACAAAAATGTTTACAAATATAGAGAAATATGAACTAGAATTCAAATTGCAGGTTTCTAGGAATACCAAGAACAACAACTACTATTACTATTAATAGGTAGTGTCACAGTTTCATTAGGTGATTTTCCAAATTATATCATTTAATCCTCACAGCATTCATTACATACTGTGGAGAGTCAGAAAAAGATCAGATGTCCAAGTCACATAGCCATTAAATGTCCCAACCATGCTACAAATTTACATATATCTGGCTCCTTAAGCCTGCATTTTTTATTTTATTTTATATAATTTTTCCATCATTTTTCATTTTTGCACAATGTATGCATTTTCATCTTGGTTATAGTCCCCATACAATTCCCACCCCACCCCCACTTTGATCCCACTCTCTCCCCCCACCCCACAGTGTGTCTCTGGTTTATAGTTGCTTGTTGAATTTGATTTTTACTTTATTATAATTTGTCTTTTTCCTGGTCCTTATATAGGTTTTCTAAATTCCTGCTATGAGTGAGACCACCTGGTAATTTTCTTTTTCTTTCTGGTTTATTTCACTGAGCATGATCCCTTCTAGCCCCATCCATGTTGCTGCACATTCTATGAGTTTATCTGCTAAAGATGGAGCTTCCATATGTTCCAGCAATTCCACTCCTAGGTATTTACCCAAAGGACACAGAATCATCAATTCAAAAGGGCACCTGTACCCCTATGTTTATAGAAGCACTATTTACAATAGCTAAGCTATGGAAACAACCCAAATGCCCAAAAATAGATGACTGGATCAAGGAGATGTGGTACATATACACAATGGAATATTACTCAGCAATCAAAAATAAGCCTGCTTTTTTGCCTATATTTCAATTCCTTCAAACTGATATTATAACTTCTAAACTAATTACCAACAGTATTAGCATTCCAAGGGAGAGAAACAAGGACTTAAATGAGGTGACCTGAAGCAGTATTTGCCATGTAAAAGCAGTAGACCTCCTCTCACTAATTCCTTGTTTATATATGCATTTCCAGAATTCTTGGAAAGGAAATACACAAAATTCATTCAAATCATACCCTCAGTTGCATTTTTGTTTTCCCCATTTGTAAATGACAGTCATTACCCTACAGTCAGAAAAAGCATTAGAATAGGGCCTCCCCGGTGGCACAGTGGTTGAGCACTGGGTTGCAAAGCTGCCCGCAGCCTCTGCAGTGCCTGTTCAATCCCCGGCTGCTCCCCGGCCACCGGAGGAGGGTCCCACATGGTGCGCAGACCTCTCCTGCCGCCCGCTGCTCCCCTCAGCAGTGTACTTCGGTCCTTCTGCCTGTTCTGCTCCCTGCTCTGGCTCTGGTGAATTCTCTCACCCTCCCGCGCTTCTGACTGTATCCAGGGCTTGTATAAATAAATAAATAAATCTTTAAAAAAAAGAAAAAGCATTAGAATAAATCAGTTAATGTTCTGTTGCTAAGTTAAATAAAGTGGGAAAGAAAGAGCTTAAAATAAGTATTACAGGGCCTCCCTGGTGGAGCAAGGGATTAAGCACCATGAAGCAATCCACAGCCTCTGCACATGAGTTTGATCCCCGGCCAGCTAGGGAGAAACCCACATGGTGCAGCAGACCTCTCTTTTCTCGCCTGCTGCTCCCCTCAGCAGTGTGCTTCAGTCAATCTGCCTGTACTGTTCCCCACTCTGTCTCTGGTGAATTCTCTCACCCCCTGCATCTCCGGCCTATACCCCAGCTCCTGTATGCATAAATAAATAAATCTTTAAAAAAAAGATAAGTATTACAGATTTATCTAACACAAAATACCAATACAGAGGAAAATGCTGTTTAAAGGACAAACCCCTTCAAAGACAAAGCTTGTAAATATTTGATTCATAATTTAATAATTTTTAAATTCTAGCTAAAAGTAAACATTATTTTCTTAGAATGCTCTTTTGAGTGTGTATCAGAAAAAAAAATTGCTAACCATTAATTTCAAAGTAATTTCAGTGATCTTTAAGCACTTTCATCCAACCTCCAACTGATGATTTCAGGAACAGAGAAAGAGACTTATTGAATAAAGTTTTCTGAAACTTTCCTTAAGAGTAATTATGAAGGAAGCATTCCATGAACAACTAAATGATTTGGTAGTCCAAAATGAAAACTTTTTTCCAAAGAGGACCAAAAACTAATGTAACCATAGGGATAAAATCCACTAGATTTAAATATTAATTTTAGTAGATAAACCTTTTAATCATTTTAAAGCTCTTTTGTTAAATAAAACTAGATTTTTCTGACCTGATGTTTTTATTGCATGACTATTATTTGTAGATGTTAATCAAAACATATTAAAATGAGTTTTTGAAATTTTTTAGAAATAAACAATATGATTTCTTCTCTAAATACATCCACTCTCTCACACAGACTTATTCCCTCACAAACATAAATCATTATTTTCATACATTTATAATCTTTTCCCTTTGATATACAAGAAATTCCAACTCTAGAATGACATGGCTAATCTAATAGAAAAGTACTTTATAGGACAGCTTCTCTTCAAATTATATCACTCTTAGCTGATGTAAATTTTCCAATGACTAGGCTTTCACTGTGATAATTCTCATCTAAATTCACTTATTATTAGTTCAATAATTATTTTTGCTTTAAAAAAATCCACCAATTTCCCCCATGACCTGAAGTTGTATAAAGAATTTCTAGAAAAATTTTACTATATTTCAAAATTCTCAAATATAAATTAATATATAGGTTAATAAAGATATTCTAAATATTTTCAATGTATATAGTATTAAACTTTTTTGAAATTAGAAGAAATAACATGAACATATAATTTAATAGAATCCATTATTCCAGAATTAGTAATAATTTAGTTCTAATTTATATCCAAATCTTTTAATCAAGAAATAGAAGAAACCAATTTTAATAAGACTGGATTGATTTATTTATTTCAATTAATATTGACTGCCTACTCTGTCACAATTAAAAAGTCTGCCATTGCCATACCACAATTATGTAAGTCCATAGTACTGCCTTTTAAGAATTTGAAGTCTAGTGGGGGAGAGATAAAAATAAAAGCAATTAACCCACAATCTGAAAAAAAAAATCAAGTGTTAGAAGAGTAATGAATTCAGAGAAGTACTTCACCTTATAGAGGGGATGTTGCCACCCCAACATTGGAAAATCTCCAGGAAAGACTTTTGGAAAAGGTGCTAATTAAGTAAGATAGTAAAAGTTAAACAGATGTTGGCATATTGAAAGATACAGACACAAGACACTGGAGAATGCAAAAGCATTGCAGCCCCAAAAAACAGAGAAAATTCAAATTATTGTAAGTAGTGTTTTACATTTGGAATGGAAAAACATGAATGGGATTAAACGATAAGTCTTCAAAACATGCAGGAGTAAAGTCACAAAGTACCCTGAGTGCTACACTAAAGGGCTTTTATATTTTGTCTGGAGGCGCTATATGGATTTCAACTGCTAGAACTGAATTTCATTAAACTAAGTAGAGAGGACTAACTTCAGGAAGACAAAAATAACAGGTGGTAGGAAAATCATTCCAGTAATATTTTCAAGAAATTTAAGATCTCAAATTCTGTCAGTGGTGGCAAGAGTAGAAATTAGATTTAAGAGCTATGAAGATGGTAAACAGAATCAAATGTGGTAACATATTTGACACACTGGATGTTGAGGATAGAGGTGGGCAAAGAATTACAGATGACTGCCTCATTTTCAGCTAGGGTGATGGAAGGTCTGCGTATCTTTTCATGGAGATTAATAATTCAGGTGAAGGGGTAGCAATGGAGGATAATGAAATTGGTTTAAGAATGGTGTCTTATAGATCAATGAACATGTATGTCTGGATAGCAAAAACGAGCTCTAGGGCTGCTAGGCCTGCCAAAATAGAATACCACAGGCTGGGGGACTGAAACAATAAAAATGTATTTTCTTAGAGTTGTGAGGCTATAAGTTCAAGATCATGGTGCTGGCTGGGTAGATTTCTGGTGAGGCCTCTCCCCCTAACCTGCAGAGGGTCACCTCCCCACTGCCTTTTTTCCTGTGCATATACTGTCCTGCTTTCTCTTCCTCTTGTAAGCACACAGTGCTGTTGGATTAGAACTCTACCCTTTTGATTTCATTTGACTTTAATCACCTGCCTTTAAATACTGCCTCTAAATCGCCTACCTCTAAATACTGTCACATTAGGGGTTAAACCTTCAACTTACATATTGGGGGGATATTCTTCAATCTATAACAGAAACAAACATTGTTTGATGACCAGGCGAAGGTTATTATCATTTTACACATAGAAAGACTGAGGTTGGAACCGCTGTTACTTGTGCAATCATACAGAGAACACTGGAAGTGCCCAGCAATCTTTTTACATTTGTATGGTATAGTGGCCAGAGTAATTATTCTTGTCTAGAAAGTAACATCTAAACCACAGTATCCATACTATCACATAAGTCAACAGAAAATCATCCAGGTAGATTGTGGAGGCCTCACAGAACTCTGTTAAGACTTTATTGGATTTCCAAAAGGAATGGGATTAAAAGGTGCTGGCCGACTTCAGGGGACATGTTATTTCATGATGTTGAACAAGAATGTCCCAGAAATTTTCTCAGGACATCAAACACAGCTCCAAATCTTATGGGTAATATCCCAGGGACCCTTTAATATCCTCACAGACTAAACCATGCTATTTGTGACTCTGAAGAAGGAAGGGGGTAGCAGCCACCCCAGCTGTGATTTGAAACTGAGGTTCTGGGGAATAGGAATTTCAAAGCCTGCTTTGCCTTACACCTATAAACCTGCCCCTCTGGCTGTGTTCAAATACATGAATTGTTCACTGCACAATATGATGATTATACAGCTTTCACCAGAGGGTTGTGCAAGAACAAAAGGCTGAGGGGTAAAGAGGATTTTTATTATTAGGTTGCTATTCTTATGAAACATTCATAGAGCAAAGGAATTGCCTTGCTGTTCAAAGAAATTTTGTTAAGGAAACTTTATGAAAAAGATGCTTATACTACCTTTAAAGTAACTATACATGTATCCAGAAAAAAAAAAAAGAAAAAGAGCCTCAGTTAGAAACTCAGTTCAGCACATATTTTCAGAGTAAGCAAGGGGAAACCTAGAAATCCATTACATTAATTTAAAATTCCAGAAGCACACAGTGGGACCTGCCCAAGAGAAGGCAAGGTAGTTGCACGCTGAGACTAGAGAAGCTATCAAGTCCAGCTTTTCGAGGCAAGTGCCTCCCTGTGGGATTGTTAGAGAGCAGTAGCAGAGAAGATGAAGTGACGGGTCTCTTGACTTTCCATTCTAACAGCCACCATTGGCATGGTGAAGTTGAGCCCTCATATGGAAAAAATGAGCTAGAGCTTCACAGGCCCATCCATCCTCATGCCCTTTGGCCCCAGTGATCTGATGATTAACACTTAAATAAGCTTGACATTTAACGTACTGATAAATACTAGAACATTTAAGTATTTTAAAGTGATTCTGATAAGACTACAACTGTTGAGGAGATAGGCAACATCTCTTTGAGGGGTTTTGAAGTTAACTTATGTATATTTTTTTGCAAGAATACCTGTAAATCAGAAAAAAAGAGTAAAATAAAATTCCATGAGCAGAGACAGCAGCATTAATTCTATGTCAAGTTGAATTTATCTTATGGCCCATGTACTGATGTTAGTGAGTCCCCACCTTTCTTCTGCCACAACTTGGAAGTACTTAGAATCACAGAACCAATTTAGGAGAGACAGTTCAGGTACATCTTTTGTGTAAGCACAGCTCAGGATGCTTAGGTCTTCAAGTACCAGGTGTTCCTTTCACTCCAACCTCTCCTCTCTGCACTTTCCTAGTTCCACCCAGCACTACCACTTGTCTTGTAAACCACCCCAGGGTGGCCTAGTTACCAGACCCTTGTAAATTGTGTCCTTGCTTGCTTGAATGAGGAGAGATGGAGATGAGGTGGTCAAGTCAGGTGTGAGATTTGCATTATCAAAGTGGATCCACATTCCCTATTCCTTACACAGGGTAGGTAAAGGAAATGAAAGTATTCCTGCTAATAAATATCTCACACAAAAATCAACTTAAGTAATATCCCTTTCTTAAAAGTTCAATAAATAGTAAAAGAAGAAAGGAAAAGATTATTGGCATTTTTGTTGGAGTTTTGCAGGAACTTTGTAAGTAGCAGGACAAAATGAAAAGAGGAACTTTAGAAGAAGACAACTAGGAGGGCATGAGATGTCTGAAGGTTGGAAAGCAATAAAGACTGTAGAGACACATACTGGGAAAGTAGCAATAAAAAATTCCTAGATTGCATATTAGTCTCAAGATAAAGCATCTGCAGGTACCCATGTTAGGATATCAGGGGGCAGTGCAGCGTGATGCTGAAGAGCAAACTCTTTGGCATCAGATTAAGTTGAATTTGAGCCCCTGATCCAATGAATGGGTGATTTGGGGCAAGTTACTCCCTCTCTGAAAACCACAATATTCTAGCCTGTAAAATGGAAGGAATCATATTACGTGGAGCGAGTATGATGCTTATCTAACACTGCAATGCAGAATGCTTGGAAAAAGGTCCAACATAGCATAAATGTTTGATAAACTCATTAAGGATTAAAATTTTGAAGTCCTGGAGCCGGTAGATAACTCACCGAGTAACACCACCTTCAACATATTATAGACTAGGAATACAAAAAGCCAAAAGCAGGGGTGGTACAAGTAGACAGCTGTTTTTTAAATGGTGGTTTTTAGGACACTGTTCATTATCTCAGGCTGCCATAACAAAACACAGAACGGTGACCTTAAATGGCAGAAATTTATTTCCTGGAGGCCAGGAAGTCAAAGATCAGATTCCATTTTCTTCTGCAAGGGCCCACTTCCTGACTTGCAGAGGGATGCTAAATGCCTCTGGCTGTGACTTCACAGGGCAGAGAGAGGAGAGAGCCCCCATCTCTCTTCCAGTGAGGGTATTCATCCCATTATGAAGGCCCCACACTCAGGACCTCACCCAACCATAATCACTTCCAAGGCTCTACCTCCAAATGCCATCACATTAAAGTTCAGGCTTCAATATATGAACTTGGCAGGGGTGGGGGCAGAGACATTCAGCCCATAGCAAACATAGAACATGGTGCTGCTGAAGGGTTCAGGGTAGTGAGTGATTCAGAACTCTGGGTTTTAGTTCTTAGGCAAGTTCCTTCATTTTTATCTTCCTCGCCTAATAAATGTGAGAGGCAGAAGAGATTTTCTCAAAGTGTCAGTCAGTTCCATACTCATGTGATATTAATCTCTGCGAACAGGAGTGTAATTTATCATGAGAGACACAGGTTTGATTGGAATAAGGATAAGGCCTGACCAGGAGCCCAGGACACCGCCAGAGAGAGTAGAACTAGGTGTAGTTTTGACAAAGAAAGGGTGGCAGGAGTAGAGGGGCTCTTGGGGAATCAGAGAAAGAAGAAAACCAGAATGTAAGGAAAGAGCTGGAATGCAGGAGTGTCGCTTACAGGGCTGTCTTTGGCAAAATGTGCCCCTTTTTATTTTGGTTTGTTTTAGGATTAATAAACACATGGGAAGTATAATGGTGGGGGCTGACACGGGTCACCAACAGCTATTCGCAGCTTGCTGCTTAATTTAAGAAAATGATTTGAATTAAATAACTTAGACTAAAACAGTCAGTGTGCATTGGAATGGAAGGAGGAAGTCAGAATTTCTGTTCTTAGATCACATTATTCCATATATTTAATACACTAACATAATATGAAGTGAGCAGATTAGTAGGAGCTTTATTTACTTACCTGTAACTGCTGAGCTGACTGTCCCCCTCAGCAAGATGCGTGGAAAAGGCTCTGTAGCGCAACCAGCCCATACCGGGTAGGTTCATTACTGGATCCAGCAGCCCTGTTGGTGTCTCTCTCCATGCTCTCCGCTGTTTGTCGTCACCACACTCTGTTGCGCTCTGCCACTCTCCGCAGCACTCCTCCGTCCTCAGCACCACACCACACTGCATTGCGCTGCACCACTCTGCGCCACGCCACGCCGCGCCACTCAGCGCCACGCCGCGCCACGCCACTTGGCCGAGTATGCATGCACAGTGGGAGGGCGGAAAAGCCTGAAGCTTTTCCCCCCTACTTATCCCACAATCCACCCCCCTCAGGGTTTTCCGCCGTACAGTCTATATACAAGTATATACAAGTTTCCTTAAACAAATATGAACACTGCAGCCATGGCCACAAAAGCAAACAGTATACATCACAGTATAACTAAGTTCAGTTCTCCTAGGGGCGGAAAGATAAAGAAATCATTGGTACCAGCAATGGGAGATGCCTCCCATCTGGCAATATACACACCAATTCTGTGTCTAAAGATAATGTGTTAGCTGGCATCAGTGGCCTTCCAGGTTGTGAGTACCACACTCGCTTTGCCAGCGAAGAGATGTCATGCAGCAAGAGTGGAGAGCTCACAATAGGCCACAGGTCATCACAAATGTCCCCTTTAGGATTGCCCACTGATCTGCCACTCCAGAGTGGGTAACACGCACCCGTGGCGGCCACCATGCAGTCACCCGTGGTGTTATTTGTAAATTGGCCTCCAGGCCACAACCCCAAGGGGCTATGAGAGCCACCCAGCGCATGTGGGGAGCCTTCACAGTCCAGGGCCATTCCCAGTCCACAGTCTGCCCTAGGTCCACTCCAGTTGGGGCTGACAATAAAATGCTGCCCTCCTGTCCAAATCCAGGCTTTAACAAAATATCCAAAGTTTGTATCTGCAATTGAATGGGAGCAGCAGCACGATGCAGCAACGCCTCCACTGGAGCCAGGCCGCCTTTCCTGCTCCTCTCATTTAGTGTTTGTAGCACGTCCCACAGACGTCAGCTCCACCCTGCCAGTATCAGAGTGGGGGAAGTAGCTCTCAGTCCTTGCTTTAGCAGTCCGTTATAATGCTCTATGATCCCTGCAGCTGTGGGATTCTAGGGAGTGTGAAACTTCCATTCAACCCCCATGTTCATGGCCCACTGCTGCACCCGGGCTCCTGTAAAATGAGTCCCTTGGTCGCTCTCTACTACCCGTAGACGTCCATATGCAACACATACAAATACCAGTGCCACCAAAACTGCCTTTTGGTTCACATGTGGAGCAGGGTAAGCTGCCAATAACCCGGTAGCAGTGTCCACACAGGTAACCGCATACTGTTGTCCATCAGAGCGAGGCAATGGTCCAATGATGTCAATCTGCCAGCGTGTCAGGGGTACCTGACCCCGCAACACCTGGCCTGTAGATGCAAAAGGTCTCTGGGGGTAAGTCCTGGAACACACTACACATTGTTCACAAACAGTCTGAACCGCCTCTAAAGTTACAGGTAGACCCCAGGCATGCACAGTGGCCCACAGCGTCTTATGCCCTGCATGGAGCAAGCATCTGGGCAGCCACTGCACAACATCCTGCCCCGGAGCAGTTTCTAGCTATTGACCTGGGCTAGGGTATCTCCTTCATCATTGCCTGGTGAGGCTAATGGGGCATGTCCTGTGACATGATAAACTGTCACCTGCTTCTGATGCCCTAGATCCCATAGATCTTTCCATAGGGCCTGGCCCCACAATGGCCGATGCATGACTGTCCAGTCATTTAGACTCCACGTGGAAATCCACAGTGTCAGGCCCCTGTACACAGCCCAACTGTCAGTACAAAATAACAGGGGGGAAGGCTTATAGGCCACCACCATCCATACTGCTCACAGTTCAGCCCATTGGCTGCTCTGTCCTGTCCCAGTTTCAAACCAAAGAGTGTCTATTTCTGGGTGTACACACACAGCTGTCCAAGAGGCTGGCTGGCCATGGCTGGAGCCAACCATATACCAGGCCTCCGCTGGAATCTGTGCTCATTCCTCCTTGCAGGGACTAACTTCAGGTAGAGCTTCTAAACAGGCTACTAAAGTTGGATCCATACTGACATACATCACCAGACCAAGGACCTCCTGCAACTCCTCCCTTAAGGGGCTAGTTGACAGAGTGCAGCGCTGTTCTAGGCATGCCCCCACTTCGCCAAAGTGGGCATCTGCGCAGTATCACTATGGGACTTTGTCGTCCAGTCCCGTGCCCATCCGGCTATTGGGTAAGTGGTTCTCACTAAGACAGGAGCTGTGGCAATTATACTTTCAGTAGCTAGTGAGGCTGCATATACTGCAGTTAGCTGTTTTTCAATTAAGGAATACCTAACCTCAGCCCGCTTCCAGAGTTGGGACCAGAACTCAATAGGTCATAGCCTCTCTGATTTCTGCCAGAGTCCCCACCCAAACCCTTCCTGAGTAACATGCACATCTAGCTCACAGGGTCAGGCTGGGTCAAAAACCTGCAAGATCTGAGCAGTCTTTATAGTTCATTTGGCCATGGCAAATGCTGTGTCTGCCTCAGCTGACCAATGCCACCTGGCCCCCTTACATATCAATATATACAAGGGTCATAGGAGCTGGGCCATGTGAGGTATAAATGCCCTCCAGTAATCCAGCAGGCCCAGAAAGGCTTGCAGCTGCTTCACTGTGGTTGGAGTGGGGTAAGCTTGTACTTTATCTATTATAGCATCAGGGATAACCTTTATCTTACCTGACCAAACAACCCCCAAGAACTTAACTGACAGTCCAGGCCCCTGCAGTTTGCTTTCGTTGACTGCCCAACCACATGTTTTCAGGTGTGTCAGTAGGAGAGGTACTGCCTTTTCAAATCTGCAAATGTCATCAATGTAATGATACAAATGCTCTGAAGATGGCCTCTCCCACCAGGCCAAATCTGCTGCTACCAGCCCATGCCACAGAGTAGGGCTGTGCAGGTATCCCTGTGGAAGCACAGTAAATGTCCATTGCCGGCCTTCCCACGTGAAGGCAATCTGGTCTTGACTCTCTGGAGCTATATCTATCGAAAAAAAAGCATTTGCCAGATCGGCTACAAAATGATACATGCCTATTTTATGGCTCAGACTATCAATCAATCCTGCCACTGAAGGCACTGCAGCATGCAAAGGGGGAACTACCTTATTCAACTCACGATAATCTACTGTCATGCTCCAAGAGCCTTCGGGCTTCTTCACCGGCCACACCGGCGAATTGTAGGGGCTGTAGGCAGTACGCACAATGCCCACTTTCTCCAGTTCTGGTATTGTGCCTGTAATTTCCTTGTGGCCTCCAGGCAACCAATATTGCTTGGTATTAGTCACTCGCCTAGGGACTGGCAGCTGTATGGGCAGATGCATAATGTGTCCTCTTACCATTGCCTTTACCACACACACTCTAAGGCAAAACTCTCCGGCTGTGGTCTCTAGCCATAAGCCACATAGTACATCCACCCCAAGGATGTACTCCGGGATGGGCAATACATATACTTTATACTCTTTTGGGGGTAATCGCCCAATCCCCAGAGATAGTCTCACTGCTGTCACCCTGACACTCTGGCCTCCATAGCCATCAATGTAACAAGCAGACCCTTGAAATTTTCCTGGATTTCCGTAGGGCAGAGTACATTCTGCTCCTGTGTCTACCAAAGACAAACTCTTTGCACGTGAGTCAGGGACCAGTGGATGGCAAGCGCCACATGTGGCCTCCAGTCCCTGTCTGTCCCCCGTAGATGCGTTCCTTGGCCCTCACCCTATTCAAAAGTGATCAGGCCATCACCCGAGGACAGGGTTGGCAGCAAGTGGTCTTTGAGGTGCAGGGCACATGCCTGAGGCCTGGAGCTTCCAGGCTTCCCCTGAGTAGCAATCCTTCTCATGGGCATAAACCTCTGGTCTTTTTGCAGCTGCTTCCATAATTCTAACAAATATGCATTGGGCTCTGCATGTATTTTAGTGTGCTCTACACTCCTCTCACTAAATCTGTCCACATTTTGTTACTGGTAACTCTAACAGGTTCTGTGATGCGAAGAGTCTTCCTTGCCCTCCTTGGCATTCCTTTTGACTGTTCAACAACTACCCATATTCCTTTCTGAGTACGCCAGCTCTCGACTTCACCCAAGCTAGCTATCATGGTTGTGACGTCATGTATTTGACTTCCCACACAGGGTGCTAGAAGTGCCGTGAGGGATACAAATGAGGATGAGGGGGCACTCTTTAATACCAAGTCTCTCATCCCTGCTGTGAAACACTCGTTGTCGGGACCATGACTACTCACATTGAACATGGCCTGCCACATCCCCAATTCCCGAAGTACCTGTACCAGCTCGGCGTATGTCTGCCATCTGCTCACTGTCTCTGGCACATCTCCTGCATCAGCCCATATTGTTTCTATAGCAGACATTATCCATTCCAGCAGGGTGTGATCGCCCTGGCCACACTGCCAGCTGTTCTGCAGCCTCTGTCTCAAGGATGGGTGTAAAGTCACTGAGGCCAGTCTCTCCATCTCTTGTGCCGTGCAAATAATCCCATCCACCCTCAGGTCCCACAAACATAGCAGCCAGGCTGCCAAGGGTTCCCCTGGTTTCTGGCGGAACTGTTTGCCCAAGTCCACCAGTTCCGCCTGGGTGTATGGTCGGTTGGTAGTAAATTCCGTCATTTGTGGTGATCCAGCAGCTGCACCCACTAAGGGCCATGAGTCGCTGTCACTTCGTTTTCTGAGTCACCACTAGGCGGGCCCTGAGCATGGGACCAGACTCCTCTTTTCCAGAGGCATCTGGAAATCGCAGGTTGGTTTGCCACCATTGGCTGAGACTCAGGCAAAGGGCCAACCTCCCTCTCCTCCTCTCCTGAGAAGGAGTCTGGCATCTCCAGAATGGTGGGTTGGTTTCTCCGAACTTTTTCCTCCAGAATCCTCAAACATTGTTGCAGTATCTGCATCTCTTTCCCCATCTTATCCTGAACTTGCTGGATTCTGGATCGCTCTTTCTGCCTAGACTTTTGCTGTGAGAAAAACCCATCCCATGGCCCCTGCCACCTCATAAGCACTGTATCCATCCAGGTTCTCTTCTATTTCATATAGGGCCTGTTCCAACTATACCGGGGATCCATCTATCCCTGGCCAGCCATTCCTGGGGAAGTGCCCACTGGGAAAGGAAGCTGGCCACCGAGTACCATTTGCTCACGGCCAGCCACCCGGCAATCCCTCCCCAGGTTTCAAAAGGTTCCATACCCGTCTGCATTGAGCCATCCTGCTTTGAGCCATCCTGGCAACTACACCAAATGTAGCGCAACCAACGCATACCAGATAGATTCATTACCGGGTCTAGCAGCTCTGTTGGTATCTCCATGCTCTCCGTTGTTCATCATCGCCATACTCCATCGCACTCTGCCACTCTCGACCGCACTCCTCTGTCTGTTCCACTGCAATCCTCTGTCCTCGGCACTGCACCACACTGCATACACTGCACCATGCCACACCATGCCACACACGCCACATACACACACCACGCTGTTTGGCCAAGTGTGTATGTGCAGTGGGAGGGAAAAGCTTCAGGCTTACCCCACAGGCTCCAATTCCTTATTACAGACTCAGGGGACTTACTGAGACACCATAGTTCTTTTGCCCCCACCATCATTGCTCTCAGCTGATCCTAGGAGAGTATCATTGCCTGATCACAGTAGTTACACCAATGGGTACTATCTATCGCTCCTTTTCCTTCAGGAAAATAGCATTTAAGCTTCTTTAACTATGAATTATATATTCATATATAATTTACTAATTATATATGTGACTGGTCATATAGTTATAGATTGTATTTAACTGCATTAGACTATAAATTATAATTGTAAAAACATACCTATATGCCCACATATGTGCAGCATTAACCTATTGCTGAAGAAACAATTGGATTTTTTTTAAAGATTTATTTTTATTTATACAAGAGCTGGGGTATAGGCCAGAGTCATGGAAGGGTGAGTGGATTCACCAGAGACAGAGTGGGGAGCAGAACAGGCATACGGACTGAAGGTACTGCTGAGGGGAGCAGTGGGCGAGATCAGAGAGGTCTGCTATGCCATGTAGGATTCTCCCTGGCCAGCCGGAATCGAACCAGCACTGCAGAGGCTGCGGACAGCTTCACAGCACGGCGCTCAACCCACTGCACCACCAGGGAGGCCCAAGTTGGATATCTTGAACACAGTTCAGTGTTCATCAGTGGCTACCCACAAATGAAGCCAAATGGACCCTGTGAACAGTTGCAAGGAGATTAAGACAAAGAAAATTCACAGCCAACTCTCCTAAGAGTCTTGAGCCAACATCCTCCAGTCCTTATGCTGCATTTTGAGACCCTTTCTTTCAGTGAGTACAAACAGTGCATTTCCAAAAGTTCTATTTCTGTCTGCACTGACTCAGATTTTTAACAGTCTTACCTAGTTCCTTTACCTAGCTAAGTTTTGTAAATCTCCAATAAAAGTTTCTGTTATTTTTAAAATACCACCTTTGTCCTTTACATCCCTTAATTCAAACCAGGGTATATTCCATAGTTCCTTTGTCACTTTTAAGTATCAAAAACTCCTACCCATTTTGCCCAATTTAAAACTTAATTTTCTTCTCCAATTGAACACATACCTTCTCCTCATCCTCCAGCACCAGCCAAGCTCAAGCTTTGGAAACCTGCACTGGGTAGAGGCGGTTGCTGCTGTTTCATACCTCTCCTTGTCTCTCTTCTAGTTTTAACTTGTCTTGACTTTGGATTGTGGAGAAAAGAGAAAGAGAAAAGTAACCATGACACTTGATAGGGAAGTGATTTCAATCCCCTGCCCCTGACTTTCCAACAGGGTGCTCTGAGGGCTATCAGCTGCTTCTTCATGTTTTTTATGGGTGCATTCCTGGGGCATCCTTGCAGGACCTTTCACCAGATCTAGCTTTGACTCAGCTTCTTACTACACAAGGAATGGATCACAAACACCTTCCTTGGGTTTATCTGAACTTTGAATAACTGATCAAACCATTGGAGTACATTAGGCCGGGCTACTCTTTTTCAAGCCCTCTCTCTAGCTGGCTCTTGCATTTTCTTCCTGTCCACATTAGCCCAAGAAAAGTCAAAAAATGCTCTTTCAAAGAAGAAATCTGTCCTGAGAATGAAAAGACAGTAACCCATATTTGCACATACCCAAATAAATGACTCGTTGAGCTTCCCACTTCACCAGACTGACCAGGGGCAAATGGTAATAGTAATAGCTTAGTCCTCACTAGGCTATTTACTTATAACTCTCAAGCACCTCTTTCCTTCATGCCACCTTCAAATAAATACTGCTTGGTGTACCATGGAGAGTTTAGCCATCTCCTCCAAACCTTGACGAGCTGTATGATCACTAGTTGGGTGGGCTTTTTGTTTGTTTGCCTGGGCTTTTTAGGATGGGAACATGCTTAAAATATATGAGCTCTGTTGTTTCTTTTCTTTATTCTTGTAACCAACTCCAAGGCAATAAGAGAAGTTTCACTTAGCATGCTATTGCTTCCTCATCCAAAGCCACTGGTCTGCTTCCTATACAGTCATTCCAGTCTTCCAGCTATTACCAGTACAGCAGAGTGATTAGTTTCCTAGAACAGCTACGTGTACTTCCTCTCTCACTACCCTTAGCCACCGGGCCCTTAGTCTGGTCCTGTGTTATGTAAACCCTAAAAATTTTTGCCATTGCCCTATTGCACTCATTAGTCCATTTTCACTCAGAGAGCATCTCCTGCTATATAGTCAGACACTTAGCTGAACAAAGCAACAGATGGTGCATGAGCCTATGCATACTTTTAAATGAGTCAAAAAGTATGTTAGTAGTAATAAAATAATAATAAAATTTCAGCAGTATAACAGAATACACATGCCCAAATGAGCCAGATCAAATCATCTTTTAAATACCCTTTGGGCATTTTATGATCCATAAAAGAAAGCCATTTTTATTACTTTCAGAGGGTTTTTTAAAATCTGAAATAGCATACTCATATTGATCACTCATCTAATTGATCAGATTTGGCTCCAGATGACTTTTGTTTATTTTCAGTAATTAGGTTTGCCCCAAAATGTCCTCAGGGCTACCATTAGAAATGTTTAAAAAATATGTCCCATATTCTAAAGGCAATACAAGCAAACAAATGAAAACAAAGCAAAACAAAAAGGAACAAAAGAGAGTATGATGTTGGCATATTCATCAGTTTTACCATAGCAACAAATAGCTCCAAAGATTCGGTGGCTTATAGCAAAGATTTATTTCTCACTCACGTAGCACACAGACTGCAGATTTTTGTACTTTTACTTGGCTCCACTGGTTTTTTCACAGCAATGCTCAGCTCTGCTCAACATTGTTCTTTCATTCCAGGATTGAAGGACTAGTCCTCAACTGGAATATGCATTTCTCCGGGCAAAAACAGAAATGCCAGAGTTCAGACCAAACCACAATAATACATTTATGGCCTCTGCATGTACAAGAGGATATATTTCACCCAAACATGTCCTACCAGCCACAGCAAGTCACCTGGTCAACCCTGCCCAGGGTGAAGAAGTAGCTTCTACCTATAGGGAGGCAGTGAAAATCATAGGGCAAAGTGTGTGTGTGCGTGCGTGCGTGCATGTGTGTGTGTGTGTGTGTGTGTGTGTGTATAATCTTCCTCAGAGGAGAAAACAGTCAGTAACAATAATCCAATCTACCTCCTAGTGTGAACACAATGGGTACATCTCAAGAATGAAAATATAACTACTCTTGAGGTAGTAATAAATATTACCTATAAGCATCATAGTGTGTGGATAAAATTAAGTTAGTTACACACCTTCTGGGCCCCTCTTATTTATTTAAGTGTTCTGCCAATGTATACAAGCTCTAGAGTATGGATTTCATTATTTCCTATATGTATTTCCTTTTAATAGTGTTATATTTAAACGTTGTTGCAAAGTGGTTTATTGATAAATATGTATGGTGAAATAACTATTGATTAGAAATTTCATTTCTGTGGATTTGACCAACATAATGCTCCTAACATATAAAATTAAACAGAATTCTAGTGATGTAATTCATAAAAAGTAAATCAATAGTCTAAGAGTGAACTAGTCGTAGGAAGCAGTTATCTTTGTGAGGACTATATAGTGTATCAAGCTCTTAGGTTTTAGAAATATATTAAGTAAAATCTTTTAACCACTGAGAAGGAAAATAGAGTTGTAAATACTAAAGAAATATATATTTTTACTTCTTCATCACAATATGGAAATTTAAAAGTTAATAATTGGATTTCAGCTTTTATATGTCCAAGAGCCATAAATATATTTGAAGAAATCACAGTCTAATGAGCACCTGTGTTCACTAAAATCTTGTCTACTGAGATATACACCTCACCCCACATGAAGTAGCCACCAAACAGGAGGGAATGGGAAGAATAAATCCTGGAGTGATGGGAAATCGCTCATCTTCACTATATGGCTCAGTTTTCTTCTTCCCTTGGATATTGCTTTCCCTCTTCATGCAAGGAAATACACAAGTAGGTAAAAACTTAAGGCTGTCCCTTAGATCAGCAATATCGTGCTGCTAATCCAAAATAAAGACCTACCATAAGGGAAGCTTAAAACCAAGGAAACCAGGAGGGTGTGATTATTCCTCTCTGCCCTGCTGGTAGACTGATGAAACAAGAACGATCCGTGTGTTTCCTGTCGCTCTAGCAAGTCACACACCATGAGACCAGGAGCAGCTATGTGTGTTAAAAAGTGGAGAAAAACTCTAATTTCTGAGGAAAATCTTCATGTTATGCTAGCTATGGTTTGTGACTGTTCTAAGTCTCTCCAGGTCCACAAGGATCCCCTAGTTTAGGAAAATACCTTCAGGACATCTTATAACAAATGTGCTCAAAATAAGGGGGGGGTGGGAATTGTATGGGTACTATAACCAAGATGAAAATGCATACTTTGTGCAAAAATGAAAAATGATGTAAAAAATATATAAAATAAAAAAATTTGCAACTATAAAAAAAAAAAATGTGCTCAGCACCTGAGTAATGGTTTCTTTCCCTCTTGATTTCTGTATCTCATATTTGACACTGTCAGAAGCTTTAATCAGCTAGATGTTATGCAATTATCCTCACTTTAATGTTTCCACTACATGTAGTATATAAGATGTGAACAAAATAATATCAAGTTGAGTCATCCCAGGACCTCATAGACATTAGGATAAACAGGTCTCTCTGGTCTTTGGAATTTACCTCACAGTTCAAACAAACATGGCCACCTCGCCTGCCTTTTAAAAGTCTGATCCTTCCACATTGAGCCTTATTTGATACTTCTCCACACTTTTACCTTAACTTTAAACATAAAGAAAACAAAGAAATAATTTTGGCAAAACAATACTGTCTTTCTGTAATGCTTAAGGGAACTAACCAGCTGTTTTCTACAGTATTACAAACAAAGACAGTGGGTAAAAACTACAGCACAAGGGGTTTATACTTCCCAGGGTGAAGGTCATTGCCCCAGAAGGAGTAACCCTCCACTCAAAACCGTATGGTCCAACTTTTTCTGCAGTGGTTTAAGATTAAAGGATAGGTTCATCTCTCTCACCAGTTAAGCTGTTCCTAAGGACAGAGGGGGAGACTCATAGACCTCTCCAACACTCCATGATTTCAGTTTTGCAATATGTAAAAAACAACTCTTTACAAGTTGGGTAAAAAGTCATAGAATTTGAACCAGATCTCACCAAGAGAGCATGCCATCTTGGCAGAATGCAAGGTTTGAATAAAACATATTGTACAAGAAAAATTCCAACAGATTACATTGACTTTTCTTTGCTTTTACACTTCTGAAAACATGGCCACATATTGTCTCTGCAAGTCCCTGCTTACTTTTATTTTAAGCAAGCAATCAAATTGAGTTTTTCCTCCTTAATTCAGCTGCTCATGAGAGACCCAAACACATTTCTAAGAATATAGAATTCAGACAGTTTCTGTGACCCCCAACCCAAAATATATCTTTAATTATTTTGGGAAAAAACTAATGACTTCACCTATGCAGAATAACTTTCTTTTCAGCATTTATGTAGCAGTTGGTGGTTATAGATTTATAATTATGTCCTAGAACAGGTTAAAAATATTTACAAAAACCTCAATATTCAATGTGAAAAAGCTGCAATATATTAATATGGGATATACACTCTTCCCAGCAATTCCCTATCTCATTGAAGTCCAAGCATACTATGAAGTGGTTTACTCCCAAAGTACTCAAAATACTAAGAGATTTGAAGAGAGAAACCTTGATGTGTACAAGAACATGCTTGCATTTGCAACTTTCCAATTCACACTCACACAACACTCATTTTCTTAGAGCCTCCAAATAACGACATAATTTATTTATTAGAGGTCTCACATTTCAAAATCTTATCATAAGGCTGGGTAGAAAAACTGTTCATTGTCTATTTACATTAAAACAACCAGGTATAAATGGATTATATTTTTTCCCAAATATATATCTTTGGCCCCTTGAATTTTTTCTTAAATGTTTTCCAGAAGTAAATAAGAACTATTATTCCATTCAAACTTTGTATTTTCTTTGGGAAAGTAAAGGAGGTTCTAGAAGATAAGTTGACTTCATAATAATGACAAGATCAAACGTGCATATTAAAAAAAAAGTAGACTATTCATTTTTTAAACTTAAATGTGTAGGCCCAGAGAACATAGAACAAATAAAAATATTTGTTAGAGACTCTGTAACATCATACATTTTGGAAGGGGATGTAAAATGAACAATGCAGAGTAAAACTCATCTAACATTTTTTAGCTGGCATCATTTAATCATTTTTCAGTATTCCATTCTCATAATAATTTTCTTCTAATTTCTTCAATGCTAATAATTTTTCAGAGAAGACTAGAGATTAGTTAAGATGGGAGAATCAATCAGAAAGAGGTAACATTAAAAGGAATTACTCTCTCTTTTATTCTCTTTCAGTGTTTCAGGGCATAATAGAAAGTAAAGTTTTAGCATATTGGAATTAGTTTCAAGGTGATTAAAACTGTCACACAACAGACAGAATCAAATATGTGTCACTGCTCCATTATTTAGTATTCTTATTTTTTGTATGTTTATGCCTCCATATCTGTGACAAGCAGAGTCAGGCAGGGCAGAAGCTGATTTAGAGGGGCAAGAATATAGACATCAACGATTATTTTCTGACTTATTAGTGCACACATTGTACCAACTCCTTTCAAATGCATTATTAACTCATTCTAGGTTCTGTACGGTTCTAGAGAGTTGTGGTTATAACTTTATTTTACAGATAAATAAAATCTTAGCCTGGTTAAATAATTGGTCTAAATTAACTTGTAAGCTGTTGAGCAGGATTTGAACAAAAAATCATGCTTTTGTCTTTCCAATATCTTCCTGCAGGTAAAAACAAGGTTTGGTACCAGAAAAAAGAAAGAGCAATATATAAGCATGGGTCAGTTTGGAAATACTATCTTTAAAAAAAAAGCTGAAAAATGCAGGTTGATGGTTGAGTCACAGTATAGAGCAGTCACTTACAAAATACTAGTTGTAAAGCCTTTTGTCCATATTCTATAAAATCAAAAATATGTTCTTTATAAGATAAGTATTTATTACAGAATTAAGAAGCCTGAAAGTAGAAAAGTGTCTTGTGAACTGAAATGAGAAAAGGCAAGTCTGTTATTGATTCTTCACTCTTGGAATCTCATTAGCTATCAGAATGAACTTGATGGCTTCCAACAAGCAAACAACCCTTCCCCTCCCCCTCCAGTCTAAGCTGTTAAGCTGCCTGAAGCCACCAAATACAGATTAGTCTGAAATGCACTTATTGTTCCTGCTGGAAGTAGTTAAAAAAATCAGCCTCACATACAAGTATTCTTTTTCTCTTTCCTTCAGGCTGCTAAAGGATGCACAGAATGAAACTTATTTTAAAAGCTGGTATCAGAAGCTGTTGGCTGCTGTCCAATTCTGTGCGGGAAAAGCCTTAAGTGATGAGTTTTCCAAGGAGAAGAAACTTATCAAAATTCTAGGGGACATCGGTGAAAAAGTCAAGTCTTCCATTGACCCTCAAAGACAGGTTTGTTGAAAGATCGATCTTCATATAGTGAAGTTGTTTTTCCAAATCTTCAATTAAGTTTGAAATTCCTTCACTAAACAAATTTCTTGACTACATTTAGCTATAAGATATAACTTTAAATTTTATCAAGTATTTATTTTCAATTTACAAACTAATGATTAATGTCTATCATCAGGATGTAGGTTTATATAAGTGTGTGTGTGTGTGTGTGTGTGTGTGTGTGTGTAGCCATGTAGCACACAAAGTGTACCTAACAAGAAAAGCTCAACTTAAAGGCCATTTGCCATTTGCCTAAAAGACCAGATAAAATAATCTCCAAAAATTTCGATAAAACTCTGGCTCAGGGGAGAAGTCTGAGGGGCATTTTAGGGGTACCTTTGTTCAAAGTACAGCATCTAGGTCTAGATTTTTCTAACACTGCACTCACCAAATCTACATATTTTTGCCAAACAAATAAAATAAATGAAATGAAACAAATCAATAGTGGAATGAAGAGTAACATTTTTACTAAGCTTTGGATGACAGTCAAAATATTGTGCCTCTTTCATCACTGATTATAGTAATGGACCTGGCAATTCTTTTTCTTGATCTAATGGAAGAATATTTGCTCTATTTAAATGTCTGCATTATTAGTTCCTTTTTCATTGATATAGACCATTAAGTAAATTCTCTGCGATTCAACATTCCAGGTGCAGTAAGGTAGTGGACATACATTCATTGTATTTAAGAACATCTGAATAACAACTGAGTATGTCCTACAGACTCACAGTTAAGGATAAAAAGAGGTTTAAAACATAAATGTAGTCCTCAAGGGAGTTCATACATTTCCTCCACCCACTGTCTAAAATCAATGAGAGTTTTCAACAAAATGATAGGAAAATAGTAACAAGTAATGTCCCTGAAATCTTTCCCAGGCCAAGATTTTTCTTCCCAGAAGTCATTTTGTTTAGTGAAATGCCAGAAATGACTCTACTTCACCTACCTAGGAAAAATGGAAAATGAAGCGCTTAAGCATAGTATTTATTTTTAAATAGGGACATATATAGACTTTTGATACAAGGAAGAGGCTTAAGGCATGTAACTTGATGAGCAATATAATAACTTTATTATTGCTATATTACTACAAATTATTATTTTCTAGTGCTATACAAAAAAATTGTCTAGTGTTGGACAATTTATTGTACACTAGAAAATTTATAAAATGGGTTTATAGGTTTGGTTTTTATCCATGTTTCAAAACCCCTCACATATTTAATAAGTTTATTACTGGTTGTCTTTTTACCATTTGCACCAAGTTGCAAAGTAGTATTGGCATTACTGTCTCCAATAGCTAGTAAGTTGACTGACTGCTTTTGTGATAACACTTCTTCAAATGAAAATAGACAGAGAAAAAGAAAGAGAGGGAGAAACATTTATAATTTCTCATAATTTGTTACTGGTAGATATATTTTTCTATTTTTTTTCTTTTTAAAAAAAAAAGCACTAATTAAGTCTACTGTGCAAAGAGAGATGAGATTCTCAGGCAAATCTAGGACAGACAGAAGGAGGACAGACAGAAACAATGCCTCAGAGGAATTGTGTCTCAATTCCACCTTGCTCTGAATTCTGGGAGAAGATCCTATTATTTGTCAATGAGCCAGAAGTAAGAGCTGATAAACTCGTGACAATTAAGTAAACATTATTAATCTGATGTCCTTATTTTAAGAATTGGGTTTAAAGAATTTTCAAATGCAGGCTAAAGGAGTTTTAAATGAATTATTACTGCTTTTCCTTTCCTTTTGTCAGAGAAGGTGGTGTTAGGGTGTCAGACCTCTCATACACACAAAGCACTATGGAAAGGAGTGAATCAAGTATCAGCAATATACTCATGGGTGCTGAGTAATTTATTTGTTCTTAGAAATTATTGTTTCTGATTGTGTTATCAGCAATTACCATTTTTTGTCACTGTTGCTCCTCATATGAATATTTTTCTAAAATGTACAATTCCTACTAAGCATACATCTTGAGGGTTACAAACTAAAGATTTCAGGGAATTGTCAGAAATGGAGCACATTGATGATTACTTAAAGCAGGAATTACAAATTGGTGGGCCACAGGTCAAGTCGAACACATGGTGTTTTGTTTGAAGAGTACAGTGCTTTGTTCTAGTTTAGTTTTTAATTGAATTTAAAATCCCTGAGAAAGGGCATGCACTCTTTAGTTCCCTATTTTCCCCAACACTCCCTTTTGTCTTTAGCCTACTACCTCCTCATATGTCATTACATCACCTAGCTGACCCCAAAGCATCCAAGTTTGCAACCCTTGCGTTAAAGGTTATTTAATCAATAGAAGAAAATTATAACTTGAAGGAAAAGTCAAGTTCTTTTCAGTTTCTTAAATGCTTTTTCTAATGATTTTTCACAGGAGGTACTGAAGAAAGAGATTGGTAGATTAGAAGAATTTTTTCAGTATATTAATACCTGCCACCTTCCTCTGAACCCTGCCCTATGCATAAAAGGGATTGATCGTGATGTAAGTTATTCAGTAGATGAATTGAATGTTTTTGTTTTGTATTGCTTAGTTCACTGTATATTTTTGAAATGGAAAAAGCAATTTATAAATTTATATTGCAATTATTTCTTTTAAAAAGTGACTTAATTTCATTGAAACTGTGTTCCATTTGATGCACTGTGGCCAGTTCGGATCACATTGACATCACATTTGTTGGTTTAGAAACAAGTTATCCATGAGTTCAGTGGGGGGGAAAAAAAAGATTCTTCTCACTGAATTGATTTCTCAATTTATTCAAAACTGGTTGATTTGCTGACCCCATGCAGACTGGTTTTAATTTCATGCTTATTTATATTATGTGCATACCATGCTTAGTACAGTAGTGTATCATTAGCTATGACACCTCAAACTTGATTCAAGTTAAAATTTATTGATGCTCATGTGTCAGTGTGCCATTTAATATATTTTGTGATATTTAACCTGGAAAGCCCTTCCTGGCGTTGTGATGTTCACAGACTCTTTCTCTTCCTACACATCTGTCAGACAACTTTCTCTGACTTAGAATCATTCTTTCTTCTCTGTTCGCCGTGAGTTTTATTATCTTCTTCCACAAAGATCCAAGAGTAGAAGACACTAATAGAGAAAGGGATTGAGAAGTGAAATTAGAAGTAAAGAGGTTAGTCATGCATCCATAATAAATATTGTATAACTAAAGTCATAAGACATCAAGAAATCAAATCCACTAATCAGCAAAAAAAATTAGACAATTTTAGTGCAAATATAAAATTTGTACTAAAACTTTGATACCATCACCTTTGCAACTTTGCTGCTATAAAGACATTCTATAAATTTTCCATACAAATTGTTTAAAGAACAGAATGATTTTTTTTCTTTTAAAATTATATCTGAGTTTTGACTGTGTGGGTCTTAGGGATATGGTACAACTTGGCTTTAATGGGTGGTGTTGTGGATGCCCAAGAGAGCTGACTGAGCCAGGAGTTAACCACCTAGGAGTCACTAAACCTAGCAGTGTGACTGAAACCACACTGCTTTCCACACTGAAGCCTGTGGTGCTCTCCCTGAGGCTGAAAAGTACTCCAAGGAGAGCCACCTCTTTGCCCCATTTGTTCTGACAGCTATGACCAGGGGGCTGGACACCGATGGCACCTATGGGTATGGCAATGAACAAGGCAGACATGACCAGGTAACAACTGAAGATTGGATGAATGTGGCGAAGTTCCAATCAAAGCCTATATGTGGTTGGCCATCAGAAGATCCTTACCGGAAATAACTATGAGTGTAATGAGTATGATAAGATCTCAGGCAGACTTCTCAGCCAATGACTTGTCTGAGAATCCACTGAGGGGAGAAAACTTATAAATGGACCCAGTATGGGAAGTCCTGTTATCACTATTCTCATCTAATTCAATAGCAGATATATTATAGTTCATAGAAACCCTATAAATAAATGTGATGGGTGTGTAAAAGCCTTCATTCAGAGTTGCCTACTCCTGACCATCAGAAAAACCATACTGAGGAGAAGGCTTATGCAGGTAATGAGTATATTAGGTCTTCCTTTAGTGTCAAATCCTTGTCCAAAATCAAGTAGTTCAAACAGGAGATAAACTTTGCAGTTCATATGAGTGCGGGAATGCTCTCTATCCTAACAGAAATCCATTTGAAAGCCACACTGAGAAGACTTATGAATATAATGAGCATAGTAATACCCTCAGTAAGAGCAAAGTCTCATTTGACATTTGACTTCTCTGACTCCAGACTGGGGAAAAAGCACATAGGCAGTGTGGAAAAACCTTCATTAGAGCTCTCAACTTATTGGCTATGAGCAAATTTATACTAAAGAAAAATCTTTTGAATTAAGTGAGGCAAGGCATTCAAACTGTGTAAGTGTCCTACTCTATGTCACAGACTTCACACAGACAAAAAGCCGTTTAATGTGGAAATATATAATCAAGACACACGTCATTATATATCAGATATTCACAGTAGTGAGAAAGCCTATGAATGTAACAAGCATGGGAGGGCCCTCGGTTATAGTGCCAGACTTATGGTACATCAAAGAGCCCATTCTGGGGAGAAATATTATATCTGCAATAATTGTAGGGAAGCCATTAGTGGCAGTTATCAGCTTATAGGGCTTCAGAGTAGTCACACAAATGTAGTTAAGTATGAACTACATGGAGAAGCCCTCAGCCCTGGTTCAATACGTTTCTTAAAGCATTGCATTTTTTTTTAAAGATTTGTTTATTTATTTATACAAGCAGTGGGTACAGTCAGAAGCGTGGGAGGGTGAGAGAATTCACCAGAGCCAGAGTGGGAAACAGAACAGGCAGACCGATGAAATACACTGCTGAGGGGAGCAGCGGGTGGCAGGAGAGATCTGCGCGCCATGTGGGACCCTGGCTGGTGGCCGGGGATCGAACCAGCGCTTAACCGCTGCGCCACTAGAGGAGGCCCTTAAAGCATGGCATTTTAAGGCAGTTGGCGGGTCTTAGGTTTGAGTTAAGCACTCTTCATGAGAAGAATTCTCACACTTGTCTCTTTTCGGACTCAATAATTATAATACGGACTTCCTTTTTTGTCACTAAGGAGTGGACCAGATTGGAGAATGGGAGTAACTTAATACAATCCTTCTCCACTATGGGGAAAGTAAGGACCAGATTTCTTTTTTACTTTTCCTTTAAAAAAATATTTAAAATCTGTTTCATTAGTGTGTACTTCTCAAGAACTGATGTCATATCTTCCTTTCTCTACTCCTGCTCTCCTGTCTCACCATTCACATAGAATCATCCTCTAAGATTCTGATTCATTCTTTCCAGTTCCTTGCTATGACCCTCCCATTCCACTTTTAGCTTCTATTCTAACCTTTGCTTGCCTTTCCCCACATATAGAAGACAAAAACTTGGGCCTCCCCGGTGGCGCAGAGGGTTGAGCACAATGCTGTGAGGCTCTGCAGTGCGGGTTCGATCCCGGGTGGCGAGAATCACACATGGCACAGCAGACCTCTCATGTCTCGCCTGCCTCGCCTGCCTCGCCTGCTGCTCCCCTCAGCAGTGTATTTCGGTCATCTACCTGCTCTGCTCCCTGCTCTGACTCTGGTTAATCCTCTCACCCACCCGCACCTCTGGCCTGTACCCAAGCTCTTGTACAAAAATAAATACATCTTAAAAAAAAAAAAAAAGACAGGGCCCCCGCTGGTGGCGCAGCGGTTGAGCACTGGGCTGCGATACTGCCTGAAACCTCTGCCGGCAAGGATCCCACATGGCGCAACAGACCTCTCCTGCTGCACCCGCTGCTCCCCTCAGCAGTTACTGCTCCCCTCAATGTCACTCTGCCTGTTCTGCTCCCCTCTCTGGCTCTGGTGAATTCTCTCGCCCTCCCGCACTTCTGACTGTACCCAGTGCTTGTATAAATAAATAAATAAATCTTTAAAAAAAAAAAAAAAAGACAAAAACTTTTCTTCTACATGCTTGCTAATGGTAAGTTTCTTATATGCTAAATCCAGCTCATCTCTGAGACTTTTCTTCTTCAAATGCTTCTTCACTCAACTGTGATAAACTGCCTTGTAAATGATTCTCAACTCAATGCTTATGTATATGCAGTCATACTAACACTTTGTTGGCTCTTTGAGAATGGATATGGTATCTCTTTCTGTTAGCATATGGATAATGGTTTGTGTAGACTAGTAGAATATATAATATTTTGAGCTGACTCTCAAAAATATATTACTCGTAAAAAATAAAATATGAAACAATGAAGGCAAAATATCTCTGATATGGTTAAGAAGAGGCTAAGCCTTGCCTTCAGCTTCCATTTGCCCTTAGTTTCTTTCTTTGACGTGGACTGTCTCAAGATGCCCAGAATTAAATGAGCAGAGTTTGAAAAACACTGATATAGACTCATTTCTGATTTACTACAGGACTTCCTAATTCAATACCAAGACAGAAAAGCTTAAGTTTCCTGACTGCTACTTGAACAAGAATGTGTAACTTAATTAACAACCTTACCCATTTCCTGTTGAACTCAAATTGATTCAGTAAACTCGGGTTTCTTTTTTGCTTAGGGATTAGATTAGAATTATATTGATAGGATAAATTAAGAAAAAGATCCTTTCTTCTCAGCTTCTATCTATTTCAGACTTCTCAGAAATAAAGATATTGAAATTGATCTTTCAATATATATTGATGTCATATTTTACTAAGTTGACAAATTGAAAGTATCATCTTTTTTTTTTCCTTTTTTAGTATTGATTTATATTTTCACTGTCTACATGAACTCTTTACTAGCCTAAAGACATGCAACCATTTAACACTCAAACAATTATAAGGACATAAAAGGGAAATCAAAACAAGGAAAAACCTAATAGAAAGTAGTCAATATTGTAAAGATGAAAATGCAAAATGTAATTGAAAGAAATTATCAGAAAATAAATGTTGTACTGTATTTGTAAACATAAGCAAATACTCATTAACAAAAAGAAGAAAAGAACACACTAACTTTCCAAAGTACTTGATTAGTTTACATACTGTAAAAGACATTTTATACTCATTAAATTAATATAGTCATACATTCATTAGCTCATATATCGATTACAAAAATGTGTAGGGGTTATTATCTCATGGCAGAGCATGAGATAATAAGAGACATGTTAAGGTAAGATAATGAGACATGTTAAGGAATTTGCCCATGCTTCCTTAAAGTATGCTAGTCAGCAGACATAATGAAAAGAATACAATTCTTTCAATAACAATTTTATTTTTATATTTTTTATACTTGATCTTAGCCAAAATGCTGAGAAGCAAATTTTATATTTTTTAAAGATTTTATTTACTTTTGCATAAAACTGGCAGGGCAGAGGTGCAGTGGGTGAGAGGATTTACCAGAGACAGAGTGGGGAGCTACTGAAATACACTGCTAAGGGGAGCAGGAGGCAAGACAGGAGAGGTCTGTTGTGCCATGTGGGTCCAGCTCCCTGGCCAGGGATCCACTCAGGTCATCAAAGTGGGCCTTCATGGTGGTAGCACTGAAACCTAACCCCTTGGCCACCAGGGAGGCCAATAATTTTATTTTTACATACTAATCAACTAGAATAAACACAATACCTACATATTGCTTAGTTTATTTAAACTTTGAATGTCACTATATACTGTTCAGTAAGGGGGAAAAAAGTAAAGCTAGGTTTGCCAGAAAGCTAGGTTTGCAGTTTCTAAATTAAAGGCTTTGGTTGAGAGATTGAAGTTTTTCTTAGAAAATACGTTTCTTTGTTCCAAAGTGTAAAATGTATTCATATGTGTTACATTTCTCATATAACATCCTGCAAGGGACCATGATTTCAGGGAAATTGTTCAGTTTGTTTTTTTCTGCTCACTGTTTTCCTCTTCTCTTCCTATAGGCATGTTCATATTTTACATCCAATGCTCTGCCATTGAAGATAACTTTCATCAATGCTAATCCAATGGGCAAAAACATCAGTGTTATTTTTAAGGTATAGTAACACTCCTAAAACATCAGAGTGAGTCCATAGGTAGATCTATTGATTGATTACACTTGAGAAGAAATTATTAGAGCCATTTTCCTCTGGCAACAACACAGAGGATTTCAATTATTTTAGATTCTGCATTTTTACAGAATTATAAAACATGCCAAACCATCACTGGCAATAAATCAACCATTGCTGCCTTAAAGCCAGTGAACACTCCCTGCAAAACTTAAGAAAATATGTTTTAATAAATGTAATTATATAATCATTAATGAGTAGACAAAAAGTAGATGGTGGTGAGCCCCTAGGGTAAGATTTTTTTTTGACCTAGATATTAATTAGAATCAAAGTTAGTTGACATTTAAATGATATACATTAATTTAACATAAAATTCTCATCTGCAAGAACTTGATTGTTTTAATAATTTGGGTTGTTCTCTTCTTCAGAAATAAAAAAAATTACATGTGGGCCATTTCAGTCTCTATCATGAAAGTAGAAAGATAATGATTAGCACACCTTACTTTTACTCTGACCTGTGAAACCTTAAAGCGTTACTTGTGCTATGATACTACATTTTTGGTGAAGAAAAAAACCCCACAAAAATCTTATCTTGGTATAACTTTTCACATAATTTAGAAAGCATTTTAAAGCCAAACCACTTGTAAGTTTGAAAACATAGAACTTCCCCCTCTTTGGACATATTCCATCTTCTTCACCTATGCTGGAAAACTACCCCTTTCTTATTTCTTAGTACTTACTATGAAAACCTTTTAACTGCTTTCATAAAAGAAGCCAGTGATTCAGAGTCTTGTGAATCATGTGTGTGGTCTTATATACCTAGTCAAGAAGCTCTTGGTAGTCTAACTACGTATCAGGGCATACATTTATAGCACACCAGACAATATTTCACTTAGGAGGAGATCTCTTTAAGCTGAGTTGGAAATCTGGATAAACATTTGTTCAGCCTCTGTTCTCTACACTTTCGTCTAAGACAATGACATGGATAATAAATTGAAAGAGTCCTTTTTTTTTTTTTTTAAAGATTTATTTATTTATTTATACAGGCACTGGGTACAGTCAGAAGCGTGGGAGGGTGAGAGAATTCACCAGAGCCAGAGCGGGGAACAGAACAGGCAGACTGACGAAGAAATACACTGCTGAGGGGAGCAGTGGCCCCTGCGGCAGGAGAGGTCTGTCGCATCATGTGGGACCCCCGCCGGGGGCTGGGGATTGAACCAGCACTGCAGAGGCTGCGGGCAGCTTCGCAGCCCAGCACTCAACCACTGTGCCACCAGGGAAGGCCCTAAATTGAGAGTCTTATCAGAGAACAAGATTATAAGCAGCTTCTGACTTAATGGCCAAAACTCTGTAATCATTTCAAGAACAATTCTCATTTTCTTTGGTCATCTATCAGAAACACAAGGTACTCTTGTGCTAATAGAACAATTGAGACCATCCTCAGTCATGCTGGAAAATCTTTCAATAAAAGAAATGACATGCACCATATTTGAAAGCTTTTAACAGAATTCAAGAAAAACCCAGAAATTGTAATTTTTTTTTAAATAGGCTGGAGATGATCTTCGTCAGGATATGCTTGTTCTACAGATTGTTCAAGTGATGGACAATATTTGGCTGCAAGAGGGCCTGGACATGCAAATGATCATTTATAGATGTCTATCCACAGGAAAAGGCCAAGGTCAGTATACAGCAAAGAGTGGGTTTACTTACATTTCTTATCTCATACATTTACTGGTCATAGATTTTAGTTTAAGCTATAAATTAGGAAATCCATAGTACTATATATAGTCATTCTTTAAAAAAAAAAAGAATTATTTTCAAAAAGATAAGACAAAATAATTTATGAAATATGAAATATCCTTTTAGATCTTAATTAGGATTCAAATTCCAAATGTTAACTGTGATGTTCTTTTGTGTGTCTTTTTGTTTTTGTTGTTAATATTTAATTACATTAAGCAACTATTTTCTCTTTTTTTCTACCATACTAATAGAAAATCTACTCATTCCAAAAATATAGTTGTTGCCTAATAACACAAAATTTACAAAGTCTAAACCTGCATTTACTTTCTAAAAGATTTTTGAATAAAGTATAAGATCAACAGTCAATAATGACCACACATGTACACTTAGACTATATTTCAGCAATTATATGTCTTTGTAAAAGCCAAGACATTACTATGGAAATAGAATTACATTTATACACATTTACAATGACAACAATGTCTATAATCCACACAAATTATTATCAAAACATAAAAGATGTCTTTAATTATAATCATGCTAATTGAAGAGGATATCTGATAATTTTTTTTACATGTGGTATTACCACTAGCAGTTTCAATAAATTTATTGAGATATATATATATACCAATATACATATATATACAACTATATATATATATATATATATATATCTCAGATACATGTACATAAACAAATGGATTTAAAAGTAAACCAAAGAACAGGAATATTGGACCAGGGGCCTAGACAATATGGTTTTTGGGTTTTGTTTTGTTTTTGTGAGTCAGAGAGACCTATAATTAAGTCCATCATCACAAAAGAAAAGCTGTCCTTTCTTGGACCCCCAGTTGCTGAGGTCCTACCAGTAGCCTCAGTACTCTGGCCAATTGTGACAAGAGATTTATAAACTAAGCATGGAAGCAAGCACCTCTTAGCTTAACTTGCCACTTAATACTCCAGGATGACTCTATTACAAGTCATACTAACCAATTATTTTGATTCTGATATTAAGGCTCTTGCTTCCATACCAAGTGGCCCACCCCTGAATCCTTTCTAAGCTCTAGTTCCTAAGTCTTTTATCATCATTACTCCGAGATCATTATTCCTTGAGTTAGACGCTCCCTTTCCTCCCATAAGTGACCTAGTTCTTTCATACCCTGATGTGTTGAAAGAGTAAAGCTAACGCTCAGATGAGCCAAGCTGAACACTTGATATCAAATGGATCTCCTTTTCTTTAGAAACTGAATATAACACAGACCTTAACGAAATTCTTCAATTCCATCTACTCATTTTTCAGTTTATAGTCACAGCATGTAACCAAGGCTAAATCTTTTAAAGTTAATAAAATGATTCAGCAAAAGTGATTGTAAATTTGCCCAGAGTTGCAGATGTCAAAGGATAAGCAAGTTATTGCCCTCCCAACCCCCATTTACAACCTTCTATAGTTATATAAGATTTCAGAGATATTTTTATATTAGCAAAAACTTCTTCAAGAAAAAAGAAAATGTGATTGTTAAGAGAGCATGTTCCAGGGCTTACTGAATATCTCTGTTCTGCAAAAAATGTCACAGAGTGAGGTAGGGAATAATAAAATGAACTAAACAGAGTTGCTACCCTTATGGAGAGTATAGTCCAGGCCTGAAGTTTATTGACTATCAACATTATTGTTGTTTTTTTTTAAAAAAAAAAAGATCCATTTATTTATTTATTTATACAAGCACTGGGTACAGTCAAAAGCGCGGGAGGGTGAGAGAATTCACCAGAGCCAGAGCGGAGAGCAGAGCAGGCAGTACACTGCTGAGGGGAGCAGCGGGCGGCAGGAGAGGTCTTTGCACCATGTGGGACCCTCGCCAGGGGCCGGGGATTGAACTGGCGCTGCAGAGGCTACGGACAGCTTTGCAACCCAACGCTCAACCGCTGCGCCACCGGGGAGGCCCTCAACATTATTGTTGATGATGATTTTCAAAACCACTTTGTATATGATGTTATAGGGACTTTGGGAGAGGCTATGAGGGGAAATAAAAAATATTTAAGATTTTTTTAATTTCTGATTTTCAAACTCAGATGAGCATTAAAAATTCTTAGGAGAACTGGAGCAGCAGATGGAAGTAAGCCTCTCCAGGTTAAATAACTCAGGTTCTACTCTGGGGAAGGCTTTGAGTAATGGTAATGGCAAATATTGCTCAGGTGTTTCTTATGCACCCCTGTTTGAGGGCCACTTCCTTATACTGAAAAGTTTTGTCCCTTAAGAACCTTGCTACTTTAAGTGTGACTCCTGAACTAGCAGCATAGAAATGACATAGAAATGCACTTCACTAGAAATGCAGACTCTCATATCCTGCCCCTACTGTACTGAATAAGAGCCTTCATCTTAACAATATCCCCCAAGTGGTAGATATGTAGGTGCAACTCTGCATTAGAGGAATATAAGAATGGAATTACCTGTTACTCAATAAACACAGAATTCTGTTAGAAGTTTTTAAAAGGTGTATGCTACATACTAGCTTAAACTGGATAAAAATGTAATTTATGGTTTTTAATTAGTGGGCAGAATTTAGTCACCATGTTGTTATAAATTAGGTGAAAGATTTTCTGGGTTGTCAGCAATGCAAGACTATGATAAATTGCTTGGGATTTAACAAAGATTAACTCCCTGAAGTCAAAATGTGGTCTGAAAAGTAACTGGCATGGCTATAGCACAGTGTCTAATGGTGCAGTAATTCAAGTCCCAATTTTGGGCATGGGCAGATGTGAGGTGGCAATGAACAGTCAGGAAACAGGTAAAAGGTGTTCTTCTAAGAAAGTATTAAATGGAAGAGCTGGAAAAGTGAGGGAAAATCAGGTTTAGAAAAAGGAAGCATCTATTGACACTAAACGTGAGGTTTCACATTTGCTATCTCACACATAGCACATTAAAAAAATAAAAATAAATAAACTGCACAAGGATCCAAGCACAGTTTGGAGAAGTAGGAGAAGTACTGTGATATTAAGAATACACTCAGGACTTATCTCTGGCATGTGAAGTGACTTACTGAGCCAGCAATGCAGATGCTTATTATCACAACCAGGCTACTGGATATTGAGAGATTAAGGCTACAGCCCACTGCCACTGACTAAGTCCAGCATATACATGTGTTTCATTTACCATCACTCAGATCTGCTTGTTCTTGTTTAAGGTAGATCATGAAATAGTCAATTTTTTTTAATATATCCTCTTTTATTTTTTTTTATTTTTTATAATTTTTTTATTTTTTACATCATTGTTCATTTTTAAACAATATTTGCTCCCCCCACCCCCTCAGGTGTAGTCCCTATAGAATTTCCTTCCCCAATACACCTGTGCATCATCACCTCAGTCCCCTGTGCTCCTCCCTCCCTCCCTCTGATCCCTCTCCCTCCTCCTCCCCTGCAGCATGTCTCTGATTTATAATTGTCTGTTTTTGCTTTTTTGGGTTTTGTACCATTATTATTTTTTTACACTGATGTCTTATTTGGTTCCCCTATATTCCTGCTTTAAGTGAAAGCTTTATAATCAGGGAAATGCATATCAAAACCAAATTGAGATACCACCTTACATCAGTAAGAATGGCACATATCAAAAAAAAAAAAAAAACTAGCAACAACAAATGTTGGCGAGTATGTGGTGAAAAAGAACTCTCCTACATTGCTGGTGGAAGTGCAAACTGGTCCAACCACCATGGAAAGCTGTGTGAAGGTTCCTCAGTCTACTAAAAATGGAGCTACCATATGACCCAGAAATAGTCAATTTAAAAATTCAACCACATCTCTTTTCATATGATTATGTTTCTATGCCTGATCCCTTTGGACATTTATGTTTTCAGCTCTCAGAATTCTCAAGATTGTGGAAATTCTAGACTTTAGTTTCTTCCAATGACTTTATTCATAGAACTGTACTTTACAAGTTTGGGGAAGTTTTATACAATGGATTTAAGTTGCTGACCTGGACAGCATAAAAATCAGAAGGCCTGAAAATATTTACATTCCAATAAATTTGGAAACACAACGAAAAGAAGTCTTGGTAGTTATAATATGGCCAGTGTTGGAAAGGCCCTCTTGAAGTGCCATCAAAAAGTGCTACCGGGCCTCCCTGGTGGCCCAGGGGTGAAAGATAGCACCATCAAGCTATCCCCAGCCTCTGCAGCAGGAGTTTGATCCCCTGTAACCAGAAAGGAAAGCCCACGGCACAGCAGACCTCTCTTGCCTCTCCTGCTGCTCCCCTCAGCATTGTATTTCAGTAGATCTACATGTTCTGCTCCCCTCTCTCACCCCCCGCACCGCTGGCCTGTACCCCAGTTCTTATATGCATAAATAAATCTTTAACAACACCGAGTTATTCTGTTCACTCCCAGAAATAAAATATTAACAGTGAAGGTTTGGTTAACTTGAACATTGATTTCTTAGATGTTTTTTAAAGTATTTGTTATGGATATTGTATTTGGGTAACTTACATCATAAAGATGTTTCTTATATAAGCTTGAAAGTCCTCCCCAAAACTGTAGGTGAATGTGTCAGTCAAATGCTAATTAACCCATTTACTCTATTGACTCTGTGGGGCTGCTGTCAGATCTAGGTTGGTTTGCTACTGTAGTTCTAGAAAAAATATTAAAGATGCTTCTAATAGCTATGATCCAAACATAACAAGTAGTCACATTGCTCCACAAGGTTTAGGAAACATTAGAATGAAGACCATCAATTAAAACTCCTTCAGGTAAGAAGGTCTGGAAATGAAAAGGTTAACCCAAGTAGTGGCACTGTTGTTACCCAGATCAAGCTGTATTTCCTAAGTATGCCTCATTCTGCAAAGAAAGATTTCCATAATCTTTTTTCTATCAATCAGGATTGGTGGAGATGGTGCCAGATGCTGTTACCCTAGCAAAGATCCATCGCCATTCTGGACTGATTGGACCATTGAAAGAAAATACAATCAAAAAGTGGTTCAGTCACCACAACCACTTAAAGGTGGATTATGAAAAGGTTTGTACTGTTGGAGCCTATTTTAAATAATGTGCTTAAATAATAATATGATCTGGTTCATTAAATATTCTTATTTATGAAGATATACTATGAGAAAATACACCTGGAGTTCTAATTCACTTAGTCATCAGTCTGATAATAATAACTCAGTTTAAATGGTATATTAACTATATACAAATTTCTAAAAAATTGATTTTCCTTCTGGGTGAAATTCTGGGCTCTTTATTCTTATCTCTTTGTTTAGCTGACTTCATTACAGGAATCTCACCTGAGATGATGCTCCTTAAAACTACCTCTTTCAAGTTACCTCACCTGTTTGTTCATAATCTCCAATTTATATAAATATTTCTTGTTCCTTTGCAATACATTTCTTCTATCATGCTCTACTTTTTCATGCCTGCCTCTTTCAATATTTGCATAATGCATATAAAGTTCATATATATATATTTATGGCAATTATATGAGATTTACGAGATTATCTTAAAATCACCTTTTTAGTCATTCTGCAAATTATAATGAGTTATATTGTTTGAGGTATTTCCACATACATTTATTCTTCACAGCCACCACATGAAAGACATATTTGATCATCTTTATAAATGAAGAAAATCTAGAAGGACAAATTGAGTTGCTCAGGCACCTGGATCTCAGGTGTCTTGACATTTAGCACAGTCACATAAATTCCCACTGCAGCCAGTCAGCCACATCATGCCAGGAGACTCATAACCAGGGCCCAATCAATCAATCATGGTTACACAGTGGTTATACTTAAGTTTCATCGATGATGAAAACATTATATACAGAGGAGACCATTTTGAAAACAAGCATAATTCTGGCAAGAAACCTCTGCTTTATAAATATATGGCACAGTTGTCTTAGTGGTGACCTGCTACCTGACAGCTTCTCCATTCACACAGTATTCACTGATAATACACACTATAGTAAAACACCTTTGGGCATCCAACTATATCACTTATTTGTAAGGATAAATGAGAAACTCGATGACTATCTCAATATAGCTTTTCCTTTGTACACAAAATTCAAATATTCAAAAATTGAGATCTTTATTTTCCCTGAAGCTAGACTCATTAGGCCATATTTATTGTTTTACCTTGAAAAAAAAGATTCAGTATTGTGTATTTGTAGGATTCCTTGCTAGTAAAACTATGAAAATAAATTCCAACCAAATGAGATATTTCCCCCAATTTCAATAAGAATAGAATATTCGCCTACTAGACTAGGATCAATTGCTTTATGTTCTCCTGCAGCATATAAGAAACATATTTATCCATATCCTTCTCTCCATTGATATACAGAGGTTGCTTTTGATTATGCAATTTTGTTTTTTAATCATACTTTTTACCATTGACTCTGATGCAAATGTATTTCTTCATTTGTGTGTGTGTGTTATTTTCAACTGATTAGGCCTTGAAGAACTTTTTCTATTCCTGTGCTGGCTGGTGTGTAGTAACGTTCATCTTGGGAGTCTGTGACCGCCACAATGACAATATAATGCTGACAAAGTCAGGCCACATGTTTCATATTGACTTTGGAAAATTCTTGGGCCATGCACAAACATTTGGAGGGATAAAAAGGTCAGTGCACAAATAATGTTTATTATTATAATTAAGGAATGTCCTAGAACACTATATAATGTGTAATGGCATAAAAGCTCAACAGCTGACTTGCTTCCCCTCTTTCAAATCCCTCAAAATAACATAAACCTGATTATATTTAATAAATGAAGGAAAGATTTTTTCAAATGATTATTAATAGAATAAAAAAGATTTTTCAAATTGTAAGTTGACTAAATTGGCGTTCTCCCAGGGTATACTAATCCTGTTCCAGTCTGAATTGTCTGAAGTATAATATTTTTGGGTTTTTTAATAAATCTGAATGAACAATGAGTTATGATTTCATGGTCTCTAGACATCTGCTATATTGCCCGTAACAGTCAACACTCCCTAGTCCACATATCATAAACCCAGCCAATTCTCCCTGGACTGAATTAACCTTGCATCCCTCCAAAAATATTTAGTAAGCACCTACCATTCAAGCCACTTTGGATACAACAGCAATTTTGAGTAAGGCTGGCAGACATTAAAATGTTAACATGAAAAGAAATACTATGAGGAAATGAGTTATTTAGTTTCTTATTAGAAACTGAAACAGAGAAATGGGATAGGAAATGACTGGGGCAGGATGACTATTTTAAAGAGGCTTCTGGAAAAGATGAGAAAGATCTGTGTAAGAGTGAACATCTCATTGACATCTGTGAGTATTGTATTCCAGAAGCAAGAACAGCAGAAGTAATAGCACAAGAAATGGAAATAACCATGGCAGGTTCCAGTGACAATGAAAAGGCTTGGTACCAGGAGGGGGAGGTAATGGTGGGAAGACAATAGGTGGCAAAGGTGAAGAGTTCGGTGGAAGCCAGATTAAGTAGGATACCGAGGACATAGTATGGAGGTTGGCATTTACTTTAAATTCAGGGACAAACCACTGATAGATTTCAATGTATTTCAAAGCCCTCTCATGCTGCCCCGTGAAGTAATGAGGCCAGTTAGGAGGATACTGCAATAATTAGGGCAAGACCTTAAATATAATGAAGTAGAAACTGAGAGACTTAGAACATATATTGGAGTCAGAGTCACAGGATCAACTAATTGATTGGACACTGGCATTGATTAAGGGTTAGGGAAGGGATCCTGGCAAGCAGGAAAAGAAAACATTCAAGGATGACTTCTGGATTTTCAGTCTCAGCAAACAGTTGTATCATTTACTGAAACAGAAAAGACTAGTGGATGAATAGGTTTTGTTTCGTTTTATTTGTGGAAATAAGGAAACCAGAAGTTCAAGATGAAAAATCCCTTCCTTTAAAAAGATACTTCATATTAAAGTAGAAATTCAATCAGACATTTCCAAAAGCTAATTAGCCAGTTTTAGCTAAAACAGCTTCTCAATAGAAGAGGTAATAATGTCTCCTACAGATAATGTCATGAACTTTCACCAGATGATCATGATCTGGTATTAAAATGCCAAGATACATAATATACATAATACATAATATGCAAAATACATAATGTGGTTTAATTCCTGTAAACAGGTATCTCCTATTTTGTAGAGGCATACAAATGGAATTGTTTCACTTTTTATTACTTTCAGTACATAGATGTCCACAATGAATAACCTCAGGAGAGTTACTATATAGTTGTACTTCCTTAAGCATCCACTGAGGATGGTCTGTGTGCCAAGGACCATGAGAAACAAAAAAGTAAATATTGATAGTATCCATTTACCACTTCAGTGGGGTTGCTCTTTCTTTAGAAGGCTGGGAATACAGACCCATAATTACTCTAAAATGTACTAAGTACAGAACTAGAAAGATGTGTGAACTATTCTAACATCTGAAGCAGAGATACCTAGTATATGGAGAACAAATACTAATTAACTACAAATATTAATTTACTCACATAACACTTTTTCCAATAATCCAGTTTCTGAAAAATATAAGGATTAGATTACAATGTTACATCTTTATCTTTTATTTTGCTGTATTGTCCACCAGGAATCCGGATTAACCCTAATTCATTTATTCAGCCAGCAGCTGTATTGACCATAGGAATGGTTAAAAATGAACAGTTCTACAGAAGAAGTTCCAACTGGGGAGGCACAGAAAGTAAAAGACAAGTTACTAAAGACAAGTTTAACAGAGATATATATCAGGGTGTATAGAAAAGATGGAGCCTGATTCGTTTGTTGATGTTACAGTAGCTACTGCAACTTCTATAGCAGGACAATTTAAATTTTTTCCTACGTAAACATAAAAAGTAAATTAAAATGTGCTCCACATGGAGCCTCACTGTTCTTGTTTGCTGAATTAATCATTCAATAATTGTTCCCATTCATAAGTAAGTCCTCAGCAATTCAATAATTATTGATTGGATGAATGACAACCAAGTTGACACTGTCTTCCTTTGAAATGATTGGTTATTGACTACTGGCTGAGGACAACGGCAGTGCTATGATGTATTTAGGTAGCAGTTTGCAAGATTTTATCTCCACAATGACTCTGGTAGGCTCATTAGCTTCTCCTTTGAATTTTTATTATTATTATTATTTTTAATATTTTATTTTATGTAATTCTTACATCATTTTTCATCTTTGTACAATGTATGCATTTTCATTTTGGTTATATTCCCCATACAATTGCACCCCCCCCCCTTATTTTGACTCTAGTTCTTCCTCTCCCCTCCCCTCCCTAATCCCTCCACACCCCCGTAGTGTGTCTCTGGTTTATAATTGCTTGTTGATTTTGATTATTACTTTGCATTGATTAGTCTTTTTCCTGGTCTCTTATTTAGGTTTTCTAAATTCCTGCTATGAGTGAGACTATCCGGTATTTTTCTTTTTCTTTCTGACTTATTTCGCTGAGCATGATCCCTTCTAGCTCCATCCATGTTGCTGCAAACTGCATGTGTTTATCTTTTTTTGATTGCTGAGTAATATTCCATTGTGTCTCCCTGGAATTCTTTCTTGACACTGATACTCCTGCCCTAAGTTTGTTTATGGTTAAATTGAACTATGCCTACTCACTATTACTATGTATTTTTATTTGTAGTTAATATCTAATAATTTTCCTCCAATCCTCTTTCATTTGTTTCTGGAGTTCATTGAATGTTGTTTCCTAAGACAGCTGATTTCTTGCATCCTAGGTTCATTTCTTATTCTAATTAGGTGCTAGATAGACAAAGGACCTTTTATAAATAGGGTATCTATATTCCCCTAGGATAAATGAACATTCTTATTTGTTCTACACTTATTATAGATCTGGATTTAGACAAAAGTCTATCTCCACCTAGCTCTTATGCCATACTAGACCTTAAAAAAACATACTGTATAAAACCAAGTATATAAATCATGCCCTAGGACTATTCTAATCTCCCATAATCTTCCCAACCTACATAGCACTCCAGTAATAACCAAGGATCATACTTAACATACACGCTGCACCTACTGGAAGTACAGAGCACATGTACCCCAGACACATGTGTTTCTTCTATTCTCTACTCCTTAAAAATATGGAGAGGGAAAGCACTTGTATAAATTTTTAATGCTTTCTAAAATATCACTAACTTGTATTAACTAATTTCACTTCATAATTGAATCATTTATATCATTGCTCTACCTCACTTATAGAGTAGTTTCCAATTGCAGATGGGGTATAGGTTGGCAAAAAGAAATATCGCACCTGCATACACACAACACGCACACACACAAACCCCCCTACCTCTGTAACTCTGTAAGTGCAGATTTAGCTCTTAGGCATGGATACAGGAACTTAATGGAAATTAGCACACCAACAGAGCAGAATTAAGTGCAGTATCTCTCAGAATAGATTTTCACTTCATCATTGGTATCCTCAAAAGGAAGCAGCAGAGGTGACATTCTCCTTATAAGTAGAATCTTTAGAAAGAAACTTAATACTTACTGGACTTTTATACCCATGCTTACAGAACATGTCACATTAACCATAAGTATAATTCTGTTTAGGAAATTATAATATTGTGATTTATGTGAAAAATATATTTTGATGATTGCATTTTTCATACATATTGGACTTTGTCCACTCACAGTTCCTGAGTCAACTCAAAACCCTTGGAATTTCCTAAGTGATGAGAATGATCAAGGGTTTTTGTTATTGAATGAGGAAACTTTTAGATGTACCTAAGGAAAACCAACTATGTGAGCAGAAGTTTGAAACTTTCAGTCCTACCCTTCACCAGTGAGGGGAGAAGGCCTAGAAATTGATATCAATCACCAATGACCAATGATTCAATCAAATGTATCCATATAGCAAAGCCCTTTAAAGAGCCAAAGGATGGAGTTCAGAGAATTTCATGTTGGAATTGAGTGCAGGAATCAGTGTAGAAATGCCACATCTCATTTAGAGTGCATGCTTGGGTGTTCCTGAACCATTCCTCTGAATTCAATTTTGCAAAATCTGGAAAGTCTATCTTGATATACAGACCAAATCTGAAGCTCCTATATGCAATCTAACTTTGAAAGGGGAAAAAAAAATCACATCTCAGTTACAGATACAAAGGATTTCACATCTGTGCATAAAAAAAAAATTCCTTCTTACTGGTTTTAATTATGAGATTAAATAAAGAGGATTTATACTAGCAAATTAAATCATAGGATAATTGAGGTCCATTATTACTTAATGATTCTCCAGAATTTGGCTAATCCCTACAATGGAAACAATGAGGAATTTCACCAACTTTCTCAAACCAATTGATTTCTTTTTTGAAGTATTGCTTAATTATTATCTTCACTTTTTAATTTTTTTCCTCACAAAGAATCAAATTAAAGTGGATGACAAATTTTGCACTCACAATTCTTCACTCAAAGTTTCCCCCTAACAATTATTTCCTTATAGTAATTTTTTCATTACATAAAAGATATTATTGCAATAAACTCTGAACTTCAACTCAATAATTCCTTCATGGTGACTTTCTCTTATGGTGTAGGATAAATTAAGGAAGGCCTTTATTGGTGATGTTTATTGCTCTACTAAATCATTGGCTCTCACTTTTATTTTTTACGCTAAGACTATATTTCTGCAGCCTATGTGGTCTTTTTTCACCTTGGAAATGCTGGACTTGCATAAAATCTTTCTTGCAGCTTTTTTTCTAGATAATTTTAGAGGTAGTATGAGTAGTGATTAAGGTCAGATACCCTGGAAATGGACTCTGTGTGTGTGTGTTCAAAATCCTATACAATTATATGCTATAGTGTGACCTCAGCACCTACTAAGAGTGCCTGACATTCAATATTGGTTGATTGAAGGATCACTCCAAAAATACCATGAAATTTACATCTCTTGAGCTGAGAAAGTTCAATAATTTTGAAGACAAAATCTTTAAGATTTTGCAACATTGAATTATTCTAACTGGAACTTCACCGAGGAATTTTTACCTAGTGGTCACTCTACATGGGAGAGATTTAGAGGATGAGACTCATAATTTGATACATACCACCTCCTACCTATCAGGATAGCTCCTGTCAGAAAACAGAACAAGTGTAGGCAAGGATGTGGAGAATCTCCGTGTACTCTTAGTGGGAGAGAGAAATGATATAGCTGTGTGGAAAACAGTATGGCAGTTCCTCAAAATATTAACGATAAAATTACCATATGATCCAGTAATTCCACTTCTGGGAATATTCTCAAAAGAATTTAAAACAGGGTCTCAAAGAACCATTTGTACACTAATCTTCATAGCAGCATTATTCACAATAACTAAAATGTGGAGGCAACACAGATATCCTTCAACAGATGAATGTGGAAGCAGAATATGGTAAATGCACTCAATAGAATACTATCCATCCTTAAAAGTAGGAAAATTCCAACATGTGACAACATGGATGAATCTTCAGGACACTATGCTAAACTAGTTACAAAAAACAAATACTGAATGATTCCACTTATATGAGGTACTTAGTCAAAGTCATAAAGACAAAGACGGGAAGTAGAATGGTGGTGGCCTAGAGCTGGGGGATGGGCAGTGAGGAGTTATTGTTTACTGGGTTTAGAGATTGAGTTTTATAAGTGGAGAAGCACTGTGGAGACAGATGGTGGTGGAGGCTCCATAACATAATGAATGTCTTTATTACCACTGACTCATGAATTTAAAAGTGGTTAAAATGGTACATTTTATACTATGTGCACTCTACCACAATAAAATAATTGGGAAAAAAAGTTAGCACCCTGAATGCTTCACAAAGGCTGTTGCCAGTCATACCAATCCTAGACAAGCTTGCATTTGATTAGAACTTTGGGTTTTCAAAGCTGACTCCAGAATTGAGATTTAAATGTTTTCAGAGGTATCTCGGACTATTCTTGAATATCACTTCAACATGATTTTTGAACCTGACCCCTATTTATTATGTGATACCACAATCCAATTTCACCCAAGTATTTTATATATATATATATATATATATATATATATACACACACACACATATATCATTGAACTTTTCCTCATATCCAGACTAGCATCTTTTCCAAAAGTGCACTGAAATTCTGTGCAAGGAACAAATGTATACCACCTTCCCTTTAACTGAAACATAAGTGGAGAAAACATGGGGATGTGGAGAACCTGACCAGTCTCTTCCTAGCCTCATCAAGACCTGATCTATTATAAACTAATGCAAAATATCAGCTTTAAGAAAACAAGACTGATAATTTTGAAGAGGTAGCTGTTTTAACTTACCTTTTAAATAAGAATGATGGTGTATCTAGCCCTGAGAGAACTCCAGAGTCGGGATCTAAAGTTATTAAGCTGTTAAAGACTAGGGACATCCCAGAGCCCAACCTAGGACCCACAGCACATCTACAGGAAAAAAATGTGTGTTTCAGTATACCAATTACTGGTTAGTATCTCTTTAGGTAATAATTGCCCAGAGCTTAGAGATCTCACAGGCTGTTAAACATTCTTTTTGTAATGGTACATGGGCCCTACATTCCATTACATTGCACCTATGAGGTTTCCTGTGTTGTCTAATTACATAAGGTTCTAGTCTAGCCAATGGAGATTCCAAATTTACCTTCTCAATTAACTCATGGATATTAGACAAGAGACTTGTGTTCTTGCCATTGGACAGCAAAATGCATTCTCTGAAATGTAGGTCATTTGTGGTATCAAGGAAAGTGTAGACTTCAACATTCCCAGTATACTCAACAGTCACATGTTTGGATGCTAACATCACCACTTACTATTGTAGGAATTAGCAACTTAGAGAAATATTTAGAACATTTATTTTCATGTTACTGTAGTATTTCCTGGGGGTAAAAGTATTTGAAATTCATAAAATTATTTTTTGCTAAATTAAACATTTTTTTAAAATTTCTCTCTCTGTATATTTTCACATCATTATTCATTTTGTACAGTTTGCTTTCTCCTCTCAGGTGTAGTCCCCATAAAATTCCTACCACCAAATCACCTGTGACCACTGTCTATTGTGCTCTTTCCACCCTTGTTTTAATCTGTCTTCTCCCCCTTCCACCCATTAATAATAATTTCTATAATAAAAACAAAATATGCTTTATTACTGAGTCTCATATTTCAGTTCAGGGCACAAACACATATTCAAACACTTGAATATTTCAAACTTGGGACCAAAGTTTGTGGATATCTGGTTACTGACTTTATCAGTGGCTCAAGTGAATGCTAGAAGAACTATACGTAAAGGAAAGAAATATGTATGTTCACAGACCCCAGGAGATGATTCTACTGTCATGAATCCTTGATAGAGTTTTCTGTCTTTACATCCCACTCTCTTATTCCCTGCCTCTGTCATGGATATTGAAATGTAGTTCTTCTCAAATTGCTGTGGATTATCATGGACAGTGGCGGCAGATGAGCAAGTTTTCCTTAGTGTGTTGCTGCGTCATAAGGGATTCAGATTCTAAAGGAGTCATTCAAAATTAAGCCTTAAAGTCTCTTATATATTTGCTAGGCATTAGCTTAATGCATCCCCTTGAGAACCCTCTGAGGCAGCAACTGTACTTTTCTTAAATTTGCAAATCAAGAACTAAGACAGACTTCAAATTACTTGTCCAAAGTCATAGGTAATAGAAGCACCCTTAGAAAGGTCCTGTGTAGGAGACTGACTTTCCACTTCTCAATAACCCAATACTCTGTCTTCTTTTTAGAGTTGGGACAGATGGCTACTTCTTTAATTGGTACCAGATGACATAGTTATACTGCATTTATGGCTATAACATGCATTAAATTCATATCTTTAACAGCTATAATTAAATATGTTGCAAGGTGATTGCACTGTGAGAACCATTAGAAACCTAAAACCAAGTGTGATGTAATGGAGTCACTCTCCCACCGATGGACAATATGTTTTTATGAGTGAAAATTCAGGCCAATTGCTTGCTCTCTCTGAACTATATTATCTTACATTAAAAAAAAAAACTAATAGAAATAGTTGAGCTAACAGAACTTAAGTGCTCATGGGATATTACTCTAGTTTTCAGAGCCCCAGGTACTGTTTTGTAGCACTTAATAGGGTCAAAGACCACCCTGAACTGTTTGGATGAAGGCTGGTGGTTTTATACAGACAACGTAATATGCACTTGAGGAAGTTATTTCTCAGAATGATAATGTCCTTAAATAGTTATGTGCTCAAAACTTTAAAATCAAACATCATTCATTTTCTAAGTGTGTACATATCTACTTAAGAAAAAGTTCAATAAATGGACCATTTGTCATATTAAGGATATAGCACCTTACTTACTCAGAATACATCCATTACTAGTAGTTAATTCCCTTAATCATGTATTTATACTATATAATTTTTTTTATAATAGGGTAGTCTCGACTGTGAGGGCTAGTGGTTGTGAGATTTTAAAGAAAATATAACATGAGCTAGACTTTGAAGAAAGGGTTAGATATAAATTAGCAGGAAAAACAGGAAAAGCCTGTTTTAAAGAGTAATATGAAAACAAGTATGGAGTCACAGTTAAGCCTGTGCCCCTCTGCATTTTCTGTTATATACCCCAGCAGCCAAGCATGGCAGAAAGCACCAAAATTCCCATTGTGTCCCCAGTGTCAATGTGTCATCCTCATGGTCTAGAATCCCAGTAGCATGACCCTCTCACGTTTTCAACCTCCATAATAATTTATACTTTATCCTTCAACTCTTCCCTACCCATTATTCCCTACTTCCAACTTTAGATGGATCACCACACCTCCTCTTCCACTGAGAAAACAGAAACTGTCAGAACAGAGCTTGCTTTTCTACTCACTACAGAGCACACAAACCTGCATCTGTATATAAGCATGTTCCTTCTTATCATAATAGATCAGTATTTCTTTTCTAAAGCCAATCCTTCGATCTGTAATTTGGAGTCATTTCCCTCCCACCTTCTATCATACATTATACTATCAATAATTCATTTTTCCTTGCATATTTATTTTCTCCCTTTTAAATAACCCTTTAAAATATGTCTCACTGAAGTTTAAATAACTTTGTCTCAAACCCCCCACCCCAGTGTTCATGATATTTTTCTTAAAGTTCCTGACAGAGTTGTCTAAATGTTTGCCCTCATTTTCCTTACTTCCTTTCCCATAACCGGCTTCACACCTTCATGCTTGATTATTTGATAAGATCCACAGTGACATTAATAGTGTGTAAATCCAATAATATTCATTCCTCATTTTACCTATTTTTCATTAGATTTTCATAGTGTTAATTATACCTTCCTTAAAATACACTCTCCCCCTTGCCTTATGAGTTTCATCATCACTCTTGTTGTGATAGAGCTGAGACTTAACCTCGCCACCAAGGAGGCCCAGCCCTCTTCTGTTCTTACACCACTGTCTACACCAAACTAGTACCAGCTATATCCAAGGTTTCTATCAATATCTAGATCCACATGATCTACTAGAATTTTAATTAACATTTTATTTTGAGGTAACTATAGATTCACAGACAGTTTTAAGAAATAATATAAAGAGATCCTAAGTACCCTCTACCAGTGTCTGTCAATGGTAACACCTTACAAAATTATACTACAATATCACAGACAAAGATGCTGATATTGACACAGTCAAGGCACAGAGCAGTTTCATCACCACCAGATTCCTTCAGGCTGCTATTTTGTGGGCACATGCACTTCCCCACACCCCTCTCCTTCCTCCAGAGTGACTCCCAGGCAACCACTAACTTGTTCTCCCTTACTATGATTTAATTATGTAAATGGAGTCATTTACATTATATCATAGTTACAGTCATATGCTTATATATAAGATCTATACATGTGTATTTTATATGTGTCCTTTTGGAATTGACTTTTCAAACAGTGTAATTTCTGGAATCCATACCATTCAAGCTGTGGTATGTATCAAAATTTTTCCTTTTATTGACAAATAATATTCCATGGTATGGTTATACCAAAGTTTGTTTAATTATTCACCCACTGAAAGACAACTGGATTGTTTCCAGTTTTTAGCCATTACAAATAAAGTTGCTGTGAACTTGATAGGTATCTGTGTGAACAATCATTTTCATTTTCTGAAACAAATGCCCAATAGCATGTTGCTGAATTGTGTGGCAGTTGCATGTATAGTTGCTGCTGCATATATTGTTGCTGTTTAAAAGGCTACATTTTACTGTACTACCTACTACTGCACTGTTTTATATTTTTTTTAAGATTTATTTTATTTATAACAGAACTAGGGTACAGGCCAGAGGGGTGGGAGGGAATTCACCAGAGACAGAGCAGGGAGCGGACAGGCAGATGGACCAAAAACACTGCTGAGGGGAGCAGCAGGCAAAACAGGAGAGGTCTGCCGTACCATGTGGGTATCTCCCTGGCCGGCAGGGAATCTAACTCACACTGCAGAGGCTGTGGACAGGTTCATTTCTACAATCAATGCATGAGTGATCCAGTTTCTCCATATCCTTACCAGTATTTGATATTGTCAGTTTTTTTTTTTTTTTAGGCATTCTAGTAGGTAAGAGTGGTATCTCATGAGGCTTTAATTTGCATTTCTCTAATGGCTGATAGTGTTGGATATCTTGTCATATGCTTATTTACCATTGCATATCCTCTTCCATGAAACGTCTCTTTGCACTTTTTGCCTATTTTCTAGTTAGACTGCTTTATTTTTTTTTTTTAAAAAAAAAGGACTTAAAATTTGAGGGTTCTTTATACATTCTAGATTCTAGCCCCCTGTTGGCTATTTATTTTACAAATATTATCCCTCATCTGCAATTTTTTTCCTATCCTTTTAACATTGTCTCTCTTAGAGTAAAAGATTTTAAGACCTAAAAACTCATTGAACAACCCTAGATTGAAACTCATTGAACAACCCAAATACATACACATTTTATTAATTGATTGATTTTTCATTGAGGTTACATTGGTTTACAACACTGTGTATGATTAAGAGACATAGGATCTTACTCTTCAGAATTGTGTCACCCCGCTCCACCCACCACCAACTGACCCATAGTCTTCCACCATAGTCCATTGGGTCCCCTCCACATTTTCATTTTCTCTCCATGAACATTTTTAAATCACCAACCTTTGTCTATTGGAAACATATAATATATTCTCAACATTTTTACAGAATAATAATTTTCAGGTTGATCAATTAATAAGAAGATTAATTTTGGCCCAAAAAATCATATCAAATCATTTTTTTCTCACAGCCTGTCTACATAAAGTTAAATAATCACCTATTCTTCACTGTGTGAGCTGCTTGCTTACTGTTGTAGTCACTGCATGTAAAAGGATATCATCAAATGCCGTTTGAGATAGTAAGAATATATAAAGGAAAGGTAAAATGTTTCTTCTTCCTTTGAAAATCACACAGATCATTTAGGAAAATAATCATAAGACTACTAGAGACTATAAGGAATAAAATATGTTAGCTGGGGGGCTAAATAAAGAAGGAAAGCAAAATAGGAGAGAAGTAAGTAAAGTACAGGTTAATTTGAAAGGACTTCTTGCCAAAAAAATTTTTGGTTCTGAAATGTCGGTAAGTGTTAGAGCAACTGGTAAAAGAATGAGAGTGAGAAACACGTACAAAAGTGGTAACAATATTGGTAAAAGATACATAGTAAAAAACAGTATGACTTAGACTTAAGTTTAAGTGATGGTAAAAATATTAATCTGGAACAAAAGAGAACAGCAGCTGTCATGTAATTTCTATAGTATATCTGTACAATTATAAAATAGATTTTTAACATGATTCAAAATGCAATGATAGTACAGAGTCTAAGAGATCACATGGTCTCCAAGCTTCTCTCTTACCACAACCAATTTATACCTAGGGTCAAAGTTTCAGATATAAGTTTTGGTATATTAATTCTGTGACCTAGAATAGAATTAGGTTTACATTTGACCGAACTGAAAGACCACATCACAGCTATGAATCCTACAACTTACAGAGATGGGATAGGATTCCATTTCACATTTGAAGCTTCTTTTCACTTATAAGAAAAATGTAGCCTGATTATAAGTTATTTTAAAAATTGATAGAAATTAATCATGAAAATCATATAGAAAAGATGAAGTATTTTCTTTCTTTGGGCCTGCTGAAAAGCAGTTAAAGTATGTTTATGCAGTGTTATTATTAGTTTATATTTTCCCTAATTTGGATGTGGATTTTTGGGTTTGTGCCTGTTTGACTTTCTGCTGTGGTATGTTTTCATCTTATTTATTTATTTATTTTTTTAAAGATTTATTTATTTATTTATACAAGCACTGGGTACAGTCAGAAGTACGGGAGGGTGAGAGAATTCACCAGAGCCAGAGCGGAGAGCAGAACAGGCAGACTAAGGAAGTACACTGCTGAGGGGAGCAGCGGGTGGCAGGAGAGGTCTGCATACCATGTGGGACCCTCACCAGCGGCCGGGGATCGAACTTGCACTGCAGAGGCTGTGGGCAGCTTCGCAGCCCAGCACTCAACCGCTGTGCCACCAGGGAGGCCCTGTTTTCATCTAATTTATAATAGTGATTACTATAGAGGAAGAAAATGCATTATCACATGAACTTGAGCATAACTACAAAAACTTTCCAAGAAAAGTTAATTTGGTCAATTATTTTTCTCTGTTAAAGAGAGAAAATCATATCCTTTATGTTAGAAGAGAAAATTTCAGAAAGTTGTAAAGTTGAAGACATACAATTACTTTGAAGGCTCCACTCAATGTAGCTAATATATAAAAAAAGGAAAAAAAAAATTGGAAAATTGTTATATATAAAATTCAAACTTTTTCAGATTATGGAAGTCTGAAATAAAACTATTAAAATGTCAACAATAGTGATGACTATATGGCTGGGTGATAAATAAAAAATGCTAGCAAATTCAAAAGTGTACTTAAAGCCTTATGCAGTCAAAGACATTACATGGAGCAACTGGGAATAAATCAAAACTTGAAGAAGCTTGAGATTTTACTGGTGGCATTTTTGAAGAGAGAAGGAGATTTAGTTAGGAGAAGGTTCAGCTCTGAAAACACTCTTGACTGATTGGGACCAGACACTATTTAACATTTGTTGAGTACTTACTATATGCCAGACTGCTCTGAGCTCTTCTACAATCCATTTACTCTTCTCACAATCCTAGGAGCCAAATGTACTTATTCCCATGTTAGGGGAAGAACTTGAGGCCCAGGGAGCACAAGTAATATGTCCATGGTCACAGAACTATGTGGTTAGGGGGAAAGGAAGTCCTGAGCAAACTCCATACAGGCTTTGTGGATGCCACCCCCATTCCATCAAGACACTGGGAACTACAAATCCCATGATCTCCAAAGAGATGTTGCGAGGACCTAAGGGTGGAGTTAAGCAGCCATTTTCTCTGTTTGTAAATAAAAACCAGTCATGTTAGTGGGGTCTTGGGCACTTGGTTTGTGCTCTTGGCCAGGCAGGTTTGGTCTTGGCAGGTCATTTGGGATTCCAGATTGGCGGAACAGGTAGGACACATTTAAGACTTTATCTCCCTCTTATTTTCCCTGAGTTGTACATTTCCTCATTCCCCTTCCCTTATAAATAACCTTTTTTCTTAACCTTTTGTGGGTACCTGTGGTGTAAGTCCCTTTCAAGTGTGCAGGTGAGGACCCACAGTCAGGCAACCTGTTTTGTATCAGGGTTGCCCTATAACAGAACCATAAATTTGGTGTCAAAGCCTGTAGTCGCTGCCCTCTGCAGATCCTCACCTCATGCAGTTCATGAATCTACAGCACTCTGTCTGTGTGCATTTACTTCATTAATCCACAGTAACTCTAAGAGCTAAATATTACTTATCCTCATATTAGAAATGAGGAAATTGAGACACAGCAGGTCCGGCGGGTCCCATAAGATTATTGATATACTGTCCTTTCCTCCTGATATTCAGTAATAGCCTGGATCACACAATTTTAAAAATTGCAGTAATAAAATAAAATATCCACAGCAAAAGAGATTTAAGTTATTAATGTCCTCTGAAATACTGTGCAAGCAATTAGAGTCCACTGTGCTAGATCAGCCAATGTTAATGCTTCATCTCAGATCTCAAAGAATATGAGAAAAACTGATAAAATGGTAGAAATTACACTGTTTCTTTGGTTCTTTCCCTGTTTTTCCACCCTTACTTACAGCATGGTCTGTTCAAACTTCTGTTAAGTATTTTTATTGGGTTTAGTGTAAAATGAAATGTAACTACCTCTTTTTTCCCTTCCTAAGCATATGACAGTTAATTGATGACATCTATTTTTTTTTCATAAATTGCTTTCTGAAAGAATTTGGCATTACTTGCCTTCACTTTTACCTAGAACTTGTTTCTAATGGGTCAACATAGTCTTTAAGAAAAAAATACTTAAAAGAAAAGTACCATGAGGGCCTCCCCAGTGGCGCAGCGGTTGAGCGCTGGGTTGCAAAGCTGCCCACAGCTTCTGCAGCACTGGTTCAATCCCCAGCCACCGGGTGAGGGTCCCACATGGCGCGCAGACCTCTCATGCCACCCGCTGCTCCCCTCAGCAGTGTACTTTGGTCCTTCTGCCTGGATCTGGTGAATTTTCTCACCCTCCTGCGCTTCTGACTGTACCCAGTGCTTATATAAATAAATAAATAAATCTTAAAAAAAAAAAAGAAAAGTACCATGAGGTCAAATACATGATGTGTTCTGTCACTTCAAATTCAGCAGTAAATTTATTTTCTGTAGCACCTTCATTATTAATTGGCCTTTATATTATTTTTAATGTGTAATTTTCTCATTCTAAAGTAAATATTTGATACACTGTATGTGTTATAAAATAACTTGCTCTCCCCTTTCTGTTACATCGTAGCTACTTAATTCAAAGCCTGCAATTAGCAAGTTTCTGCAGCTCTCTCATAATGAAGGAAGTTCATCATTAGAGTAGAAAGAGAATAACAACAACAAAAAAAATCATATGGAAATAAGATGTTGTTACCTTCTAACAGTTTTTCCTAAGGCTTACAATTGCTATTAATTTTGGTTTATAGGGACCGAGCCCCCTTTATTTTTACATCAGAGATGGAGTATTTCATTACAGAAGGTGGGAAAAAACCACAGCATTTCCAAGATTTTGTGGAGCTTTGCTGTCGAGCTTATAACATTGTCAGAAAGCACAGCCAACTGCTCTTGAACCTTCTGGAAATGGTAAGTCTTTTGGGGAAATAACAAAAATAATAATTTTCATTTATGTCTCTCTTTCAGTAGTCTGTTTTTACTAAAGACTTGGAGTTCCCCAAAGAGCTATGAACAGACAAAAAGTACCATTGTACAGTTTAGAAACATATTTCTTAAGAATTCATTACATTAAAGTTATTTTCTCAAAAACTTCTTTCACAATAATATTGATATATTGAGAGTTTATTTTAGTGTGTATTTTTTTTAATATCAATGACAGTAGTTTATAAAATTGTATCAGTTGTGTTATGCTTTAGGATTTTTCAAAAGTGCATCCAAAGTACTACCTCATTTCCACAATATGGTGACCCAGTGATGCTTGGCTTCCTCTCCCAATCTGATCAAATAATATAAAGCACTTAGCACCTTTCCTCCCATATATAAGGTTTAGTTAATCAATTGTACTAGATCCTTGTTAATCTATAAGGCATTGTTCAATACAATATCCTCATGTTACATATGGTTATTTAAATTTTAATTAATTACTTTGAATAAAATTTGTATTTCAACTCCTTAGTCTTACTGACCACATTTCAAATGTTCACTAGTCATATGTGAATAATAAAAACAGGGAGAATTTTTGGATATATTGTATACTAGAAATTATTTTATGAGAAATCATTTCAGTTTTTTCATATGTAAACTAGCTATATAAGCATCTACACATCTTCAAAATCTTCAAGTTGGGTTTCCAATAATAGCCAAAAAAGAGGTATATCTGCATTCTAGTCACAATCTTGTTAGTCCATATGGTGATGAGATGGCTTGTGATTCATAATCTATGTCCATACTACAAAGGGAAGTATACAAGGACTGAATCCATGACTTTGACTCCATTTACATAATAAATATGCACATAGCATCAACTCTGATATCCTCTTGGGTTCTAGCGGGCTCTACTCAAGAATCTATGAGCTCATGAACACTTACTATATGCCAGAAACTATGGAGGGAACATTAACATATGTGACTCAGAGTCTTATAATTTTTGTTTTAATAAGGATGATAAACTTCATGTACAACAATAACTGAGGTGCTCAGCATTTCTAAATGTCAGTAATGCCAAAAATAAATACATACTAGCAGTACCATATTCTAACAACTACTTGTACCAATCACAGACATTTCAAAAATAAACTAGAACAGAAAAGCACAAATATAATTTACGCTATTTCTCAGATGACACTAAATTGATGTTGATATTTAATGTTAAAGAAATGTGAAAAGAGCTTTTTGAAAAAATGAATTCAGAAAGCCATTGATGGACTTTTTGCTCCCTCTTGCTTAATAAACTTAACCACCCTCCTTAAAAGTATTTCAGCAAAATCATATATTTAAAGAGCTTACATAATATTTCATTGTTGGAATTGGACATATGGTATTGTAATCAAATACTGAAATAATTTCTCATAAAATAATATTAAAATCAGATATTAATGATTTCTAGTATATAGCATATCCAAAAATTCTCCCTGTTTTTATTATTCAAGTTGTGATGTATAAATTACGAAGGAAAACTTGGCAGTGAAAGAGACCTATCTTAGATTTGGACTCTCACAGAAACTAAAATAGATATCACAAGTAATATGGACCAACTAGGCCAATGGAGAAGTACACATAAAACAGCAGTGTGTTGTATTAGTTTCTTACCATTTATCAGATTTTCTTCTTTTCATGTTTCTGTCATTTGGAACTCTGTAAATAATCAAAGCACCAGTAAAGATTTAAAGACTCTTTAGCATCCCCCCCAAAAAAAGAAAAGCAAAATACAAGTTTGCAAAGGATGATTTTCTACCTACGTGGGTTTTCTGTATTTCCCCCAATTCTCTCTCAAATTGACTTTTATGTTAACTCAATCTATTACTCCATGACCCAATTATAACTTGAGAAATACTTGATCTGGGTTATAATTTCTATCTTCTGCAAATGTTCAGTACCCAGGTTTACAAGCCACAAATGTCTGGTGAGTCTACTGTAGATTTAGTGGCTCATCCTCGGTGGAGAACAGCACGTTTCCAGACATCCGCAGTACTTTTTTATTTACTCCTGGGAAAAGCTGTGGGAAAAATAATCCATGAAATTTCCATCTTGCTTAAAAGCAAAACATCTGTAGGAGACCCAAGAGCGTTGCTGGCTGGATTCACTAACATAAAAGCCTGTATTTCATCAGCTTTTCTCTCATTAAAAAAAATCAATATCAGCTTTAATGGAAGATTCTCAAAGAACATGGGAACCATTCACCCAGTTTAAAATGTTTATCACACCCATTATTATATCAGATATTTCCCAGCAGAAATCTTGCTAACTACTCTACATGATGATGAAGAGGGTCTGCTTCCCTAAGCATAACCATCAGAACAGATTTGGACTTAGTAGAACAGAAGTAGAAAACTTTAAATTTTCCTGTCTTTTAAAAAGTAGCTTATTTGTTCATCAGTTTTACTAGCCACCTTTTCCCTTTCCTGTTGCCCCACTTTAAAGGTGCTGCCCATTCCATCAAGTCTAGGAGGCACCTGAACCACATGGCTGGGTATCAGTAAACACACAGGCTCGGTGGACTCAACTGTGCAGAGTCAGCACACTCCAAGCCTCCTCTGAGGAATGAAATTCATCAATAAGGGCAAATTTAGCACTTGGTGCCTTTACTCAGACACGTGAGAGGGGGAGAGCTGGGGTTCATCCTCTTTGAAGCAGTCCACACTTGGCACCTGGGGTGTGTGTGCATATGTGCATGTGTGTGTATGCATATGTACGTGTGCATGCATGTATGTGTGTGTTGACAAGGAAAGGAAGAAGTAAGTTTAAGTTCCACTTCCAAAGAAATGTCTGACAGAGTCCCTCAGCCTGGGTGGGATGGCAGGAGAACCCTTTCAAATCCATTTTTCTCACTTGAACTTCATTAACGGAATCACAACTTCACCCATCCTCCATAACCAAGTTCTCAGTTTATCCTTTATTTTTAGGACTAAGAGCATTAATCTTAACTTCCCACTGTAACAATACTGCATTCCTAGAGCAGGAAATTATCATTCAAGTCACTGAGATCCCCACCCACTTTGCCCTCCCCCAACCCCTTCTCCTTTACCCTCCACCTCTTCTTTCCCTCCTCCACTTTCATCTCGTTCTCCTTTCGCAAAGTTCATATTTAGTTCAGAAAGATGTTTTGTTCTTAAAGATTTTCTTCTATAACTGAAGAGACTATTATCCCTCCAGTCTATACTATAATATAAACAAAACGCTTTTCCAAAGCTTAGTAGAAAAATACTTGATCTTTCATATAATTTATCTTTAGCTATTTCATTGCTTTGATAATCTTAAATAAATGCAATCAGCACTAAATTGAAAAAGCATTTTTTTCTGGTTGTATGAGTCATAGAATCATGAAAGAATATCACATTAAAAACCAGAGGAATGAGTTTTAATCTCTCCGCTTATGTACTATTTGACCTGAATGGTTCACTTACAATTTTTGAAGGATTAAGCTTTTCTTCTTTAGAGTGGACATTGTAACATATTTTCTGTGTAGTAATTTATAATGTATAAAACTCTTTCTTGTTCATTAGTCATTGGAGTCTCCAAAAAAATGTTGGGTATTTTTATATCTGCTTTAAAAATGAGAAAATGAAGACTCAAAGAAATTGAGACATTTTCAGGATTATTCAGATTTTAAATACTGGATCCAGAAATTCTACCACTGGAGTTATTATTTCTGTTGTCACATGCTGAATATGCTGCCTCTACAAAGTAAACAAGATGAAGATAGTACTATTATCATGGTTTATGGTTTCACTAAATTATGATGAAGATTATTAATATGCAAGCATTTTGATAATTTTAGTCATTCCTGTTTATTATTATTTCTGCTACTACTTAAATATGGGAGGTTAAAAACATGAACTTTTTCTCATTAATGTTTGCAAACTGAAAGGTGTTGCTATGTAAATTTAAGTTTATACCTAACAGTAAAATTAACCAAGTAAATGTAATCAAACTTAACCATGTAAGATTTGATCCTCATTTATTCTGTTTTGCCTTATTCATGTGTTTGTTTTGTTAAGATGCTACATGCAGGATTACCTGAGCTTAATGGAATCCAGGACCTGAAATATGTGTACAGTAATCTTCGACCACAAGACACAGACTTGGAAGCAACAAGTTATTTTACCAAGTAAGATTAACTATAGATACATTTATGTGTACAGACACATGTTCTACACTTAAGCTGATTTCAATATGAACAGTAATGAGTATAAACTGTCATTTCTAGGACCAACTTGTGTCTTCTTTGCCAAGGATAATGAGAGAGCAATGTGAATGTCTAATAGAGAATCTTAGTCAGGGTTTCTGTGGCATGCTATTGTTTTCTAACCAGCCTCTTCATCTAATACATTGTTCAATAAGAGGTCAGTGAAAAGAGCAAAGGCTGACATAAATAAATTGGTTGTTCTACTTGAACTATGTCCAAAAAAACAAATTGGAAAAAGAGATTTATGATGAGATAAGAACTCACTCCTTTCATCTCTAAGATAATACAAATATTGGAACATTTGGTGACTATCTTATTATTAATCTTTTTTTATTAAGCAAGTCTAGGAAAATACTAGTGTATCAAGGTAAGAGTCCGAGTAGAATACAGTGAATATAATTAGACCCCAACTTTTATTTTATAATATAAGACCCTTTTGAACTTCAATTTTTAAGGCACACCATAATTCCTAGCCTATTTTAGGCTCAATAAATGTTAATTGTAATTATTATCCTAGTAAACAGTTTAAGTAGAGCAGTATTTTTCCTGTAATTTCTTAACATTGAGTCTTATGTCTAATTTTTAATTGTTTTAATATTTTGAACTGGAAATTGGAAAACAGAGATTATACTCTTTTTTAGTGAATGTATAATTTTTTCCTTTTGAAGTAAATGATGCTTATAATAAAACTTTTGCTACACAGGGATTGTTATTTTTTTCCAGCTTCCAGAGTGCAGATAGATGAATCTTGTCCCATTCCAAGGGAATAGTGGGAGTTCATGGGGATGTTTTAAAGAATACACTTAAAGAATTTCACTTCTGTAAAGGATCTCCGTTTCATAAACTTTAATGGATCAGCTGCTTTTGTGGCTCTTGGGTTTTGTTAAGATGCTACATGGCAGGATAACCTGAGCTAAGTGGAATCCAAGAACTAAATATTAGAGCTCAAAGAGCCCTGAGAGTTTATTTATACCAATAACAAACAAACAAATGAGAAAACTGAGCTCAAAAGAATTAAGGATCTTTCCCGTGATTAAAGATGTAGTAAGAACAGAGTTAGGATTTTGATCCAGGGTTTCTTCAATTTAATATTGGAAACTATATGATATGATTAAGGAAAACCGAGCAAAGCCCCTGCCCAAAACATACCTTCCTGTTAGCTAGTTTGTTTCAGAAATTCTATTATTAGAGATTACTTAGAGAAGTTTGGTAGAGTTTTGTTTTGCTTTTTTCTATCTTAAAAAATGCCCCATAGCAGTAAAAGTACCTCTGGAAGTAGCATTTGTTTATATGCACTTATAAAACCCACAAATATTAGTTGGTAAAAGAGACTAGCTTGAAGATTTGCATAAGTGGTTGAAATCCTTGATTTCAAGAATGAGGAACTCTCAAGTTACCTCAATTACTGGGTCCAGGGACTTGTATGAAAAATGCAGGGAAAAACTAACAGCCTTGCCTAAGAAAAAGCAAAAGGACCTCTATCATGGAGCTGGCAGGTCCTTCCAAGCTCAGAGGGAATCAGCCTTTCATGGTAGATGCCCATCCTGGTCCAATTAACTCCCACCCAATATAGGTAGATTCACATGGGACTAAAAATAACCTCCTCAGGCTATTCCTTTGGATTCTGAGTATGTTGCCTTTCTTTTTTTTACAGAAAAACATCACTTTAATTTTATCTACAGGATATCTATCTATCTATCTATCTATCTATCTATAACTGAGGTAACATTAGGGTACCACCGTCAGGTATTACAAGCGTGCATCCACCACCAACTCATCCATACTCCAACACCATGGACCATCATGCCTCCCTCCCTCCCTTCCTATTTTTTACTCTCCACCACTGCCTCCCCCCTTGGTGTCTCATTCTGTAGTCATATATCAAGGGTTAGAGCTTGAAAGGATAATGTTAAGCAAGATAAGTCAGAATGGGAAAGATAAATACCGGATGGTGTCACTAATACAGGAATATAAAGCAACAAAATTAATAGTCAGATAAAGCATGCCTTTCTTTAAAGCCACCTGCAGGACAGCAGACACAATGATTGATGCATCCCAAGGTCTGCTTGGGAACTGGGGGATGAGGATGGAGAGGGCTGAAAAGGAGGGAGTAAACATGTGACTAGGCTGTAGTCTGTGTTCAAGATGTGTCTGCTCCACAAAGCAGTCCTAGTGCTGCACTTTACAACAGTTGTCCCCCCTACTGTTAAAAATGAAAGGAAATACTATGTATTGAATGAAAAAGCTTTTTAGATTCTGATCACAGGGAAAATATAAATAGGCTTTGTCTGCCTGATACCCATCTCTCCCATTCTGACTTCATCTGTCACATACAGATCTGTGAAGGGCAGAAACTCAGAGACAGGTGAGTTTGCCTAAGTTGACTTATCTCCCTTTCCCATTCAAAAGGACATGAATTAAAGTGGGAAATAGATCTGAAGCCAGTAACCTCCTGGCCATGAGCTCGACCTCATTACCCTGCCTGCATGTCTCTGTCAGGCTAATTTTCCCACCTTGAGATGTCATTTTCCGGTATTTATACTTCTTTCTACAATTTTATGGTGAAGAACTTGTTCTCCATTGCAGTCTTCAGAGGCATCTAGTCAGCTAAAATGGGGCAGTTCATGTTTCTGTTCAATAGTTATCTTTGACTTGCCATTCCCTATCTATTACTTCTGATTGTTTTTATCAGGGTTAGCTATCCCGCCACTTACTGCTCCTAAGTGAATATTTTTCTTTTCCGCATGGAGCACTTTCTTGATGTACATTTATCCCTTCTTTGTCTATTTATCTCATATTTAGAGTATCATCAGAAATGCTTCCAAAGAATCATAGTTATTAGAATGGAGGGTAAGTCTGATCTAGCTGTCAGTCTGATCTATCCCCTCAGACTTCAGACAACTATTGTCTTTTCCATGAAACCCTCTCTGTTTATTCTACTATTGACTAATATTTTCTTCTGTAATTCAACAGGACATGTCCTATCTCATACTATATTTAATATACTTCCAAATTACATAGCACCTAGTATTTTACCTTAATTACTCTTGGTCAGTTTCCTCAATTTCTCCCAAGTAAAGTAACAGATATTTTTCCTCCCCCCACTCCCAAATATGTCTAAGTGTGAAACAAGCTCTGTTCCCTTTAAAATATATTTAAAAGTTCAATTAAATAGCATATACAACCTAGACATAAAACATTAGCTATTTAAAAAGCACCTCCCTGGTGGCGCAAGGGGTTAAGCACCGCACTATGAAGCAATCCACAGCCTCTGCAGCATGAGTTAGATCTCTGGCCAGTTAGATCTCTGCCACATGGTGAGGCAGAACTCTCCTGTCTCGCCCGCTGCTCCCCTCAGTAGTGTATTTCAGTCAGTCTGCCTGTTCTGTTCCCCACTGTGTCGCTGGTGGATCCTCTTACCCCCCACATCTCTGGCCTATACCCCAGCTCTTATATGCATACATAAATAAATCTTTAAAAAAATTTTAAATAAATACATAAAGGGTATATAATAATGCCTAACCTTTAATATATAGTGCTTGTTAGGTGTCAAGTCCTGTTCTAAGTGCTTTTCCTATAATAACTTATTTATTATTCATCATAGCCAGTCTGTGAAGCCAAACATTGTTGTCTACATTTTTAGATTAGATGATGGGAGGTGAAATGGTTTGCCAAAGGATGGTGCCAACAGGAGACAGAGCACAATTTGAATCGAGGAGGCCATGCTCCAGCAAGTGGAGCCTAAAACTGTATTTTGTGAGCTCAAAACCACCTTTCCCGAATGTAGACCTTCGAGGTGTGCTGCTGCTTAACTCAGGTGGTGGCTTCTCAAGCCTCCTCAGCACCAACCTTGGCTGCAGTTCCACCTGAGTAGATCCTAACACCCTTACTCAGGCCCTAATCTTCAAATCGTGAAGGCTGCACACACAAGTCACTCCCCAAAACTATCATCTGTGCCACCACCAGGTGACCCTTTGGTGTCTGGTTCTGGTGCTGCTGCACGAGCTGCCCTGCAACCCCTCTGGGATGGCCTGTGACCATCCCCATCACTTTTCCTTTCTCTGATTTGGCTCCTTCCCAGATTCCTGGAACATCTTTTTATTTTTTCCTCCTTTCTCCTCAGAGAAATCTCCCATGAGACTCACTGTCCCTTTACCTTCAAAGAGCCTGTCTCAGTTGTTTAGTTTATCCTAAAATCTCAATTACAAACCTTTATTTTAAGGTAAGACTTCCTGAGTTTTGAGCTTGTCCTTTCTACTCTGCTCTCTGCTCTGGGGTCAGCATCTGTAGATCAAGTGTTGAGGAGCTTTTCTGTCACATGGTCCATCCAACAATGGGACGAACCTGTTATCTAGGTTCAAGAAACCACAATTAATTATGACTATGTTTCTTTAAAATACTACTTTAAATATCTCTATTTTAAGGAATTTTTTTAAGATTTATTTATTTATTTATACAAGCACTGGGTACAGTCAGAAGCACAGGAGGGTGAGAGAATTTACCAAAGCCAGAGTGGGAAACAGAACAGGCAGACTGACGAAACACACTGCTGAGGGGAGGCAGCGGGCATGGCAGGAGAGGTCTGTTGTGCCATGTGGGGCCCTGGCCGGTGGCGGGGATCAATCTGGTGCTGCAGAGGCTGCAGGCAGCTTCGCAGCCCAGCACTCAACCACTGCACCACCAGAGGAGGCCCGACACTAAAAACATTTTAAACTGAGTAACATTTTGTTAAACTTAGTGTATGCCTGAAGGGAGAAAGCATACAATATACAAAAAGGAAGAATGATGTAAAATACATATAAAATAAAATTTACAAAAAAAAAACAGTGTATGGAGTGAATTTTTTTAAGTCTGGTTAATAGAGTTTTAAATGACACGATCGACATGATTCAAATTACGTTATATGTAAATAACATAATTAACATATGTAAATACTAACATATGCATAACATATGTAAATACTACTGCTACCTTAAGCTATATTCTCTGACATCAAAAAGATTTCAAAACTTAAGAAGAAACATGAAGTGTTGACACCAATGCACATATCTGACCAAAAGAGAAACCAAGTTCTGGTTCTGTAATGGGTTCATTGTGGCTGCTTCAAAGAGTATCACTGACGGTAATTTATTTAGTGTAGCTCCTGTGTACTTAAACTCTTTGCTTTGACAGGTGCTTTATGCCACCATTCTAATATCACTACTAAGATGTAGATAAAAATAAGACCAAAATTCCAGCTCCCCTGCCAGCCCCACCCCACTAAACTCACAGATCTGGATCATGAATGAGGACTAAGCCATCTGAGATACAACGGGGGGTAGCTGCTTCCAGTACCCTAGTCCTGACTACAGTATTATCATTAAGATGCTACCCCTCATGGACTGTGGTGATGGTGCACGGGTGCACTGGTGAAGGAAATTCTATGGGGACTATACCTGAGAGGGTGAGGGGGATGCGAATATTGTTTAAAAATGAACGATGATGTAAAAAATAAATAGATAGATAGATACCAAAAAATAAATAAATGCAAAAAAAGAAAAAGATGCTACCCCTCATGACCCAGTTTCATACTTGAAAGAAAGATACTTGACTTTTCCTGCTTCTCAGAAAGGATACTCTAAGAATACAGGATCCTACACCGCTTCTGGGCATTTGTAGTCTAGGTTAAGGACTGGTCACAGGAATTTCAGAGAATGTTACCCTCTGTGTGGTATTAAAAACTGCATTATAATTAATGGTATTTAGAGAAACATGGAAATAAAATTGGTTTGCTGGCCACAAAGGTTTTTCACATCATTGCCAACTCCTCTCTCTGCTTCTCTAACTTTTTTCTACTACCCTTACAGCTGAGTGCTGTTCAATAGAATCAGAAAGTATCATGACTCAGTCCCTGCAAATTGATACTCTCATGTAATATCTCTGCCGAGCCCACTGCTAGGCAACAAAGGCAACCATCCATTAAAATGCTGTCCAAATGGATTATGTCAGAATTTTCAATCACTCTCAAATCTTGGGTTAGATGTCCTTAGAAGCAGATAACCTGTTTCACAGACCAGACTAGGATCATTAAGCATAAACTTCCCTGCCTACCTCCCCTCCCATATACAGATCTTGTTTATCGCTTCATCCATGTCCTCCTCCAAAAATGTGAGAGGAAATTTTCCATGTACTCCCAGATACTCCATTCAACCTAATAGACAAATTCTTCAATTTAGTAAATATAAAATCTCCTGCTCTTCAGCTAAAACTGAAGAATGAAGTAAAATGAACCACCAAACTTAAAAAAAAATGCATTAGTGAGGGGTTTTGGTAGTAAGAACCAGAGTCTCTCTGGTTTCCTAGGGAATAAAAGATATACACACACTCAAGCTGAAACCTAACAAACCTAAGGAAACAGTAGGGTCTGAATGGTTTCTAATGGAAACAAAGATCTTCTACTAATCTCTGCTATATTATTCAAGTTCTCTTTACCCATTGGCTTGTATTCTCTAGGATAAACTCTACAATAGTCAGTCTAATTGACTCAATTGGTTGCTTTTGTCATGCAAAGCAACCCTTGGATTCTGTTGCTCAGTCTTATTCCTTTCATGCCTACCCTTTCACAAAGAACAGCTAGAAAAGGGAACAGTTTTTGTTTTTTTTTTTTTTAAGAGGCATGTATTTTATTTATTTATTTATTGTTTGTTTGTTTGTTTGTTTATACATGCACTGGGTACAGTCAGAAGCACGGGAGGGTGAGAGAATTCACCAGAGCCAGAGTGGGGAGCAGAGCAGGCTTTGCAACCCAGTGCTCATCCGCTGCGCCACCGGGGAGGCCCTAAAGGGAACAGTTTTAATTAGGAGATGCTACTGGGCAAAGTAGGCACAGTGACTGTCCAAACAAGCACAACTGTGAAATCCATGACATCCAGAGAGAGCTCCTGGACTCCACATCACAGACAGTAGAGCCAAAGTCCTTGGGTCTCCTAGGGTGCACACACATCAGAAATTGCCAGTGTCCTCTCATTCCTCCTTACTTATTCCTCATGTCTACAGAATGAGACAAGATTGTTTATGTGCAAATGTCTCTGTAGGGTAAGGTAAAAAGTATCAGGCTTTTCTGCCCTCCCGCCATTAGGATAGATGACGGATCTGCGGTCCTGAATGCATGCCTGATGGCAGGCACCTGGAGTAGGGTGTGGGCATATGTAGATGGGATTCACCTGGGCTAAGACTGGGCTTTTAAGGGCGGCATCACGGGGACGCCAGCAGAAGCAGAGAAGGAGAAGCAGTAGAAGTAGGAGAGCAGAGAAGCAGAGAGAACATGAGAGAACACCGGAGAGCCCAGAAAGAGTGAAGACTTGCTGGGGGCTGAGATGCCTGCAGGCATATGTAAATAACATAATTAACATATGGGATGCCTGCAGGCATCCCAGCCCCCCAGCACCCCTACCTGCCATGTACCTGGTAAATCCCAATAAAAGCCTGCAAAAGCCAATGAGGGCTCCAGACTCTCCTCCTTTACCCCGGTCTGCTGGATTAGAAAACCTGCACTGTGTCCATTCCTGCCCCTACAGTCTCCAAACATAGTTCAATGGCTTTCTATACGGTTTCTCTTCAAATTGGGAAATAAAAGAGTATGGGATAGGCATGCAGATCCCTGGGTTCTATTACCATTAAATTTTCTTGATGCACACCTTAGCTACAAGCTAAAAAAAAAAAAAAAAAAAAGGTGTTTTGAACTCTGGGAATTGATCAGTCTAAAGGTTAAATGCATTTGGAAAGTTTAATACACCTACCAAGAGGATCAGAAATCATTAGTTAAAAAAGATGAATAGTGCAGATGGAGCTGTTTCACAGCAGCTGTTATCTCCACAGAGGCTATGCACATTGTCAGACAGTCCTCACTGGCATTCCAGGCCTTGTGCATTGCATACAATTGCTGCGTTCCAGGGATGTGCCAAGCAACTAGACTGAAATAATTTACTAGACCTAATATATGTTTTCATATTATAAAAACTTACATTATTGTAGTTACAGCACAACTTATCATTATTGATTTTTCTATATGATTGTTAAGTTTTATTTTCTTGTTTGCATAAGATTTCATTTTAATATCACCAATAAAATTAGCTGGATTTGGTGAGAGATAAAACTTAGAATATCATTTCACTGGCATAGTACTTATATTTAATAAGTGTGTCCACTGATATTTCCCTAGCTCCTTAATTTCATTTGTTCTGATTTGGCTAATTTTTCTAAGGAAGGTATAAGAATTATTTATTCATAGTCAAGGCCAGAGTACCTAGAATCTTTGTTCTTATGCACATGTTGGTGGTTGTGAAGACTTGCTGACCTTGTCAATGAAATCTGAACACCTGAAATTTCATCTTGGCAAAATTTTATTTGTTTGCTCATTTTTTTTTTTTTTAATTTTTTTTTTTTTTAAGATTTATTTATTTATACAAGCACTGGGTATAGTCAGAAGCGCTGGAGGGTGAGAGAATTCACCAGAGTCAGAGCAGGATGCAGAACAGGCAGAAGGACAGAAGTACACTGCTGAGGGGAGCAGCGGGCGGCAGGAGAGGTCTAGTGCGCCATGTGGGACCCTCCTCTGGTGGCCGGGGAGCAGCCGGGGATCGAAACGGCACTGCAGAGGCTGCGGGCAGCATCGCAACCCAGCGCTCAACCGCTGCGCCACCGGGGAGGCCCGTTTGCTCATTTGTTTTAAGCCAAATTCTAAACCATGAAGCTGAGAAAGGGGAGGAAAAAAAAAGAAGAAAAATTCTAAAGTTGCCTCTTGTTTTAATCCCTATCAAATGTCTGTTTTGTGTATACTATGAGTCAATTTCTTCAGAACCATGTATCTGTACCTTTGTTTTCTCTTGTATTCCTCCAGCTATAATTTCTAATCTTTATTCACTTCCTTACTTATTTGGTAGTGAGCTTCCTGAAATAATAGTTGCATAATATTTTTCTATTTCCATTGCCTTTGCTTTTAATGCTATCAACAATTCTAGGAAATGGCATGGACTAGTTGTTTTGGACCACTTCCTATGCACTAGTTACCACACATTTTTTTTCTTACAAAATATATCACTAAATAAAAAAAATTATGGCATGGCATATAATTGTGATTTTTGACTCCTATCTTCTTCTACACACATTTCACATGATTTAAGATCCTTACAAGACATTGCTCTTATCCTTTGCCTGATTCCCCTCTTCCTGCCTCACTCCCTCTTCCAGCCACACTGCTAGACTAGCTGGAGTCATTCTGGATTAGCTGTAACTTCTGCCTAGTATGTCCTCCATCAGAAATTCCCATGCCCTCCACTCAGGGAAAATTAAAGTCTTTGTAAAATCACCTACTCATCTTTTTAGTGAGATTACACTTAATCATACTATCTAAAATTGCAATACTGTTACCTGTCTCCATAATCCCTTTCCCCATTTTCTACCAAACGTCATCTGACTGCTGAGTCCTTAGGACAGTTCTCCAAAGAGCCAGTAGGCACTCACTGAAAAGCTGAGCAGACGATTTCCAGAACAGCAGGTGAAACTGAGAAGGATTTTTACACACTCAAATTCACAGGGAATGGCCAGGATTCTGAAAAGTTAGACAAGTCTATGAATTTTCAAGAAACTGGAAGTAATTAGAGCTCCCTTCCAAGAAAAAGTGCTATGATGAAGAGAAATTGCTAAAAGTATAATCCAAACTGAGAAGAGAAAGATCACAGGTGTAAAGAAAAACCAAAGTCCAGGAAAAAATGGGGGTAGGGAAGCATAACTCAGAAAGTATGAAACAACAATTTTTTACTAATGACAGCAACAGAAAAGGGAGCATCTGACCCTTGAAGATGCTCTATTCCTTACTGAAAGTTCAGAAATGCCAATTTCATATTAAAACAAGCAAGAGGAATGGATCCTGTTTGAATGTCATACAAAATATAGTAAGAAAAAGAAAAAAGATGTAAAATGAAATTCCTACACTAAAATTATGCCAGAAAGACATCCTCACCAAAGGGATAAACTGTATCAGTATATTTTAAATTAACCTAAAAAAATTAATAAAGTGATAAAGCCATGAAGGAACAATATAGATCACAATTAGAAGAACCCTGAAAAGAGGGGATTGAATCCTCAAAAGAACTAGAAATAAAACATAAATCTAAAAAAATGAACTAGAATGAAGTAATGAACTTAACAATATAACACATCACTAAAGAGGAAAAGATTAAGGAAAAGGAGGACATAAGACCTGAAACCATAAAATATATAGAAGGAAATATAGGTGAAACACTACATGATATGCACATCAAAGGCATCTTTACAGACACATCACCCAAAGCAGTGATAGTGAAGACAAAGATAAACAGCTGGGACTACATCAAATTAAAGTGCTTCTGCACAGCAAAATAGACAATAACAAAAACAAAGAGAAACCCCACCAACTGGGAGAACATTTTTGCATACAATACTAATGATAAAGGACTGATCACAAAAATCTACAAAGAGCTCATGAGACTCAACAAAAACAAAGAAAATAATCCAGTCAAAAAAATGGGCAGAAGAGCTAAAAAGAAACTTCTCTGAAGAGGAAATGCAAATGGCCAACAGGCATATGAAAAAATGTTCAACATCACTTATAATCAGGGAAATGCAAATCAAAACTACAGTAAGATACCATCTCACACCAGTGAGAATGGCACATATTAAAAAAACTAGCAACAACAAATGTTGGCGAGGTTGTGGAGAAAAAGGAACTCTCCTGCACTGCTGGTGGGAATGCAAACTGGTCCAACCACTATGGAGAGCTGTGTGGAGATTTTTGGACCTACTAAACATAGAGCTTCCATATGATCCAGCAATTCCACTCCTAGGTATTTACCCAAAGGACACAGAAACATTAATTCCAAAGGGCACCTGCATCCCTATGTTTATAGCAGCACTGTTTACAATAGCTAAGCTTTGGAAACAACCCAAATGCCCAAAAATAGATGACTGGATCAAGAAGATGTGGTACATATACACCATGGAATATTACTCAGCATTCAAAAAAGATAAACACATGCAATTTGCAGCAACATGGATGGCGCTGGAAGGGATCATGCTCAGCGATATAATCCAGAAAGAAAAAGAAAAATACCGGATGGTCTCACTCATAGCAGGAATCTAGAAAACTTAAATAAGGGACAGGAAAAAGAATAAATATAAGAAAGAAAATATCAAAATCAACAAACAACTATGAACCAGAGACACTCTATGGGGGGTGGGGTGCGGGGAAAGAAGGGATGGGGTCAAAATAAGGGGGTTGTAATTGTATGGGGAATATAAAAAATAAAAAAAAGAAAAGGAGGACTTCTTAATTTAAAATAAAAAATGAAGAAAAACAATGAAGATCCAGCATACTATATGGAAAAGTAAACCAAAATAATACATTAAAATGATTTCAAATGTAATTACATATTTGGGGTTTTAATTAATACTAACATCATAATTTAAGAAGTATCCTGAAATATTATCTTGAAATTACATACTAAAAGGACATAATGCATATTCAGAAAAATTCCCAGAATGAGCAACCTGAAACATAGTTTAGAAAAGCTATTGAACTCTGAAGAAGAAACTTCCTTTAAGCATCTAGGCAAAAAGACCAGACCCAGTCATTTAATGTGAAAAGTTCATTATGTTATCAGAGTTTGGGACAGTAGTACTTTATTTCAGAAGAAAATAGAATATCTTTATGGCTCTCAAAAAAGAGAAAATGTGAGCCAAGGACATAATATACAGCCAAACTGACTTTCAAATGTACAGGCCACAAACGTCAACATGCAGAAACTCCGAAACATACTTCCTTGCGCAGTGTCTGAGGAATTTACTAAAGAATGAGCTTCACATAATCAAAATGACTTTCAGAGGTGTGCATATAAAGAATTTTAGAGAATTTTTAAGATTTAATAGTTAGAGAGATTATATGTGTGTATGTTATATGCATCATGGTATATACACTCTATGATGTAAGTAGAATGGTTTTAGATGGAATTGGAGTGGAACAGGAAGCATATATAAAAAGTAGAATAAGCATACATTTGCTAACATCTCAAGATGTGAACTTCAAGTTTATAAAAATAATATTTACTAGTTGGGTTCCAAAGAAACATACATGGTTGTTGCTTTTTACCCATACCTAACAAACACAAAGAAATAAATCATAAATGAAATGAGTCAACTCTGAGGAAAATTACTCACTGTCTCTTCTTTTTCTTTTCTCTAGGAAGATAAAGGAAAGCCTGGAGTGTTTCCCTGTTAAATTAAACAATTTGATCCACATACTGGCACAAATGTCAGCCATAAGCCATGCCAAATCTACTTCACAGACCTTTCCCCAAGAATCCTTTTCGCCGAGTGCAACAAGGTCAATTCTAAGAGCAACAATTTTAGGGCTCAGCAAGAAAACCAGTAATGTAAGTCTCCAGTTGTCATCTTGACTTAAATATCATTTGAGTTACCTCAGATTCCCTTCACTGTGCTACACCTCCTTCCTTGTACCATCATTTTTTTTTTTACAATGCAAATGAAAATTCAGTTACAGTTTGAGCAGAAGTGCCATTGAGTACAATATTCTAGGGAAAAATCGTAACAACCACATCAAAGAAACAGTTCCTGCCCTATGGTAGAATATAAATCCAGAGCTAATTAAAGTATATATATATATATATAAAAAAAACTCTAACAATACCATAGAGAGTAGGCAGTCTGTTCCCAGTACTTAAGATTATGGTGTATGTTACTGTGTTTATAAGCAATTTTTGCCTTTCCAAATTGCATCTCTTAGTTTTGTGATAATTTTTTAGCAGAAAGGTTATTGCGTTGTTTATTTTACATGAAACCAGACTTTAGAACATATCACAGGTTGATAATGACATCTTTTGATTTGTGTCTATTTATTTTCTGCAGCTATATCTTATCCAGGTGACACACAGCAACAATGAAAGAAGTTTGACAGAAAAATCATTTGACCAGTTTTCAAAACTTCACAGCCACCTTCAGAAGCAGTTTGCATCTTTGATTCTCCCAGAGTAAGACACTGTCCTCCTCCTTGAACATAAGGGAAAATTAGGGTTATGGGATTTCTAATTGTGTGCAACACAGCATTCTGACTCCAAAGCCACTGAACCTATTCCAGCAAAGTCTATATTGCTGTGGGAGTAAGGAACCTTTCATCACTTAAAATGAGTTTTGCAACTTTCTGTTTGCTTCTAGACATTGATATTATGGGCAGAAAAGAATTCAGAACTGATTTCATTTTTTACCAGTTATCAGCTAATTATTTTCTTTGCCTGTTTAAATTTTTTAGTTTTTTCTATTAAAAAAAAGTGAAATTGAAAATATAGCACAAAATCAAATAAATCGATTTTTTGGCATATAACTGCAATAAAAAGCTGATATGTTTATTTGCAGTCCCTGAAAAACATTAAATTTATTATCATCAATTAGTACTTTAGTAAAATTAGTTATTCAAATCCCTGTCATTGTCATTATTAACTTTGATTTGCATTATATAAATTTAATTTGTTACATTCATTCTGAAGCAATCTTAAAAGCCATTGCTTTCTTTCATTTTATAATGGAAAAAATATTAAACATAAGAGAACTAAATATACAGTGAAAATAACTTCAGTTCAAGTAATCCTTCCAAAATTCATCACACAGAACGAGTCAAATTCAGGTCACAGACTTTAGTGAACAAGTGTTTATCTTGACTTACAAAGGTGATCTTCCCAGAAATTGTGATATCGCACTTGTTACTGTATCTATCTTAGGATTTTTGGTAAATAGATGGTCCGTTAATAAGGCGAATGTCCTTACCTAACTTGAAATGTTTTATTTATGAGTTTTTGCTAGACTTTCAGGATTTAGTCATTTTCCAAACATAAACAAGGCAAAGTTATGAATGGATTGCGTTTGCTGTGAAATATGAATATTAGTCAGTAGCAGTTCACATTGATGAAAATCTAGGTGTCACAGAGACATTGTAATACAGATGATGTAAACACTGGGAATTCAACAAGTAATTGCATGCTCAAGAGAGTGAGCTAGGAGGAATATTGCTGTGAGACCTTTAAAAGAATCATCAGCTTTAAGAGTTGCCAAAAAAAAAAACAACCCACTAGCATGACAAAAAAGAAATTCAAGGTTTGCCTGCAAATATTGAGTTCAACATTAGTGATTGCCATCATACCATACTAATTAATGATTTAAAAGTATAAATTAATCCTTGTTAAATGTCCTCTGGCTTTCAAAAAACCTCCTTTTTCTACTTTTATATTTCTAATATACATTAACAAAACTTGTAAAACATTAAAAATGTTGATACCTCTTTCCATATACACATTTCTCTAGATTCTCAGCTTTAATTAGGATTCTGCTTTGCTCAACAATTGCTGCCTGGTAATGGTACCTAAGTTGATTTTAAAGGGATTCAAGCAGTGTGTGAAAGGGAGGAACATTTAATCCTATGTGCCCTCAACAGTATCTGTATGCTGACATTCCCAAAGGAACTATGGTTTACAGCAATGCATATAAATGAAGGATAAGGGCAAGATTTCCTCTGACTCCTAAATTTACTGAGAGAGAAGCACTGTGAGGTTGATGTAAACTCTATCTGGAAAATATAACACAAAGAGTAAAATTCCATTTAGCAACAGTACATAACAGTGGTCTTCATTTTTGAGCTATTTGTTCCTCAAAGTACCTTCCAAGATAACACAGGCATGAAAATCTTCCTTAAAATTAATGATCCTTAAAAAATTAACCGGCTTGAGAAGGTCGATTTCCTGTCCTTCTTTACTTTCACCATTGCTCTTCTTCCAACCATCCAGAATCTTATATTGGTACATTGTCCCAATGAGTGAAAAACCAAGGATCAGACAAAAGCACAAATCAAATTAGTTGTTTTGGTATTGAGAAAATGAATTCCTCTACTAAGCAGGTATCAAATTTGTTTGCAAGTCAGGTGTTTCAAAGTCTTTGTTGTGAACAAAATTGAGGGAGGACATGATGGAATTGTCAGATAAAAGATCATTCATAATAATTTTAAAGAACTAATTGCTATGCTATATTTACATGTAACTCTGAAAACATTTCCAACAATTGAATGATTTGACTATAGCTGAATTCCTCAATTCTTATGTACTTACTTTTAAGAAAAAAAATTGTAGTACATCATGTAAAAAATAACTAGGGAGGGCCTCCCCGGTGGCGCAGCGGTTGAGCGCTGGGTTGCGAAACTGCGCGCGGCCTCTGCGGCGCCGGTTCGATCCCCGGCTGCTCCCCAGCCACCGGAGGAGGGTCCCACATGGCGCGCAGACCTCTCCTGCCGCCCGCTGCTCCCCTCAGCAGTGTACTTTGGTCCTTCTGCCTGCTCTGCTCCCCGCTCTGGCTCTGGTGAATTCTCTCACCCTCCCTCCCGCACTTCTGACTGTACCCAGTGCATGTATAAACAAAACAAACAAACAAACCAGCAAACAAATAAATAAAGCATGCCTCTATTAAAAAAAAAATTAAAAAAAAAAAAATAACTAGGGAATAGCATCGACATCGAACACCATTTTATTCTATCAGTAAGAAAATTAATCCAAAGATATACAAATTAATATTTTAAACCAGCCCAGCCCAATCCATTATTTTATCAAATGCTTGTATATGTTTTGACTAATTGTGTATGGTACTAATTTTTATAATTAGTAAGTTTTATAATTAGTTATTTTATAATAACTAAGTATGGATAAAAAGTGTAATACTTTAAGCCTTAGAGTTGCAAAACACCTTTTAAAATAGCATGTCAATTATTTACATATAAAAAGCACACAATTTTGAACTTCCCTGACATCTCCAACAAGAATTAGTGGATGGGTGGCCTGCAGTTGTCACATACTTGAGTGTGTTTCCTGGCAACATTTCACTGCTCCGTATGTACCTTTCTCCAGGGAAAGGTCTCACGAAAGATGCAGAAGTATGAAGGAAGTAGTAACAAGAAGCTAGGCAGGAAATGTTACTATGAGTTCTTGATAGGACGTATTTAACCATCTTATCAGAGCCATAGCATGTATTGTCAAATGCTAGTCATTAACAGATCATCCCACTCAAAGATTTGTCTTCACATCTAGCCCATCAAGATGAATCATTAGCTAGGACAGAGAAAGTTCTGGAAGTCACACTCCCTGGGAAATTGCTACTTTGTTCCAAAAGACTTAGACCAGATGAAAGCATTTGTCACTTGGTAAAATGTTTAATATGGTTAGTGTAAAAATGTCTCTAGTGAATCCAGAAAAAGCAATACAATCTGACCTTCTTGGAAAATTATGAATCATTAACTTCAGACAGTATTCATTAAAACCCCCGCATGTATTTAAAAGACAAAATGTGTGGTCTGCCACTAGTACAGTAAGAGGAGGATATATATTAATTTAATATGTTAAATTAAATTAGCATGAAAATCAATGACAGTTAAAATATCACAAGTGACCACAACCATGTTAATGAAACTCTCACAATTAATCTTGTGTTTTATGTGGTTTTCAAAAATATTTTCATTGGCCCTTTCATCTGATGCAGCTGTAAGTTCATATGCAATCCTCACATGCAGATACAAATTTTCAAACTAACGAAGACATACTTTTTGTTTTCTCTTAAAACAGGTTTCCTCATTGGTGGCACTTACCTTTTACAAATTCAGATCATAAAAGATTCAGAGATCTAAATCATTACATGGAACAGATATTAAATGGACCATATGAAGTTGCAAATGTATGTTTACTTTTATATTTTCATATAGAATATCAACTAGTTAATGAATTGTTACTAGGAGTATTTAAAATACTTTACAATACTATTTTGTTAGTTGCACATGCACTCAACAAGTGTGCATGCCTCAAATGTGTAGGATCCCTGAACAGGAAACTAGACCAAGAAGGTGGAGAAGCTCAGTCTCAAATGACTTGCAGAAATATATGATTCATGGACTACTTGTGCTATTAATGTGTCCTGGCATCTTAGAGGAGTACAAATTACTTCTGCTGTGATAAGATTTCAGGGAAAAGTGAGCATCTAAACTAGGTCTCTAACACTGGGTAGGATTTATTAGAGTTGGCCTTAGGAAGTGTTTTGAGTAGAACCAAATCACATAGGAAAGGTCACAGTAAAAAATAAGGAAGGGATTTTATTAGATTTCTGTTGCTGCTGTGACAAATTGCCACAAAACTGGTAACTTAAAACAACACAAATCTATTTTCTTTCAGTTCTGAAGGTCAGCAGTCTGCAAATGGGTCTTATGAGGACTAAACTACGGGTGTTAGCTGACTGGCCCTTTCTAAAGACTGAGGAAAAAAATGATTTCCTTGCCTTTTTCAACTTTTAGAGGCTACCTGCAATCCTTGGCTTGTGCCACTTTTCCCCATGGTACACTCCAACCTCTGCCTTATATCTCCTTCTCTGACACTCACTCTAACCCTCCTGGTATACTTTGGCTCACCTGGATAATCCAGATAGTATCACCACTTCAAGACTCTTAATTTTATCTGCAAAACCCCTTTTGTCATGTAAGGTAATAAAGTCTCAGGTTCTGGGGATTAGGATGTGGACCTTTTTGGAATGCCATTATCTTATCTTCCACAGGGATTTTGAAAAAAAGTGTAGTTGGATCTCAGCATTCTTGTGAGAAAGCTTTGAGAGGAAGATTGACATCAACAAGGAGGTAGGGGTAGGTTGTCCAGAACGAAAGACAAGCTTTAGAAGGTAGTAAGGAAACAAAAGCAGTAAGAATAACAATGTCCCTCACCACTCTGGGAGATAGTTTTTATTTTTTAGCCTTTCAGATTGCAAAAATAACACATATCCAGAAAATCTACAAAGGAAAATTAGACAGTTAAAGGATTAATTAATGAGGGAACACCTATGTAACCACATGATAGTTTAAAAACAGTAAGAAGAATGTATGTCCCCTCATCACAAACACAGTACTTCATGACTTCCAATTTAGATTAGAAAAAACCAGAGGGGCTTGCATTTTCTCTGCTGTATTCTTTGATAGGAATACATGACCATTCATTTGTAGATTCCTCTCTACAGACATTTGGGGTTATTACAAGTAATGTTATCGGCCTTCTGTTATATAAATGTCTCCTAATTCACTCATATACCTAGGTTCATATACCTAGGAGTAGAATTTCTGGATTAGAGGATATGCTTCAACATTATATGTAATGACCAATTTACTTACAATGAATAAGTGTTCCAGTTTTCCACAATCTTGTCAATGTTTGGTATTTTCAATCTTTTTAATTAGGACCACTCTGGAGAATGTGGATCTCATCACATTTTGAGTTTATATTATCCCTGAAATAAGACTGAACATATTTTAATATGCTGTTTGGATATTCTCTTTGGTGGAGCACAGTTCATGTCTCTTATTTTCGACTCTATGAGAGGCTGGCCTCAAATATTTCTCCCCTAAAATATCCTCAAAATTTTCAGAATCAACAATATGTTGGCCCCATATAAAAGGCATTCTTGCTTTTCCCCCTACTCTAGAAAAGTTTATATAGAAGTAATCTTATTTTTTTTAATTGGGAACCCATCTAGGTCTGGAGATTCAATTGAATTAAGAATTATAGGACAGATCACATTTAAATCACATTTTCAATTTTTTTCTTGGGTCTATTTATTATATTATAGTTGTCCAGAAATTTGTGCTAGTTTTCTAGTATAAAGTTATTTGTAGCATACTCTGATATGCTTCTAACATTTATAGGATCTGAGGAGATGAACAGGCTTCCATTTTACACCTATGTCATTTCCTGTTCAGTTTTTCCAGAGGGCAATGAAATTTACAAATCCTTGACTAAGAATAAAATGAGGGATGTACTGACCTCTCAGTTGTATTTTTTTGTATTTAATAAATTTTGATCTTTAATTATTCCCTTTCTTCTGTTCCTTATAATTTGCTCTTCTATTTATAACATCCACAGATAGTTACTTGTTTATTTTCAACTTGTCTACACTTACACATTCAAAATTCTAAATCCTCTTTGTAATCAAGATTTAATTGCACCTCACAAGTTGTTATATACAATATTATATTTTCTGTCAAAATATTTATAAAATTCTCTGTGCTTTCTCCTGTGACTATGGATTATTTTTCTGTTCAACTTACTTGAGTTGTATATACTATACTATGTATCTATGTATTCATAAATTTTATTCTATTAATATTGTTGTTTTATGCAAGCAATATTTGTTTAATCCTTCCATATATCTCATTTTTGCTGCATCCAGGTCTGACTTCCCATGAGATTGCATTCCCTCTGTCTGAAGAACACCACTTACTAGTTCCTTGAATATGAACTTACTGCTGACAAAATCTATAAATTTGTATTTGCTGAAAAGATTTACTTTACCTCCTATTGGAGGATAATTTTGCTGACTATAGTATTTGGATAGCAATGACTTTATTTTAAAAACTTTAAAGCTATCATTTCATTGTCTTCCAGTCTCCACTGGAATCTAGAATCCATCTGTTATCATCATTGCATCTCTAAAAGTATTTTTTCTATTTTCTTTATTTGCCTTTAATATTTTCCTTCTCATCTTTAGTTTTCTGCTGTTTCATGTTAATGTGCTCGGACATGACACTGTTTCATTTATTGTGCTCAAGCTTTAATGTTTCTTGAATTTGTGCCATGTTGACTTTCGTCAGTTTTGGGGACATTCTCAGTCATGTCACTTCAATTATTTTACACATTTCCTCTCTCATCTTTTTCTGAGACTGGAATCACATATATGTTAATCCTTGCCACTGTAGCCCCTGTGTCTCACACCTTTCCTCTTGTTTTATCCTCCATGACTTAATTCTGAAAAGTTTCTTGTAACCAATCCTTCTGGGTTATTTAACTTCTGTTTGTGACTAATATACTGTTAAATCCCACCCTTTGAGTACTTCATTTCAAATATTATAACATCTAGTGTTAAAATTTCCATTTTATTTCTTTGATGAAAATTGTCATTTTAATGATTTCTTAGGAAGTAATAAACTAGCTATTTTTAAGTCTTCCTAACAACTCCAATATGGAGCCCAATGCATGTTTCTATTGCCTAGTGTTTCTGCTGGTTTTCAATCATATATGCTTATTACCTTGTGAGCCTGATTATTTTTCTTTTAATATGGCCAGATACTGTACGGCAAAGTGCTTTGCAGAAATAATTGGAGGTCTATGTTGCTATTACCCCAGTTTAGAGAATTGGCTAGCAATATGCCTATTGTTGACTGACCTGTGAGTAACTAACAGAAGCACTTTAAATTACTGCCTCTACTATGGGTTCCTGATTAAAATATTGGAAACCTCCTTCTTTCCCCCTTCATCTTTGTGGTCCTGATAGTGCACCTTAACTAGGCTACTAATATGCTATTACTGGACTCTGAAGCCTTGATCAAATGCTGTTAGCACATGGGTTATACTTTGACCTAAGAAACACATATATAATATGCATATACAGACACATGTTAAAGTTAGAGGCATTGTAACAGGACAATAACTGACCCCATAACTGGGACTTATAAATGGTCGAAGAACCCTGTTTTCTTTTTGCTGCTAATATAACAACCTTGGAGCTTAGGATTAATTCTGTAATCATGGTTTGAATTTTTTTTTAACTTACATGCTGTGTATCAGTATATGTTAAGAAATACCTGTTGAAATTTAAACTTATGGTATATTAAGGATTATAGTCACAATTGTGTTCTAACTGTGCAGCAGCACTGATTCAGGATGTTGACTTTGGTAATACTATGCTTGGGATAATACTTTGGGTAACTGGAGTAATGCTATGGCTTGGGTAATACTATGGATATTTGGATAATACTATGAGTAATACTGGGATTTGTTGGTGAATAGGCCCATCTAAGAGAAGACAGTCCCCAATTCACATCACAGGGCTACTAAGGATTATGGGGTGGAGGGAAGAGCTGGAATTGTCAAGAGTGACTGCACTAAATTGCAGATAGTTAAGAATAAGAGGTGAAACATTCAAGTCTCTGCCCTCCCTTCCTATGACCAGTGGTTCTTGAAGCACAGTTCCTGGACCGTGCTCAGGATCTTATAAGAATGCAGTTTTTTACCCCATCCTAGATCTACTAAATCAGACACTTGAGATATGGCCCAGCAGTCTGTGTTTTGCTGAGGTCTCCTAGGTGTTGATAAACACATAATGTTGGAAAACCACAACTTTAGATGATGGACAATTTATCACCCTACCCCTTTTTATCCCAATGTAACCAGGGTCAGACATTGGCCTACATTACAGTAGGGCCTCACTTATTTTTGATTATTGGTTTTTACCATGTATGTACTCAAGAATATTTTACTACATTATTATTTCCAGGTTGGTAATCACTCAGCTGAAAACACTGCTTGTATCAAAGACAAGCGCTTGCGCACTTTAGGAGGTTCCGTTAACTTAGTTCTGAGTGAGGCAAGAAGATATCCCAGACTTGTGGCATTCAGGTTGTTATTAAAAGACAAATAGGATTTAATAAATAGAAAGTGGGGAAAATATGTGCTAGACAAAGGAAACTGCAAGGAAAAAGTACCTATTCCATTGACATGCTTTCATCTTGTTTCAGAGTTTAAAGAATTCATTGAATACATTCACTCCATTGTTACTCATGTAACAATGTTACTCATTGTTACTCATGTATAGCACAGTTACAGTTTCATCAATATTTAATATTTTAAATGACTTGTAACAGAATTGTTAGTATATATTGATAAATGGGATTTGTGTTGCTTTTTAAAACCTAAGGGATGGAAAATTTGCCTCTGAAAAGTATTTAGCAGTGGTCTCAATTTATTTATTCTTATATCTTACCCGGTTTTGTTTTTTTTAAAAGAAATTAGCTCACACTTCCAAAACATATTATCTACATATATGTGTTATACATGAACTACTACACTAACAGATGATAAAGGTTTTAAAATTTCTAGGGAAAAAACCCAAAGTTTGAAAAAGTTTAAATGTTAAAAAATAAGTATTAATGTAATTTTTACATTTCCCCCTTATGCTCTAGTATGTCATCCCACAAGAACCTCATAAAAATACCTCTTGCTTGGAGAGACTGATCTTGAGAGGCCTGCCAGCTGCCAGCTGAGAGACAGGCACCACTGGCCACCCAGTGCCAAGTCCAGCAACACGGCCAGGCGTGGCTCTCAGGGGTGTGCACTAATAATGCACTGGGTCACATTTGCAGACCTCAGAAAGCTCTCTCACAGCACATTGACAGTAGGTGGTTATGAGGAAAGGGAAAAAATGAACAATATATGTTCACAGGAACAGAACCAGGGAAACTGAGAACAACAGGGAAACTGAGAACAAAGATGTAAAATAATTGTTGAAAACTATGTTAGCTACTGGGAAAGCTACTCTAAAAATGATTATGGAAAGATATATTGATGAATTCAGATATTGTATTTTACATACTATGGATGGTATCTTTTGAATATATCTGGTCTATGTCTCAATCAGTGAGTAATGGGAAATGAGTTACAGCAAAGCCTTTTCTGCTCCACAAAAATCGAAGCAACTTAAATTTATTTCATTGGGTTTCAAGTGGTTTTTACATATTCAGGAATATAGAATGTGACATGACCTTTACTAACTTGGTGACCTTTACTATCTGACATTCTCTGAAAGTCACATCCACTCACATACCCTATAGTTAAGGACCACATGGGTCTGGCAGGACTATGAGGGAATGTGCTGAGGATGGTGAATGGGATCGTCATCTTCGCATGACAGGGCTGCCTTAATGATTATGCTAAAGCTGTTTTAAAGATTATCTCTTTTAGGGACAATTGACAAAATGTCTAATAGACAGATATTGAAGTGCCAAGTGGAGCGGCTTCTGATTCCCGCTCCTAGAATGAATAAAGTCTGTCTTCACATGGCAGCTTCAATAAGCTTTCCAAGGTGTCTGCTCCCAGGATGGTTCACACACAAGTGGTAGCAGAGTACTGTTATGAGAGGGGAGAGCAAAGGAGTCAGGCATATATAAAGAGGGAAGAGCTACAAAAGTGCAGGTCAGCACAGCAAGGCTAGTGATCGAGGTCACCCATCACAATAGTTGCTGAACAGAGACAAATCCACATTTGGTGATGTGCTAGCTTGAAATACTACTGTAGAAGCCCCAAGAAGAGATATTTTTATTTTGTGCTGTTTTGCATCTCTATTCTTTAGTATCAGAGATGAGAAGGTTGAAGAAATTTCAGGCCTCATGCTGTTTTTATCTGGGGTAGATTAAGCTTCAAGATATAAGTGATGATATCAGATTTGATATCATCAAATCTGAGATATTATTATGGAATAACAGATCAGAGAAATGCTCTAAGTGAGAATATGCCAGTTTCTAGCCCTGGATTTTCAAGGAAGGTATCCCAATTTGTCTAAGGATAGTCCCTTGAGGATAGCAGAGAAAACAGATTTTGTAGGTGTGCTTTATCCCAAAAGTAAAATCCTGGTGATTAATTTTATAGAATTTTTCAGTATTTAAAGTATAATAATTTATCTTCCTGAGATATGAAGCCTATATCTCATTTATTCCTTTGCCTTGTCTCTACTAAAAATAAATAAATAAAGCAGTGTTGGATTCACAAAAGTTAAGTCACCAAAGTTTAAATATGGATTGGAATACACTATTAGGGGCCACTTTGGAAAAGCATCTCGGCCACTCAACATATGTTTATTGATTGCCTACATTAAATATTCTCTGGCTAGGGGTGCCAAGTAGTACCTAGTGATCAATCATCTTAGGATAACTTGGGGAGGTTTTAAAAAGTATGTTCTGAGGCCCCATGCTCAGAGAAGCTGGTTCTATAAGTGAAAGGTGATATCTTGCTATCTGTGTTGTTTTTTGAAGAACTTAAGTTTTTTCAGATGCTCAGACAGGTTTGGGAAATTCTACTCTAGCAAGATGAATCACATATGATTGCTATTCTAAGGAGTTTACTGGTCTCAATATTTTGTCTTTGTTGATATGTATCAGGGCCCTCATAAAGACCTTCATAAATTCATACATTTGGGTTTTCCTTTCCCTTATTCCTAAGGCACTTCATGGATTTTGGTACAACTCGCATTATGTGGATTATAGAGTTACAGAACAATAATAATTTGACAGGGATATCATCAAATTCTGGTTAGCATGAATAAAGAGTAAGACCTGACTAATCACATAGGTTTTCTGTGATATCTATTGTGATAATTTTTCAATTATCTTCAAATTGATTAATCAAAGTAAAAGTTTTTTTGTTTCTCCACACATTGTAGATGCTTCCCCAATTGTTAGTTTATATAGAAGAAATGAAAACTTATTTTAATATTAACTAAGGAAAACATTATTCACCTAGAAATCACATGATTTCAAAGTAAAACATTAAGATTTAAAAATTTTTGTATCATTGGTACAATTCTGCCCTTTCCTCATATATATTAACAAAGTATCTATAAAAATACTAAGATCTGTAAAGTCAGGGATGTAACATAAATACTTTTATTATTTCAAGTGATATGAATGACAGAGAAAGTTTTTGTACATACATATTTTTTGTTCTGATAAAATAAAAGATTTTAGGTAAATTTATAAATTTTATAATTAATGTCTCTGTGATGGGGTAATTCTCATCCCTGAAAAAATCCTCCTAAAAAGACTTTTCTTCTTTCATACTGTGCAGCTTGTAATAGCACAGTATGTGTATGGCAGAAATGCAAAAAATCCTATTATGTCTATATACTCAAGCTCACAGTCTATTTTTTGTTATATGATACCTTTACTTGTAACTATTTAAAAATACTTTATATCACTATGCATAAGTGTAAATATTTTCAAGTTTATATTAAACATTTACTAGATATTATGCTTGAAGAACTTGCAGTTGGTTGAAGAGGGGAAAATGGAGATTAAAACAATAGAATATATATTTTACTCTCAATGAATTTATAATATGGTAATAAATACAAACAGGAACATAAACAATCTTTGGCAATATGTGGGAAATGAGGAGGAAAGGAAGTAGAAGATGCAATTTGAATATGAAACTGAAAAACCTTAACTTGCTGAAATCAAAATATAACTATATGCCCTTCGAGGGTTTTCTCGGTTATAAGTCTTGCTCTTTGTGAAAGAAAGGAAAGGAAGAGGCTTCTAAAATGTACAGAATCAGGTATCAGAATTGTTAGAGGAGAGCAAGTTCTTTGGGTATGGTGAAGTATTACCAGTGCTTTGGTAGTAGACCTGTGTAATAAAATACATTTGAATAGGTGAGAACCTGTACCTCTAATACATATACAGAGGTGTAAACCAATGTTACCTTAATAAAAAAAAGTTAATTAAAAATAAGACAAAGAGTAGCCTAGGTAAAGGGATGCCTGTAAATCTCTGAGATCACCCAACACATAAGCACACACATACACACACACATACACACAATCTGTTGATTAAAGCAGCAGACATAAATGAAGATAACACTGTACACTATGCTATTATCTCTTCTAGTGATGATGCAAGCATCAGTTTAGACATCCTTGTCCTTTTATACCTGATTATTACTTATCTTCACTCTCATCTCTGAAACTGATAGAAACTGCTCCTTCTTTCAATGTTTGTAGTTTCATTCTAAAAGTAAATTATAGTTGTGATAACAAAAATTATTTTGTTTCTTTAAATTTTATTGTGCTTTAGGTAGAATCGTGTTGTGAAATAAATGAGATCTATATACAAAGCAGTATATATGTGTATAATAAAAATTACAGCAAATAATTACTGTACCTAAACAAACATGTACCCACATTTGAGTTTAGTTGACATATAAACAACTTTTTTAACACCGTTAAAGACATATTCATTGTGTATTTAGCTCTTATTATTTTTTCTTATCTCTATAAATTCTTTAAAATAAGGGGTGATATCACTTGCAGCTTAAGCAATATTATTTCTTTAAAAACAGAAATCAAATGTCACAATAAATCAAAATGAATAAATCCTATCTTAATATTGAACATATGTTTCTTGTTCCTAGCTCTAAACCCAGATGTTAATTACATATGTCACTATGTTGCTCTTTTCCTATTTTAGAGCTGGCTAAGATTCCATTGCAGGCAGGATAAATGTCATATGTGTACCAACAGTAAAACCAAGATTATTTTTCAGAGTCTGGTAAAATTCTGATGACATTTTAGAAGCAGAAATATAAAATATTCCTTGGAAGTTCACTATTCTTCATAGTGTCATTCTTCCGTGTAACTCCAATACAAATACAGTGGGTTGAACTACATTAAAGACTGGACATTCTGACAAGCTTCTTTCTGAAAAAGGCAATAAAATGCAATTACTGTCCAACTTTGATTTAAAACTCTTATGGGAATTCATTTTTAAATTCACATTTTTATAGCATTTCATGATGTTTGAGAGAGATAGATTCAGCTTATTGTTTTAACTCACTAAAACTAAATCTTGTTGGCTGGCCAGTTAATAAATGGGACTTCTTAGTAAGTGTGCTGCTTTAAAGAAAGAAAAAATTGTTCTCAGTGCTATACTACATCTGATCTTTGCAAGTACTTTAACTCTCTGTAGTCTGAGAACAAGAATATGTTCATATCATAAAGGGAAAAATACTGAGGTGTTGAGCAACTTTGAATTGATCAACTTTCTCAAAAATCAATCATTTTAGATTACAAATGACTTAATATAATTGATAAACAAAATATTAATAAGAGCTCTGAAGTTAACAAAATATAAGCTGATACAGATTTTAACTAAAATTACTCAATTGGTATTTAAATATGATTTTTATTGACTAAATTTCTAATTTAAAAGCACGTTGTTAGACATTAAAATTTCCATATTAGTTATATAAACATCTCTCTAGCAAAGAATGTATAGATATTATACAATAGAGCATTTAATACAACCTAATGCATTTAGGCTTGACCATTAATATCAAAGACCAAACATTTAGAGTCCCCAAAACAAATCCCAACTATTTATTAATCTAGCCACCAACTATATAATGGTCTACATAGGAAGGATATTCAAAATATTTAACAATTTCCAGAGCACAGGCACTGGTGACCAGTCATAAAGACTGCCAGCCACCTGCATGGCCATATGAGCACGATTGGTTGAATTTTGCTATAGCTAAGAAAACTGTGGAAGGAGCAGGAGAGAGTGGAAGCAATCAGGAGTCTCAGTAAAAATTGTGAGACTTCTAAGCAGAGATGGCAGATGGAAACTTGAATAGCTTTAGTTGAAAGAAAAAGAGAGGATGGGAACATAGATATTTGTATTGTCAGTAAAGATTGGTTTTCAAAACCATGAAACTGTAAAGATTGCTTAAAGTAAAAATGTAAACATAAAAGAGAAGTGGTCTGAGGATTAGAGCAGGCAGCACACCAATTTTCAAATTTGAGACAATAGGAAAAATCAACAGAAGAGACAGAGAATAAGCAACCTACTGGAATCTAGAAGAATGTTGTTCTTGGAATTCTGAAGAAAAAATTATTTCAGAGAAGGAGGATCAGCTATTTTGAATGCCACTCATGGGTTGAAAATTGAGATCTGACCAGCTGAATTAGCAAAATGGATATAACTGGGAGTTAATAAGAACAGTTTGAAGGAGGTAGTGCTATGAATCAAAATAACTGATTCTAATGGATTGAGAAGAGAATCTGAAGAGAAGAATTTGGGGTAGAAAGTAAAAAATGATAGCTTCTCTCTAAAAATCATTGGGGAAAAAATAGTGTACAGGAAAATGCATATCAAGAATTTTGTCTTTTTAACTAGACTGTAGCATTTTTGCATTCTGATAGGAAGATACATTTAAGAAGCAAACATTGATGATATAAGGGAGAAATGAGAGCTGAGCCCGCGACCAGAGGGATGACCTTGAGACAAAAAGAGAGCATGGGATCTAGTATCCAAATTAGTCTCAAGATAAAGCATAGATAGTTTACCTTTGTAATGGAGGATAAGCAGAAATGAGGTAAGATAATAGGGTATGTTGATAGGAGCTTATAGAAAACTTCTTTTCTGCTTCTATTTTTTTCCTTCAACAAGAACAGCCTTGAGAAAAACAAGAAAGGGATAGTATTTTGGCATTTTGAAGAGAGAGGATAAGGTATTAAATAGTCCTGTAGGTGGAAGAATAAATGGGTTATATATGGACTACATTTCACATTAGAGAATTGTCAGAAAATCCCAAACACCAACTTGAGAGTTAGGCATAGAATGAGAGCAAAACCAGAGGGCATGGTTGAGTGCTTTTCTCTAGCGACATTCAGCAGGCCAGATATAGCTGCAGAACAGGCAGGAAGTAATCGGTTACTTTTTTTTCCCCACAGTTACCACATAATTTTTTATTTTATTTTTTAATAAATTATTTGATTTTATATAATTCTTACATCATTTTTCATTTTTGCATAATGTATGCATTTTCATTTTGTTTATATTCCCCATACAATTCCCACCCCCTTTTTCTGACCCTAATCCCTCTTCTCCTCCCCCCATCCCCCACTGTAGTGTGTCTCTGGTCTATAGTTGCTTGTTGATTTTGAAGATGTGGTATATATGCACAATGGAATATTACTCAGCAATCAAAAAAGATAAACTCATGCAATTTGCAGCAACATGGATGGAGCTGGAAGGGATCATGCTCAGCCAAGTAAGCCAGAAAGAAAAAGAAAAATACCGGATGGTCTCACTCATAGCAGGAATTTAGAAAACCTAAGTAAGAGATCAGGAAAAAGACTAATTGCAATAAAGTAAAAATCAAAATCAAAAAGCAACTTTTTTTTTTAATATACAAGAGCTAGGGTACAGGCCAGAGGCCCGGGAGGGTGAGAGGATTCACCAGAGACAGAGCAGGGAGCAAAACAGGCAGATGACAGAAATACACTGCTGAGGGGAGTGGCAGGCATGACTGGAGAGGTCTGCCACACCATGTGGGACTCCCACCAGCCAGCTGGGATCGAATGCACACTGCAGAGGCTCAGACAGCCTCACAGCACGGTGCTCAACCCGCTGCGCCATCGGGGAGGCCCCAGGGTTACTTTTGTTTGTTTGTTTGTTTGTTTGCCAAATAAAAAAAATAAAGGAAAGAGGACTAACAGAGTTGAAAAGAGCATGTAAGGGATTTATTATAAATATGGGCCAAACTGTCAGAGAAAGTGGTCAGAATTTGATCAGAATCCAAATTGGTCAGAGAAAGTCTTTAGAATATGAAAGGGGTTAGGGACAGTGAAAAAGTCTTAAGAGTCAAAAGACTGAGTTGTATTACTGGAAAGAGTGAGCTGGAAAGGAGGCAAGTATCTGTTGTAAACTGGGGGCTGGAAACAAAGATACTGGTATAGTTTCAGTCGCTGCTCAAAACTAGATTAAAGGAACAGGAGTGAGTGACTGAGGAGGAGGCATCACTGGAGGTAAGGAGTGCAAAAACAAAGACTCTTTTGCATAAGAAGGTTGACTGGAGTATTAAAGCAAGTGAATTATGTTGAGTACAACTGGAGAAAATGACAATAACCTAGGGTGAGAAATCTTCCAGAAATGAAGACCAATGACAGAGAGATCTGTAGACAAGTACAAAATAGGGGGCAGTGGGCAACATAGTCAGTAGGCATAATATTCAAAGGATAGCATTTGTAATAAAGAAGAGAAGAAACTAGAAGAGCTTGAAAATGCCAGGAAGATACCCTACCCCACCACCAGGACTAGGACTATAAAAGAAATGGGAGAGAGTACAATTATCATTTCAGGGACTTTAAACAGGAAGTCAAATGGAATGCTCCGAGAATATAATATGTTGAGCATATGAGAAATTTTGCTGATGACATTTTCCAAGATTGCTATTTTTTCTCTCCTCCACAATGTTGCAGCCATTTTTCTAAAAATATTTGACCATGATGCTTCTTTGCTTAAATACATCACTAGGTCACAGAAACACATGCTCTAGGACTCCACAAAGTGTTCCCTCCCTCCCTCCTTCCTTCTCTCTCTCTCTCTCTCTCTCTCTCTCTCTCTCTCTCTCTCCCCCCCTCCCCCATGCACTCTTCACTTATATAGGTAGTTCATTGGATAGTAACACAGGTGGGACTCCTGACCACACTCTGCCTGTACTTTTTAAAAAATGAATTAATTTTTAATTGAAATAAAATTGGTTTACATTGTTGTATTTAGGGAGTAGAGGGTCCCTCTTCAGGTATTATTATCATAGTGCACCCGTCACCAAAACACTCTGTAATCCACCAGGATAGTCTGTTGTGCTCTCTCCACACTTTGTTCTGGTCCCTCCTCCTCTTCCTATTTGGATACAATTGTCAACCATTTCAAATGGTGTTTGGTTTCTCATTTTAGAAGAAGTCAATTCAGTTTTCTTTTATCTTGTTTTCTACCTGAGAAACTATTGCCATTTGAAGATTTAAGTAGAATAGCAACTTTTTTTTTTTATAATGTGAGAATCTTTTGGTATTTCTGGACATTTAGGGTAAATGACTTTGTCCATTAATTGCCAATTGTACCCTCTAGTCATTGAGAAATTGAAAGTATCCCCACACATTTTCTAACACCTCATATTGTAGGGTCTCCAGATAAAACATAGACTGCCCAATTGATTTTGAGATTTTATTTTCAGCATAAGTACACTGTAAATATTGCATGGGTAACTTTTTTATTTGCTATATTTGAAAGCCCCACATATGGTTATCTCTGATGAGTATGATTATACTTACAGACAATGTAAACATGACACCCATAGAGTTACTCAGTATACAACTTACACAACTGAATGTAACCACACTATATGGGAGTCAATACAAATATAACTGAGAACACTTGTCCAGGTTATCAGTGAGAGAAACTGTAGCAATAACATATCTATAATTCTCCAAATTATCCAGTGTTTCAATGTCCTAAAGGCTGTGGGATAAGTAAAACCAACTCTGAGAAAATTTTAAAATCAATTATTTTCAGATCCAACAATATTACTTCTTCTACCTCTTCATCTCCTTTATTGATTTATCCCTCCTCCTTATTATACTAAGAAATCAGTATTTAGTAGATCACCCATACCTGGAATTACAAATCAGAATTTCAAGGATATGACAGTATAAACACAAGGAAACAATTAGCTAGTGGTGACATTTCAGACACTAATTGGGAAAATATTCATTGGGTAGTGAGGTCAAAGGGCTGCCAGAGAAGAATAATTGACTAGCTGTCAAAAGGCCAAAGAAGTTGAAATTTCCTTCAACAAATTCTGCCCAGATTGACTTAAACCTTTCAAAATAAAAAACTTGATTAGATTGGATCCCTGAATTCTTGAAGATAGATTCTTATTAAATAATCTTACAAGAGATTAATATATCGAGATCAAAACAGGCAATTAACTAATTTACAATGATGCATGAAAATGCTATATAGGTAAGAATATTTGCATTAGAAAACCATTATATTCTACATCTGAAAACCTAACTGTTTTAATTAATATTTATGGAATATTTATTGAGCAGAATTGCTGTATTAGCCATGAGTGAGCAAGTGACAATTTCTTTTACCATCTCACTGACTAGACTAACAAGAGCAGAGAGTGAGCATGTAGGTGCTACACCTTGGGCAGATGGGTGGACTGGGGTCCAAAGGAGCACATAGGAAGAGATGGAGAGGTTGACCTACTCAAGGAGATACATATAACCAGTGTAGTTAACTTTAAAATACTGGGAGAAAAATGGTGATTAAAGTAGGGAAATGAGTAAGATCCCAATGAAGAAAAGTTTTATAAGCCTTCTTGTCTACAAGCGGTTTCTCTTTTTCTAAGACCAATGTGGAACCTTGCCAGGTCTTGAGCAATTAATTAGAATTTTATTTTTAATTTGGCAATTGTGTAGAGAATAGGTTGGATTATAGAACAAGCATCAAGATCAGAGCTGGAAAACCCTGATGTAACTTACATGAGAAGCTACTAGATCTACGAAAATGGGAGCGTACCTGAAAAAAAGAAGCACATAGAAGGGCTGTTTAGGAGGTTATATTGACAGGAGCTAGCAATTTATTTTATGGATAGGGTAAGAGAACAGATAGTCCAACAAAATAAACCTCACTTTGAGGTTAAACCCAGGAGAAAGTAGCAAATATAGAGAAAATGCATTTAGTGGTGCACTTTGAGGGCTGTAATTATCTTTACAACACTCAAGGGACCCAATAAAAATATTTTTATATACAGGACTGAGACTCAGGAGATAAATCTGGGATAAAGGTTTAGATTTGTGTATTATTATATAAAAGGTGTGACATTATTCAGAAAGAAATTGCTAGCATGTTGAGCGATATGGACCCTGGAATGTAAATTACAAGTAAAAAGAAAAGAGCCTGAAAAGAGTCTAAGACAAGATGACTGGGCATATGGAAGAAAAACTGGGAGGAAAGGACTTGCTATCACAAAAGTAAATAAAAGTTCATATTTCGCTAAAAATGGCATTAGTTATTTAAGAGCCAGGAACTCTAATTAGATTTGGAAAAAAATTTTGCTTTCTGTCCCCATTCCCTCCTTCAATAGGGTGTGGGCATAGTGTTTTGGTGAGAGTGAGTGGATCACATGCACATATAAAAAAAAAAGGTCAAAAAGTTTTTGATGGTTACAGCATTTTCTGAGGACAATTAGTGGCAGAAATTTGAGTGTGATGGATCAGAAAGGGAGTAAATGTTGATGTGGAACCAAGGTGAGTACAGACACCTTTTTCTTTTAAGGTTTTTTGCTTCAGGGAGGAGAAAAATAACAGGACCTAAAGAGGTATTAGTGAAAAGGTACTATTTATGTGTGAGTATATTTTGTGTGTTTTTACTCATCTGTTAGTTGTTAAAATGGAGAGAATTAACCATACTTCATGCTGATAAGAAAGGAAGGTAAAGATACTAACATACTAACTGAAATATTCCACAAGTTTCCTGAGAAGGAAGGAAAAGAATCCAGGACACAAATGAATGAAGCAGCATTGGATAGTGTATTGGTTGGGAGGAAAAAGCCTGTTTCAGATCTTTCTTCTTGAACTTGTACATGACCATATGTGCAAGTACTCCATGTCTCTTCATATAATCTCTATATTACTGTCTGTGTCAAAATTTCCCCTTATTGTAAGGATTTTAGTCATACAGGATTTTAGTCCACCAGAACGACCTCATCCTAACTTCACTAATTACATCTGCAATTACCTTGTTTCATAATAAAGTCATCCACTGAGGTATTGTAGGTTAAGACTCAACATCTGAATTTGTTGCAGAGGGACATAATTCAAATTATAACAAATAGGGAGAGAAACACGTCTTCCATGGTATTAGGAAGAAAAAAAGAAGAGATGGCTTTATGAGTCTGTAGATTTTATGGCAGGAATTTTAGGAGTTTCCATTTGCCTTTTTTACTTTCTCTAAAATGGAGACAAAATCATTGGTAGAGAGGAAGCAAAAGTTGTAATTTTAAGTTTCCTGGAAGAGTTCTGAAAGGTATATTACACAAAATGAGAGAGAAGGCAGGCTGGGAAGAATGTCGGACAGCTTGCCTGCTACTGCAGCGTCAGCTTCTGATTGTCAGAGGAAATCATCGGTTATTTAGTGGTGCTCTTCAGATAATAATGTAGGGTCTCATGGAAAGAACTGCTTTGGTTATATAATGACTTAGAACAAAATGTATTCCAGTGTCACTACAGAAAAACTATTTTTAAATTCAGCAATGTACCCATTCAACTGGAAATCGGGTTAAATGTCAATTTGTGATTATCCCATTTTAAAAGAGAGCACTTTACTCTGTTCTCAACTTATACAGAACTAGAATTTCTATTAAAGCATTCAATACAATCTATTTCTTCTACTAGATTTTGTTCTAAAGAGAGGTAACCCCTTATATATCTTTCTGTTTCTAAATATCCCCTAACATACCCTGATGTACAATCAGGAATCAGTGACCTTGAGGAGTAACAGCTACTCACTAAATGAGTCTGGGGCCTACTGAGAGTAATTTTTCTCTAAAAGCCTTGTTCAAGGATACACATTTTCTAAAAAGGGCAAGTATGAGATTTATGCATAATTGTAAAATTCAAGAATGTAAATATTGTAGCCATCAGAGCACACCTAAATACATGAAGAAATGTACTCGGACGTCTAACTCATAAAATATTAGCATAACTTAGGACAAAATTATACTGCTAACTTAAAGTTGCTAATATATTTATCTCCATTTTTGCAATCCATGAGAGGTATCTATTTTGCAGATAACTCTATATCTGAGTCACTATTTTCATATACTAGTGAATAGGAGTATTAAATAAATTTACTAAGAAATAATTTTGCCTTATTTTTCAGAGTGATTATGTACTTAGTTTTTTTCTTTCTGAGCCTCTGCAACAAACAATTGACTCACCACCTGTGGACCTAGGTAAGTAATTTCATCATCCTTACTACATACAATCATTTCATTATAATTGTGCAAAATATATCCCAGCTATAACTTCTTCAATTTTCAAATTAAAAAGTCTTTTGAAGAGTAAGGCTTAAAGAGTCCTTTCTAACAATTTCTGAAGCTTTTTTAACCCCTAGAATATGTTCTTCAGGTTAAATTAAACCCACATGTGTTTGACCAATTAAAATAACTACATGATGTCACACCATTAATTCATTTCAATTAGTTGTGCTTTTAAATGGAATTTTACATCAGAGATTTGCTGTTTTCTCATGTAGGTGTGTCTTACACTTTATTCAACATCTTAGAAAGCAATAAAAATAAAATAGGATCTTCCCCTGGTGGTGCAGCAGTTGAGCGCTGGGCTGCGAAGCTGCCCACAGCCTCTGTATAGCGCTGGTTGGATCCCCAGCCGCCAGAGAGGGTCCCACATGGCAACCAGACCTCTCCTGCCGCACCCCCTGCTCCCCTCAGCAGTGTACTTCAGTCCTTCTGCCTGTTCTGTTCCATGCTCTGGCTCTGGTGAATTCTCTCACCCTCCCGCGCTTCAGACTGTACCCAGTGCTTGTATAAATAAATAAATAAATCTTTAAAAAATAAAATAAAATAAAATATTAGGGCCTCCTTGGTGGCACAAGGGATTAAATGCAACCTATGAAGCTAGCCACAGCCACTGCAGCACGAGTTCGTCCCTGGCCAGGAAGCAACCCACATGGCCCAGCAGACCTCTCCTGACTCGCCCGCTGTTCCCCTCAGCAGTGTACTTCAGTCAATCTGCATGTTCTGTCCCCCACTCTGTCTCTGGTGAATCCTCTCACCACCACCCCAACTCTGGCCTGTCCCCCTGTTCTTGAATGCATAAATAAATAAATATTTAAAATAAATAAATAAATATTAGACAATAGTAATGATCATGATTATCTAACAATTTTACTCTTATCTTTTAAAGCTCAGTAGATGTTCAACCTCCTTCATAAAGTCTTCTTTGATAAACCATGATCCTGAGCTAGAATCTCGGCATCTGCCAAATGTGTGTTAATTCTAATTAACTTTTCTAACATCTCACTTAGATTGACAAAGATCCCTTTTTTTAATATCTTCTCAATTCCAAACATCCCTGCTATAATTCCATTGCCACTGGCCTTCTATTACTGATATTGGTTTTATCTCATATAAGATTTGCAAACCCGTCGTTTGGTATACCTCATCCCCCTTTCCTCTTCACTTTATCCACACTACCTCTTGACTCTGTTTTTGAGATTACTCTCATCTGCTTATCACCTCTGGTTATATCTGACATCTTAGTTACTCACCCCTTAGGTGTAATAGCTTTGTACAACAGGATTAGGTTATATAGCGTAAATTTCTTGTTATGTTGTGTATGTCTGTGTCTGCCTCATTTCTCTTATTAGAACAAAAGTAACTTCAAATCAAAGAATCACTTCCCACTATGCATTGCTCTGCACTCACAAATGCTGAAGTAATGTATGAGAATTATATCATTCTCACTACCCCACTGACTATGTGACATCACTCCCTAAGACACTTTTCTTATATAGCCAACCATAAACAATATTAAATAAGGCAATTTCTTATGTTTTATAGCATTTACCTAAGAAGAATCATATCCACAAAATTTATTTTTTTTATTGTCACAATTTCCTGACATCTAAAAAATAGGTTATTAAAAAAAATAGTATTAGGTGTGGAGATGTTTTTACACTCAATGTTTAAAACTTGAATAAACAAACAAACCAAAAAAACCCCATAAGGTTGTAGAATTCTAATGTCAAATTTTTGCAAAGGTATTAGGCTGATCTTTATTCTGTCATTAAAATCCTTTAAATTGACCCTCTACTTTCCAAAAAATTAAACTGTGGATCACTAACACATTTATAACTTTGCTAATAGTGTTACCTATCTGTAAGGTATTCTGAAATACATATGCACACAGAAAATTATGAATACTACAAAAATGAAAATGGTTGAGAATTTGTTTTTTTCTGGTTTACTTGTTTCTCATTACAATTATAAAATACTGAAGATTTTGATTCTCAATATTTTTATATACAGGACTATGTAATATAGCCTATTATCTTAAAATGACAGAACACTTCCTCTAATCAGAACATGGAAATCATTATAGTAACAAAGATTAGAAGAAGGTTGTACCCTCATATTCTGTAATATTTCCTCTTTTATGCTTCTAAATTCTTCATCTTCTTATCACAAAAAAACACTTGATTCTAATCAAGAAGCACAGTACTTATATTAAGCACTATTCTTGTCAGTTAGTTGAAACTTTAAGCTTATGGTTGTTAAATGATTAGAGGGTAAAATGATTCGAGTGCATTAAAATAATAATCGATGATGGAAAAAAAGATAAACTCTTGCCACTTGCAGCAACATGGGTGAAACTGGAAAGGATGATGCTAAGTGAGATAAGTAAGAAGGAAAAAAGACAAATACTGAATGATGTAACATACGTAGAATATACAGAGGCCAAACAAAGGGTCACATAAAGACAAACTAAAAACTAACCTTCGAATACTGATTATAGACCTGAGGCATTCCCATGCAGAGAGACGGGGAAGGTGAGAACAAAGTGGAGAAAGCACAGTGAACTATGGTGGAGGACTACAGGTGTTTTGGTTGTGGGTGGATTGTGGTAGCAACACTTGAAGGGGAAGATCATATACTTTTAACACACAAATAATTGATTTAAAGCAATGTTACCTCAAACAAATAAATAGTAAAAAATGTAACAAGCTATGTGACAAAAACTGGGGGTAAAATCCCTTGCTACCTGTTATTACTACAAAATTAGAAGTCAAAGGAATTATGAATTCTATAAAACACTATATCAAAGTCCAAAAATAACCCAAAAATAAATGACAAAATCTGTGAAATATCTACAATTTATTGCAAAGTTTCATTGCCTAACATACAACTATTTCCTAGAAATTGCTACGAAAAATGCCCACAAGTAAACAGAAAATTGTGTAAAGAATATGAAAAGATAAGCCACAATAAAGAAAAATTTAAGTGGTCCTTAACCAAAGGAAAAGACACTTGACCTCATGCATAAGAAAAATGCAGATGAAAATTACAGATACCATTTTTACTCATCAGATTGGCAAAAAAAATCAAAAATTTAATTAATCAGCTTGAATACAAATCAGCATGCACCCTCAAACACTGCTGGTGGTAATGCAAATTCGTATAACCTCAATGAAAGGCAATTTGGCAATATTTATCAAAATTACAAATGCTAACTCCCTTTGAGCAATTGTGTTGTTGGAAATTTATCTTATGATATTTGTGCACAGGTACAACATGAATGTACATTCAATGTATCATCACAGCATGGTCTGTAACAGCTGCAAAACACTGGAAACAACTTATATGCCCACCAGTGGGGAACAGGTTAAACAAATGATGGCACTTCCACATAATGGAAAAACATGAAGCTACATTTTCAAAAATAAAGAAGTTTTATGCAGAACAGTAATATATTATTCCTTTTGTGGAAAGGGGAGGATAAAAGCACTTAATCATATTTGTTTATCTGGAGAAACTATGGAAGAGTATGTGGAAGAGTATATCTGGAAGGAAATATAGGAACTAACAAAATAGTGATAGGGGAATTCCGGGCAGAATTCATTTACTTGTTTATATTAAGTTCTTCTCAAAATTCTCCCTCTCTGGGTTCTTCATTTATGCTGTTTCTCTTGAGTTACGAATCCTTATTTGTCCCTTTACATCATGATAAATTAGATTATAGGTGTTAGAATTTATTTAGCCATCTACCATTTATTGTGTGCCCGGTCTTGAACCAAATGCCTTTGTTTCCTCATGTGTAAAATGGAGCTAACACAGAGTTTATAGATTTGCCTTGAGGATTTAGTAAATTAGTCTACATAAAGCTCTCAGCCTGACAATTAGCACACAGTAAAAATTCTAGAAGCATTACATACCTGTTAGTACTATACTGACTACTAAAACTTCCAAGTGACCTGGATTTTCACTGGGTTCTGAATTCTGGTAAGTTTTCATAGATATTCTGCTTATAGAATACTTATAAAGGTACCTATAAAGGTATAGAATGGAATATCATCTTTAGTCAGTTCAAATAAGAGTTGTATGGTTAATATTTAAGCACTCAATCATAACTTTATGCTAATTTCTTACCTTTTAATTAAAACTCTCTGATTAAACACATTGAGTTTCTATTTAATAATCTTTTCATTCTTTTTTATTTTTTGTTATTTTTTAAATTTTATATATTTTTACATCATTTTTCATTTTTGTACAATGTATGCATTTTCCTCTTGGTTATAGTCCCCATACAATTCCCACCCCCCCTTGCTTTGATCCCACTCCCTCCTCTCACCCCTGTAGTGCATCTCTGGTTTATAGTTGAATGTTGATTTTGATTTTCACTTTATTATAATTAGTCTTTTTCCTGGTCCCTTATTTAGGTTTTCTAAATTCCTGCTATGAGTGAGACCATCTGATGTTTTTCTTTTTCTTTCTGGCTTATTTCACTGAGCATGATCCCTTCCAGCTCCATCCATGTTGCTGAGTTTGCATGAGTTTAAATTGCATGAGTTTATCTTTTTTTGATTGCTGAGTAATATTTCCATTGTGTATATGTACCACATCTTCTTGATCCAGTCACCTGCACCCCTATGTTTATAGCAGCACTATTTACAATAGCTAAGCAATGGAAACAACCCAAAAGCCCAAAAATAGATGACAGATCAAGAAGATGCGGCACATATACACAATCTTTTCATTCTTTAATTCAAAAATAATATTCATTGAGCCTCAAAAGTCATTAGCATTTTTACAATGTTTATATTAAAAGTTCAGCCACATTTTTTATTATTAAATGCAATTAACCCAGTACTATAATGATAGTATCTCTAATTTAAAACTCAGTCATTGTAATCAAGATATTTTACATACGAAAGTTTATTATATTTATGTAATTATTTCAATTGTGAGAAATTCTCAATGTCAATGTCAATTATCGCAATATAAATAATCCTCATTAACAATAAAATTATATACTTACAAACATGCAGTTTGGAAGAGAAACATGTGGCTCAGGTTTGATTTTCAAATGTTAGCAAGAATTAGAGAGTTCAGACTTGACTTTTAGTAAATAACGTGGACCACAATGAGCCCACAACAGAACACTTGGAAAACTTGTTATTAAAAAATTTCTTCTAAGAGAATATACAGCCAGAGATTATCAAGGGAAGTATTAGAAAAACTGTAAATTATGCTTAATCTTTGGGTTATAAAATGTAATTTTTAATTAAAAAACTAAAACTCTCATTTTAATGATGGAATGATTATGATTTGAAAGAAGAAAAATTGAGGTTACTCTTGCATTAAATAAATGCTAATTGTGATATTTTGGAGCAAGCACTGACTTATATCCCTTGTGGATAAAGGGGGGAAATTAAGCCCTAAGGGAGACTGTAATCCAGTAAGAAAATTGAGAATCTAGGGTAGTAATTAGGATGTAAATATTAAGTGATAAGGGTTGTACTAAGAGAGTTCAGAGGGAGGTAACCACAGAAACTATTTTGCATTTTAATTGGACTTTGTAGAAAGGTAAAAGTTTAATAGTCAAAATGGTGGAGGAGATCATTTCAAATAAAGGGAATAATATGAGCAATGACTGGGAGGTAACAGTAGAGCATGTTTGTAGAACTGAACCCATGAACTACAGTATAGAAAAACAGTGGGAAATAAAACAGAAAAATTCAGTAAGAAGTAAAAGTCTGAGAAATTTAGACTTTTATATAAGCATTGGAAAGCTATAAGTAATACTGTAATCAAAAAGTAATTTTATAAAAGTTGCTGTAGAAAGATTACAATGGTGATGCTATATAAATGGATTCTGAAGGAGGGGGAAAGAATGTACTAATAGTTCAGGCAAAAGATGAATCTCAAGGGCCTCCCCGGTGGCGCAGCGGTTGAGCGCTGGGTTGCGAAGCTGCCCGCAGCCTCTGCGGCACCGGTTCGATCCCTGGCTGCTCCCCGGCCACCAGAGGAGGGTCCCACATGGCGCTCAGACCTCTCCTGCCGCCCACTGCTCCCCTCAGCAGTGTACTTTGGTCCTTCTGCCTGCTCTGCTCCCCACTCTGGCTCTGGTGAATTCTCTCACCCTCCCACGCTTCTGACTGTACCTAGTGCTTGTATAAACAAAAAAACAAACAAATTAATTTAAAAAAAAAAGCCTCTAAAAAAAAATTTAAAAAAAAAGATGAATCTCAACTGGGTGCTGAGGAGCTAGATAGGAAGAGATGACTGCAAATACATGGGAAATGGATATTAGTAATCACAAACATTTATTGAGATTACATTACAAAAACATTTGAATCTGACCAGTCAACTATTCTAAAGTCATAACTATCACCTCCATTTTATAGAAGTTGATTAACTTCGTTGTGATGACATAGATCTAAGTGGTAATACAGGGACCTGAACCCCAGACTCCCTGATTTGTAGTGTCAACACTTCCCACATCCTCACTAATACTTCAAACCCACTGTACTGAATCTTAAGGGCAAAACTGGAACAAAAATGATACTGAGGTTGCAAATTTAAGTGAATGGGTAAAAAACAGCATCAATCAAAACAAAACACAGAATTATAAGGAGGAAGAATTGGTTCAGGAAGATTGAACACAAATTCTATGTCCAACCAACCAGCTTCTGAGGAGTACTGATCCGAAGAATGCTTGTTAGGCATATTCACTGGTCCAGTTTCAGTCTTATAATGTTTGATTTATCCTGTCATGAGGCATTTCCAGTTTAACCCACTGAAATTCTATTGTTTTATTAGGTGAGAAGTTTCCTGACAAGAAGCCTAAAGTGCAATTAGTCATATCATATGAGGAGGAGAAGCTGACCATACTAGTGAAACACATGAAAAACATTGTAAGTGTTTTATTGCTAATAAAAACATGGAAACCTACATTTAGAATCACTTGCCTCCATTAGGCTGCTAGTGAGAAGAATGGGCTAGCCACAGGTTTAAGCGAGGAGTAATAAGCCGGTTACTATGTTCTGTCTCTGTATGATTGTGATCCTTGGGGCAAAAACTATAAAATATTTCAAAAGTCCTAGAATGGAAATGAGATTTTATTCAAAATAAAGTGACAGGATAATCATTGCCTGTTTTTTCTTTGTGTTTGTATTGTGTTTTGTATTGTATTGATGTCTTATTTGGTTCCCCTATATTTCTGCTGTAAGTGAAACCATCCGATATTTTTCTTTTTCCTTCTGAAAGTATTGCATGGTTTCACTTATAGCAGGAATATAGGGGAACCAAATAAGATATCGGTGTAAAAAAGTAAAAATAGTACAAAGCACAACAAAGCAAAAACAGACAATTATAGATCAGAGACATCCTGCAGGGGAGGAGGAGGGAGAGGGATGAGAGGGAGGGAGGGAGGAGCACAGGGGACTGAGGTGATGGTGCTCGGGTGCACTGGGGAAGGAAACCCTATGGGGACTACACCTGAGGGGGTGGGGGGAAGCAAATATTGTTTAAAAATGAACAATGATGTAAAAATAAAAAAAATAATTAAAAATTAAAAAAATTAAAAATAAAGTGACAGGAAAAAAACCTAATGAAAAAGCAAGAATAGTTTGAGTATTAAGGGCTAATGAAAAAAAACTAAAATTAGGTCCAAAGAATTTTTATCTATCTCATCACTCTGCTCTGCATGGAGGATTGACTCCACTTTCTCTGTGAAGCCAGGAACTCTTAGTGTTTCCCCTCAGATTCCCACTGTACCTTCAGTTTATATTAAGGAAAAATATTAACATACTCTGATGTAATTTCTCACAGGTATTTCTTGTCCTTCAAGAAATAATGCATTTTTGAGCATAGGAATCCCGTATTATCTCCTCAGGATATAGAACAACTGCAGTTAACCTCAAAGGAAAATGAAAAGCTGCTGCATTGCACCCCATTCCTCCCTAGATCTGGAGGGGGCACAGGCAGGGATGGCAGCTGGGCCATATACCTCATTAAGTAAGGGAGGGAGATTTCTTGTGTTACAGGAGAAGTACTCAATGATTCATGAGTCCAGATGCATTACACAAAAAGGTGCAACTATCAGCCTCACCAGCCTCTCCAGTCTAGTCAAGGGGTCCTCCAAAAGGTTAAATTCCCCAGGAGGTTACACCAATGTGGAGAAAGTTAGTGGCATTATTTTAGCTCTCTACTGTAGCCACATAAATCTTTGAGGATGCACTTAGAAGAACTTAAAAGAACAAATGTTCCTCAATATAACATGCTCTGGAATAAAATAGAGCTTAATATTAATAAATATTTGTCCCATAAACAAATAGTTACCATGATTTGCAGGGAATACATCCATTACAATTTTAGTATCAGCCAGGTATCCAAGGATGTTTGTAAATCTGTGACATTCATTCACAGTATACGATTTTTATAATAGTTAGGCAAGCAATACAAAATGTGTTTTTGTAGAACTTTTGCTCATTATTTTTTATCGCTTTTGATAAAATAATCATCATAAATGAGAGGAGCAGTTGTTTAAGAAACACTGAGAAATCAGGATTCAGTTAGATATTTATTGCTATATATGTGTTCATGCATTTTAAACATATATAAAAACATAAATGATAAAAGAATTTAAGAAATAGTGTTAATAGTACTTATATATGTACATGATGTATGACTGTTAAATGCAGAGTCCACTTAGAAAGTATGTATTTATCCTACCAATATCATTGCTCAAAACATTTTAAAATATTCCTGTTACATTGCTTTTAGATCTGGCATATAAATCACACAGTAAACTTGGTAATTTTATTCAATAGTCATGGCTAATATTTGATCAAAAGCAACATTAACCAACTTGGTCACCTATTTTATTCACCAGATGAATCCCCAAATTACTTTTGACAGTCTTCCAAAATGCTGTTACACTCAGATGAAATTAGACTACCAATAAGGGTATTCAAAATAAATGTGAAACAGGCATGGAGCAAGAAAAGCAAGTGAGCAAGAGGAGCAAATGTTTATGATTTATATCAAGCTACAGGTAAATGTTTATATCAAGCAGAGCAGATTGAGCCTACAAAAGTTAATAAATCACTTAGGGCCACTACAGAATATCTGTTACCATCCCCTGTGAAAGCTATTAATAATGAAGTAGTACTTCCTAAGTGTAATTTCTCAGTCTACCAATTTATTCTAATCCTCTCCCCAAATTCATTCCTAGACTTCTTTTCTAACACTCGCCTTGTGCCTTAAATACCACTCAGATCTTTTTCATTTTTAAAACTCCAGCTTGGAACCCTCCTTAAAATCCAGAGCTGTATGTACAATTGATTACTCAACAACTCCAGTAGATATTTAATAGGTACCAAAACTTTATATATATGAAATCAAACTTCTGGTTACTGCCCCCTAACCTGGCTTCTTTTGTAATCCTCCTCATTTTAGTAAACAGCAGTGTCATTTATTAATTGCTCAGGTTAAAATCCTTAGCATCACTTCGATGCACAAATTGCATCCTATTATTCAGTAAATTCTGTCAGCTCTGCTTTCAGAACAAATCCAGAAACCTACCAATTTTTTACCTTCACAGCTACCACTGTTGGTTTAAGCTACCATCATCTCTCACCTGAATTATTGGTGTAGCTTCTTGACAGCCTCCCCCTGTTTCACCTTAATTTCTTTATAATCTCTTTCTAATCTACCAGTCAAAATATCCCTTTGAAAATAAACTGAATCCTGTAATTCCTCTCTTAAGATCCTTATGGAGAAGGAGTCCCATGTCACTTCCAATGAAAAGCAATTACTTATTAATGATCTGTGAGGTACTTCCAATCTGGATTCCTAGACCTCTTTAATCTCACTTTCTACTAGACCCTCTCATATTCTCTACTCCATCCACTCCAACCTCAGTGACTTCCTTGCTGTTCCTTGGAAATGCAAGCATAATTCTGCCCCAGGACATTTGTACCTGCAACTCAGTTTATCCAAAATGTTCTTTCCCAGATTCATAGTTCAAATTCTCTGTGGTTCAATCTCATTTGTCCTGAAGAACTACATTTTATTTTCCTGCTTTACAATGTCACCTTTTCAGTGTTATCCTCTCTGACTCCCAAATGTAGAGATACCCCTCTTTGTTAACACTTCTTTATCTGACTGGTATCACTGCTGTAATCCAAGGATATGGAATAGAGCCAACTACACAGTAAGTATTCAACGGGTACTTTATCAAATGGAAGAATGTCCAATTACTTCTGATATGAACCACTGAGAACTAGGCTCTTTCTCACCTTCCAAACCTCATCACAACAAAGACACATCATGCCTTGCATTTTGCACAGCTTCTTCTAAATTACTATTTTTTCCCTTCTGCTTTTCTGAAGACATAAATAATATAATATTAATGAGAGGGGAAAAAATCTATGTATAAATTCTTGACATATTATTTCTCATTCTAAGTTTTAAATAATTATACTTTTTGAACCTTCAGCATTTTCACATGCCAATGTAATCAGACTAAAGAAGTTGTGCTTGATTTTATTTTAATATTAAAATTAATTATTGTGTCTGAAGTTCTATTATATTTAATATTACATTCAATGAAAAGAATTGTTTATCTTATATTAAATCTCTGAAGCTTTGCTCTAAGGATTATTTCCTGTGAGATCACAAGCTAAAGTAAACTTGCTAAAATTTCTTGCTTTCGTAGAAACAAAATATGACTTTTTCTAGTGAACAGAGACTGACAAGGTAATGTAGTTATTTAGTAGCTTAGGCAAGATTTGTAAAAATAGTATTTTAGTATATATTACAAAGAAACATGCAAAATAATTTAGGCTTTGCATTTCCCTGATTACAAGTGATGTTGAACATTTTTTCATATGCCTGTTGGCCATTTGCATTTCTTCTTCAGAGAAGTTTCTTTTTAGCTTTTCTGCCCATTTTTTGACTGGATTATTTTCTTTGTTTTTGTTGAGTCTCATCAGCTCTTTGTAGATTTTTGTGATCAGTCCTTTATCATTAGTGTTGTGTGCAAAAATGTTCTCCTAGTCGGTGGGGTTTCTCTTTGTTTTTGTTATTGTCTCTTTTGCTGTGCAGAAGCTCTTTAATTTGATGTAGTCCCAGCTGTTTATCCTAAGTATTTACCCAAATGACACAGAAACAGTAATTCCAAAGGGCACCTGCATGTCTATGTTTATAGCAGCACTATTTACAATAGCTAAGCCATGGAAACATCCCAAATGCCCAAAAATAGATGACTGGATCAAGAAGATGTGGTACATATACACAATGGAATATTACTCGGCAATCAAAAAAGATAAACTCATGCAGTTTGCAGCAACATGGATGGAGCTAGAAGGGATCATGCTCAGCAAAATAAGGCAGAAAGAAAAAGAAAAATACCGGATGGTCTCACTCATAGAAGGAATTTAGGAAACCGAAATAAGGGACCAGGAAAAAGACTAATCAATACAAAATAAAAATCAAAATCAACAAGCAACTATAAACCAGAGACACACTACGGGGAGGGGAGGGGAAGGGAGGGGAAAGGAAGGACTAGAATCAAAATAAGGGGGGAGGTGCAATTGTACGGGGAATATAACCAAAATGAAAATGCATACATTGCGCAAAAATGAAAAAAGATGTAAGAATTATATAAAATTAAAAAAAATTAAAAATAAATAAATAAATGAAATAAAAAATAAAAAAATAATAATTTAGGCTTGAAATATATTTTAAAATCTTACATTTTCCCATGGAACCCACTCTTAAAATGCTCTTTTTGACTTCTGCAATGTCTTGCCTGTTATCATGGATTCTCCTAGTCTATGTCTTTCCTAGGTGTTTTTCTCCTCCCTGCTCCAGAATATGAGCATTCCAGAAAGCTCTAAAAGGCAGCCAGGTTCTCTTCTGACATTGACTATACTCATACTATCAATGTCTATTACATTATTTTAAATGAGAAGCAAGTAATGACAGGGAAGCAGAAAACACCTGAAATGGATTCTGTCTAATCCTTTCATAAGATACAAAATGGGAGAAATAGTTGCTACATGAAAATTAATGGAAAATAGAAGGCAACACAACAAGAATCCCACTCTCAATACTCAGTATTCCATATTCATGGATTGGAAGGATATTGTTAAAATAGACATGCTACCCAAGCAAGTTACAGACTTAACTCCCTATCAAAATTCCAACTGCATTTTCTCAGAAGTAGAACAATCTTAAAATTTGCATAGAACCACAAAAGATCCAGAATAGCCAAAACATTCTTTTTAATTTTATTTTATATATTTTTTTTACATTTTTCATTTTTGCACAATGTATGAATTTTCATCTTGGTCATAGTCCCCATACAATTCCCATCCCCCTTATTTTTACCCTAATCCCTCCCTTCCCCCCACTGTAGTGTGTCTCTGGTTTATAGTTGCTTGTTGATTTTGATTTTTACTTTATTATAATTAGTCTTTTTCCTGGTCCCTTATTTCGGTGTTCTAATTTCCTGCTATGAGTGAGACCATCCGGTATTTTTCTTTTTCTTTCTGGCTTATTTCACTGAGCATGATCCCTTCTAGCTCCATCCATGTTGCTGCAAACTGCATGAGTTTATCTTTTTTGATTGCTGAGTAATGTTTCATTTTGTATATGTACCACATCTTTTTGATGCAGTATTCTATTTTTGGGCATTTGGGTTGTTTCCATAACTTAGCTATTGTAATAGTGCTGCAATAAACATAGGGGTGCAGGTAACCTTTTGAATTAATGTTTCTGTGTCCTTTGGGTAAATACCCAGGAGTAGAATTGCTGGATCACATGGAAGCTCAATCTTTAGCAGGCTGAGGAATCTCCACACAGCTTTCCATAGTGGTTGGACCAGTTTGCACTCCCACCAGAAGTGTAGGAGAGTTCCTTTTTTACCACATCCTCGCCAACATTTATTGTTGCTTTTTTTGATATGTTCCATTCTTACTGATATAAGGTGGTATCTCAATGTGGTTTTAATGTGCACTTCCCTGAGAAAGAAGATCAAAGCTGCAGGCATCATGCTACCTGTTTTCAAATTCTACTATATAGCTATCATCAAAATAATATGGTGTTGACATAAAAATAGACACATAAAAACAGACAACCCAGAAATAATAATATATGTCTAATATATAAAATATATATTATGTGCATAATATATGTGTGTATATATATATTTTTAAGATTTATTTATTTATACAAGCACTGGGTACAGTCAGAAGCATGAGTGGGTGAGAGAATTCACCAGAGCCAGAGCGGGGAACAGAACAGACAGACTGATGAAATACACTGCTGAGGGGAACAGTGGGTATGGCAGGAGAGGTCTGTGCGCCATGTGGGACCCTCGCCGGTGGCCGGGGATCCAACCGGCACTGCAGAGGCTGCGGGCAGCTTCACAGCCCAGCGCTCAACCGCTGAGCCACCAGGGGAGACCCTATATAATTATTATTGACTGTAGTCAATTAAATTATGACAAAGGAACCAAGAATATGCAATGAGGAGAGGGCAATCTCTTCAATAAATGGGGCTGATAAAGCTAAACAACCACCTGCAATGAATGAAACTGAACCATTATCTGGTACCATACATAAAAACAGATTAAAGATTTGAATATAAGACCTAACTCCTAGAAGAAGTATCATCAATAAATTCCTTGAACTCCATTTCAGGGATGATTTTTTAGATTTAAGACAAAAGCAAAAGCATCAAAAGTAAAAATAAACTAGTGGGACTACATCAAACTAAAGAGTTCCTTTCTACATAGCAATAGAAACCATTAACAACATGAAAAAGCAATCTAACAGATGGAAGAAAATATTTGCAAATCATGTATCTGATACAAAGAACTGAAAAAACTCAATAGCAAAACATAAATAAACACACAAACAATAAACCAATCCAATTTAGAAAATGGGCAGAAAATCTGAAAAGACATTTTCCCCAATGAAGAAGTACTGGTTACATAAAATGGTACTCAGCATTTTGCTACTTATCCAGAAAATACAAATGAATAGCATGATGAGATATTAACTCACACTCATCAGAATGGCTAATATCAAAAAGACCTCCTTGCCAACACTTATTTCTTGTCTTTTTGATAATAGCCATTGTAACAGTTGTGACATGTTATCTTTTTTAACCCATTAGATACAGTTCATCATTCCAGCCCCTCATGACTCAGTGCCAATTATCTGATACAGCATAGTGCTATACCAGGCAGGTTATTGACATGTGTGCATTATACTTCTATGTCTTGCTTTAAATCATGATAAAACTATTTATCAGGACAAGATCAAGGCAAACATTTGAGGTTAAAAAAAGTACAAGAAAACTCCTCTATTTCACCTCTAAATTACTAACTTTTGCTTTTGCACTCTATCTTCTTCCCACACAACCAAGTATAACAACATCACAAATCTAATCTTCAAGTATTTCATCTGCTCTCACAATTTCTCAATAATTACTCACAAAACATAGTCTGTCTCTCTAATTTGTTACAATTTTCTCAGCACTTGGGGAGAGAAGCCAAGGATTAGGAGATTTGAAATCATTTAGAGCAGCTCAGTGCAATTGTTAAAAAAAAATAATTATCAGTTAACTCATAGACATCTCTTCACCACTTGCTACTGAGTAAATTGTGAAAGAATAAATGAGGTTTAAAGCCTTACTTCTTACATGTTATTAAGGCTGAGAAATGAAAATACTTGCCAAACCTCAACCGAGACATTTCAGTGACAGTTTGGAGCTCTGATTAGAATTCTGAATTTTTAGAAGTAATTCGGTTTGTATGTATTGAATCAAAAAAGAAATTCTATCTGCTAGTCTGTGAGTTCTGTCTCATTATTAACTATGTCAATTGAAGATTAACATTTAATATATATATGTATATGCGTATCACAAGATGATCACATTAATGAGTTTGTTTTTCTTTGAAGATGAACTATTTTGATCATTTTTATGTGTTCTTCGCTGATCATACAAAGTGCTAGGCCCATGGAGGTTTGACTTTTGAATTAACCTTTTAAAATAATTTTTGGAAATCACCTATTAATGACAAGATACTTATTAAACTGGTATAAAATGAAGCAGAAAACCATCCTAACTTAATTCAGCCCACTCTACACAAACCAACATACAGAAAAATTGGAAAACATTCAATTTCTTTGACTAAAGCACACAACAAATCATGTACCACAGTACTTTCTTTTACTTCTGTACTTTCATTGCACATTGTCATTTTATAAAAATATTCTCTTCATGATGGCTAGTCTGAATTTCAAAATTGCAATGTGGCAGGTACAAGGTGAGGAAAATGCTTTTTTATTGTGTTGTTTTGTTTCTGGCATAAATCTCGGGTTTTGATAATCGTATCATATTTTAATCATCCTTAGTTGATTTCAAGCAAAGCCTATATTATCCTATGATTGGAAACATTTAAGTAAAAAAAAAAAACCTGATGGAAAATTCTCATAAATTATTCATCAAAAGATAATAACCTATTAAAAACAATTAAGTTTTGAATTAATCTACAAAAGTTTCCAAAGTGTCTCATATTTTTAAACTGTTTGTTCATCACATTCTTGACAAAACTTTATCTTAATTTGAATCTGACAGTTTCCTTTGCATTTTTATAGAGACAAAATAAGGTAGTAGTTAAGAGCATAAAATCTTACAGAAAACCTCTTCAGTCAAAGACAATACTGACTTTAGGATTATTTGAAGAGCGTACTTTATATATAGTAAATACTTATTATGTGGTAGCTATTATTACTGCTACTGTGTTTGAAAATAAACATCTTTCTCGTTCATTTATATTTAAATACTTAGGGGTTGCTGGCATACGCTATGATCTGAGATGCATTTATCTACTTTATAAATAGTTTATATTATGCTTTGTTTTTATATCAACATGTTACTTGCCTTTTCCCCTTAATTTTGATAGACTAACATGTTTCTAAGATACTTCATTTGTTGACCATAATAACAAAAGAGTAGTGTTTTAAACCATTTTCAGGGCAAATGGCACATTTTCCATTGTAGACTACATGTCAGGTCACAAAATAGCAGTCAATAAGTTCATGAAGAATGGGGGGGGCGGGAAAAGGAGGAATTGGGGTGAAAATAAGAGGGTTGCAATTGTAAGGGGAATATAAAAATATTTTTTTTAAAAAATCAAAAAAAAGAATGAAATTATATGAAATATCTTCTCTTATCACAATGGTACCAAACTAGAAATCAACCACAAAAATAAAGCAGGAAAAACCTCTAGTATATGGAGATTGACCAACACACTACTGAATCATCATTGGATTGACCGTGAAATCAAAGAAAAAATTAAAAAATATTTGGAGACAAGTGAAAATGATGACAACCTGTCATAACTCATGAGGAACAGCAAAATCAGTACTAAGAAGAAAATATATAGCAAAACAGGGCCATAGCAAGAAACAAGAAAGAGTTCAAATAAATAACTTTACTTCTCATTTTAAGGACCTAGGGGGAAAAAGACAAAAGGCAGTAGAAGAGAGGAAATGATAAAAATCAGAATAGAAATTAATAAAATAGTAATTTAAAAAGACAGTCCAAAAGATCAATGAAGCCAAAATCTGATTCTTTGAAAATATTGACAAAATACAAAAGCTTCTAGCTAGACTCACTAAGAAGAAAAGAAAACTGTAATCAATAGAATCAGATATATAAAAGGAAAAATTACAACAGACATCTCAGAAATACAGAAATTACTTAAACATATATGTATTAGTAAATTGGATAATCTAGAAGAAATGGATAATTTCTTAGAGGCATAAAACTTCCTGAGATGGAATCAGAAAGAAATAGAAAACCTGAAGAAACCAATTACAAACAAGGATATTGAAACAGTAATCAAAAGTCTCTCAAAAAATGAAAGTCCAGAACCAGATGGATTACTAATGAGTTATACCAGACCTTCAGAGATGAATGAAAACGTATCCTTCTGAAACACTTCCATAAAAACAGAGAAAGAGGGAATGCTTCCAAACACATTTTATGAGGCCAGTCAAAAGCAGGCAAGAGCATTACAACAAAAGAAAACTACAGATGAATAGTCCTGATAAACATAGATACAAAAATCCTCAGCAAGAGAGAGGAGGAAAACAACAAACTAAAACGACCAACAAGAACAAATGACGCAGCAAGCGGGACTGTGAGTGGAAAGGAACTATTGCAGCCACCACACCCCATGAACGGGAGCTGGGGAGAACCCTGCAGGATCCGCCGCAGCGGTGAGCGAACGGCTCCGGGCACCATTAGAGAAGAACAAAGACCCCTGGAGACTCGCACACAGCCCGGGCTGCCGGTAAGCTTGTGCGGAAAAGCGGCGCGCTTGGCGCGCTTGAAAAGAAAACACGGACCGGGATCGCGGCTGCCCAGGCCCCCGCGCCTGCAACCTAGGCTTGCGGGGAGACGCGCGGAGGCCCTCATGGGGGTGAAAGTCCCTCACTGAGTAAGCAGGAACCAGGTGCCCAGGCACGGGAGCGGTGCAAAAGGCGCCATTCCCGCGCCACTGAACTGGGCTACAGCCCGCGTCCTGGACCTGAGGGCTTTGAAGTGAGACCCGGGGCACGAAATTCTGGGCGTGTGTTCTCCACGACGGTGGGGCACAAGGCAGACACAGCACCCCAAAGCCGTTGAGGTTTACCCTACCATTCTCGCTCTCTGATCCCTGTAGCACGGGGTTGGGGGGGTTGATAAACAGCCCCCCAAGGACAATAGGAGAGATCTCTGGCGCCACCTAGCGACCAGAAAAAAAGTCACTAACACCCCATAGAACAGGGAAATTTCTTAAGACTTCTTGAAAAGGGCAGAAGGCTTCTGGAGGACCCAGTGGCCAGCTGGGAAGTTAGTCCACGCCAGGCCCCTTCCAACTAGCAGTCTGAGCCCACAGAGGGAGCAGGCACCCACGTCCAGGGCAGACCGGGCACGCAGAAGCGTGTGCCTGAGACTGGATGCACAGGGACTGTGTCCCGCTTCGCCAGTTTAGAACAGGGACATTTCTTCAGTAAAGACTGCCTAAAACCAGCAGAAAGCCCCCCAGAAGCCAGAGATGGTTCCTGGAGGAGCCAGAGGGGAGCGGAGAAGTTCACCCAAGATGACGGCCAGTCCGAGCAACACAGAGTCCCAATGCATACGACAAATTAGAAAACAGAGAGTAGGGAGTAGAAGAACCACACGCAACATAACAACGCCTCAGGAAAGAAGCACACCACAAAAACAAAACCACCCTCCAGATTGCAACGGCAGTAACTTGGAAGAACTTCTGAGCCTTCCAGAAAGAGAATTTAAAATTGCCATGATTAAAAAAGTGGCAGAAGTCATAAAGGAAAACAATGATCAGAAGAAGGAAATTGAGTCCCTAAAGAGGGAAAACAATGGTCAGAAGAATGAAATTGAGTCCCAAAAAGGGAAAACAATGGTCAGAAGAATGAAATTGAGTCCCTAAAGAGGGAAGTAAAAGAAATGCAAGAGATCAAAGAATTAATGGAGGAACTAAAGAACTCTGGGAAAAGCAATGAAAGCAGAATAGATGAAATGGAAGAATGAATAAGTACTCTTGAAGACACAGAAATAAAAAGAACCAAAACAGAAAAGGAAAGAGAAGTACGAAGGAAAAAGAACGAAGAAAGACTTCGGGAACAATCTGATTCCATGAGGAAAGGAAATATAAGAGTTATAGGAATTCCAGGAGGAGAGGAGAGAGATGTAGGAACAGAGAAAATATTCCAGGAGATAACTGACGAGAACATCCCAAATGCGAAGAAGGAGCTGAAAATTGATGTACAAGAAGCAAGAAGAACACCAAACTTCCACGACGAAAGGAAAAACACAGCAAGACACAACAGTAAAGCTCCCAAGAATCCAGGACAAGGAAAAAATAATGAAGCTGACAAGAGGGAAGAAACAGATAACATTCAAAGGAAAACCAATCAGGCTGACATCAGACTTCTCCGAAGAAACACTACGGGCAAGGAGAGAGTGGAGGGACATAGTCAACAGACTCCAAGAAAACAGATGCCAACCAAGAATACTCTATCCCGCAAAGCTCTCCTTCCTCTTTGAAGAAAGAATATGGACCTTCCCAGACAAAGAGAAACTCCGGAATTTCATTACGACTAAACCCCCACTCCAAAAAATACTACAAGGAATCTTAAAGCCAGAACCTCAGAGGGACGAATAACAATGAAAGAAGGCCAAAAAAAAAAAAAGTTATTAAAAGAATAAATAAATAAAATCAAAGGAAAGACAAACACAATGGCAAATACAGATGCTAACATAACAATATTAACTCTAAATGTAAATGGACTAAACTCTTCAATAAAAAGACACAGAGTTGCAGCCTGGATTAAGAAACAAAACCCAACCTTTTGCTGTCTCCAGGAAACACATTTAGCTACAAAAGATAAAAATAGGCTTAAAGTTAAAGGACGGAAAACAATCCTAGAAGCAAATGGACCAAAAAAGAAAGCAGGGACAGCTATACTTATATCAGATAAAACAGACTTCAAACTCAAAAAAATAAAAAGAGACCCCAGTGGTCACTACATTATGATCAAGGGGACAATACTTCAACAAGAAGAAATAACACTCATTAACATATACTCACCAAACGAAGGAGCACCAAAATATATCAGACAACTGTTGTCCTCTCTGAAAACAGACATCAGAGAAAACACATACGTAGTGGGAGACTTCAACACACCACTATCAACAATGGATAGATCAACAAGACAAAAAAATAAGTAAAGAAACTAAAGCTCTAAATAAGGACCTAGAGCATTTGGGCTTAACAGACATCTATAGAACACTAAACCCAAAAAAAACGGAGTACACATTTTTCTCAAGCGCACATGGATCATTCTCCAGGATCGATCACATACTGGGGCACAAGACAAACATCAACAGATACACCAAGATTGAAATCATACCAACCATTTTTTCTGACCATGAAGGCATCAAACTAGAAATAAACCATAAAAAGAAGGCAAGGAACTATTCTACCTCATGGAGATTAAAAACCAAACTACTGGAAGACCACTGGACTAATGAGGAGATCAAAGAAGAAATTAAAAAATTCTTTGAATTAAATGACAAGGAGGACACTAATATCCTAAATGTATGGGATGCAGCAAAAGCAGTAATAAGAGGAAAATATATAGCAATAGAAGCTCACATCAAAAAACAAGAAAGAACTCAAAGAAACAACCTAATCTCGAAGCTCAGAGATCTAGAAAAAGAACAACAAAAAAAAACCCCAAAACCAGTTGAAGAAAAGAAATAATAAAAACCAAAGCAGAAATAAATGAAATCGAAACTAAAAAAACAATCCAAAAGATCAATGAAACCAAGAGCTGGTTCTTTGAAAAAATCAATAAAATAGACAAACCCCTAGCCAGGCTCACAAAGGAAAAAAGGGAGAAAGCACAAATAAACAGGATCATAAATGAAAGAGGAGAAATCACAACGGACACAGCAGAAATCAAAAGAATAATCAGTAACTACTATGAACAGTTATATGGAAACAAGTTCAACAATCTAGAGGAGATGGACAAATTCCTACAACTCTACAATCACCCAAAGCTAGATAAAGAAGAAATAGAACACCTAAACAGACCAATTACAAGCAGCGAAATTGAAATGGTAATCAAAAACCTTCCCAAAAACAAAAGCCCAGGACCTGATGGATTTACAAATGAATTCTACCAAAGATTCAGAGATGAATTAGTGCCTATCCTTCACAAACTCTTCCAAAAAATTGAGAAGGAAGGGACAATACCAAACACGTTCTATGAAGCCAACATTACACTAATACCAAAACGGAATAAGGACAACACAAAAAAGGAAAACTACAGGCCAATCTCCCTAATGAACACTGATGCAAAAATCCTCAATAAAATTTTAGCTGTCAGAATCCAACAATGTATTCATAAGATAATTCACCACGACCAAGTAGGATTCATTCCAGGGACACAAGGATGGTTTAACATCCGAAAATCAATCAACGTTATCCAACACATCAACAAAAAGAAATATAAAAACCATATGATAATATCAATAGATGCTGAGAAAGCTTTCGACAAAGTGCAACACCCATTCATGATAAAAGCCCTTGAAATTCTTGGGATACAAGGAACATACCTCAACATCATAAAGGCCATCTATGACAAGCCAACAGCCAGTATCATTCTCAATGGTGAAAAGCTGAAAGCAATTCCATTAAGATCTGGAACAAGACAAGGATGTCCACTCTCACCACTGCTTTTCAATATAATACTGGAAGTCCTAGCCAGAGCAATAAGACAAGAGAAAGACATCCAAGGAATCCAAATAGGAAAAGAAGAAGTCAAACTATCACTCTTTGCAGATGATATGATAATATACTTAGAGAACCCCAAAAACTCCACAGAAAAACTAATCCAACTTATCAATCAGTTCAGTAAAGTGGCAGGATACAAAATCAACACGCAAAATCAGCAACCTTCCTATACACAAACTATAAATCTGAAGAAGAAGAAATAAAAAAAAACCATCCCTTTTATTATCAAAACAAAAAAAATCAAATATTTGGGAATAAATCTAACAAAAGAGGTAAAGGACCTATACAAAGAAAATTATAAAACACTGTTAAAAGAAATAGAAGACACAAAGAAATGGAAAGACATCCCCTGCTCATGGATTGGAAGAATAAACATTATTAAAATGGCCATCCTACCAAAAGCAATATACCCATTCAATGCTATTCCAATCAAAATTTCAATGTCATTCTTCAAAGAAATAGAACAATTATTGATGAAATTCATATGGAATCACCAAAAACCCCGAACAGCCAAAGCTCTACTGAAAAAAAAAGAAGGAAATGGAGGCATCACACTCCCAGACTTCAAACTATACTACAAAGCCATAATCATCAAAACTGCATGGTATTGGAACAAGAACAGACATACAGACCAATGGAATCAAATAGAAAATCCAGAAATAAACCCACAGATTTATGGTCAACTAATCTTTGACAAAGGAGCAAAGACTATGCATTGGAGCAAAGAAAGTTTGTTCAATAAATGGTGCTGGGAAAACTGGGTCGCTACATGCAAAAAATGAAGCTTGACCACTACCTCACACCATACACAAAAATCAACTCAAAATGGATTAAAGAACTAGACATAAGACCTGAAACCATAAAATACATAGAAGGAAATATAGGTGAAACACTACGTGATTTGCATATCAAAGACATCTTTACAGACACATCACCCAAAGCAGTGATAGTGAAGGCAAAGATAAACAGCTGGGACTACATCAAATTAAAGAGCTTCTGCACAGCGAAAGAGACAATAACAAAAACAAAGAGAAACCCCACCAACTGGGAGAACATTTTTGCACCCAGTTTTTCTTTTGCACCCACTGATTATTCTAATGATAAAGGACTGATCACAAAAATCTGCAAAGAGCTGATGAGACTCAACAACAACAAAGAAAATAACCCAGTCAAAAAATGGGCAGAAGAGCTAAAAAGAAACTTCTCTGAAGAGGAAATGCAAATGGCCAACAGACATATGAAAAAATGTTCAACATCACTTGTAATCAGTGAAATGCAAATTAAAACTACCATGAGATACCATCTTACACCAGTGAGAATGGCACATATTAAAAAAACTAGCAACAACAAATGTTGGCGAGGGTGTGGAGAAAAAGGAACTCTCCTGCACTGTTGGTGGGAATGCAAACTGGTCCAACCACTATGGAGAGCTGTGTGGAGATTTCTGGACCTACTAAACATAGAGCTTCCATATGATCCAGCAATTCCACTCCTAGGTATTTACCCAAAGGACACAGAAACATCAATTCCAAAGAACACCTGCACCCCTATGTTTATAGCAGCACTATTTACAATAGCTAAGCTTTGGAAACAGCCCAAATGCCCAAAAATAGATGACTGGATCAAGAAGATGTGGTACATATATACCATGGAATATTACTCAGCATTCACAAAAGATAAACACATGCAATTTGCAGCAACATGGATGGCGCTGGAAGGGATCATGCTCAGCGAAATAAGCCAAAAAGAAAAAGAAAAATACCAGATGGTCTCACTCATAGCAGGAATCTAGAAAACTTAAATAATGGATCAGGAAAAAGAATAATTATAAGAAAGTGAAAATCAAAATCAACAAAAACTATGAACCAGACACTTTTTGGGGGGTGGGGTCCGGGAGGGGAGGGATTGGGGTCAGAATGGGGCATGTGCAGTTGTATGGGGGAATATAAAAATAAAATTTATTATTTAATAAAAAAAAAATCCTCAGCAAAATCTGAGCAAGCCAAATTCAACAAGACATGAAAAGGATCATACATATGACCAAGCAGGATTTATTCCAGGGACACAAAGATGGTTCAACAACTGAAAATCAATGTGTGTCACCACATCAACAAAAGGAATGATAAAAATCATATAGTCGTATAATAGATAAGGAGAAGGCCCTTGATAAAAGATCAAATTATGAAAAAAACACTCTCAAAAAAGGGAGAAGAAGGAGCATATCTAAATATAATAAAAGTTATATATGACAAACACACAGCTAACATCATACTTAAAGGTGAAAAACTGAAAATTTCTGATCTAAGATCTGGTACACAAGGATCTCCACTCTCACCATGACTATTCAACATAGTGTTGGAATTCCTAGTTCGAGTAATCCAAAATATAAAGATGTAAAAGAAATCCAAATCTTGAAAGAAGTAGTGATCATTATTACAGGTGGCATGAAAATGTATATGGAAAACCTTAAAGACGCCATTAAAAAACAAATAGAAATAATAAATCAGTGCAGTAAAGTACATTACAAAACTAGTTGGTTTCCTATATGCAAACAAGCTGGAAGAGAAAGAAATAAGGAGAACAATCCACTTACATCAAAATATCCACTTACAGGGCCTCCCCTGGTGGCGCAGGCCAGTTGAGTGCCACACTATGAAGCTGCCCGCAGTCTCTGCAGTGCCAGTTCTATCCCGGCCAGCCAGTGAGGGTCTCACATGGCGCAGCAGACCTCTCCTGTCTTGCCAGCTGCTCCCCTCAGCAGTGTATTTCATCAGTCTGCCTGTTCTGTTCCCCACTCTGTCCCTGGTGAATCCTCTTACCCTCCCACGCACTGGCCTTTACCCGGTTCTTGTATAAAATAAATAAATCTTTTAAAAAATCCACTTACAACAATCCACTTACATCAAAAATCCACTTACAACAATCCACTTGCATCAAAAAAGATAAAAATACACAGAACTAAACTTAGCAAAGGAGGTGAAGGACCTGTACTACGAGAGGTATAACACATTGTTAAAAGAAATAGAAGACAAAAAGAAATGCTAAGATATTTTCTGCTCATGGATTGGAAGAATTAATATTGTTAGAATGGTCATCCTACCCAAAGCAATATGCAGATTAATGCAATTTCTATCAAGATTTCAATGGCATTCTTCAAAGAAATAGGACACATACAGTGCTAGTGGCAATATTACCTCAATAATTTTTTTTAAATTCCATTGTATTAAAAAGACCCTCAACAAGTGCCAGAAAGGATGCAAAGAGAGAGGAACTGTATTACATCGTTGTGGGAAAGTAAACTAATGTGTCCATTATGGAAAGCAATCTGGATTTATCTTAAAAAACTAAAGATGGAAATATCACATAACCCAACATCCCACTCTTGGGCAGCGAAGCCAAAAACATAAAACCATCAACACACACACACAAAATCTATTATTAGTGTTTATTGCAACCTTATTTATAATAGCTAGGATATGAAAACATCCTACATATTTACTAATACATTAGGACCAAGGAAAATAAGTAGATATAATAGCCAGCCAGATAGATAGATAGATAGATAGATAGATAGATAGATAGATAGATAGATAGATAGATAGATAGATTGACAGACAGAAGATTACAAGAACCAACTTAGGTAAGTAGGAGGTCTCTAGTTCAAAGTTTAGTTTATATCAGTAATTTAATTAATTGTTCTTTGAACAAATTCTTGCTTATTTTGTTATGGTCCTTGGTATATGAATCCTGTCCTAGGAATGGAGGATATATGTTAGGAATAACACAGTATGAAACAATGCATGACCAGAAAATGGTATACTCATAATTTTTTCCAAAATTCTTATTTCTTATGTAGAAACTTCTTGCCCAGCTGTGCTATTTCAGCATTACCTTGGGTTTATAATAAAAGAAGATCCAATAATTACATCAGACATTTCACCTAGAATATATGAACTAATTATGTAGAGTATGAACTTTTAAAGGTAATAAAGTTTTTACATTAAAAAAAATAAAATCACTTGCAATGCTATATGCAATCTAGGACAAGCAATGGAAGCAAAACATTGGTATATTTAATTATTCACACACCCAAAACACCACCACTTAGAAATCAACATTGTGAATAAAGATTTACTAATAATATACACATACATTTTAATTTTTATAACCTAAATATGAATGAAGATAAGAATACCATATATTTTACTTCAGTTGAGAGAGAAATCTTTCTACCAGTGAATGCAAAGAATATCCTAAGATCCTGATTTTCAGTCTTTTCAAACAAAAATACCTTTTTTACAAACCTAAAAATAAAATTGTTTCCTGAGTTATCATTAACATCTTTTGGATATCTGTAAGCTCAATAACTATAAAATAAATTTTAATACCATTACAAATGCAGTAATTCTTTCAAAATATTATAATTGTGCCAACAAAAGTACCTATAAGTACTTGAAAAAATAGGAGCACTTATGTTTTATGTATAAGACTCATTTCTGGTGTAGGGGATAGTTGGTGCTCATGTAAATCCCTCTCCTTCTCTCCATCCAAAGACCCATAAAACACTTCTCCAGTTAAATCGTATGTTTTTTCATATAGTCCACAAAAAGAGGTCATGGGAAGGAAAACATACATGAGGTTAAGAAAGGGCATGGGAATATAGCACAAAATATTATTTTAATTCACATTCTATTATCTACCAGGCCACCAGGAAATAGTGAGGTCATCATTAGCTCCTAGAAGTCGATTTAAATAAGGCACTGTGGGTATTATCAAGGGGGTCTTCCAGGTTTCAGAAAAGGAGGACAGCAATAAGGGATCAAGTCTCGAAGTGAAAGTAAGGATGAAGACTAGGGATTCATTCTAACACTAGTAAGAATAATTATATTACCAGTTCAATCTAGCTCCAGTAGGGGACAGAAAAGGGTAAAAAACCAAAGGTAGTAAGCATCTAAGTGGAGGATCAAGATATTGGACATAACAAGAAGATGTTAACACAAACACTCCTCATCATTGACAAAACCCAGCAATGAGCAGGCTAGGTCAGCTCTAACAGAAAGAGGCCTTCAACAGCCCTGTATTTAGGATAAGCATCTAGGACACACATGCAAATGGAACCTGAAGATACATCTATTAGACTCTGCAGTAGACTTTCGACTCCTTGACATTAACAGAAGAAATATTGAGATTAGGGCCTCCCTGGTGGACTAGGGATTAAGTCTCAGTGCTATCACCGCTGTGGCCTGAGTTCGATCCCAGTCAAGGAGCTAACCTACATATGGTGCTGCAGATCTCTCCTGTCTCACCCACTGTTCTTCTTAGCAATGTATTTCAGTAAATCTGCCTGTTCTTCCCCCCATTCTGCCTCTGGTGAATCCTCTTAGCCCCCTGCAGCTCTTGCCTACTCCCCAGTTCTCTAAATAAATAAAAATGTTGCAATTAGACCACAGAAACTACTTTAACGAAATCTTAGGATGCAGTAGCATTATAGATAAAGATTCAAAAACTAGCTAAGGAATACTTTCAAAGACTAGACACCATGGATCTATCGCTCATTCATTCAGTCATTTGATAACTGTTCAATGTTTGTTATATACCAAACATCTTGAGAGACAAGATTTCTATGGAAGGAAGCTCTAACTATGAAAGGAAAGCAAAGAATAAGGTAAAAGGAAGCCCAATTTCAAATGAGGATTCAATTTTTTTCATTGTTGCCTCCCTGCTTTCTAGGTCTCTGCTCACTATAGAAAGACCCCCTGTATAAAGAAGCATGACCCCACTATGTTGCTATCAATTCCTACCCCCTACTTTGTGTTTTTTTTTCCTTCATAGTACTATGCACACAGATTATTTGTAAATACTGAGGCAAGGGGAGTCAGTATTTCCCTTCCCACCAGTGGTATGTCAGCATCATGAAGATGGGATTTTTTTCCTCTTTCTAAGGAATTTTACTTTCTAATTGGATTTTCAGAAACATATTGAAAGATTAGAAAGAAGGAACTGAGGATGGGGTTAGGGTAGTACAGTAGTGAGTAATCAATGCAGCAAAGTCCAAAGGAAACATGGGGTGGTGGGGAGGTGTGAGATAAGACACAGATTCCCCTCTGAAAGAATCTCTAATCTCATAAGGAAGATCACACAAACACACATCAAGCTATTTAAAAAATATATTTTAACAGCAAACTTAGAATATACAGAATTCAATCAGTATGAACAACAAAAATAAAGATTAGATAGCTTTCATATTATCTTCTGAGAACAGTAAAAATATTAGCCAGAATTCTAGAAGAAAGTAGTAGTGCTGCTTGACTTCAGCCTACTATGAGTGAGAAAGTACTCCAGAGACACAAATGTCTAGTTGTTTAAATTGAGAGTCAGAGGCCTCCCTGGTGGCGCAAGGGGTTAAGCACCACACTATGAAGCAATCTGCAGCCTCTACAGCATGAGTTGGATCCCTGGCAGCCAGGGAGCAACCCACATGGCACAGCAGACCTCTCCTGACTTGCCCGCTGCTCCCCTCAGCAGTGTATTTCAGTCAATCCACCTGTTCTGCTCCCCATTCTGTCTCTGGGGAATCCTCTCACCCCCTGCACCTCTGGCCTGTACCCCAGCTTTTGTATGCATAAATAAATCTTTAAAAAAAAATTGAGAGTCAGGTGGAGAACTCTGATTCCCCAAACCTTATGATTATGGAATTCAATGTTAAGTCTTTGTGAAGGCCTAAAATGCAGCCCCAGTAAAAATCCTGGGGTATGACGCTGAGACTAGTAGGAGTTATCTAATCATTTCAAAGTAAAATTTAATACACATGAACATAGGGGCAAAGGGTGAAATGAGAAGTATTGATAAGGAGACAGCCAGAGACTTCCTTTAAAAATTAGCTGAGATCATTAAAGAGCAGGATGTGCTCATATATGGTGCCAGTAAAAAGAAGGAAAAAAAAAATAATGTAGATAAGACAGCTGCTTTGGGGAAAAAATGACTTAAAGACTTGAGAATTCAATGTCTGCATTTAAAGCTGCTAAGGACAGACTAAGCCTGCTGCTCAAGTCTAATGCACCCTTGCCTTAAACTGAAACCCATGCTTTTCCATTATTTTAGATTCCAGGATACTGAAGGACCTTGTCAAGGATACTAACTTGGAAACAGCCCAAACCTTAGTTGTGAAATGCTGGGTAAAGGCTGGTGTAAAAATTTTCCCCTTCTGCAATTGAGATTTTAATTTTTAGGCTAGTAGGAAATCCTTGAATGTTTTAAGAGGAAAGTGACATAAAGCAGTTTTGCAGGAAGCTCAAATACATCAATGATCAACATAATAAATAAGAGGTGGGGAAATGGGCATATCAAAAAAAATTAACATCCAGTTATAACAAGTCAAGCAATAAAGATCCATCATGGCAGAAGAACTGGGGCAAAAGGGAGATTATTGATCTTGGTATATAGTTATATTTGAAAATCAAGGACAAGAAAGGCACCATGGGAATGAAATAGTAACATTTAAGGGTATTATAATGAATCAGAAAATTTCATTTTGGGGTGATGATGGATAGAAGATGGATTTTGGTTAGAGGTTAAATAAAAGGGGTAAGAAGATACGCATATGGGAATGTTCCCAGGTCATTAGGCTGAATCCTACGGAAGAACATGAGTCATCTACATCAGTGATTCTCAATTGCGGTCAATTTAGCCCCTTGGTGACATTTACTGGTATCTGGAAACACTTTTGGATGTCACAACTGGGAGGATAGTGTGACTGAATTCTAGTATTTAGAGGTCAGGGATGCTTTAAAACATCCTCAAGCTATAGAACAACCCCCTACAGCAAAGAATTTCAACAATTATCAGGCTCCAAATGTCAATAGTGCTACGCTTGAGAAACTGTGCTCAGTATGTCATAGTACAATGGGGACATCTTGTCCAAGCAGTAACTTTGTTTTCATGTTTAATTTATAAGGTAAAAAAAAATAGTCTCAAACATGTATTGAGTCTTGCTCTATTTCAGGCACTGTTCTCACATTACATGGTTTATCTTTCAAATGCTGTATTACATTTAGCTTCATTTAACAGATTAGGAAACTGACCCACTGAAAAGATAAGCTGCATGATAAAAGCCACAAAGTTTGCAAATTTGGGGGCACAGATTGCAATCAGAAAGCCCATTTCTAAAACAGTATGCTAACTACTAACTGTGATGCTAAGCCTTGAAGCGTATAGTGATTATTGGTATGGTGCACTTAAGCCCCATGGCAGATAAGTGAGAGACTATTACACAGAACAAAAACACTTCGCTCTCATCATTCGTCTCAAAAAAAAAAAAACAAATAAAAAAAAAATCAATGCACTCTCTCAAATATTAGTAACATGTTCTTTCTGTGTCACTGAATATTCCGTTATGTCATGGACACATTTGAGTCCCTCCTACTGAGGGAGGATTTCAAATGGAGGAGGGATACCTGGTGAATTAAGAGCAGCTTCTTTTCTAGTTTTAGGATTTTGACATGTTAAGTATTTTGACACATATTTTATCTAATTTGTGAGTATTAATAGTCAAACTTTCTTAATGATTTGTCACCATCTAAATTGAAACTGGAAAAAAGTCGACTCTATAATAACATGTATTTTCTTACTTTTCAGTCTGCTTTTTTGAATGCCAATGAAAGCTATAAAATTACAGCTAATGAGGTTAAGGGTGGATGTTCACATGGAAATGTCACTGTGATTCAGAGCATTGAAATATGTTTGTTGAAAGTTGCTGATTTAATAGAACATAAGCAAGAAAATAAGCATTTAATTCCTCCAGTTTGACTTGTGAGTCACCCTCTTTAAATATAAGTTATACAAACATTTCTCATTTTATCCAAGTAGATATTAAGTTTTAGTTCCATTTACTGTCCATTTGGGTGAGATCACAAAGATAAAATCATTTCAGAGTCACAGTGTGGGGGGAGAGGGGTGAGCAGATTCACCAGAGAATGGGGACAGAACAGGCAGATTCACTGAAATACACTGCTGAGGGGAGCAGCGGGCAAGTTAGGAGAGGTCTGCCTTGTTATGTGGGTTGCTCCCCAGCCAGCCAGGGATCGAATTCACACTGCAAAGGCCGCAAAAAGCCTCACAGGGCTGTGCTCAACCCCCTGAGCCACCAGATTTTTGAAACAGTGGACTCATTCTTCAAATGATACATTAATAAACATACCTACAATACGCAAAGATGGAATAGAAGAAGAAAAGTTCTGAAGCCAGAATGAGACTTGGGGGTGAAGGGGTTTGGTGGTTGTGGTTTGGAAAACTGGGGAGGGGGAATCCAGATGCCACCCATTTGGCATCATTACTTAAGCAACTTTTGGAGCTCCATAGAATATAATGGCAAAAGGATTGTGCAATGTATTTTAGGGTGATTTAAATAATAAAATTACTATAACCATCTTTAAATTGTGTTAAGTATAGCAGAGTTGTTCTTATAAGAGATACTTTAATTACATTCTGCCTTAAAATGTGATATTATACCACATACATATACAGATCACTAAGTATTACATCTTATATCATGTGTTAAACTTGAATATTTTTATTCTCAGGTGAGGGACAGTATCCTGAGGCACTAAATTCCTGTCTGCCTGTGGCTTGTATTTTATCTCTTGACCACTTGTCAAAAATGTAAATTTAGATTTTACTTTAAAACAATTAAAAATATATATAATGGGCTTTTAAATATAGTTCTCTAACACAACACTTAATTTAAGATAGACAATTTTGCACTTTAATGTAACTTGAAATTATTTTTGAGCAATGATTTATTTCTTTTGATTGCTCTCTTATTTTCTAATAAACAAAGTAATGGCAATAAATCTTGATCTTGTCTTTGGTCTAGATATTTAGTAGCTATGTATTTGTTTTCTTTGATAGAGACACACATTAATATTTAAAACCATTTCCCTTTGCAGCATCTCCCAGATGGCTCTGTGCCTAGTGCACATGTCGAATTTTATCTTTTACCATATCCCAGTGAAGTCCGTAGGAGGAAAACAAAATCTGTTCCAAAATGTACTGACCCCACTTACAATGAAATTGTAAGTATGATTCATCTTTTGTCCAGTCGTTTTGTATTTTTCTTACCATTTCTCAACTTAACAACCAAATATGGAAAATTTGCAGTAATTGGCAGCATTATTCCATAAAAGGGAAGACATTTCCTGAAATAACCACTGTATGCTGGTCACTTTTCTAGCTGCTATGGGAACTGGAAAATACAGATATTGCTTTCAAAGCACTTATGAACCAATTTTCAAATTGTGTCTGTCTTCCAGACCAAGACTATATGGGGTCTGTTTCATATACTAATATTATTTCTGACTTCATCATATTTTCCCCCACCTTTCTGTCTTTTACCTAGTTTTCCTTGTCTAATAAATATCTCATAGTATAGCCAGTGTGTGACAATAAATTTTCATAAAAACTCCTTTGAAAAGCAAAAAAAAGAACAAAATACAAATTAAATTTATGTCATCTCTAGCTCTCAGATTCATTTGTATTATACAATTTGAAGATCCAATTCCCTACTTCTTCCTAAGGCAAAGCCCTACATTGACTATTGTAATTCCATCTTTTCCTACCTACCTTTCTCCTCTGTACCTTGCTCAGCTTATAGTTTTCTGTCCTTAAAGCTATATTTACCTGGATTCTATACTCAGAAATCTTAAAACAAAAATAAAATCTCCCCAACTTAGCCTCCTAAAGCATCCAGATTTTCTTTCCCCCTCTGTTACTTTCAAAATTTTGCAAAACTACACATTCCTTGCTCTACTCTCATTTCATAACTTCCTCTTCACCCTTTACCCTCCACCATGTGGATTCTGACATTTATTTATGCTGTGTATTTCAAGAAAGGCATTGCTAGACTCCTTGACTATAGTCAATAGGCTAAATCCAATGAGCCCTCAGGTGCTCCTTGTGCAGTTACCTGGTAGCACTGATTCTGACTGCAGGCACCTTTTTGTCTAGGCATTTACTTTTTTTTTTTTTTTTTTTTTTTTGCTTCTGGAGTTTTCTCTTTTAAGGATAATTCAAGAAAGGTTTAATAGTGAGACTTTTTACAAACACATGGACAAGACATTAGGAAACCACAAAGACTGTGTGCAAATATGATGGGAGGAGGGCTGGCTCCTGTTTATGGCAGAGATGATAGCTCTTCTCTCTGGAATACCAGACTCAAGACCCTGTGGTTAGTGTGCTTTGCTTCATGAGAGTCATAGCAGTCCTAAGGGGTGCTAGAGGGGTAGTGCAGTCTTACATACTTTGTTCTTTCTACTGGGGACCCATCCTATGGGGAACAAGTATCGAGTTCTACTTTTTCTGAATTTTCTAACCATGGCTTCATTTTCTTTCACTGTGATTCTTCCTCTTAAGATATTGTTGTTTCTGGACCTTCCTAGTGGCCTAGGGGCTAAGTCTCAGCACTATCACCATTATGGCCTGAATTGGATCCCCAGCCAGGGAGCTAATCCCCAGCTAATCCACATAGCATAGCAGACCTCTTCTGTCTTGACCATTGCTCCCCTCAGCAGTGTATTTCAATAGATCTGCCGGTTCTGCTCCCCACTTTCTCTGGTGAATCCTCTCACCCCCACACATCTGGCCTATACCCCATTTTCTGTAGAAATGAGACAGATTTAATTCCAAAACACAAGACTGGAGTAGATAGGAAGCTGTTAAAATAGCTAAAATCACACCTCAAGCAAAGAAGTAGCAATAATATGTATTATTCTAATATGTATTATTAGCAAAAAAGTTCTTCGAAGCAATAAATAAATCTTAAAAAAAAAAAGATATTGCTGTTTGCTGCAGTTCCATAATCTACTCTCATTGACTCTTGATAGACTCTCCCAAAAGAATTTTAAATAACCACAAATTTTCATTTATCATGCATATGTAGGTTGCATGTGAATCTATGCTTTAAGTCCTGACTTCTCTCCTAAGCTGTTGACCTGCACTTCTGTCTGATTACTGAAAAGCTCCATTGGAATATCTCCTAGGCACTTTTAAATCATCTTTCCTCCATTCATTGCCATCTCAACAGTTGTCTTCTAATAACACCTCTACCTTCCTCCCTCACCCAACTAATTGCCACATTTGTCACTTCTACTGCTGCGGCTTCCTATATCTTAAATCAATCATCTCTTTTCTATCCTATTGCTACTTCTTTGCTTGAGGTGTGATTTTAGCTATTTTAACAGCTTCCTATCTACTCCAGTCTTGTGTTTTGGAATTAAATCTGTCTCATTTCTACAGAAAATGTCTTTCAAAATTTTTCATATTCATATTTTTCATATCTCCTGTCAAATTTTTTTCAAGCATTCTTCTATATCTACTGGATAATATTCAAAATCCTAAAAAGTGGCATTCATAGCCCTTAAATTTGACTCAATCATTTTTCTAAGTTAACTCTTGGAGGGATAGCATTTTCAATAATTTTTTAAAAACAAGAGTTTGCTAGGCATGGACTGTGATTTTGAAACAATTTTACATGTGTTCCCAGCATAAACAGATGATTTATTCACAAGTATAGTCTTTAAGGAGAATGTATTTCAGTGATTTCTAATCAGTGGACCTTGAATGTATGAGTGCCCAGAATTACTGCAAGTTATCAGAAAATTTATAGAGACAAAAAGCATTATAAAATAATCTCCATGCATGTGCATTCACTACTATTTTTCTAATAATACATATTAGAAATATATTAATACAATAATAGCTAAAAATACATATTAGAAATAATAATACATATTTCTAATACTATATATAGCTAAAATAAATAAAATGCAAATTTATTTAAACTCTTCTCTATTACAGCTGGCAATAAGGAAAATCATATGTCTCCTTACATTACAAATATTGAAGAATAGCATGGAGCTAGAAAAGTTTCTTTATACTGAAGTAGAAAGCTGGTATTCAAAAAGCATGGAAACTATGATATATTATTAGGAGGTATATATCTCTAGCTGTTGATGATAAATAATACAAAGTCAAATATAGTTCCTTGTTATATTAGATCTCTTTTCTTTATATATATTTATATATGCATATATATATATGCACATACATTTTACATACACACAATTACTTACAGAACTATCCCAATATTTAATTTCATGAATCTTTTTTAGAAGTAACTAAACTTTTAAAGAAAAAAGATAAGATAATGGTTGGAAAGATGGTTAAATTTAGAAAGCCATGAATAGAAAAATGACTATAAGATATATTTTTTTTACCCATTATGCTTTGTCCTTCAATCAATGCAACAAAAAATATTTATAAGTAATGCAAAAACAGGGGCCTCTCCGGTGGTACATCAGTTGAGCGCTGGGCTGCAAAGCTGCACATAGCCTCTGCAGCACTGGTTCGATCCCCAGCCAGTCGGTGAGGGTCCCACATGGTGTGCAGACTTCTGCCTCGCCCACTGCTCCCCTCAGCAGTGTATTTTGTTGGTCTGTTCTTCTCCCTGCTCTGGCTCTGGTGAATTCTCTCACCCTCCCATGCTTCTGACTGTACCCAGTGCTTGTATAAATAAATAAATAAATCTTTTAAAAAAATGCAAAAATAGTACACCATTTTAAACTTTGATTTTACTTTCTCTTGCCCCCATCTCCATGCAGAATTCCTCAATTCTTTCTGTGCAGCCTCAGCAACACCTTATAGTGATTTCTGGGGAGAAAGAAAGTTACCACATGATATCTGCCTTGTTTTAATTCCCCCTGCTTTATTTCCCAAGTACTACTGCATCAACTACTCAGCACAGCTGGGATTTCTCAAACTGCCAAAGCATGCAATGTAATGAGAAAGGGAGAAAATGACCTTCTTCCCCTTTATATATAAATCTCTTAGAAGAATGCAAAGGGACTATACCACTGGATCACTAATGTCTTGCAAAGCTTTTCATGAAAATAGTTCTTTCCATTTTATTCATAGTCCTCTTTCTCCCTAATTCCCAGGCCTAAAAGAGCATGGATCAAGGCCACTACCAAGTGTCCCATTAGTATCCACCCTTCAGGTAACAAAAGCTTTCATACAGGACCAAGTTTATCAACTTGACACTTTACTAAGTTCCAACAAAAGTTTGCCAGCAGTCTCCCTGATAATCCTTTCATATACAAATAACAGTTGAAGCTATAGCTGGGGTCAAGGTGAGGTAGATAGGGTGTAAATGCTCACACCCTATAGCTTTTTAGAAGCAGAACTGGGATCTGACTCCAAAGCCATTTCTCTTTCCCAGTCTATCACCTTTGGCATCTGGTTAAAAAAAAAGTGGTGGTTTTTTTTTGTTTGTTTGTTTTAAATGATTCATTATAAATACAGATTCTATCTTGGAATTATCTTGTTATTGTCAACATATTTTTAAATTGTATTCCTTTCTTTAGATATTACCCTACTATAAAGTATAAAGGGGAACAATAACTATTGCACATATACCTAGTGCTAAACTAGATAATCAAGAAGGGGATCTTCAAAAGAACAAATTAGGAATATTTTGTGTTTTATATGATATATATATGTATTAAAATATCTTACAGAATATGCATGATTATCTATTACAGAGCTAGGAATATGATACTTTCAGTAAACAACAGCAATTGTTATCTGTATCACCCTCTCATTACATATTTGTAACGATGGAAATTCTATTTGTAAATGAAGACACTGAGACTGTGAGGTCAAATATTTAAAACAAGGTCACATAACTAGATTTCAAGTCCAGAATTGCCTGACGCCAAAACCCCTGTTGACCCCACTAAACTATGTTGTGTCATCCCTCCCTTTATCCACCCAGAGTTCTGTTCTCACTTGTTTTGAACTCTCCTTTTCATTGTCATGCCTCCTCTCTTCTCTTCCCATCAGCTCTAGATATTCTTCATATGATTGTTCTCCTATTACAGTCATTAAAATGCCCTCTATTTTAAACTGTGTGATCAAATAACACACAGCAACTACTTGCATGTAAGTTAATACATATTAATTACCTCAACCAGCATTTTTCGTCTTGATGCAATAATGGCAAACTACAAATTCAATATTTGACAGAAGTTAATGAAGCCTTGGCACGTACCTATAACATACAGTTATCGGTAAAAAAAGTATTATAAAGTGAGATTTTTAAAACTGCATTTTTGGCTCTGTTTATGTAAAGGCAGAATAGATATTAAATCATTGTGACAAAGTTTCAAAGAGCATAATCATCTTTGTTATTCTTTAGCTTTGCCCACTAATTTTTCATTGCAAAGTAAGAAGAGCCCTTCTCTAATTTTTATCAGTGTTACAGATGCAATAAAGCAGATTCTTATCATTAATGATATGCAATGATTATATGTTCATAAAACCAGCTTTTCTTTAGAATAACTTAATGTCTAATTACATTTTACATAATGAAGCACAGTAAAAGATATCATATAAACTCTGTCGTTCAAATGTTTGTATTTTAGCCAGGACAGCAATGTTTATATTTTAGCCAGGACAGCAATTAATTCCTAAATTCATTTCTTGAAAATTCCAGCTTGCTAAATATCTGGGAGTCTTGAGATACTAGAAATGTTTTTTCCACTCAACTAACACAAAATACGAAAATAAACCTGTTGATTTTTGTGTATTTTATGGATTTTTTTTTTAGCTATTGCCATAATTTACTAGTTTTTATTATGTGCCAAACTTTATAGTAAGGCTTATATTCATTATCTCATTTTCTTTCCCACAATGCTAAAAGGGAAGTATTATTATCACCATTATTGCAAATGAGAAAGCATAGTTGACAACAGATTCATGTAAATATAAATTATTTGTATGTTTCTTTTAAATTTACATCTTTGTAGCTTACTTGTAAGATTCACAAGATTTTTAACCAGACTTTCCAAAGGCCTAATGCTCATTTTTTTTCCCATTTTTCTACTTTACCTACACTGACACTTTGAGAGCCCCTTCGTCTAATTTTTCTGTATAATATAGGGGATAAGTTCATCTGCCAAAAGTGTTGGGGGAGAAAAATGAAGGATAATTTAGACAGTTCAAAATAGCCATGGTAGAGAAAAGGAAAGGGAGCTTATTTTCAAGTCCTAGAAGGATAAGAATCCAGGAGGAGAGAGAGCTTCAGAGGGTCCACACTGTACATCTCACTCCAGTTAAAGAAGATACATCAATGGTTGGATTTTGAAATTTTTAAGGCGCGCCATAAAACTCTCAGTTACTTCAGGAGAATGCAACAAAGGAAATGAAATAATTTGAATAAGGGAATTGAGAAGATATTCTCCTGCTTGGAAGATTCTAGAATAGAAGGATAACCAGGTGATGTCTCACGAAGCAGAGTAGACTGGATTAATGTGTTATATTGCACCTCATGTCCTTTAGCTAAATTATTTACTTGATAAGTGAATCATTGATCAGAACAACTAATAGATTGACCTTAAAAGAAATTTTTTTTAATTTTTTCCACTAAATTTTATTTGCCATTTGTTTACAAAAATATATGTTTGAGAGCACAACTTTATACTTCAACACATACACGTACTTTTACCCTACACCAAAGCTCCAGCACCGCTATGCTATCACCTCATTCTCGCTTTCTCTGACCCCTTTCCCACTGCTGACCACCACAATTTTCCAAGTCTAAGAGTTATTTTTGTTGTGTTTTGACAGTTTTCTTATTTATATTCCACAAATGAAAAACCCATACAGTAAATATCTCGTTTTCTGACTTATTCCACTTAGCATAATCACCTTAAGATCCATCCATATTGTCCCAAAAGACACAATTTCATCTCTTTAAATAGCTGAGTAATATTCCATTCAGTATACATATCACAGTTTCTTTACCCAGTTGTCTCTAAGGATTTAGGTTTATTCCATGCCTTGGTTATTATAAATAATGTCATCTTGAACACAGGGGTTCATATATCTCATCATATTAGTGTTTTTCACATCCTTCAGGTTAGAAGAGTAGAATCTTTTTTCTTAAAGGAATCCCTTTTTTTCATAGAAGTTTTACAAATTTGCATTCCCACCAAAAGGGAATGAGTGTTCCTTTTTCTTCATATCCTTACCAATGCTTATGTCCATCTTTTTGACATAGACCATTCTCGTAGAGGGAGGTGATATTTCAATGTGGTTTTGATTTGCATTTCCCTAACAGTAAGTGACATTGAACAGATGCCTATGGGTCATGTGTGTCTTCCTTGGAGGAGTGTCTGTTGAGAGCTTTTCCCCATTTTTTAATAATAAGGTTGTTTGATTTGGAGTTATTTGAGTTCTTCATATATTTTGGAAACTAACCCCTTGTCAGATGTATGATGTACAAATATCTTCTCCCAGTCTATAGGTTGCCATTTTTTTATGGTAATTCTTTTCCTGGGCAGACAATTTTTAGTTTAATGTGGCCCCTTTAGTTCATTTTGTTTTTTTATTCCTGAGTCTCCAAATATACCTCTGAGGTTGTTGACTAGGAATGTATCGTCTATGTTCTCCTCTATGTATTGTAGGGTTTCAGGTCTTATATCCAAGTCTTTAATCCATTTTGATTTATTTTTTGTCAATCAAGTTAAATAAGAATCTAGTTCCTATTTTGTTTCTTTAAAAAAAAAAAAATTTGGCTGCCCAGATTTCCCTATATCATTTGTTGAAGGGCTTTTCTTTTTCCATTGCGTGGTCTTTGTTCCTCTGTCAAAGATTAAGGATTATTCTGGACTTTCTGGGTTATGGTGGGTTATTCTGGACTTTATGTTCTATTCTCTTGATCTATTTCTGTTTGAGTGCCTTAACTGTTTTGTTTTCTTTAACTTTGTAGTATGTCATGGAGGATGTCACATCCTTGCCTTTTTTCTTTCAATATTTCCTTGGCTATTCAGTCTTTTATGGTTCCATACAAATTTTAGAATTGTTTGTTTCATTCAAGAATATGATTGGAATTTTTATAGGAATTGCATTGAATATGTAAATTGCTTTAGATTTATGAATTATCCAATCATAAAGTATTGTTTTCCATTTTTTGTATCTCCTTTTATTTCCTTTGAGTGTCATAAATGAAATTCCACGGATACATGTTCATAAATAGTAGATGAATGTGGTGTCATAGAACAGAAACCACATCCCTACTCTCGCAGTTGATTTAAAGGGCTTTCCTCTTAAGTTGTACCTCTGCTTCTTTTTTTTTTTTGCACAAAAAGAGAACATTTTTTCTATGTTGGAGCTTGACAATAAAAAAGCAAATAAATTTGCAGAAGCACAGGATACTCCTAATAATTTCCTAACAGTGCTACACGTTTAAAGTTTCTTTACCATTACAGGCATCTGGTGGGAATGTCTATGACTTTCTTCCTGGATATTATAAAACACAGTTGAACAGGTCCCTTCTTAGGAAATAGTGATATGGGGCCTCCCCTGGTGGTGTAGCGGTTGAGCGCTGGGTTTTGAGGCTGCCTGCAGCCTCTGCAGCACCAGTTCGACCCCAGGCCACCGGTGAGGGTCCCACAAAAAAAATAAAGAAAATGTTATATGACTACTAAGTGAAACATAACAAGACAAAAAACTGTACATACAATGCAATTATGATTCAGATTCTTAAAAGATTATCTATAAAAAAACAAAAAGAACATAAAAATGTTAACTGTAATTACCCCCCAAGGTAGAAATGTAGATTTTCACTTTTTTATATTCCTTTCTGTTTCATCCTTATTTTATTTAATGAGTATTTTCACAATTAAGAAATAGCAATTTAAAATAAATTAATGTAGCCAGAGTGACTTCTTCACATATAGAAGGAAATGTTGTCTTGCATTAACACAAGGAAATTATGGAGCTTGGTCTGCTTTCCTCATTAGCTTTCAACAAAGAAAGATAGTGTTCTAGTCCCCAAATAGCACAATAAATTCAAGGAAGTTAAAAGGTGAAGGGCATTTTATTCCTTCCTGGAGAGTAATTTACAGTCTCTTAAATTTGGGATGGACAATTATTAATGCAACCAGGGTAAAATAGAAGCTTCTTAGAGAAATATTCTGCCATTAAACTTCATTATGTTAAAGAACATTTAGATTTTTAGAATTAGAGTAGAAAATTCCAGCAACAATACTTATCCATGTCAAAGTCGAGATATTAGTTAACTATTTGTTATTAAAATTTTATTTGTGTTAAAATCATTATTTTTCAAAAAAGAATTTAAATAGCTGTAACTTATATTTTCATTACTCTCTTCCTTTTTCAGGTGGTATATGATGAGGTCACAGAGCTCCAAGGACATGTCTTAATGATAATTGTAAAGAGCAAAACTACATTTGTGGGAGCAATTAACATCCAACTCTGTAATGTCCTGCTCAATGAAGAAAAATGGTATCCGCTAGGAAACAGTATAATTTGACCATTGCTATGAACATATACATTATTCATTAAATACTTGTATTTTTTTTTCACTTCTGGCCTTCTCTGTCACATGAGCAGGACCTTTTTGTTGTCAAAGATAGCATAGTATACTAAAGACACAAGAAAACGAAATCAGAATCTATCATTTACAGTTGTTTGTTCTCTACCTGTGTTTCATTGTTTTTTTTAGAATCCTTTCTCCATAAAGTACTGATTATTAAGATTCAATATGTCAAATAATAAAAGGGGTATTTAATTTTAGTCTTTCAAATCAAACATATATTCACATTTTGTTTTCATTATTTTCATTGTCACATTTTGTTTCATTCTGCACTAAAAGCATTACCTAAAATTGTATCTTCCAAGAAGACAAGCAAATAAATAAATCTCATCAATTAGTTCAAGATCTAAGTATATCTGTAACATTTTAAAAATTTAATTAAATATAATGTCTACATAACCATTTATAATCTTTTTTATTGAGGGAACTGGTAAGCCCCAGCACAATGCTATATTATTTTCTATCAGAAAAACAAAACAAATACGTAAAATTATTCTATCCAATTTTTGGAAGACACTCCTTTATAATTGTTCACCCTCTTCTAAACCAATTTACCATTACTGAATTTTACCCATCCAGAGGAATTTCAACCACCCAGAGGAATGTTCGTGTTTTAAATTTCACTATCCCTTATCTCCACTTCCTCAAACTGTAAAACTCTTTTTTTGATCAAAACCTCTACTCTTTGCACTTCAAGTATTTTCCTTACTTGTGAACCTATCATCACGCTCATTATGATCTGAGTAAACGTCTACAGATTGTACCTACGAAGTGGGAACAACTCCTGTTACTATGCCACAATCTTATTTAAGAGAATCAAACTGATTTTTTTAAATTCCTGCCCTTTATATTAACTTTAAAAGGCTTCAAACCTTTACTTTACTCAGTGTTTTTCTGTGTAGGATTAGAAAAGTAATTTAAACTATTTTGCATGGTCATCTATATAACCATGTAAAAAATGTAAAAATTTGTATATTTATTCTTTGGAAATATGTGAGTGCCTGGTGTGGGCTGATATGGTCCTATCTGAAATACATGATCGTACAAGTCAGGTAAATCATTAATCCTATTGAGCAATTATTCTATCTGCTCCTAGCCCATTCATTCTTCCTTTCTGCTAGAGAGTGATCACACACCCTTCTCTCCACTGATAGGCACCTCCTTCTCTAATTCTCTCTCAGTTGATGACTTTTCATACCATTTCACTTAAAATTTGGAATCAGTCAGAAGAAAACTGCCCCACATCACAGAATTGCCCCCACTCACCCAGCAGATTCTGCACTCCACCTGGTTACTTATTACCACAAACTGTTCAGTCTCTAACCCAAAAATAATCTCTTAACTTGTACACCTGTCTCATCCTCCTTTATTTACTCACAAACATTACTGGAATTCCCTTCTATTGAAAAGTATTCTTTCATTCCTCTTTATGCGATAATCCCCTTCAGCATTCAACCATGATTTTCTCTGGTTATTAATGCTATGGCCTCTATTTTAAAAAAATAAAACTTCTCAGCTCTCCACTTCCCTTTCCAAATACTGATCCACTACCCTACTACTCTTGCAGCAAAACTCTTCAAAATGATTGTCTCTGTTTTTTGTATACAGTCTCTCCATGTTTTCTCTAAGATCCATCTAAGGAAGTGTTAGGCCCCCAACACTGCAAACAAATTGCCTTTGTCAAGGTCTCTGCTAACCTCCACATACCTAAATCCAAACATCCCTTTTCAGCCCCAACATGCCCTACTGATCAGAAATGTGACATAATCAGTAACTCCATCTTTCTCAATACATGTTCTTCACTTGACTTTCAGGAACCCACACCCTTTTGTTCTTTTCTTTTCTGACACTAGTCTCTCCTTTTCAGTCCTCTGTGCAAACGCATCCTGTGTCCACACCCTCCAACACTAGAGTGTCCAAGAGCTCAATCTCTGGTCCTCTTCTCTATAAACCTTCATTCCCTAATCATCTCATCTAATATCATGGACTAAGAATTCTAAATTAAAACCTATCTTTCCAGATGTTTATGAAGACATTCATCACACTAGGATAATAAAGTATAATGTATTTAATAGCTTGTTGGCTTTATTTATAACTTCTAAATTTAGGCTGAAGTATACCTGTGTTATGGATTGAATCATGACTCACCTCCAATTTACAGGTTGAAGTCACAATCCTCAGTAGTCTCAGAAGGTGATATTATTTGGAAATAGGGTCACTTGAAGTATGATTAGCTAAAATTAGGTCATACTGGCATAGAGTGAACACTTAAACCAATGTGACCAGTACCCTTAGAAATATGGAAAATGTGGACACATCCAAACACAGAGAAAATACCGTTTGAACAATGAAGGTAAAGATTAGGGTGATGCCTCTACAAGCCAAGGAATGGCAAAGATTGTTAGGAGAGAGAACTGGAAGATTGCCAAAATGAACCAACCCTTCCAGCTGCCAACTTCTTGATTTCAGATTTTAGTTTACAGAACTGTGAGATGGAAAATTTCTGTTTTTTAAATGTTGTGGTACTTTGGTCCAGCAGTCTTAGCAAAACAACACATTGGGCCTCTGTTTGTTTTCTTATTCCAGGCCCACAAATATCTGGCTCATAGTTGATGATGTTTAAGTATTTGGGAATTAATGCCTAAATAAATAACTAACACACTAGTGAACAAGAAAAACAAGGTCCATAATCTTAATTCTCACTCATATAATATATTAATGCTCCTTTAGCATTTTTATATCTGTATTTTATTTGGTCCCTTCAAGAAAATCTAATGAGGAGGGCAAAGGAGGTATTAGTATGTCTTTAGACAGTAAAGATATTCAAATATCCCATAACAAGATAATCTTTCCATAGAGATGAAATCTCAAATGGAATATGTATGTATGTATGTATAAAGAGAGATAAAAGGCAGAAAGAGAGAGAGAGACAGATTTTAAGTTAAGTCGATGTGAGGAAACTGAAGATTTGAAAAAGCAGCCACCCCCACTCTCCTTTCCCACCATTCTCACCTTCAAAAGTCTTTGGAAATTTCCACAGAAAACTAAAACATCCCAAAAAAGCAAAAGTGAAAGAAACTAAGGATCACATATACAAAGTGGCCACCAGTATGATACAACTAAGTGCGTGCAGTAGCAGAGACCCACATTGGCAAATAGCATTCAAGGTCATGACTTGATTCCCAGAGGAAATGTATTATTGAGGAGGTACCAGTGTTTACATACTATCTGGGATATCTTAACAAAAAGTTAAGACTTGACAGTATGTGAGGGAAAATTTGAGTAACTAATTATTAATTACTAATTCTAGTAAGGAATTATTCAATGTCACATTGTAAAACAAGAGTTACAAATTAAAAAATATTTTATTACCTACCATAGAATTTTATATACTTTCACCACATTTTATTTAAACTGCTTAAGTTTAACTGAAGATGCTTCTTCAGAAAGAATGTTGGGACCAACATTAACACACAGCTTCAGTGGTTCCAAAAACGCCACTTAGACTTTAGGCTTTGGTAAGCATAGTCATGTGGATTTATTAACCTTAGTAGTTTGTAATGGACTATATTGTACTAAAATGACTAGGTTTTATCATTAAAAGGATGTAACATTAAACTTTAGGCCTTAATGAGTACAGGCCACATGAGACTTTGTCCTTGGAACAAAATAGACAATAAGAAAAGACATGCCTTCCATTTTCTTAAATAAGCTTTTGAAATATTAGGTCATAAAAGAACTTTGGTTGTTCCCTTTCATGAATTTCTCAGCCAGATCTCAAGCTACTAGGACAGAAATTTGAACAGTGGCTAAATTTAAAATATGCTACAAACTCTAGTGAAGTTGTAGCTTAAAATTCTAAGCTCCATACAAATATGCCTATTATATCAACGTCTCCAAATTTTGTGTGTGTGCGTGTGTGTGTGTGTGTGTGTGTATGCATACAACACTATTTTCAAGTGACTTTGGAGTGACAGAGTACTGGAGGAGATAAGACCAGACTTGAGCTCATTTTGCAGTTCCATAGATTTAGTTACCTCAAGAACACAATTTCAAGTAGACTCTCATTTGACAACTAAAGAAACGGTGATGAGAATTTTTCAGAGACTCAAACCATAGCTGCAATCATAGAGGGAAGTGGATTTTACTTATATGTAAGTCAAAAGGAATGGAGGCTCTTCTATAAAGAAAATACGGACTTTTCTTAGGTTGAGGTCAGAAAATAATTGACTGAAATTATTGAAAATTCCCAAGACTAAGAAAACAATTTAAAGGTCTGTATCTGTTATCTTTTGACTCTGAGGGTCTGACTTACCCTAGGAGTAAAGAAAGAACTGGAGTAACTTGAAAATAGCTTTATTTTTTACTAACAGAATAAGGGTATAAGGAGAAGGAAAATAGAAAACGTCAAGATGAGTAGTAATACTGAGAGAGATACTGAAAAGAAATATTGGAATCTTAAAACACAGACTGTGAAGATGCTAAGAGCCAGGAAAAAGAACTACAAAGTTAGAAAGACAACACAACACACTCAAGTCTAACTTCTCTTGAAGAAGGTAGTAGAAATATGTAATACATTTCAGTTGTTGCCAGTACAGAAAGGAAGATTGGTGCCTAAAAAAAATCAATCAGAATAAATGAGGAAATTCCTTGGAAAGCAAATATGACATCCTGGAGATACTTAGAAAGCTTTTAAAAGATCCTTTTTAAACAGCAGTATTTTGTAAGAAAAATTGGGAAATCTCATTTAAAACCTTTAACAGGATAGTTAAGTGGTAAGAGAACCTAGTAAGAGATGAGAGGAAAATCATGGAAGATGTGTGAAGGACTCATGGAATCGCTGTACAAGTGTCAAAAGAATAGAATTATGTGCCCTCAGAGAACATATTTGAAAAATTTATGGAACTAAGACCGTACAAAAAAATGAAGCAAAGAGAGGGCTTCTTAAACAGAAATCAGACGAGATGATTACAGGTAAAGACTTGGTCCATTAGGACTATGATCTAGTTAGGTAAAAATATACTCATGAGAATCAAAATAGTCAACACTTGTTTGAATAAGGGATGCCTGATAAATATGAAACCCAGCGACTTCATCTATCTCAGAGATAAGAGAAGGAAAGTAAAAATGGCACTCAGATCCAGAAAACAAAGTCATTCCTCTATGAGCACTAGAAGTGATGAGAACAATATGCTGAGGGAGCATGTGTTGAAATATTTAAAGCTAAATGTATTAGCCACTGCTTCTGGGGACAACTGAAAACAGTTGGACAAAGTATTCTTAGTCTATTGACTAACTGATTATATAGTCTGGCAGACATATAATCAAACGGTTAAAAGTCAAGACAGAGGGCCTCCCCTGGTGGCACAGGCGGTTGAGCGCCATGCTGTGAAGCTGTCCACAGCCTCTGCAGTGCTGGTTTGATCCCGGCCAGCAGGTGAGAATCCCACATGGCATAGCAGACCTCTCCTGTCTCACCCGCTGCTCCCCTCAGCAGTGTATTTCATCAGTCTGCCTGTTCTGTTCCCCGCTCTGTCTCTGGTGAATCCTCTCACCCTCCCATGCATCTGGCCTGTACCCCGATTCTTGTGTAAATGAATAAATCTTTAAAAAAAAAAAAAAGTCAAGACAGAGAAAGCTAGTGAGGAATAGAAGGGATGGGAAAAGATTTTTACCAAAAGTTTACCTTCAGATAACAGTACCTAAAATATAATCAGATTTCTGATATAGCCAATATTAATATCTACTTAGCATCTATTACTGGTATTATGCCTTAAAAATTTTCAACTTATTATCAGAAACTTCCTCTTCCCTCCACATCTGTATTATCCTAACCTCTTTGTGTTTCCAAAGGACCAGCGAATAGTGGATTTTAAGAGAAAAATTAAAAGGTCCAGCCATAACTTCAATAATATTCTTGGTAGTATATCACATTAAATACATTATTTCTTTAAAAGAAATACACATCAAATTTCTACACAATAGATCTGCATTAAATAGGAAATAACCTACTGATAATAACTCCTTGTAAGGTTGGAGAAACTAAGGATACATGTTGACCAATTTACAAATCTGTCAGTTTACTAATCTATTGAGGTGATTCAAACAAAACATTTTTGAAAGGAAAACACTGCTCATCTATTGGAAACCAAGGAGAAGCCATCCTAAATACATATCACCTCAAAATTACTCAGATGAGACCAGATGAGACAGAGTCAGAGAGCCACACTAACATGCCTGCCATCTACTCCCACCGAAGCGCCAGTATGCAGCACATAGACCTTTGCTTTCTCCAAGGAGACCTATTGGACAATCACCTCTGACACACTGAAAGTAGGACCTATATCCTGGGGACACCCAGGATCTTAGTACAATTCATCTCCCTTCTGTAGTGTGGACTTATTTCAGGCCAACTTACCATCTGCCCACAAAAATGTCATTTATCACTGTCTGGGGAGTCAAACCCAAAGCTACAATTATTGCAAAGACATGCTGCCTGCTAACACACATTCAGGTCTGTCCCCATCCAGTACACAGCTTCTCATCAAAATGCACATGTGCAGAAGGAAATCAAACCAGCCAAAAATGATTGATCGTTTTGGTTTTTCAATTATAAATGTGGGCAGAAACAAAAAAAAATCAATTGAGAAAAGGCAAGAAGCTCCAGGTGACAGATGAGCAATCATAACATCTTCTCATGGAAAAAAACTAAAACAATAAAAACCTAAATAATAATGGCAGCAGATAACACTTATATGGCACTCATGTTTCAGACACAGTTCCAAATTCTTTACAACAAATTCATTTGTTACTTTAATCCTTAAAACCAGGAATAATAATAAAACCAAAATAATAATCCAGTGATTATTCTCTTAATTTTCCTACTTTCCTTTCATTCATTGTAAAAGAAAACTGAAAAAGAAAAAAAGAACAGTGAAGTAATTTGCCCAAGACCTCACTGCCAGTAGGGAGCAGTACATGAACTCAGGCAAGCAAGTGCCAGAGATAACCTCTTAATCGCTGGCTCTGTTCCCTTTCAATCATCCTTATGGCCATTTCTTTTTATCCTTATCATGTTGCCAGCATGTTTTACATACATTATTTCATTTAGTCATTACAATAAATTATTGTCCTCATTTTAAAGAATCTAATCATTTTCTCAAATGAGATTCTTAAAAATGTTGTCTTAGCTCATTCAGCCAAAGAAAATAATATAAACTGCTTTAAAAATAAACAATTGTCTCTCATGGTTCTGGAGGCCAGGTTGTCCAACATCAAGGCATCAACCGATTCAGATCAGGTGAGAATGCCTTTACTGACTTGCAAGTGACTGCCTTCTGGCTGTCCTCACATGGCAAAGAGCACACTTTCTGGTGTACCTTTTTATCAGTGCTAATCTCATCATAGAGGGCCTACCCAAATATATTGCCATTCAAAAGCTCATCTCCTAATACAATCACTTGGAGTTACAGATTCGACATATAAAATTTTCAGAAGAACACATTGAATCCTTAACAGATAACAAATCACAAGACTGAAATAAATTGCCTTGAAACAAGAGCAACATATAAAGTGCTTTAGGAAATAACTTTTACCAAAAGAGTTATTCTACCTTTAATCTCCCACAATTGCAAATACTCTCTCCTTCTCTCTCTCTCTCCTATCTTCCATGTCTCTCTCTCTCTTTCTCTATCTCTCTCTCTCTCACACACACACACACCTGTCAATATCAAAATGGACTCTTCCAAAAATAAAATCACTGATTTAGATGTTCCACTATTCTGTGAAACAGATGAAACATGAACTGTGACAGAGAACTAGAAGTGAACTTGGATATTATCTCATTCAGAAAACTTACTTTTTTTTGTTTTTTTTTTGTCTTTTTTGTGGGACTCTCGCGCGCTGCCGGGAATGAACCAGCGCTGCAGAGGCTGCGCAGCCCAGTGCTCAACTGCTACACCACCAGGGGAGGCCCCAGAAAACTTACTTTTAATGAGGCGTACATGAAATGAATACCCAAGACAACATTCAGCTTATTATTTTGAGCACATTTCCTAACCTTTTTAATCTATGGGGGTCTTTGTCCACAAAATCTCTTGGGATTGCTATCAAAGTTAAACTTATTAGTGCAGAAAATATGATTAGTGAATAATCTATGTCTTTATTAAATAATATATGAAAGGGCATTTTTTTAAAAAGTGCTAAGTGCTATCCAAAGAAAATATGTATTTTCAGACTGAATTTAAACCACAATAAAATGAAGAAGGGTGGGAAGATATAGACATGAGCATGACAGTTGTGCTTATCAGTGCACCAACATGATGGAAAAAAGCTCTAACTGAGGAGCACAAAAGTGAGGCAGCCCCCCAGAGCTAAACCACACCTAGAATAGCAGCTAACCCAAGCAGCTACTTAAATATACATTAAAGTAAAACAAAATTAAAACTCAATTTCTCAGCTACACCAACCACAATGCAAGTCACAATGGCCACAACAATAGTGGCAAATAATCACATATAACTAGGGGCTACTCTACTGAACAGAGCAGATATAGAATAATTCCATTATTGTGGACTATTCTGTGGGATGACACATCTCTAGAGAAATTAAGGGAGAAGACTGAAATTTTTTTCAAATATAAGAAGAATTAAAAGAGACTTTATTTTAATGGTGGATCATGATTTATAGCTGTGTGGCTTTTGACACTTCCTAGTTTTGCAGAATTTGCATATATTACTTAGAAAACTATTTTGTGATTGCTGCTTAATGGAAAAGATACAGCTGTTTCCTCATTCTCCAACTAAATTCTCAGCATCTCTATTACTTACCATCTCTTCTACAATAACCCAGTTCTAACCACTATGTTCAAACTTCATTGTTCATCTAGCCAAAATCTTTCCTACATTAAGATAAGAGCCAGGCATTTGATTGACTGTTTCTTTACTTGACTCATCATATTATGAGCCATTTCATTTCTCACTAAATCATTTAATGTGTTATTTGGTTATATAAGTTTCAACATAGAGTTTGGAATTAAAGTCAAATAACTGAGAAAGAAACCTAGTATAAATTTCAAGTAAACCAACAATATAAAAATAAATTTGTACCACTTAATATACCTTTAATATTCACATGCTGGAGACTGATTCCTATTTCCACTTGTCACATGTGAGTGAAAGTAGAAGAAAATCAGACTATTTGTTTTCATCCTTTTCTAACATTTTCTTTTCTGACTGACTTCCGTATTCACCATAACCCAGAATGGAAGAAGTCATCTGAGGCCACAGGACCACTGCAAGATGACCTCACTCAGAAGAACCTGGGTAATACATGAGCTGACTTATTGCTTTCCCTTCCTTTAATCTCCTGGTGGACTTCTCTCCATGGCCTTTGCATTTCTAAAATGTCTCCAGATGAGGGCCTCCCCTGGTGGTGCAGCGGTTGAGCGCTGGGCTGCGAGGCTTCCTGAACCCTCTGCAGCACCAGTTCGTTCCGCGGTCACTGGCGAGGGTCCCACCAAAAAAAAAAAAAATGTCTCCAGATGATGCTGTTATGTCAACGGTCTGAGGACCATGCTTAGAGAGACGTTATTTGCATAACACAAAGAACTTTTAAAAGTCACATTGGCCAAGCATGCCACACCAATTATATCAGAATCTCTGAAAATACTTTTTAAAATGTTCCGTATGATTTCAATGTGGAGATGAAACTGAGAAACACTGATCTAGACTGGGAACAAATATAATTATTAGGCAGCTCTCCTGCCCACCTGTGACCATACAGATGGCTGTCTCTTTATTTTTCCTTTACCAAATAAACCTGTCCTTTTAAAAGTAAGAAAAAAATAATCATGAGGATAGTCTAAGTACATCTGAAAAATGCAGACAAGCACAGAACCATTTTTTGCTTTGATTAAATTTCTGTAATTAGCTAGCATCCATAATATATATATGCGCATGTGTGCACATGTATGCGCGTTTGTGTGTTGTGTATGTGTATTGTGTACTTGTCCATGTCTAAATTAGATTTAATTACCCTCCGACAGAGACTGACAACTATTTTTTAAACTCTAATCAGGAATCCAGAGGTGACAATTTTGCAGGTTATTATAAAACTACTATAGAGAGTCATTTAAAGTCTTTGTTTGGACAATCCAAAAGATCAATGAAACCAAGAGCTGGTTCTTTGAAAAAATCAATAAAATAGACAAACCCCTAGCCAGGCTCACAAAGGAAAAAAGGGAGAAAGCACAAATAAACAGGATCATCAATGAAAGAGGAGAAATCACAACGGACACAGCAGAAATCAAAAGAATAATCAGTAACTACTATGAACAGTTATATGGAAACAAGTTTAACAATCTAGAGGAGATGGACAAATTCCTACAACTCTACAATCACCCAAAGCTAGATAAAGAAGAAATAGAACACCTAAACAGACCAATTACAATTAGCGAAATTGAAATGGTAATCAAAAACCTCCCCAAAAACAAAAGCCCAGGACCTGATGGATTTACAAATGAATTCTACCAAACATTCAGAGACGAATTAGTGCCTATCCTTCACAAACTCTTCCAAAAAATTGAGAAGGAAGGGACAATACCAAACACGTTCTATGAAGCCAACATTACACTAATACCAAAACCGAACAAGGACAACACAAAAAAGGAAAACTACAGGCCAATCTCCCTAATGAACACTGATGCAAAAATCCTGAATAAAATTTTAGCTATCAGAATCCAACAATGTATCCATAAGATAATTCACCACGACCAAGTTGGATTCATTCCAGGGGCACAAGGATGGTTTAACATCCGAAAATCAATCAACGTTATCCAACACATCAACAAAAAGAAATATAAAAACCATATGATAATATCAATAGATGCTGAGAAAGCTTTCGACAAAGTGCAACACCCATTCATGATAAAAGCCCTTGAAATTCTTGGGATACAAGGAACATACCTCAACATCATAAAGGCCATCTATGACAAGCCAACAGCCAGTATCATTCTCAATGGTGAAAAGCTGAAAGCAATTCCATTAAGATCTGGAACAAGACAAGGATGTCCACTCTCACCATTGCTTTTCAATATAATACTGGAAGTCCTAGCCAGGGCAATAAGACAAGAGAAAGACATCCAAGGAATCCAAATAGGAAAAGAAGAAGTCAAACTATCACTATTTGCAGACGATATGATATTATACATAGAGAACCCCAAAAACTCCACAGAAAAGCTAATTCAACTCATCAATCAGTTCAGTAAAGTGGCAGGATACAAAATCAACACGCGAAAGTCAGTAGCCTTCCTATACACAAACAATAAATCTGAAGAAGAAGAAATCAAAAAGACCATCCCTTTTGTTATTGAAACAAAAAAAATCAAATATTTGGGAATAAATCTAACAAAAGAGGTAAAGGACCTATACAAAGAAAACTATAAAACACTGTTAAAAGAAATAGAAGAAGACACAAAGAAATGGAGAGACATCCCCTGCTCATGGATTGGAAGAATAAACATTATTAAAACGGCCATCCTTCCAAAAGCAATATACAGATTCAATGCTATTCCAATCAAAATTTCAATGTCATTCTTCAAAGAAATAGAACAATTATTGATGAAATTCATATGGAATCACAAAAAACCCCGAATAGCCAAAGCTCTCCTGAAAAAAAAAGAAGGGAATGGAGGCATCAGACTCCCAGACTTCAAACTATACTACAAAGCCATAATCATCAAAACCGCATGGTATTGGAACAAGAACAGACATACAGACCAATGGAATCGAATAGAAAATCCAGAAATAAACCCACAGGTTTATGGTCAACTAATCTTTGACAAAGGAGCAAAGACTATGCATTGGAGCAAAGAAAGTTTGTTCAATAAATGGTGCTGGGAAAACTGGGTCGCTACATGCAAAAGAATGAAGCTTGACCACCACCTCACACCATACACAAAAATCAACTCAAAATGGATTAAAGAACTAGACATAAGACCTGAAACCATAAAATATATAGAAGGAAATATAGGCGAAACACTACGTGATTTGCACATCAAAGACATCTTTACAGACACATCACCCAAAGCAGTGATAGTGAAGGCAAAGATAAACAGCTGGGACTATATCAAATTAAAGAGCTTTTGCACAGCAAAAGAGACAATAACAAAAACAAAGAGAAACCCCACCAACTGGGAGAACATTTTTGCACCCAACACTAATGATAAAGGACTGATCACAAAAATCTGCAAAGAGCTGATGAGTCTCAACAACAACAAAGAAAATAATCCAGTCAAAAAATGGGCAGAAGAGCTTAAAAGAAACTTCTCTGAAGAGGAAATGCAAATGGCCAACAGGCATATGAAAAAATGTTCAACATCACTTGTCATCAGGGAAATGCAAATCAAAACTACCATGAGATACCATCTTACACCAGTGAGAATGGCACATATTAAAAAAACTAGCAACAACAAATGTTGGCGAGGGTGTGGAGAAAAAGGAACTCTTCTGCACTGTTGGTGGGAGTGCAAACTGGTCCAACCACTGTGGAAAGCTGTGTGGAGATTTCTGGACCTACTAAATATAGAGCTTCCATATGACCCAGCAATTCCACTCCTAGGTATTTACCCAAAGGACACAGAAACATCAATTCCAAAGAACACCTGCACCCCTATGTTTATAGCAGCACTGTTTACAATAGCTAAGCTTTGGAAACAACCCAAATGCCCAAAAATAGATGACTGGATCAAGAAGATGTGGTACATATATACCATGGAATATTACTCAGCATTCAAAAAAGATAAACACATGCAATTTGCTGCAACATGGATGGCGCTGGAAGGGATCATGCTCAGCGAAATAAGCCAAAGAGAAAAAGAAAAATACCGGATGGTCTCACTCATAGCAGGAATCTAGAAAACTTAAATAAGGGACCAGGAAAATGAATAACTATAAGAAAGTGAAAATCAAAATCAACAAAAAACTATGAACCAGAGACACTTTTAGGGGGGCGGGGGCGGGAGGGGAGGGATTGGGGTCAGAATGGGGGGCTGCAATTGTATGGGGAATATAACAATAAAATTTATAAAAAAAAAAAAAAAAAAGTCTTTGTTTGGACATATGTTTTTGCTTCCCTTGGGTAAAACTAGGAGTAAACTATCTGAGTAATTTTTAAGTAATGTTTAACTTTAAAGGGGCGGAGCAACATGGCGGCGAGGAGACGCTGCGAGTAAGATCTCCCATTAAAAAAAGTCAATAGGGAAGAAAAGCGGCAGGTCCCAGTGAGAACTGAGACACGGAAGATAAACAGATGACTCCAGCAAACTACCCGAAGAAGAAAGTGGCCATAAAAGAGGACCAGAAGGGTGGAAAGCGCAGAACCCTGCTCCCCTCCCCCACCCACAAAGTCGGCACTCTCCGACCAGCAGAGAGGAGGAAAACAACAAACAAACTAAAACGACCAACAAGAACAAACTACGCAGCAAGCGGGACTGGGAGTGGAAAGGAACTATTGCAGCCACCACACCCCGTGAACGGGAGCTGTGGAGAACCCTGCAGGATTCGCCGCGGCGGCGAGCACACGGCTCCAGGCGCCATTAGAGAACAACAGACTCGAGACCCGCAAACAGCCCCGGGCCGGCCGGTAAGCTTGCGTGGAAAAGCGGTGCGCTTGGCGCGCTTCAAAAGCAAACGCGGATCGGGATCGCGGCTGCCCAGGTCCCCAAGCCTGCGACCTAGGCTTGCGGGGAGATGCACGGAGGCCCTCACTGAGGTGAAAGTCCCTCACTGAGTAAGTAGGAACCAGGCACCCAGGCACGGGAGTGGGTGCAAAAGGCGCCATTCCCGCGCCATTGAACTGGGCTAAAGCCCGCGTCCTGGACCTGAGGGCTTTGGAACTGAGACCCGGGGCACGAAGTTCGGGGCATGGTTCTCCACGACGGTGGGGCACAAGGCAGACACAGCACCCCAAAGCCGTTGAGGTTTACCCTACCATTCCCGCTCTGTTCCCTGTCCCACAGGGTGGGGGGGCGAAAAACAGCCCCCCAAGGACAATAGGAGAGATCTCTGGCGCCACCTAGCGACCAGAAAAAAAAGTCACACCCCCATAGAACAGGGAAATTTCTTAAGACTGCTTGAAAAGGGCAGAAGGCTCCTGGAGGAGACAGTGGCCAGCTGGGAAGTTAGCCCACGCCAGGCCCCTTCCGACGAGCAGTCTGAGCCCACAGAGGGAACAGGCAGCCATGGCCAGGGCAGACCGGGCGTGCAGAAGAGTGTGCCTGAGACCGGATGCTCAGGGACTGAGTCCCGCGTTGCCATTTTAGAACAGGGACATTTCTTCAGTAAAGACTTCCTGAAACCAGCAGAAAGCTCCCTCAGAAGCCAGAGATGGCTTCTGGAGGAGCCAGAGGGGAGCAGAGAAGTTCACCCAAGATGCCGGCCAATCCAAGCAACACAGTGTCCCAATGCATACGACAAATTAGAAAACAGACAGTAGGGAGTAGAAGAACCACACGCAACCTAACAACTCCTCAGGAAAAAAGCACACCACAAAAAGAAAACCACCCGCCAGATTGCAACGACAGTAACTTGGAAGAACTTCTGAGCCTTCCAGAAAGAGAATTTAAAATTGCTGTGATTAAAAAAATGACAGAAGTCATAAAGGAAAACAATGATCAGAAGAAGGAAATTGAGTCCCTAAAGAGGGAAGCAAAAGAAACGCAGGAGATCAAAGAATTAATAGAGGAACTAAAGAACTCTGGGAAAAGCAATGAAAACAGAATAGATGAAATGGAAGAACAAATAAGTACTCTTGAAGACACAGAAATAAAAAGAACCAAAACAGAAAAGGAAAGAGAAGTACGAAGGAAAAAGAACGAAGAGAAACTTCGGGAAATATCTGACTCCATGAGAAAGGGAAATGTAAGAGTTATAGGAATTCCAGAAGGAGAGGAGAGAGATGTAGGAACAGAGAAAATATTCCAGGAGATAATTGAAGAGAACTTCCCAAATGCTAAGAAGGAGCTGAAAACTGATATACAAGAAGCAAGAAGAACACCAAACTTCCACGACAAAAGGAAAAATACAGCAAGACACATAATAGTAAAGCTCCCAAGAATCCAGGACAAGGAAAAAATAATGAAGCTGACAAGAGGGAAGAAACAGATAACATTCAAAGGAAAACCAATCAGGCTGACATCAGACTTCTCTGAAGAAACACTACGGGCAAGGAGAGAGTGGAGGGACATAGTCAACAGACTCCAAGAAAACAGATGCCAACCAAGAATACTCTATCCCGCAAAGCTCTCCTTCCTCTATGAAGAAAGAATAAGGGCCTTCCCAGACAAAGAGAAACATTAGAATGTCATTACGACTAAACCCCCACTCCAAAAAAAACTACAAGGAATCCTAAAGCCAGAACCTCAGAGGGACGAATAACAATGAAAGAAGGCCAAAAAAAAAAGTTATTAAAAGAATAAATAAATAAAATCAAAGGAAAGACAAACAGTGGCAAATACAAATGCTAACATATCAATATTAACTCTAAATGTAAATGGACTAAACTCTTCAATAAAAAGACACAGAGTTGCAGCCTGGATTAAGAAACAAAACCCAACCTTTTGCTGTCTCCAGGAAACACATTTAGCTACAAAAGATAAAAATAGGCTCAAAGTTAAAGGATGGAAAACAATCCTACAAGCAAATGGACCAAGAAAGAAAGCAGGGACAGCTATACTTATATCAGATAAAACCGACTTCAAACTCAAAAAAATAAAAAGAGACCCCAATGGTCACTACATTATGATCAAGGGGACAATACTTCAAGAAGAAATAACACTCATTAACATATACTCACCAAACGAAGGAGCACCAAAATATATCAGACAACTGTTGTCCTCTCTGAAAACAGACATCAGAGAAAACACATACGTAGTGAGAGACTTCAACACACCACTATCAACAATGGATAGATCAACAAGACAAAAAATAAGTAAAGAAACTAAAGCTCTAAATAAGGACCTAGAGCATTTGGGCTTAACAGACATCTATAGAACACTAAACCCCAAAAAAACGGAGTACACATTTTTCTCAAGCGCACACGGATCACTCTCCAGGATCGATCACATACTGGGGCACAAGACAAACATCAACAGATACACCAAGATTGAAATTGTATCAACCATCTTTTCCGACCATGAAGGCATCAAACTAGAAATAAACCATAAAAAGAAGGCAAGGAACTTTCCTACCTCATGGAGATTAAAAACCACACTACTGGAAGACCACTGGACTAATGAGGAGATCAAAGAAGAAATTAAAAAATTCTTTGAATTAAATGACAAGGAGGACACCAATATCCTAAATGTATGGGATGCAGCAAAAGGAGTAATAAGAGGAAAATATATAGCAAAAGAAGCTCACATCAAGAAACAAGAAAGAACTCAAAGAAACAACCTAATCTCGAAGCTCAAAGAACTAGAAAAAGAACAACAAAAAAACCCCAAAACCAGTAGAAGAAAAGAAATAATAAAAACCAAAGCAGAAATAAATGAAATTGAAAATAAAAAAACAATCCAAAAGATCATGAAACCAAGAGCTGGTTCTTTGAAAAAAATCAATAAAATAGACAAACCCTTAGCCAGGCTCACAAAGGAAAAAAGGGAGAAAGCACAAATAAACAGGATCACAAATGAAAGAGGAGAAATCACAACGGACACAGCAGATATCAAAAGAATAATCAGTAACTACTATGAACAGTTATATGGAAACAAGTTCAACAATCTAGAGGAGATAGACAAATTCCTACAACTCTACAATCCCCCAAAGCTAGATAAAGAAGAAATAGTACACCTAAACAGACCAATTACAAGCAGCGAAATTGAAATGGTAATCAAAAACCTCCCCAAAAACAAAAGCCCAGGACCTGATGGATTTACAAATAAATTCTACCAAACATTCAGAGACGATTAGTGCCTATCCTTCACAAACTCTTCCAAAAAATTGAAAAGGAAGGGACAATACCAAACACGTTCTATGAAGCCAACATTACACTAATACCAAAACCGAACAAGGACAACACAAAAAAGGAAAACTACAGGCCAATCTCCCTAATGAACACTGATGCAAAAATCCTCAATAAAATTTTAGCTATCAGAATCCAACAATGTATCCATAAGATAATTCACCACGACCAAGTAGGATTCATGCCAGGGACACAAGGATGGTTCAACATCCGAAAATCAATCGACGTTATCCAACACATCAACAAAAAGAAATATAAAAACCATATGATAATATCAATAGATGCTGAGAAAGCTTTCGACAAAGTGCAACATGCATTCATGATAAAAGCCCTTGAAATTCGTGGGATACAAGGAACATACCTCAACATCATAAAGGCCATCTATGACAAGTCAACAGCCAGTATCATTCTCAATGGTGAAAAGCTGAAAGCAATTCCATTAAGATCTGGAACAAGACAAGGATGTCCACTCTCACCACTGCTCTTCAATATAATACTGGAAGTCCTAGCCAGAGCAATACGACAAGAGAAAGACATCCAAGGAATCCAAATAGGAAAAGAAGAAGTCAAATTATCACTATTTGTAGATGATATGATAATATACATAGAGAACCCCAAAAACTCCACAGAAAAACTAATTCAACTCATCAATCAGTTCAGTAAAGTGGCAGGATACAAAATCAACACGCAAAAGCCAGCAACCTTCCTATACACAAACAATAAATCTGAAGAAGAAATCAAAAAAACCATCCCTTTTATTATTGAAACAAAAAAAAAATCAAATATTTTGGAATAAATCTATCAAAAGAGGTAAAGGACCTATACAAAGAAAACTATAAAACACTGTTAAAAGAAATAGAAGAAGACACAAAGAAATGGAAAGACATCCCCTGCTCATAGGTTGGAAGAATTAACATCATCAAAATGGCCATCCTACCAAAAGCAATATACAGATTCAATGCTATTCCAATAAAAATTTCAATGTCATTCTTCAAAGAAATAGAACAATTATTGATGAAATTCATATGGAATCACAAAAAACCCTGAATAGCCAAAGCTCTTCTGAAAAAAAAAGAAGGGAATGGAGGCATCACACTCCCAGACTTCAAACTATACTACAAAGCCATAATCATCAAAACTGCATGGTATTGGAACAAGAGCAGACATACAGACCAATGGAATCGAATAGAAAATCCAGAAATAAACCCACAGATTTATGGTCAACTAATCTTTGACAAAGGAGCAAAGACTGTGCATTGGAGCAAAGAAAGTTTGTTCAATAAATGGTGCTGGGAAAACTGGGTTGCTACATGCAAAAGAATGAAGCTTGACCACTACCTCACACCATACACAAAAATCAACTCAAAATGGATTAAAGAACTAGACATAAGACCTGAAACCATAAAATATATAGAAGGAAATATAGGCGAAACACTACGTGATTTGCACATCAAAGACATCTTTACAGACACATCACCCAAAGCAGTGATAGTGAAGGCAAAGATAAACAGCTGGGACTACATCAAATTAAAGAGCTTCTGCACAGCAAAAGAGACAATAACAAAAACAAAGAGAAACCCCACCAACTGGGAGAACATTTTTGCACCCAACACTAATGATAAAGGACTGATCACAAAAATCTGCAAAGAGCTGATGAGACTCAACAACAACAAAGAAAATAATCCAGTTAAAAAATGGGCAGAAGAGCTAAAAAGAAACTTCTCTGAAGAGGAAATGCAAATGGCCAATAGGTATATGAAAAAATGTTCAACATCACTTGTCATCAGGGAAATGCAAATCAAAACTACCATGAGATACCATCTTACACCAGTGAGAATGGCACATATTAAAAAAACTAGCAACAACAAATGTTGGCGAGGGTGTGGAGAAAAAGGAACTCCTCTGCACTGTTAGTGGGAAGTGCAAACTGGTCCAACCACTATGGAGAGCTGTGTGGAGATTTCTGGACCTACTAAACATAGAGCTTCCATATGATCCAGCAATTCCACTCCTAGGTATTTACCCAAAGGACACAGAAACATCAATTCCAAAGAACACCTGCACACCTATGTTTTTAGCAGCACTATTTACAATAGCTAAGCTTTGGAAACAGCCTAAATGCCCAAAAATAGATGACTGGATCAAGAAGATGTGGTACATATATATCATGGAATATTACTCAGCATTCAAAAAAGATAAACACATGCAATTTGCAGCAACATGGATGGCGCTGGAAGGGATCATGCTCAGCAAAATAAGCCAGAAAGAAAAAGAAAAATACCGGATGGTCTCACTCATAGCAGGAATCTAGAAAACTTAAATAAGGGACCAGGAAAAAGAATAACTATAAGAAAGTGAAAATCAAAATCAACAAAAAACTATGAACCAGAGACACTTTTTGGGGGGTGATGGGCGGGAGGGGAGGGATTGGGGTCAGAATGGGGGGGGTTGCAATTGTATGGGGAATATAAAAATAAAATTTATTATTTAAAAAAAAATGTTTAACTTTGTAAGAAACTGCCAAACTGTTTTCAAAGTGATTGTGCCATTACATATTCCTTCTGCAGCACATATGTGTTCTAGTTCTCCATGTCTTTGCCAACTTTGGTAAGGCCACTTTTATTGTATTACTCTCCTAATGGTAACTCATTGTTTCCCTGATTGACAAATGATATTAGTCACCTTTTGCTTATAGGTCATTCATATATTTTCTTTTGAGAAGTGCCTATTTTAATGTTGTACCCATTTTTTACTGGATTGTCTTCATATTACTGAGTTATATTTACATTTACATTGTCCAGATACAAGTCCTTTGATAAATTTATCAAAAATGTTTTCTCCCTTTCTATACACTGTTTTTCATTTTTGTAATGCAGCATTGCAGAGAGTAAAAGACAGGTCTTATTTTTTTCTTGTTCCATGTGGTCACAGAGTGGTGATATTTCAAGAAATTGTTCATGTTCAACAGAACACAATGGCTTTGCTGTGTCAGCTCAGCTCCTAACAACACCAAGGCCTCCCTGAGAGGGCAAAGGCAGTGCTTCATTGCCACTTTTATCAGTAATATGGGAACGCAGGCCAAGGAATAGAACCTAATCTAGGCAGTCATGGATGGCTTCCCTATGAAATTGACATTTAAACTAAGAGTTTAAAAGTAAAAGTTCTTTTAGTGCCACAGCCCAGGGGATCATGAAATGTTTTCTACTTTCTTCCCCTCACCAACAGATTTTTCCTACAGGTTAATCCCTACAAAACGTGAGTCAAACCTGGTTTTTCACACTATTCCCAAACTTCTCTAATGTGCCACCATTCTCTTGCTGTTTCTGTTGGTAGTTTCTGTTAAAAGTTCTTGTAAGAATAATTATTATTATGCAAATGTCATTTTAAAGGGTAAGGTAAAAAATAATACACAAAAAGGTAACCAAAGTTTTTTATAGTCAACTCAATATTATTGAACAGGAAATAAAATACTCTAATTTCCCTTGATGGAGAGTGGATGATTCAAAGCTGAAATACTTGGTCTTCGTAATTAGTGAATTGACTGGTACTTGGGGGAAAGGTGAGAAAAGAAAGTTCTTCATTTCTCCCCCCTTTATTTTAAATCTTGTTGGTATATAAATGAGAAATAAAAGCTTATCCTGCTGCAGAATTAATGAACTTCCTGCAAAACTCAGGTGATCATATTCTTTAAAATTCATGGAATCCCAGATCTTCAAAAACTTTAGGATGTCAGAGAATATTAAAGACATGGAACAATGAGCTGAGCATCCCATCTGCTATTAGACTGAATAATATGATTTAAATACCAACACAGGGATGAATAACAATGAAAGAAGGCCAAAAAAATTATTAAAAGAATAAATAAATGAAACCAGAGGAAAGAAAGACAAACACAATGGCAAATACAGATGATAACATATCAATATTAACTCTAAATATAAATGGATTAAACTCTTCAATAAAAAGACTCAGAGTCGCAGGCTGGATTAAGAAACAAAACCCAACCTTTTGCTGTCTCCAGGAAACACATTTAGCTACAAAAGATAAAAACAGACTCAAAGTTAAATGATGGAAAACAATCCTACAAGCAAATGGAACAAAAAAGAAAGCAGGAACAGCAATACTTATATCAGATAAAACAGATTTCAAACTCAAAAAGGTAAAAAGAGACACCAACAGTCACTACATTATGATCAAGGGGACAATACTTCAAGAAGAAATAACACTCATTAACATATACTCACCCAATGAAGGAGCACCAAAATATATCAGAAAACTATTATCATCATTGAAAACAGACATCAGAGAAAACATATACGTAGTAGGAGACTTCAACACACCACTATCAACAATGGATAGATCAATGAGACAAAAAATAAGTAAAGACACTAGAGCTCTAAATAAGGATCTAGAGTGCTTGGGCTTAACAGACATCTAAGGAACACTAAACCAAAAAAAAATCTGAGTACACATTTTTCTCCAGCACACATGGATCATTCTCCAGGATCAATCACATACTGGGACACAAGACAAACATCAACAGATACACCAAGATCGAAATTATACCAACCATCTTCTCTGACCATGAAGGTATCAAACTGGAAATAAACCATAAAAAGAAGGCAAGGAGGGCCTCCCCGGTGGCGCAGTGGTTGAGCGCTGGGTTGCGAAGCTCTGCGACGCCGGTTCGATCCCCGGCTGCTCCCAGGCCACGGAGGAGGGTCCCACATGGCGCGCAGACCTCTCCTGCCGCCCGCTGCTCCCCTCAGCAGTGTACTTCAGTCCTTCTGACTGCTCTGCTCCCCACTCTGGCTCTGGTGAATTCTCTCACCCTCCCGCACTTCTGACTGTACCCAGTGCATGTATAAACAAAACAAACAAATAAAATAAATAAATAAATAAAACCATGCCTCTATAAAAAAAAAAAAAAGAAGGCAAGGAACTCTCCTACCTCATAGAGATTGAAACCCACACTACTGGAAGACCACTGGACTAATGAGGAGATCAAAGAAGAAATTAAAAAATTCTTTGAGTTGAATGACAAGGAGGACACTAATATCCTAAATGTATGGGATACAGCAAAAGCAGTAATAAGAGGAAAATATATAGCAATAGAGGCTCACATCAAGAAACAAGTAAGAACTCAAAGAAACAACCTAATCTCGAAGCTCAAAGAACTAGAAAAAGAACAACAAAAAAGCCCTAAAACTAGTAGAAGAAAAGAAATAATAAAACCAAAGCAGAAATAAATGAAATTGAAACTAAAAAAACAATCCAAAAGATCAATGAAACCAAGAGCTGGTTCTTTGAAAAAATCAATAAAATAGACAAACCTGTAGCCAGGCTCACAAAGGAAAAACGGGAGAAAGCACAAATAAACAGGATCACAAATGAAAGAGGAGAAATCACAACGGACACAGCAGAAATCAAGAGAATAATCAGAGACTACTATGAACAGTTATATGGAAACAAGTTCAACAATCAAGAAGAGATGGACAAATTCCTACAACTCTACAATCCCCCAAAGCTAGATAAAGAAGAAATAGTACACCTAAACAGACCAAATACATGCAGCGAAATGGAAATGGTAATCAAAAACCTCTCCAAAAACAAAAGCCCTGGACCTGATGGATTTACAAATGAATTCTACCAAACATTCAGAGATGAATTAGTACCTATTCTTCACAAATTCTTCCAAAAAATTGAGAAGGAAGGGATAATACCAACACGTTCTATGAAGCCAACATTACACTAATACCAAAACCGAACAAGGACAACACAAAAAAAGAAACTACAAGCCAATCTCGCTAATGAACACTGATGCAAATATCCTCAATAAAATTTTAGCTACCGGAATCCAACAATGTATCCATAAGATAATTCACCACGACCAAGTAGGATTCATGCCAGGGGCACAAGGATGGTTTAACATCCGAAAATCAATCAACGTTATCCAACACATCAACAAAAAGAAATATAAAAACCATATGATAATATCAATAGATGCAGAGAAAACTTTCCACAAAGTGCAACACCAATTCATGATAAAAGCCCTTGAAATTCTTGGGATAAAAGGAACATACCTCAACATTGTAAAGGCCATACATGACAAGCCAACAGCCAGTATCATTGTCAATGGCGAAAAGCTGAAAGCATTTCCATTAAGATCTGGAACAAGACAAGGATGTCCACTCTCACCACTGCTTTTCAATATAATACTGGAAGTCCTAGCCAGAGCAACAATAAGACAAGAGAAAGACATACAAGGAATCCAAATAGGAAAAGAAGAAGTTAAACTATCACTGTTTGCATATGATATGATAATATACATAGAGATCCCCAAAAACTCCACAGAAAAACTAATTCAACTAATCAATCAGTTTAGTAAAGTGGCAGGATACAAAATCAACACGCAAAAATCAGTAGCCTTCCTATACACAAACAATAAATCTGAAGAAGAAGAAATTAAAAAAAAAATCCCTTTTATTATCAAAACAAAAAAAATCAAATACTTGGTAATAAATCTATCAAAAGAGGTAAAGGACCTATACAAAGAAAACTATAAAACTGTTAAAAGAAATAGAAGAAGACACAAAGAAATGGAAAGACATCCCCTGCTCATGGGTTGGAAGAATTAACATCATCAAAATGGCCATCCTACCAAAAGCAATATACAGATTCAATGCTATTCCAATAAAAATTTCAATGTCATTCTTCAAAGAAATAGAACAATTATTGATGAAATTCATATGGAATCACAAAAAACCCTGAATAGCCAAAGCTCTCCTGAAAAAAAAAGAAGGGAATGGAGGCATCACACTCCCAGACTTCAAACTATACTACAAAGCCATAATCATCAAAACTGCATGGTATTGGAACAAGAACAGACATACAGACCAATGGAATCGAATAGAAAATCCAGAAATAAACCCACAGATTTATGGTCAACAAATTTTTGACAAAGGAGCAAAGACTGTGCATTGGAGCAAAGAAAGTTTGTTCAATAAATGTTGCTGGGGAAACTGGGTTGCTACATGCGAAAGAATGAAACTTGACCACTACCTCACACCATGCACAAAAACCAACTCAAAATGGATTAAAGAACTAGACATAAGACCTGAAACCATAAAATACATAGAATATAGGCAAAACACTACATGACATGCACCTCAAAGACATCTTTACAGACACATCACCCAAAGCAGTGATAGTGAAGGCAAAGAAAAACAGCTGGGAGTACATCAAATTAAAGTGCTTCTACACAGCAAAAGATACAATAACCAAAACAAAGAGAAACCCCACCGACTGGGAGAACATTTTTGCTCACAACACTAACAATAAAGGACTGATCACAAAAATCTACAAAGAGCTCATGAGATGCAACAAAAACAAAGAAAATAATCCAGTCAAAAAATGGGCAGAAGAGCTAAAAAGAAACTTCTCTGAAGAAGAAATGCAAATGGCCAACAGGTATATGAAAAAATGGTCAACATCACTTGTCATCAGGGAAATGCAAATCAAAACTACCATGAGATACCATCTTACACCAGTGAGAATGGCACATATTAAAAAAAACTAGCAACAACAAATGTTGGCAAGGATGTGGAGAAAAAGGAACTCTCCTGTACCGCTGGTGGGAGTGCAAACTGGTCCAACCACTATGGAGAGCTGTGTGGAGATTTCTGGACCTACTAAACATAGAGCTTCCATATGATCCAGCAATTCCACTCCTAGGTATTTACCCAAAGGACACAGAAACATCAATTCCAAAGAACACCTGCACACCTATGTTTTTAGCAGCACTATTTACAATAGCTAAGCTTTGGAAACAGCCTAAATGCCCAAAAATAGATGACTGGATCAAGAAGATGTGGTACATATATATCATGGAATATTACTCAGCATTCAAAAAAGATAAACACATGCAATTTGCAGCAACATGGATGGCGCTGGAAGGGATCATGCTCAGCAAAATAAGCCAGAAAGAAAAAGAAAAATACCGGATGGTCTCACTCATAGCAGGAATCTAGAAAACTTAAATAAGGGACCAGGAAAAAGAATAACTATAAGAAAGTGAAAATCAAAATCAACAAAAAACTATGAACCAGAGACACTTTTTGGGGGGTGATGGGCGGGAGGGGAGGGATTGGGGTCAGAATGGGGGGGGTTGCAATTGTATGGGGAATATAAAAATAAAATTTATTATTTAAAAAAAAATGTTTAACTTTGTAAGAAACTGCCAAACTGTTTTCAAAGTGATTGTGCCATTACATATTCCTTCTGCAGCACATATGTGTTCTAGTTCTCCATGTCTTTGCCAACTTTGGTAAGGCCACTTTTATTGTATTACTCTCCTAATGGTAACTCATTGTTTCCCTGATTGACAAATGATATTAGTCACCTTTTGCTTATAGGTCATTCATATATTTTCTTTTGAGAAGTGCCTATTTTAATGTTGTACCCATTTTTTACTGGATTGTCTTCATATTACTGAGTTATATTTACATTTACATTGTCCAGATACAAGTCCTTTGATAAATTTATCAAAAATGTTTTCTCCCTTTCTATACACTGTTTTTCATTTTTGTAATGCAGCATTGCAGAGAGTAAAAGACAGGTCTTATTTTTTTCTTGTTCCATGTGGTCACAGAGTGGTGATATTTCAAGAAATTGTTCATGTTCAACAGAACACAATGGCTTTGCTGTGTCAGCTCAGCTCCTAACAACACCAAGGCCTCCCTGAGAGGGCAAAGGCAGTGCTTCATTGCCACTTTTATCAGTAATATGGGAACGCAGGCCAAGGAATAGAACCTAATCTAGGCAGTCATGGATGGCTTCCCTATGAAATTGACATTTAAACTAAGAGTTTAAAAGTAAAAGTTCTTTTAGTGCCACAGCCCAGGGGATCATGAAATGTTTTCTACTTTCTTCCCCTCACCAACAGATTTTTCCTACAGGTTAATCCCTACAAAACGTGAGTCAAACCTGGTTTTTCACACTATTCCCAAACTTCTCTAATGTGCCACCATTCTCTTGCTGTTTCTGTTGGTAGTTTCTGTTAAAAGTTCTTGTAAGAATAATTATTATTATGCAAATGTCATTTTAAAGGGTAAGGTAAAAAATAATACACAAAAAGGTAACCAAAGTTTTTTATAGTCAACTCAATATTATTGAACAGGAAATAAAATACTCTAATTTCCCTTGATGGAGAGTGGATGATTCAAAGCTGAAATACTTGGTCTTCGTAATTAGTGAATTGACTGGTACTTGGGGGAAAGGTGAGAAAAGAAAGTTCTTCATTTCTCCCCCCTTTATTTTAAATCTTGTTGGTATATAAATGAGAAATAAAAGCTTATCCTGCTGCAGAATTAATGAACTTCCTGCAAAACTCAGGTGATCATATTCTTTAAAATTCATGGAATCCCAGATCTTCAAAAACTTTAGGATGTCAGAGAATATTAAAGACATGGAACAATGAGCTGAGCATCCCATCTGCTATTAGACTGAATAATATGATTTAAATACCAACACAGGGATGAATAACAATGAAAGAAGGCCAAAAAAATTATTAAAAGAATAAATAAATGAAACCAGAGGAAAGAAAGACAAACACAATGGCAAATACAGATGATAACATATCAATATTAACTCTAAATATAAATGGATTAAACTCTTCAATAAAAAGACTCAGAGTCGCAGGCTGGATTAAGAAACAAAACCCAACCTTTTGCTGTCTCCAGGAAACACATTTAGCTACAAAAGATAAAAACAGACTCAAAGTTAAATGATGGAAAACAATCCTACAAGCAAATGGAACAAAAAAGAAAGCAGGAACAGCAATACTTATATCAGATAAAACAGATTTCAAACTCAAAAAGGTAAAAAGAGACACCAACAGTCACTACATTATGATCAAGGGGACAATACTTCAAGAAGAAATAACACTCATTAACATATACTCACCCAATGAAGGAGCACCAAAATATATCAGAAAACTATTATCATCATTGAAAACAGACATCAGAGAAAACATATACGTAGTAGGAGACTTCAACACACCACTATCAACAATGGATAGATCAATGAGACAAAAAATAAGTAAAGACACTAGAGCTCTAAATAAGGATCTAGAGTGCTTGGGCTTAACAGACATCTAAGGAACACTAAACCAAAAAAAAATCTGAGTACACATTTTTCTCCAGCACACATGGATCATTCTCCAGGATCAATCACATACTGGGACACAAGACAAACATCAACAGATACACCAAGATCGAAATTATACCAACCATCTTCTCTGACCATGAAGGTATCAAACTGGAAATAAACCATAAAAAGAAGGCAAGGAGGGCCTCCCCGGTGGCGCAGTGGTTGAGCGCTGGGTTGCGAAGCTCTGCGACGCCGGTTCGATCCCCGGCTGCTCCCAGGCCACGGAGGAGGGTCCCACATGGCGCGCAGACCTCTCCTGCCGCCCGCTGCTCCCCTCAGCAGTGTACTTCAGTCCTTCTGACTGCTCTGCTCCCCACTCTGGCTCTGGTGAATTCTCTCACCCTCCCGCACTTCTGACTGTACCCAGTGCATGTATAAACAAAACAAACAAATAAAATAAATAAATAAATAAAACCATGCCTCTATAAAAAAAAAAAAAAGAAGGCAAGGAACTCTCCTACCTCATAGAGATTGAAACCCACACTACTGGAAGACCACTGGACTAATGAGGAGATCAAAGAAGAAATTAAAAAATTCTTTGAGTTGAATGACAAGGAGGACACTAATATCCTAAATGTATGGGATACAGCAAAAGCAGTAATAAGAGGAAAATATATAGCAATAGAGGCTCACATCAAGAAACAAGTAAGAACTCAAAGAAACAACCTAATCTCGAAGCTCAAAGAACTAGAAAAAGAACAACAAAAAAGCCCTAAAACTAGTAGAAGAAAAGAAATAATAAAACCAAAGCAGAAATAAATGAAATTGAAACTAAAAAAACAATCCAAAAGATCAATGAAACCAAGAGCTGGTTCTTTGAAAAAATCAATAAAATAGACAAACCTGTAGCCAGGCTCACAAAGGAAAAACGGGAGAAAGCACAAATAAACAGGATCACAAATGAAAGAGGAGAAATCACAACGGACACAGCAGAAATCAAGAGAATAATCAGAGACTACTATGAACAGTTATATGGAAACAAGTTCAACAATCAAGAAGAGATGGACAAATTCCTACAACTCTACAATCCCCCAAAGCTAGATAAAGAAGAAATAGTACACCTAAACAGACCAAATACATGCAGCGAAATGGAAATGGTAATCAAAAACCTCTCCAAAAACAAAAGCCCTGGACCTGATGGATTTACAAATGAATTCTACCAAACATTCAGAGATGAATTAGTACCTATTCTTCACAAATTCTTCCAAAAAATTGAGAAGGAAGGGATAATACCAACACGTTCTATGAAGCCAACATTACACTAATACCAAAACCGAACAAGGACAACACAAAAAAAGAAACTACAAGCCAATCTCGCTAATGAACACTGATGCAAATATCCTCAATAAAATTTTAGCTACCGGAATCCAACAATGTATCCATAAGATAATTCACCACGACCAAGTAGGATTCATGCCAGGGGCACAAGGATGGTTTAACATCCGAAAATCAATCAACGTTATCCAACACATCAACAAAAAGAAATATAAAAACCATATGATAATATCAATAGATGCAGAGAAAACTTTCCACAAAGTGCAACACCAATTCATGATAAAAGCCCTTGAAATTCTTGGGATAAAAGGAACATACCTCAACATTGTAAAGGCCATACATGACAAGCCAACAGCCAGTATCATTGTCAATGGCGAAAAGCTGAAAGCATTTCCATTAAGATCTGGAACAAGACAAGGATGTCCACTCTCACCACTGCTTTTCAATATAATACTGGAAGTCCTAGCCAGAGCAACAATAAGACAAGAGAAAGACATACAAGGAATCCAAATAGGAAAAGAAGAAGTTAAACTATCACTGTTTGCATATGATATGATAATATACATAGAGATCCCCAAAAACTCCACAGAAAAACTAATTCAACTAATCAATCAGTTTAGTAAAGTGGCAGGATACAAAATCAACACGCAAAAATCAGTAGCCTTCCTATACACAAACAATAAATCTGAAGAAGAAGAAATTAAAAAAAAAATCCCTTTTATTATCAAAACAAAAAAAATCAAATACTTGGTAATAAATCTATCAAAAGAGGTAAAGGACCTATACAAAGAAAACTATAAAACTGTTAAAAGAAATAGAAGAAGACACAAAGAAATGGAAAGACATCCCCTGCTCATGGGTTGGAAGAATTAACATCATCAAAATGGCCATCCTACCAAAAGCAATATACAGATTCAATGCTATTCCAATAAAAATTTCAATGTCATTCTTCAAAGAAATAGAACAATTATTGATGAAATTCATATGGAATCACAAAAAACCCTGAATAGCCAAAGCTCTCCTGAAAAAAAAAGAAGGGAATGGAGGCATCACACTCCCAGACTTCAAACTATACTACAAAGCCATAATCATCAAAACTGCATGGTATTGGAACAAGAACAGACATACAGACCAATGGAATCGAATAGAAAATCCAGAAATAAACCCACAGATTTATGGTCAACAAATTTTTGACAAAGGAGCAAAGACTGTGCATTGGAGCAAAGAAAGTTTGTTCAATAAATGTTGCTGGGGAAACTGGGTTGCTACATGCGAAAGAATGAAACTTGACCACTACCTCACACCATGCACAAAAACCAACTCAAAATGGATTAAAGAACTAGACATAAGACCTGAAACCATAAAATACATAGAATATAGGCAAAACACTACATGACATGCACCTCAAAGACATCTTTACAGACACATCACCCAAAGCAGTGATAGTGAAGGCAAAGAAAAACAGCTGGGAGTACATCAAATTAAAGTGCTTCTACACAGCAAAAGATACAATAACCAAAACAAAGAGAAACCCCACCGACTGGGAGAACATTTTTGCACACAACACTAACAATAAAGGACTGATCACAAAAATCTACAAAGAGCTCATGAGATGCAACAAAAACAAAGAAAATAATCCAGTCAAAAAATGGGCAGAAGAGCTAAAAAGAAACTTCTCTGAAGAAGAAATGCAAATGGCCAACAGGTATATGAAAAAATGGTCAACATCACTTGTAATCAGGGAAATGCAAATCAAAACTACCATGAGATACCATCTTACACCAGTGAGAATGGCACATATTAAAAAAAACTAGCAACAACAAATGTTGGCAAGGATGTGGAGAAAAAGGAACTCTCCTGTACCGCTGGTGGGAGTGCAAACTGGTCCAACCACTATGGAGAGCTGTGTGGAGATTTCTGGACCTACTAAACATAGAGCTTCCATATGATCCAGCAATTCCACTCCTAGGTATTTACCCAAAGGACACAGAAACAGTAATTTCAAAGGGCAACTGAACCCCTCTGTTTATAGCAGCACTATTTACAATAGCTTAGCTATGGAAGCAACCCAAAAATGCCCAAAAATAGATGACTGGATCAAGAAGATGTTGTACATATACACAATGGAATATTACTCAGCAATCAAAAAATGTAAACACATGCAGTTTGCAGCAACATGGATGGAGCTAGAAGGGATCATGCTCAGCGAAATAAGTCAGAAAGAAAAAGAAAAATACTGGATGGTCTCACTCATAGCAAGAATTTAGAAAACCTAAATAAGGGACCAGGAAAAAGACTAATCGATACAAAGTAAAAATCAAAATCAATAAGCAACTATAAGCCAGAGACACACTGGGTGGGGAGGGGCAGGGAAAGGAAGGACTAGAGTCAAAATAAGGGGGTGGTGCAATTGTATGGGGACTATAACCAAAATGAAAATGCATATATTGTGCAAAGATGAAAAAGGGTGTAAAAATTATATAAAATAAAATATTTAGATTTAAAAAATAAAATAAAATAAAAATAAATAGATACTATTCTGACAAAGTGGAAGCACACCCTTGAGAATCAGTTGCACATGCCTACAAAGAAGTTTGTATCACAATAGAGAGAGAGAGGCCATCAGGGAATACTTAGAAGATTATACACTGAGTAATCTGGGACATTTCTTATAATTTATAATGGATATTTGATTTCTCAGCTACATTTTGTGTAAAATATTGTTGCTGTGGGTAAACCATGGTACAGTAAACCATGATGGATGGCTATTTTGTATTTCTCTAGCCATCAAGAGATAACGTGTTGGGCCTCCCCGGTGGCGCAGCAGTTGAGCGCTGGGTTGCGAAGCTGCCCGCAGCCTCTGCTGCGCCGGTTCGATCCTGGGCCGCCGGGTGAGGGTCCCACATGGCGTGCAGACCTCTCCTGCCCCCCACTGCTCCCCTCAGCAGTGTACTTCATCATTCTGCCTGCTCTGGTCTCCCCTCTGGCTCTGGTGAATTCTCTCACCCTCCTGCACTTCTGACTGTGCCCAGTGCTTGTATAAATAAATAAATAAATCTTAAAAAAAAAAAGAGAGATAATGTGTTATTATGCATCAGTCATTTTTGTTATTTTAGTTATACATTTTGATTCACCCCCAAATATATCAAAAATTGTGTTGCTTTCACCTCACTACCATACAAGTATTGCATGGTAAGATACCTATTAATATGCCTTTTTGAAGAACAGTTAACTGGGATTCAAATACTTCTACATGTGACAGTTACCAAAGCAAAGTCATGTTGATGAGAAGCCCAGCATAGGAAATAACACAGGGATCTTATCTCTGAACCAGAGACAATCTTTCAAGTACATTCAATACAGATTCAAAAACATTGTGAATTCAGTGTCAGATCCAAGCATGTAAGTATGTAAGTCTACATAGTAGATCTCTTTTATAGATGTGAAGTCTGAATAATGTTCAAATGAAAATCAATTTCATATGCACTTGTAAAAATGTCTGTATAATTACAGGGTACCAAATCCAGTGCACAGAACTTAAGAACTTGCCTGAAAATTCAGGAGCTAATTATTTCCAAGAATGTAAAAGGATACAAGAACCTGAGAATCCCTTCCCAGTACAGTGTGCAGTAATGGATGCCTAGAAGTTAAAACACTATTAGATTTCACCTTTCTTTTATACAGCAAAATATTTGCCAACATATCTTATACAAGCAGATATATTTTAAAAGCTTATAAATTCTAATAATAAAAACGATATGAACAAGTTGGAAGAGCAGCCTCTGCAGCTGAGGAGCAGGAGAAACTGCCTGAAAAGGATCCCACATGTTGGGACCCTTAGACAAACCTACTTTTTCCCTCCACTCTATTTGATGTATTTAAAAGAAAATTCCCTCATTGTTTGTTTCATAAATAATTATTTTACTCTATGTTGACAATAAAAAAGAAAAGAGATGTGGACATTAATTTTGGCTGTTTTATTTTCACGATAAATGAGGTGCTATTAGTTGCTATCTAATGTACCATACATAAATAAACAGTGAAGCAGGCTCAAGACTCTCACCCATTTTGGAAAACAATGGAACACGACGGTAACCTGAAAAAGGAATCAGATATAATTAGAACAGTAAAATAAATCACACTAATTTGAAGGGACATACACACACCTATGCTCATTGCAGCACTATTTAAGATAGCCAAGTTATAGAAACCACCTAGGTGCCCAACAACATATGAATGAATTAAAAATATGTGGGGGATATATATATATATGCATGTATATATGCATATAAAGAAAATACGAACTCTTGCCATTTGTGACAACACATATGGAATTGTAGGGGATTATAATAAGCAAAATAAATCAAAGGAAAAAAATGCCAGATGATTTCATGCCTATGTGGAACATAAAAAAGCAAAACAAAGGAACAGATAAAACTAAAGCAAAATAGCCCTAGACATCTGAGATTACCAAGGGAAAGTGAGGGGGAGCAAGAAAGAAGAGGACCAAATGATTTATGGTACGGGATTATGGTAACTTTGGTGGTGGGTGTGTTGTGGTATGAATGTACATATGAATGTACATTTGAATGTACATATGAATGTACATTTGAATGTACATATGAATGTACACATGAATGTACATATGAAGAGATATAAATTTATACCCCTAAGTCATACATAGTGTTGTAAATCAATGTTATTGCAATAAAAAATAATACAGTTTTGAAAAGTAAGTAAATAAAGAATAGCTGCTATTAAAAATAATTAAGTAATCCTCAATTGCCCGGATAGCAGTCAAGAAAATATGTATCTTTAATATGCATATATAAAAATCTTCACTATGTAGTTATGTCATCTTTTATACCATGAAAATGAAATACTGCTGGTTATATTCTGACTTTCTTCTACCAAACACTGAGAACACAGTTGGTGCTTCCCCTTCCTCAAAGTGCAGCAAACTCCAAAATTAATCACCACCCTCTGCTTCAGACAGACTCTGATTCTAAGGTACATCTCAGATGGAGTTAGAAAGAAAACATACTGAGATGAGGCCATTGGGAGCACAGTGCAAATCACCTCAGCAAGGAGACTGAAAAAAGGAGGCAGTCTTGGAAAGAGTCAGGAAAGTTTTGAACTCCCAGTATCTCCTCTGTAGGAAGAATGAGTCTCTGCTTCTCTCTCCTGTTCAATTCCCACCCTTCATTTCTCTATGGTAGTCATTACTACTCTTAAATGATCCATATGAAGAAATGCTCATACTTGCCAAGTTTATGTAATTAGTCTTCCTAGCAACCCCACAACCAAATCCACCTTCATTATGAGAACACAGGTCTATAATTTCACTGAGATAAATTATGGGCCAATACATCAATGTTCCTTTATATCTGACTGTCATGGAGAGAATTAATTGGTCGATCAAAGCATGTATTTGATAAACTTAAGTTAAATTTCAGTGTTAGCACAGTTACCCTACTTGAGGAATATTACCTTTGTTCATGCATAGAACTGGTAAAGTATATTGCCCAAGAAATTCATTTTCAGTTATAAAATTTTGATTTTCAACAACAAAACGTATCAATGCCAGTTCTGGCACTTCAATAATAAATGTGAAGGTTTCATTCCATTTTGGACTAAAAGCTGAAATATAAAGGAATAGATACAATCAAATAATCAAAGCCACTATTCTGAAAAGAAAAATGCATATCTGTTCTCCAAATTTTTTCTTATTGCAAATAATAATAGCCTCTGTTTTAGAGCATAAATTAAATCAATGCACATCACTAGAATTAAATTTAAAATACACCCCATGAGAAAAAAACCATAATGACAATTTTTATTAAATATTTACTATTGCTGAGCTATATTCTAAGAGCATGTAACAAATAATCTCATTTAATCCTCACAATATCTTCAGGTTTATTATGATTCACATTTATAGATGAGAAAACTGAGCCATAATGCTGTTACATTACTTCCTAAGAGTTTTGCAAACTCAGTCATGAAGTAGCATAGCAGGAATTCAAACAAATGAAGTCTGATTTCATAGCATACATGTTTAATGAGCATGCAATAGGACTGCTGTGTTAAGACTTTTCATCATTAACAAAGAAATTGAGACATGAAGAGGTAATATTTTTCTATGCCAGGTTTTATTACGGGAAGAGTTCCATAGACATGGACTGAAAGCTAAGTAATAGGGCTCTAAAGTCAGGTTTTTACTGAGTGCGCACTTAAAGCCGAGTTAACAAGTAATGTATCTGTGGCAAAATAAATCATCCCAAACAATCTTTTGCCAAACAAGAAATTCAAAAATGTCATCCAAATCATCAAAAAAAAAAATTTTTTTTTCTTTTGTGGGACCCTTGCCGGCAGCCGGGGAACGAACCAGCGCTGCAGAGGCTGCGGGCAGCTTCGCAGCCCAGCACTCAACCGCTGCGCCACCAGGGGAGGCCCAAATCATCAAAATTTAAGCATAATTTAATAGAATCAAGAAATCAGATAAACCATATGCCATACTTACTAAAAACTCAAAGGTTCAGGAAGAAATAATAAGTATTGTTTCTCACGTGCAGAGGTAACACTATGCCAGCAATGTCAATAACTTTCATTGAGTTCCTTTCCAGAAGCATTGCAGAATTTGTGACCAATTATTCTGTATCGAATTTTTCTATGGCACATCTGTGATTATTCTATATCTAATTTTTCTATGGCACATCTGGTGTCACAACTACTATTTACTGATAATCCAAAATGCAGCATATGCTTATGAAAATAATAAACTAATTGACTTAAGCTAGAAAAATAACTAATTTACCTTACCTAAGAAGAAAAGAATTCCAAGAAGTACAATATGACTCATGGATCAGGTTGATTCTTTTTTTTTTTAAATATTTATTATTTTATTTTTACAAGAACCAGGGTACAGGCCAGATGCATGGGAGGGTGAGAGGATTCACTAGAGACAGAGCAGGGAACAGAACAAGCAGACTGACGAAATACACTGCTGAGGGGAGCAGTGGGCGAGACAGGCGAGGTCTGCTCGCCATGTGGGTTGCTCCGAGGCCGGCAGGGATCGAACCTGCACTGTAGAGGCTGCGGACAGCTTCACAGCGCTGCGCTCAGCCACCTGCGCCACCAGGGAGGCCCCAGGTTGATTCTTATAGATACTGTAAATCAATTCTTTACAGAATCAATTCTTTAAAGACACTATAAAATGAAGATGTATGTGCAAAATTCCCATACTGATTTATCCTTCCTCTACCAACCCTAGTTTGCTTCTCTCTCTCTCCTTCCTTCTCTTCTTTATCCTGTCTCCCTCTTCTCTCTGTCCCCTACTTCTCTCCCCACTCCCTCACACACACACACACACACACACACACACACACACACACACAATCATACAAGAATGTGTTCACTTCTAGTTGTGAAAGTAACAAAAAGAAAGAAAGGAAAAGAACACTAGGATACAACGTTTGATAGTTACACAGTTTACTCTGGAATGACCAAAACTGAAGAATTACTTCCACAGCTTATCTAAATGATATTTTTCCTCCCCGATTATCATGTAGTTCATTATGTAGTTCATTACCCTAGCTGGTAAACCAACTTAAAATCCTTTTTATCTACTTATCTATACTTTTACTCCTACTAGTTTTCTACATACATGTCTTCTATTCCTTTCTTAATATCATAGTTCTTTATGACCTGAAATTACATTCTCTAATCATGAAATTGTATCTTGACATTATTTTTGTATTTCTCATCTCTTTCTCATACACTTCTCCCTCTCTAATCTGCAAAACAATCTTCCTAAAATGCAAATCTGTTAGCATTATATGCCTGTTTAAAAGTCTTAATTCTATTTATTTCTACAGAAAAGAAAATTCCTAATACCTTGTCATGGCTTTCACAATTTTCGAAGACCATCCCCAACAATACTTTCTCATTTTATTTTACACTAATCATTCTTAAGCACTCTATATTCTACCCATCTTGAATTTCTTTACTTTTCCCTAGCATGTTTGAATTCCATTCTCTCCATGATTTAGCACTCATGTTATCCCTTCTGCCTTAAATGTCTTATTTCTGATGTCTGTGAGAAACACTATTCATTCGGGCCTCCCCGGTGGCACAGCAGTTGAGCACTGGGCTGCAAAGCTGCCCACAGCCTCTGCAGCGTCGGTTCAATCCCTGGCCACTGGCAAGGGTCCCACATGGTGCGCAGACCTCTCCTGCCGCCCGCTGCTTCCCTCAGAAGTGTACTTCATCAGTCTGCCTGTTCTGCTACCCGCTCTGGCTCTGGTGAATTCTCTCACCCTCCTGTGCTTCTGACTGTACCCAGTGCTTGTATAAATAAATAAATAAATCTTAAAAAAAAAAAGAACTACTATTCATTCTACAAGAACCATTTTTAAATCTCCACTACAATTCTGTGTATACTTAAAGCATTAAAAACAAAATCATTGTAGTTTCACATCCCCCATATGAACTGTATACTATCTACAATAAAGTTAGTTGGAACACACATCATAAAACATTTAAATGGTCAGAGATTTTTAGGTTTTTTTAATTGTTAGCACCAGGCTTTCAGCATAACAGGGTGCACTAATTTTTGAAGAGACAAAATGATTTTCTACAGGGATATTCCCATTAAATTCAGGGATATAATAAAAATTCTAATGGGAGCTACAGTTATTGCACTATAAGGACTATACTGAATAAGTAAAGGTTTCACATGTTTTAATAGGAAGATTCAAGTTGTAGATAAATAGAATAGGAGATAAGTTTCTACTAACTTCCTGATATCAGCAATTCCTACCAACAACAAAGGATGCCAAATGAGACAGTAAGTTACCATCAATATCTTTTCCCATTAGCAATAATGGATAAGGTAGCAAAAAATGACCCATATATATTTTCCATGCTGTTTGTACCAGAAGCCACACTGGAGGAATATTGGGCATGTGGGGGTTGGGAAGGGGGTAAAGAGAGCCCCAAGAGAACGTAAATCCTAATGAAACTGCACCTACTGCTCTGTCCATGGTGTGCAGGTTGAGCCTATTTTCAGACTCTGAAATACAGTTCACTATACTTTGGGAATATCCAAAAGATTCCAGACTGTAGGATCTCCTCCAAGGTCATCCTGACTAAGGGTCAATTCCAGAAACCTATCCTTTTCCAATTCCCATAATGGTTTCAACCTCAGAGGAGAAATGACAAAAATATCATACCAAAGTCATTTCTTCCACTCCTATATTTACCTTCTGGCAAAAATGACTAAATTATGAATCTGAATATTGTATGAGTAGGTTTTCTATGGAATCCTTAGACTGAGTCAACAGCCACAGACCTTTGATCTAAAGTAATTCAAGCAGTGTGGTAGAAAAGTATACCAAGCAATATCACAACAACCACAAGTTCTTTCTTTTACAAGCAGGCTAGAGTTAAGTAAAATGTCATGTCTCTCAATTCAGCAATATGGGGACAAAAAAACAGAGGTGAAGGTGAAAAAAAGTATTAATTTTTCTGCTCAGGTCAATTTTTCTGTCATCTGAAAATATATTTAAAGAATATATTAAATCAAAGGCAAACTATTTTGCTGCATATAGCACTTCAGTTATTTTGTACGTAATGCAAAGCCTTTGTCTTGTAAATTAGTAAGTATGTATCAAAACTCTATAAACATCCTTTTTAAGCTTTCCAACAAACGGTTTACTAGGAATTACAAATGGTTTACTAGGAATTCAATAAAATATAGTAGGAGCTCACCATTTCTTTTAATAACACGAGTCTGCTGTTTCACTTGATCAGTTGGAACACCATAAATTTCTATAATCACCAACGTGTCAGCTTTGTTAGAAGATGAGTAATTGCTAGGAGGCAACTGGACACCACTGATGAGCTGGACAAATGTACCAGACACAAGAGCTGAGCAGGACTTCATAACGCACCACCACTTAATTTCAAAATAAAACATTATTCAAAAACATCAATAATCTAAGTTTCCACAAAAAAATTAGAACTGGAAAATAGTACAGATTTTAAAATTTAACTTTTATCCCAATATATCAAATATCAGCAACAAATGTCTAAATTATTCCACTTGACCGGCATATGATTATTGTACAATCTACATGTTCCAACGCTCATGGTTCAACATATAGTTTCATTTCTCCCCTCTGCCCATTTTCATTTTTAAAGTATTTGTCAAGTTGTTAAAAAGCATTGCTTAAAGGCTGTGTTATCATCACCTTCTATGACAATTCAGGCAGAGCTTCTGTGATTGCATGAACTATTTACAAATCAATCTTGTATATATGCAATGTAAACTTGGAAATAGTATGAATAATTCTTAGGAAATGAAAAAACATATAATTTCCTATGACTGTATTTTCTGATAGAATTCATACTTTTCATTAATTTATTTTTTAAAGATTTATTTATTTATTTATACAAGCACTGGATACAGTCAGAAGCACAGGAGGGTGAGAGAATTCACCAGAGCCAGAGCGGGGAGCAGAACAGGCAGACTGATGAAATACACTGCTGAGGGGAGCAGCAGGTGCTGTAGGAGAGGTCTGCATGTCATGTGGGACCCTTGCTGGGGGCCAGGGATTGAACCAGCACTGCAGAGGCTGCGGGCAGCTTCGCAGCCCAGCGCTCAACCACTGCGCCACCAGGGGAGGCCCACTTTTCATTAATTTATTATAAAAATTTGCATCATCCATTGTATCACAAAGTAACCTGAATCTGAGAAGATCAATTTTTTCACATGTAAATGAGGGACTGAGTATGAGAAGAATGCATAGGTAATAAATGATAGTTTTATGTTACCTTGTATGATCAAGTCCATCATTCAAACAAAAATTTGTTTTACTTTAAGGAACAAATTCCAAATAAATACAATATTTGAAATGTACCAGTTAGGGGCAAGAAATGGAAGATACAGCTAAAGATGCAACTGTAAAAAACTGAGGCATGATTTCAATTTCTAGAGATTATAGCAAAAGGAACAAATCAATAATCAATTTTGAAAAGAAAAAGAAGGGAGGAAGAGAGAGAAGGAGGGACAGAGAGGAGGTGGGGGAGAAAGAGAGAGATTATGTCAATGCATAATTTTTCCTTTCTTAAATCCACACATTTTTGACATAAGCTAGAAACCAGAGTGACATTCCAAATACCTAATAACCAATATGGAATGGACATTCCAAGCAGCATAATAAGATATTGGCTAAAATAGAAAGTATTGTGGCCATAAACAACTAGTAAATAGATACCAAAGTCTACCAACTGAACATAAATTTCACAAGTACTAGACCTATACCAACATGGAAAAGGCTCAGCTTTGGTGCATCTAGTGCCAAAACAAACAAACAAATATTGTCTAACTTTAAAACAAACTGAATATGAAAACTGAAACAGAATTTAGAGCTTTTTGGTCAAATAACTTGTGCACGCTGAGTCTTTCTAGGATGGATGTCAAGCAGAAAACCCTCTGTTGTCAACCAGAGTGGCTTTGCTTTCATCTACGGCTCTATGCATCATATCTTGACCTCAGAAAATGGTTCCATGCTTTTTATAAACTTGAAAATAACTTAGTACAAAACTCTCAGTTTGCAGATGACAGAGAGTAAACCAGAAAAACTGAGTGACTGCATCAAGGGCATAAGAAAGCTAAAGGTACAACTTGATCTTTTGGTTTCTAAACCATGCTCTCCACAACTTAAGACCTCACGTGTTAATGCCACAAACTTTCCAAGAGTGATGAAGGGAAAGACACTCATGGCCATAACAATAACTTCCTGGGAGAGTCATTAACCCTACCTGCTTCATTCCATGCTTCTTACTCCCCTACATGACTGACATTTCTCAGAAACTAAACAGGCATCATTTGTAAACATCTGTGCATCCTTCATCCTTTCTTCCCCAGTTAAAGGGCACATATGTCCTTTGAACTACTGTCAACTTGTAAAAGACATCATTCATTAAGCCAACCTAATAAGCATGAGCATATATTTTTATCAGGCATCCTGAATAAGGATTAATCAAAAACATTGGATTTAGCCTTAAAGAATCCTCAGACACAAGGGGGAAAAAAACAAGCACAAAAAATAAATAAGTATAATGCACTGTGCTAAAAGCCATAATATACGTTTACACAGGATGTTATATAAAAACAGAAGACTACAAAAATAGACTACAATTTAGCATAGGGAAAAGCTTTAAAAAAGAAGTGACTCTTAAGCCTTGAAAAATTAGTCAGAACACAATAGGCAAGTGAAAGCTAGAAAAAGAATCCTGTCAAAGGAAATAGATATGCAATACATAGTGGTGTCATCATAGGCAGAAAAGGCTCCAACTTCCAAATTTCTTATGGTTACAGAATAGGATGAAAGGCTGGATATAGTAGAGATAGGACTAGAGAAGTAGACCAAGACCTGATTTAAAAAAAAAGAGAAAAAATCAGGAAATCAGGAAATAATTATTAATTAAATGTGATAAGATTAACATCACAGCAAAAAGTCACAGGGTCAATTTATGAAAGATAGATTAGGAGGACTGAGGCAGTTTACCTGAAAGCCACTTAGAAGCCAAAGAAATAGATGTAATGGCAAATGCCTTAAAAAATTACAGCCACAGTTGAGATATCAGACCAAGAAAATGGATGTGGGCAACATTTAGGAGAAGGATAGAATTTAAAGGTGGATTGAATATGGGAAGTGATGGAGATAAAGAAGAGAAAAATGGCTCCAATTTTGCCAGCCTGAACTAAGCTAGCCAATCCAGCCCAGTTCAATGAAATTTAAATTAGATAGAAGTAGATTTGACTAGGAAAAGATGTTCAGGTTTTAATATTTTCAGTTTGACAGAACAGTGATTAAATATAGTAGACTACTGTAAAGATGCCTTTATATTCCAAATATGAGGTCATATAGGTTTGAGCATTGTTGCTGTTGAAACCATGAATGTGTATAAAAGAAACAAGGAAAATGTTTAGTTTGAGATGAGGGTTAAGAAAAAGCCAAAAGTATCATGAATGTTTTCGGGGCAGGAAGAGGAACAGGTAGAGAAAGAGGAACCAAGAAAGGAAATGAAATTACTTGGGAGGAAGCGGGTAAGGAGAGAAGACCACCCCGGGAAGGAAAGCAACAAGACTTGTTTGGAGCAGGAAGGGAACTCAGAAAGTTTATCCTTCCTCCCTAGAACAACTAGACCAGTCATTCTAGATTAAGACCACTAGAACAGTGTAACTTATTGTATTTTTTCGCTCATGCAAAAATGCCACAGCCAGAAATCTTCCAAACATGGAAGGATGTAGAAATACCACCCACCTATACTACCTGAAAAGATTAACAGAAATTTTAAAAGGCATTAAAGGAAATCAAAACATTAATGTAGGCTCTCTAACTTACATAACAACTAAAAAAAGTAAAGGTTATTTTTTTATATTTAAAAAATTTTTGTATTAAAAAATACAAAATAGATGCCCAAGTTGTAGTAATATTGTAAAGTAAGATTAATGGTGAATGTTACACCCAGCCTTAGAAAGAATGCTAACTAATCAGTTCTTAGCAACATCGATGTCATAAGCTCTTTCTACTCTGCCACTATAGGCTCCTACTTGAGAGTCACAAAATCTCTAACAGCCTGGAGAAAAGTCAGCTTTCATATTTCATCGGCACTATTTCTTGTGGTGGCCAGAATCATTTCCATCCCTTTCATTCTTGCTTATACTCTCCTTCCACATTAATTTCTGGAAAACAGCACTTAAACCTCTCTTTCTCAGTTGGGACAAAAGGTTAAGGTCTGAAGAGGTAGAGAATGGTTCCGCCAGCCCCATGATGCTGACAGTAGAGGAAGGGGCTGCAAGCAGAGGAACTGAGAAGGGTTGGAGCGTTTCCTGTACTTTGACGTTAGGTAGCAGGAACAGAAGAGCCTCTCAGCCCACAGACTGCACTATGTCATAACTTGGACACAGTAAACCTGTACAGGGGCAGCAATTTACCAAAACTGAAAAATCTGAGATGTTTCATGTGGTTCTAGGAGCAGCTAGCTAAATAGAAGAATCAAAAGACCATACACACCCAATTTATTTGTAAACAACAGGCGCCGATAAAATATGATTACAGTAATCTAAAATACCATTATTTATAATTAAGTGGAGAGGAAACACTAGGGGTTGTTCAAAAGTTTCAGTGATATTTTAAAAAAGAAATAAATATGGCACTAGATTATAGAAGAATAAAGCTTTTGAAAAGCTTTTACTATTGGAAACAAATTTTAAACAACTATTTTATTCTTGATGAAATTACACAGGGCATAATAAAACAAAAGATGAAAGTTGAAATGATAAGACAGTACTGCAGGGAGGATGCAAGCTAGGATACAGAGAAAAATAAGTAAGCAGCAATATGAGGTAAATAATTATTAGGGGAACTAATAACAGGAGAAATAATATATATCTGCATTAGAACCAATAAAGAATGAAATCAAATACAGAGGAAAATCACATGTAGAGGGAAAAGCAAAGTGATAAAGTTGAGATGAAATCAGTAAACATGGAAGACAGATACTCAGGAAAAGCATAGGTATACTTTTCGTTTCTAAGTAATCAAATAAATCCTGAATTGCAAAAATATAGTTTTGAAGATTAGTGAAAAACAAACAACCAGAATTTCCTATTAAATTTTTTAAAGTTAAGGAGGAAAAAAAAATACATCTACAAGGTAATTATTTGTGTATTGAATTCTGACTATTCTATCATAATATTAAATGCCTAAAAATAGTAGAATACTATAAATAGACCTTGTAGTTAAAGCAGGTTGTAACCTCAAAATTTCTACTTACAGGCAGGAATCATGCAGAAAGTCATCAAACATTTTTTAGATATGTAAATATGAAATATCACCTCTCTATAGCACTTTAAAAATAGAAATTTAAAAGATATTAAAGAAAATTTAAATTTAAATTTTATTGTATACCATCTAGTTTATATAATTTTAAAAAAGGTAAAAGTTAATCTTACCCTTATTGTAAGTGTAACTGGATTACTGTCTACTGGTGCTTTATTTGGATCAAAATTTGATTCAGTATTTCTTAGGAACTCTGGTTTCAAAATATACCCAGAACCACCATTATCTAAAAATTTCCCATTTTGAAGATCCATAGGCAGGCCAGGAGTCTGGAAATTTAAGGCCACTGTGAGAAAAAAAGAATTTTGCCATTGTCAAGAAATAGAGAATACTGCTAAAGAAACACAGTTAAATGATTAACTGAAAACCCAACCATGGCTGATATATCTTCAAACATCTTAAGAATAAACATCATTAGTCAAAAATCTCATTATTTTAAACATTTTCTCCTGCCTTGTCTATATTAACTTATGAAAGTGAGTTTCGAAACTTAGTATGTAATTATATCAGTTTGAGTTAAAAAATCAAAATGGTACACAGAATAGATTATAGTATAACAATGTACATGTCAGATAACATTTAAGAAATATGGGGATAAAGAAAATGAGAACATTAAATGCTGGAAGGGAAGATACCAACTATATCATAAACTTTCAGCTCCAAAGAGGTACTTTTATCATTTAGGAGAAAGTGAGAAACAGGCATAGCAATGACTGTTGTTAAAATATAGAAATATATCCACATAGGCTGCTAAATAGGCACTGTTTATGCACAGTATCACCTTCTACCCTACACCACCACCACTCCTGCATATCATCCTGACCCCACTCACTCCCTCCTTGAAAACCTATGGGTGTTTCCACAATTCAGTAGCAGAAGGGGTAACACTGGGCACTTTCTGATGTGCAAATATTAGTGTTAAACTAGCTGGTCAGTTCAGAATAGGGGGAGTCTGATAAGAACAAATAGCAATCTTAGTCATTTTTCAATAGTATGAATGCAGAATTCAGTGTAGAGTATAATAGATAGAGTTCACTTCATTTGAAGAAACCTTTAGCAAATCCTACCAGCAAAGGACTTGATCTTCATTGCCCTCTCATGTCCAATTTGTTTTCCTTTCCCCATCCTACACTCCCCCTATTAACTATTTATGAATTTTAACCTCAATGCCGCCAACTCTAACTTAATTTCCTCTCCAACCCATTTAAGAGAACCTCAACTCTTAAAACCAACAATTCATCATCATTGCTGGACTACAAAACACACAAGGCAAAAAAAAAAGTTCATAAGAACTTCTTTACATGAAGCTTTAAGTCATAAGAGATTAATTTTTGCAAAAAAAAATCAATATGTAACTTACCCATTTGACAACCTATATTCCAAAATTCTTGAGGATTAAAATTAGAAGAATCAGTTCTCATTGCTCTAGGATATATTCTGGTTATGAATTTCCTGGTATGAAGAATAAACTCTGGGGCTAAAAAAATATTTCACATAAATGAATTACTATGCCTATACTTATTATATTGATATGTATTATCTTGACAAAAATATTTGCAATTCATAGAAATCAAAATAAATGTCTTTATGTTTAACATTATTCACTGTTATAGAGATGTTAATAATTTTCATTAATTTTATATATACTAATTATTTGCTTGAGGAAAAAAATGACTAGATAACATTCCTCCTATCCTTTTCCTATTCTTTTCCTATTCAATTTCACTTTAATATAACAATATTTAAAGTTCCAGAATAAAATGCATGTTCAAAAAAATACTAAAGTAATATTTTTCCCCTTTCATCTTTTTTTCACTTTGGTATCCATATTAGCACAGAAGAGAAAGTATATCACACAAAGATATATGGTGGCAAACAAGTTAATCTAGTTGAATACTTAACAGGCTCTCAGGGTAGAAAGAAATCTTAAAATTATCCAATTGTGATCTAAATACTTAACACCATAGCATCTCCCCAACCCCACCAACAATTCTATTTCTGGTCACCATCCACAGTTGGTTTTTAAAAAGCCCTAAAATATCCAAGATCTCTCTAATAGGTAGTTTGACAAAATGATATTTCAAAATATCCAAGATCTCTCTAATAATTGAGAAAATGATAGTTTATCAAAGCTCCTCGGGCTCCAGAAGCCAGCCCAACAAGGTTAAACAACAAATATGTAAGAATCAGCATCTCCAAACAGCCATCAGCTTTTTTTTTTTTTAAGATTTATTTATTTATTTATACAAGCACTGGGTACAGTCAGAAGCACGGGAGGGTGAGAGAATTCACCATAGCCAGAGCGAGGAGCAGAACAGGCAGACTGATGAAGTACACTGCTGAGGGGAGCAGCAGGCCCAGCAGGAGAGGTCTGCGCACCATGTGGGACCCTCACCGGTGGCTCGGGATGGAACCAGTATTGCAGAGGCTGCGGGTAGCTTCGCAGCCCAGTGCTCAACCACTGTGCCATCAAGGAGACCCACCAACAGCTTTTTTATGAGCAGTTGCAGATACCGAATTTCCTGCCAAGTTATTTCTATGCAACATGGTAAGTTGTTATTTTCAGATGTTTAGATGTTAATGTTTTAGAAGGCTTTGGAATCACCTGAGTGTTGAGTTAATTGCCCATCCCTTTTAATTTGAGGATATTCCTTGCCACATATACCTATGAAGGAGGAAAAGTCTGTTTCCCATTCTCTTTCTCAAGCAGGTCTCTTGCATTTGGGCTCTACCAAACAGAATAACCCACCTCAGATTTAGACTCAAAAGAGAGTGAAAAGAAGATTAAGACAAAAGGTATGTCTACACACACAGCACAGTCATCAATTAGTCTGACCTGGGTGGTATCTCTTGCTCCTTTCACCACAGACATCGGCTTCCAGGTCTATTTGACTCTGACTCTGAGATGTCTACTGAATCCACGTAGCTCACCCTCACTCTATTCTCACCATTGTCAGATTCATCACCTCTTCCCTGCCTACAGTCTTACCTCCTGCTGTATCTCAGACAACTTTCAGAAACACACAGGGGCTCATGTGACACCTGAAATTTCACTCTTTATCCTGTTCATCTTTGATTCAGGACAACTTGACTTGCAAAAGTTCCTTGCCATTAGGATCTTCCTATTTCTGCAGCCTTGTCACTCAACTCACTGCATCCCCACCCAGCAAAGTGTCCATACTAGATATCCTCAGTCAAAATTTCCTGAGTTAAACAAATTAATGGTTGAGTTTTATAAAATACAACTTAATGTCACCTTAGTCATATATTGTCTTATTAAATATAATGTTAAATAAAAATATCATGATAAAATAGTGTTGTTTTTTTTAAATAAATATCATTGACCAATCTTAATACCAGAGCAATGAATACAACTTCATCTATTTGAATCATGAGAATTTACCTCTCAACTTGCAAAGTTTCCGGGCTTGTGTCTCCCCAATAGAATTAGTTTCATTAAATTGTTGATATAGTTTTGAATGTTGAAAGCTTCTGAATTTCTCAGCTTTAGTATAAATGACAAGATCAGATAAGGCCAGAGCCACTTTTCCCTTTGAAGTGTGAAATAAAATACCACAATTTCACATTTTTGCACTGATCATTGAAAACTTGCTTTTCCAATAAAGAAAATATGCTATCACATCAATGATTTTATTTTTTATATCTCCTAAAAATATTTTTATGGGTTTTTAATGAATATACTGCTTAATGTTAATATGAGACAGCTAAATCTAAAATGCCAATTAATGTAATAGGTATGGAAGACAATTGTAAATATTTCCTTTCTCCGCAGATCTCAGTTAATTCTCATAAATTTTATAAATTTAGGAATTTTGGTCATGACTAAGTATGTTCTCAGTGTGATCAATTATTTTGGGATAACTTCTGTATACTGTACATTTGCTCATTTACAGCCCAGCATCTATAACCTATATTCCTCTGTTAACCCCTCTCCATGGTTTGTTTCTAGGAAACATTCTTTTTCAAGCTCAGGCAATGTGTTTAAGTATCATAAATGTAGCTGGGGACTAGCTAATCAGCCTTGCACCACCCTGGTGATACTGGTTCAGGGATTTGCACAAATCTGGAGCATAGTCACTGAACATAAAGAATTTGTTTGGTGAGCCGAGAAATAGCTAAGCCCACCACTGCATTTGAACCTGAAAGTATATGAAGCCAAAGCTTTGCAAAGTCTTGTATAAATAAAGAGAAAGTGAGACCAAAGTTGGCGAAAGAAATTTCTGCAAGCTTTGCTTGTTGTATTACACAAAGTAGTTCTTGAAATTATAATCCCTTTCCCTGAATTTTGTGTTTATGTGGGCCAATTAATTAATTCACATTTTACTTAAACCAGATGAAATGGCTTTATATCACTTGCAACCTGATATGCTTTTTAATTATACTAATTGATATGCTCATAGTACTGTGTATGATAAAGTGATGTTCTTGTATTTGACAGTATGATCTCCTTGAGGGCAGGAACATTATGTTGCTTATCTCTACCTGTATGCTGCACAGTACCTTGCATATAAGATGCTTAATATTTATTGACTATAGAGAAAAAATTTAAAAACAATTCACAAAGAGACAACTGTTAAAATTTTTTCCACTACAAATTTTTCCAAACAAATTTTAAGTAATAGAATTTCCAGAAAGAGGAAAAAGATTTTTCCACCCCCCCACCCCACATTTTTAAATTCTTAATAACAAATTAAGATACCTCTTAATCATTTATTAGATTTTCACAAAGCAGAAATCTCACCCTCTTTTTCCTGAAAAGTGGTAATCCAGCTGAACTTGATTCTGCTTGCTTTACTAGACTATATTCCGATTCTTTAATTTTGTAGTCTTCCTCCTCTTGATCCTCCTCTTCTTCATATTCCGCTATCTGACCATGTTTATTATAACCTTTCCTTTCCCGGGTTTCTTTTAAGGTTCCCATTTTCTTATTTTTAACTAATATTTTAAATTTTAATGCCTATAGAAACAATATGAAAGAGAAATACAGTTACACATTTACAGGTTAAGTTTGCATTTGTGACAGTGATTGAAAAGTCTTTTGTTGTGTTTTCAATTAGTCCACAGTAGCAAGATGTGCAAGAGTTCTATCTTTTTCACACCCCTATAAATACTGTGATAGATCCAGGGACATTATTGATGATACTGATAAAAATTTACCCCAAATAAGACTATTGTGATTGTGACTGACTGTAATTTCATTTCTCTTACATTCCTTACATGACTACAGTTCACATTAATTAAAATACTTGAAAAGTGTTTATAGGGACACATTAAAATACTAGCAATGTTACAGAGGTTAGACTATTACAACTTCTGGTAGTTATACTGTGAGGTCATTACTCTCTTATTACAAAGTATTACATGGCATCAAGTGGGTAGTATTATCTATAGCAATATCACATAGACTGAGTTTAAATGAAAGATTAGTAAACAACCTTCACATCTCAACTGAATCACACAAAAGCATTGTAACAGGGTGGTCCCCAGGAAAGGGGGAGGTTCCAGGTTCCCTGCCCCACCCAAATGGAGGGTGGAGCTGAGCAGGAAGAGAAGAGGCTGCAGAGGAGACTGAGGAAGGAAGGAAGCAGCATGGAGCCAGAAGGAGACCTGGAGGAGGCGCATGGAGCCTAGAGACACGTGAAGAAACTGCACTTGTCTTTTGGTCGTGGACTGGGTGACACAGATGTGGGTGAGACCCGTGGGGAGGTGACAATGGCAACTTTTATCTTGATTTTGATTTTGCTCTTTTCCTTCCAGGCTTGTCTGGTTGTTTCTGACCCTTTTCTGTGGGTCCCCACTGGAAGATACTTTAGACTTGTGGCAGGCTTTGGGGCCTTGCTCTGGGCCGATCAAATATGGATGGACTTTTACCCACGAGGGGACGGGTAACTTTGGGTGCTTCATTTAGAAACTAGACTCTTTGCCTTTCCTGTATTGTTTCCTAGTTTTATTAAAGTTCCTTCCCACTAAAGTCTCATATGTTTTGTGTTGATGCGGCGGATGGCAGAACCCATTTAGAATAGGCAGGTTTGCAGGGTTTGGGCTGCCCCTCTCCCTGCCCTGTAACAGCATCACCAACATAATAGTTCCTGTCCACCAAAACTAGGAACATAACAAAATTCACCACCAGGGTCACTTGTTCTAAATCCAAAGCTTTCTTGTTCCCTTTATGCCCATAGTTATTCCTTTCCTTTTCAAATATTTACTACCTTATCAAATATACTTATTAAATGACTATTATGTTGTATACAATGCTGCTGAAATCTGGATTGTGAAGTAAATTTCTTTCCTTCAATCTGATTGCTCCTTCTCTTTGTCATCCTCAGGTACCCACTTCCACTCCCCATCACCTCGGGTCTTCTCCTTTCCCCACCACCCTTCTATTGCAGAGTGCAACTACCTTTATCAAAAGCATCACCCAGAATGCCTGTTAAAGGGAAAAAAAAAAGAGTGCCTGTTAAAGGAACAGATAACTCAGATCTACTTCAAATTTAGAGATTCTTGTTTAGTGGAACTGGAATTATGTGTGTTAAACAAGTCTGCAGGCATTCTCTTATACACTGAAGACTGAGTGCAGTATGACAAAATGACTTCATCTCTAATGCTTCATTTACTCATTGGAAAGTGTCTCCTAACTTTATATCATCATATATCTCTGACTGCTAAAAGACAGACTTATAAGTAGTAGGAGGGAGGATTCCATTCCTAGAAAGCTAAACCTTTTTATCATTTCTGTATTAGACCATGACTCTTATATTAAATCTTTAATGATATGTTGCTGGCATTTTGCATAAGTTCTTAAATATTTCTCTTCTGTCAAAGCTGGACACATTTAGTGAGTGACCAATTCTATAAAGTCCAAGAGCCACAGTTTTGTATTTGTTCAATCTATTTTTTGTCCATTTTAATTCTATCATGATTCCTATACTTCTTGTTATTATTATCACAATACTTTAAATTGTCCATTTAAATAAAGACAAATATAAAGTGAAATATTCAGATATAAAAACATATAAAACACATTGCTCTATCTAATGAAAAAATGACATGTCAAAACTAAACTACTGGGTTGTTGGACACTGTTAGCATGTAAGGAAAGAAAAAGTTCACTCATCGGCTGATAAAACTTAGAGCCAGTGAAGGAAACTAAGGGGGAATGGCCAGAGTGGAATGGGGAAAAGTAAAGAAAATGAAGCTCAAGGATAGTGTTTCAAGGAAAGGAGGGAGAGTTCCATGGTAGTGAATGCCATACAGGGAACAAGTCAGATGAAGACTGACACAGGTCCACTAGAGTTTACTCGAAGGAAAGCCACTGATGACCATTAGATACTGACTATGGTGCAGGTGGAAGAGAAAGACTGATGGGTAGGTTGCGAGGAGATGGAAATTTGGCCTGAGACAGGGATTAATAAAACAAACAGCTAGCTGGAGAGAGAACTGAAATCCTAAGAGTGGGGGTATTTTTTTAAATCAAATACTTGAGTATCTCAACTGAAGATAGAAAGGGACCTGTAGACACAGGTTAATAGAAAAGAGGGAGGAAAACCTGCCACTCCAGTGCTGAGGGATCTGGCAAGGACTTTACTGATAACCTAGGTCATTGCCACTTTCTCAGTCTTTTGCCTATTAAAAAAATATGAAATTCCTATATTCTTATATTAACAAACTTGAAATTCTGGCTTCATGGGATATGATACACAGTGAAATGTGAGGTTGTACATACATATAGCTCCATTTTCTCTTTATCAAAATATATTCACCTAAATGCTCACAGGAACATTTCCCAGGCAACACACTGTAAAGATACACTTCTATAAATAATCAAAACTACCCATTTCCTCTGATTTCTAGCTTAGTCTTAAAGGCCAATACATAGTGACATACTTTATCTTCTTTTTTTTTTCATAACCTGAAGTTCTCAAACAAAATGTTACCTCTGGGGAAGGTAGCTTGTCTGGAAAATCATCAAGCATATCAGAAAGCAAGGCATCTCCAAAAACAGATTGCAAATTGTCTGCCATCACTTCTTGTTGGGAAGGGGAACAATGATTTTCTAAAGAGAGCACCACCGGGTAGTCAGATGTCTAAAAAATTAACCATTACTACAGTTATTGATCAGAACAACTCAACAGCTATAGTGCAATTAATAGAAGCACTTAATCAGTATTAAACCTACATTTAATGTTTAGTACCTTTGCTAAATAAGTACTCTTTAAATAAATTATTTTTGAGTTTATATAAAGAAAAATTCATATTTTGGGCATCCCTGGTGGCACAGGCAGTTGAGCACAGCGCTGTGAAGCTGTCCGCAGCCTCTGCAGTGCCGTTTCGATCCCTATCAGCCTCGGAGCAACCCACATTGGGCGGCAGACCTCTCCTGTCTTGCCCGATGCTCCCCTCAGCAGTGTATTTCGTCAGTCTGCCTGTTCTGTTCTTTGCTCTATCTCTGGTGAATCCTCCCACCCTGGCCTGTACCCCTGCTCTTGTATAAATAAAATAAATAAATCTATCTTTAAAAAAATAATTAAAAAAAGAAAAAATCATATTTTATATTTTGTGGATATTTGGCATTTTATAGTGTAATTCTAATACACTAGAGAAACTGATTCAGATCTGTGATTTTAAGCTTGTGTTTACAAATAATTTATTGACTTTGGGGGAAAACATTAGGGTTATCAGATTTGTAAGTTTAACATTGCTTAAACACTGATTTTGTTAGATCAGTTTAACTATACTATAATGGATGTACTTAAGAACAAAATCAAATATACTAAGTTTACCAAATAATTTTACATGTCTACACATACTCAACTAGTCACAGTTGGAAATGGGACCAAGTATTATTCAAAAACGAGTGATTGTTAAAATCTTCTCATTTTATATACTAGGATTAATAAACTGAAGTTAGAAGTTTCAGAAATAATCCAGATCTTTGAATCAAAAGTAAATTTCTAAATGTCCTTTGCTACATGAATAGCTGTCATCATATTCAAATTATCAATAACTGAGATAGTACATTTCTGACATATTTTTGTGTCTTAAAGCAAAGTAAAATAGTAGAATATTGGTAAAATATTTACTATTATAAAGACCAGTATTTTCAAACTTTTTTGGCCATAATTAGGATCAGAAAATGTATTTTTCCTTGTGACATAACATACACATATTATATATATTTTATAATTAAAAAAGAAGTTTCATGAAATATGTTAAAATTAAGTGTAATAAAGTTACCTTGAACTATATACTTCTATATGGATACTGTATGCTACATATATACTATATTCTGTATACTATATGCTTTAACTACATGGATTTCACTGCCCATAAACATATCATATCCAAAATCTGAAATATTACTGAACCCACCCAAATTTCCTCTTCCCCAACCTCTCTTGTCTTAACTAGACTATTTAAGTTAGTGTCTGAAGCCACATGGGTAAGTTGCTCAGTTATACAGGTCTCTCCCACATATACAGAAGGTATACATGTTATCATTAAAAATTCTCATTGACTTTTTCTTTTACAAAAAGATAAACACATAAACTTAGGTGATGCATTACAGGATTTTGAAACAAGTAATTTATAATAAGTTTAAGTAAGTATAATTTAACAAAGACATGCACATACTAGGAATGCATATTTCTGTATCGCTTGGATAACAGTTTTAAACAGAAGTTTGCTGGTGAGGGTGTAACCATGGTAAACAACAGGTTCATTTTGTGATCCATCCCAGCAGTCAATTTCCAGACATCGGCATCCCTTCACAAGAGCACTGACAAAATTTGATAAAAATAAATGGTCATTCTGGGATCGCTAAACTGGATACCATAGTCTCAAAATATTCCAGAGACTACTGATGATTTTTCAATAAAGGCATAGATGAGTCCATAATAAAAACAAAGTGTTCCACTGAACTAACATAATTCTTCTTCTCTGTGAGCACAGCCTGACATACCACTGTCATGTGCTGGCTGCAGAGGACTACCAGCAAGATGTGTAGAGCTGTGGATTCTAACACCCACTATTTCTACCCATTCCTTACATGCTAAGTTCTACAAGGGCAGGAATTAAAACTTCAGCCCCATATAAACATGTTTGATATATAGTTTATGAACAATAAATAGTGATTAGTTTTATACCAGAAAAATGGGAACTATGATGTGTAAGAAGAAAAGTAGAAGGCAGATAGAGATCCCTAAATTGCAATCTTGGAAGAGAGAGAATTGGAAAAAAAAAGAGAGGTAACTTGAAACCCCAGGATCCTAGATTTGATACTTGTTTTTCAAGAAGGAAGTCAAAGTAGCCCCCTGCCATATATGAAGGCATTTTTCTCATACAAAACCAAGTTAATACCAGTTTTCTGAGAAGTATATAAAATTAGCACAAGGGCTCTAGGCAGTGGCTCTGTAAGAACAATTTTAACTCCCCACAGACATTTACCAATGTCTGGCAACATTTTCGGCTGCTACAATTGGAATGGAAGGAGTTCTGCCACCGGCATCTGTAAGGTAGGGGTTAAACCGTCTACAATACACAGGACCAACTCCCCACAACAGAGATTGATCTGATCCAAAATGTAAATAATTTGAAAAACCCCACCCTAAGCAATAACAATCTGGTGTGATCCCACTACCTAGTGATTGATATATAATCAGCTTTTCTTCCCAACAGAAACACACACTACCAAACATATGTGAAAGGCCATATGTGAAAGTAAACCTTTTAGATCTGGTACTTCTTTGGCGATCATATTTAGCACGCTTTCTACAGAGAAGATTCAAGCAGTATTTAGGTAAGACTGTAGTGAAGAAAAGATAAAACAATTATGACATTGAAGTTAAGGTGCTGAATTCAGGGGAAAAAAACCTTTCGCCCCTTTGGAATAATACAGATAGAAGGAGGTAGGGGAAGGGAACGCATGAATCTCATCAATCTTAGAGATTTCACCAAAACTGGACAAAATATAAAATTACTTAGAAATTCTTGCTGAACATTTTTTGAGTATGCTTTCTATGGCGATATTTGCACTTTTTAACTGCATACTGCTTGTTTCAGGATGTAGTGATGTACTATATTTCCATTGGTGAATAAGGTGAACAACTGTAGGTACAATTCCTAAATTGGGCTATATTTGTAGAATTCATAATGAATATATTTCTCAACTCATAGTTTTATTTACATATTTAGATTTTAAGTTGGGAAAGCACGTGGTAGCGTGGCCTAGAGGTCTAAGGCGCTGGATTAAGAATCAAAATCTAGTGGTACATATACACAATGGAATATTACTCAGCATTCAAAAAAGATAAACACATGTAATTTGCAGCAACATGGATGGCGCTGGAAGGGATCATGCTCAGAGAAATAAGCCAGAAAGAAAAAGAAAAATACAAGATGGTCTCACTCATAGCAGGAATCTAGAAAACCTAAATAAGGGACCAGGAAAAAGAATAACTGTAAGAAAGAAAAAAGCAAAATCAACAAACAACTATGAACCAGAGACACACTGGGGGGGGGGGGGGAGAGGCGGGAAAAGGAGGGATTGGGGTCAAAATAAGGGGGTTGCAATTGTATGGGGAATATAAAAATAAAATTAAAAAAATCCAAATCTATTTGTAACATTTGTTAATTGCCATGAAAGAATATCTGTTTCACTTCTCTCAGTTGACTGTCAAAGTAAATTGTCTTGCACTTTTTATCAAAACAAAATATCAGTTCTCTGGGCTTGTACCAGCAAACATTCTTGAACTCTCTGCTAGGAAAAAAAAAAAACCTACTAAAATCTCAGCTGTGGAAGAAAACTCATGCACTACAGACTAAATAATATTGATCCTTGCTATTTCTCTAGTTTTATTTTTATCACCAGATCAAGTCAACCATCATCAAACTATTTTTACTACATAGTTTGGTCCCCAGCAAAATAATCTGACAGAGTTGCACTGTTTCATACCAACCCCTGTTATTCAGAGACAGATAAGACAAAGGCATGCCTTCTCCAGTGATGTTGAGGTCACTTTCCACTATTTCACATGACTCCCCTTTTTGAATATGAGTAATGGAAACTTCTTTCTCGCTAAGTAAAGAAGTATGTCCCTTAAAAAGTTTAAGGGGCTTTTCTTGGATTAAAATATTTAATATCAGACCATTAATATTAGTTTTCCTCTCTTAATGACGAGGAAATAAAAACACAAAGAGGCTGTATCTATTCACATAATTAACAAATGAGGGAAAGGGAGAAATGATCAACATCAGAAAAATAAATATTAAAAGGCATGAATTACAATATGCCACCTCTGAAGAGTAGAGAAGTTTTGAAAGACTTGCAATAGAAAGTATATCTTCCCAAAGGGGGAGGGGGTGTCTTCCACAAGTAAGAAACAGAGGAAGAAATGCAATTAAATTCATATTTGAGAGGGGCAAGAAGAGGGGCGGAGCAACATGGCGGCGAGGAGACGCTGCGAGTAAGATCTCCCATTAAAAAAAGTTAATAGGGAGGAAAAGCGGCAGGTCCCAGTGAGAACTGGGACACGGAAGATAAACGGACAACTCCAGCAAACTGCCCGAAGAAGAAAGTTGCCATAAAAGAGGACGAGAAGGGAGGGAAGCGCAGAACCCTGCTCCCCTCCCCCGCCCACAGAGGCGGCACTCTCCGACCGGCAGAGACGAGGGAAACAACAAACCAAAACGCCCAACAAGAAAAACGGATGCAGCAAGCGGGACTGTGAGTGGAAAGGAACTATTTCAGCCACCACACCCCGTGAACGGGAGCTGAGGCGAACCCTGCAGGATCCACCGCGGAGGTGAGCTCCACGCGCCATTAAAGAGAGCCCCGCCCCCCAGGAGGAGACCAGCACCAGCACACAGCCCCGGCCGCCCGGTAAGCTTGCGCTAAAGCAGCGCTCGGATTGCAGCTGCCCAGGCCCCTGCGCCTGCGACCTAGGCTTGCGGGGAGACGGCAGAGGCCCTCCCTGAGTGAGCAGGAACAAGGTGCCCAGGCAGGGGAGCGGGATTCAAAAGGCGCCATTCCCGCGCCACTGATCTGGGCTACAGCCCGCGTCCTGGAACTGAGGGCTTTGGAACTGAGACCCGGGCGGAGGCCCTCCCTGAGTGAGCAGGAACAAGGCGCCCAGGCAGGGGAGCGGGATCCAAAAGGCGCCATTCCCGCGCCACTGATCTGGGCTACAGCCCGCGTCCTGGAACTGAGGGCTTTGGAACTGAGACCCGGGGCACGAAATTAGGGGCGTGGGTTCCCCACGACGGTGGGGCACAAGGCAGACACAGCACCCCAAAGCCGTTGAGGTGTACCCTACCATCCCCGCTCTGCTCCCTGTCCCACGGGGTGGAAAATCAGCTCCCCAAGGGCTCTAGGAGAGATCTCTGGTGCCACCTAGCGACTTGACCCCAGCACAGGCTACTGAAGGAGCTAGTGGCCAGCTGGGGAGTTAGCCCACACCGGGCCCCTTCTAAACAAGTAGACTGAGCCCACAGGGAGAGCGAGCACCCACAGCCGGGGCAGACCAGGCTCGCAGAAGAGTGTGCCTGAGACCAGAAGCGCAGGGAGTGTGTCCCACATCACCATTTTAGAACAGGGACATTTCTTCAGTAAAGACTACCTGCAGAAGGCTTCCTCAGGAGCCAGAGGTGAGCGGGGGAAGTTCGCCCACGCCAGACCCCCTCTGGCCTGCAGTCCAAGCCCAGAGGGGAGCAGGAACCCACCGCCGGGGCAGACCAGGCGCACAGGGGAGTGTGTCCCCACATCGGCATTTTAGAACAGGGACCTTTCTCCAGTAAAGGCTGCTTGAAACTGACAGATGACTCCTGGAAGAACCAGAGGGGAACAGAGAAGCCCACCCAAGATGCCGGCAAGTCCCAACAACACAGTGTCCCAACGCATACGGCAAATTAGAAAACAGACAGTAGGGAGGAGAAGAACCACACGCAACCTAGCAACTCTCCAGAGAAAAAGCACACCACAAAAAGAAAGCCAGCCCCCAGATTGCAACGACAATAACTTGGAAGAATTTCTGAGCCTTCCAGAAAGAGAATTTAAAATTGCCGTGATTAAAAAACTGACAGAAGTCATAAAGGAAAACAATGATAAGGGAAAAATAATCAACGATCAGAAGAATGCAATTGAGTCCCTAGAGAGGGAAAACAATGGTCAGAAGAAAGAAATTGAGTCCCTAAAGAGGGAAGTAAAAGAAATGCAGGAGATCAAAGAATTAATGGAAGAACTAAAGAATTCTGGGAAAAGCAATGAAAGCAGAATAGATGAAATGGAAGAACGAATAAGTAATCTTGAAGACACAGAAATAAAAAGAACCAAAACAGAAAAGGAAAGAGAAGTACGAAGGAAAAAGAACGAAGAAAGACTTCGGGAACTATCTGACTCCATGAGGAAAGGAAATATAAGAGTTATAGGAATACCAGAAGGAGAGGAGAGAGATGTAGGAACAGAGAAAATATTCAAAGAGATAATTGAAGAGAACTTCCCAAATGTGAAGAAGGAGCTGAAAATTGATATACAAGAAGCAAGAAGAACACCAAACTTCCACGACGAAAGGAAAAATACAGCAAGACACATAATAGTAAAGCTCCCAAGAATCCAGGACAAGGAAAAAATAATGAAGCTGGCAAGAGGGAAGAAACAGATAACATTCAAAGGAAAACCAATCAGGCTGACATCAGACTTCTCCGAAGAAACACTACGGGCAAGGAGAGAGTGGAGGGACATAGTCAACAGACTCCAAGAAAACAGATGCCAACCAAGAATACTCTATCCCGCAAAGCTCTCCTTCCTCTTTGAAGAAAGAATATGGACCTTCCCAGACAAACAGAAACTCCGGAATTTCATTGCAACTAAACCCCCACTCCAAAAAATACTACAAGGAGTCCTAAAGCCAGAACCTCAGAGCGACGAATAACAATGAAAGAAGGACAAAAAAAAAAAAAAGTTATTAAAAGAATAAATAAATAAAATCAAAGGAAAGACAAACACAATGGCAAATACAGATGTTAACATATCAATATTAACTCTAAATGTAAATGGACTAAACTCTTCAATAAAAAGACACAGAGTTGCAGCCTGGATTAAGAAACAAAACCCAACCTTTTGCTGTCTCCAGGAAACACATTTAGCTACAAAAGATAAAAATAGGCTCAAAGTTAAAGGATGGAAAACAATCCTACAAACAAATGGACCAAAAAAGAAAGCAGGAACAGCTATACTTATATCAGATAAAACAGATTTCAAATTCAAAAAGATAAAAAGAGACCCCAATGGTCACTACATTATGATCAAGGGGACAATACTTCAAGAAGAAATAACACTCATTAACATATACTCACCAAACGAAGGAGCACCAAAATATATCAGACAACTGTTGTCCTCTCTGAAAACAGACATCAGAGAAAACACATACGTAGTGGGAGACTTCAACACACCACTATCAACAATGGATAGATCAACAAGACAAAAAATAAGTAAAGAAACCAAAGCTCTAAATAAAGACCTAGAGCAATTGGGCTTAACAGACATCTATAGAACACTAAACCCCAAAAAAATGGAGTACACATTTTTCTCAAGCGCACACGGATCATTCTCCAGGATCGATCACATACTGGGGCACAAGACAAATATCAACAGATACACCAAGATTGAAATCATATCAACCATCTTTTCTGACCATGAAGGCATCAAACTAGAAATAAACCATAAAAAGAAGGCAAGGAACTTTCCTACCTCATGGAGATTAAAAACCACACTACTGGAAGACCATTGGACTAAGGAGGAGATCAAAGAAGAAATTAAAAAATTTTTTGAATTGAACGACAAGGAGGACACCAATATCCTAAATGTATGGGATGCAGCAAAAGCAGTAATAAGAGGAAAATATATAGCAATAGAAGCTCACATCAAGAAACAAGAAAGAACGCAAAGAAACAACCTAATCTCGAAGCTCAAAGATCTAGAAAAAGAACAACAAAAAAACCCCAAAACCAGTAGAAGAAAAGAAATAATAAAAACCAAAGCAGAAATAAATGAAATTGAAACTAAAAAAACAATCCAAAAGATCAATGAAACCAAGAGCTGGTTCTTTGAAAAAATCAATAAAATAGACAAACCCCTAGCCAGGCTCACAAAGGAAAAAAGGGAGAAAGCACAAATAAACAGGATCATCAATGAAAGAGGAGAAATCACAACGGACACAGCAGAAATCAAAAGAATAATCAGTAACTACTATGAACAGTTATATGGAAACAAGTTTAACAATCTAGAGGAGATGGACAAATTCCTACAACTCTACAATCACCCAAAGCTAGATAAAGAAGAAATAGAACACCTAAACAGACCAATTACAATTAGCGAAATTGAAATGGTAATCAAAAACCTCCCCAAAAACAAAAGCCCAGGACCTGATGGATTTACAAATGAATTCTACCAAACATTCAGAGACGAATTAGTGCCTATCCTTCACAAACTCTTCCAAAAAATTGAGAAGGAAGGGACAATACCAAACACGTTCTATGAAGCCAACATTACACTAATACCAAAACCGAACAAGGACAACACAAAAAAGGAAAACTACAGGCCAATCTCCCTAATGAACACTGATGCAAAAATCCTGAATAAAATTTTAGCTATCAGAATCCAACAATGTATCCATAAGATAATTCACCACGACCAAGTTGGATTCATTCCAGGGGCACAAGGATGGTTTAACATCCGAAAATCAATCAACGTTATCCAACACATCAACAAAAAGAAATATAAAAACCATATGATAATATCAATAGATGCTGAGAAAGCTTTCGACAAAGTGCAACACCCATTCATGATAAAAGCCCTTGAAATTCTTGGGATACAAGGAACATACCTCAACATCATAAAGGCCATCTATGACAAGCCAACAGCCAGTATCATTCTCAATGGTGAAAAGCTGAAAGCAATTCCATTAAGATCTGGAACAAGACAAGGATGTCCACTCTCACCATTGCTTTTCAATATAATACTGGAAGTCCTAGCCAGGGCAATAAGACAAGAGAAAGACATCCAAGGAATCCAAATAGGAAAAGAAGAAGTCAAACTATCACTATTTGCAGACGATATGATATTATACATAGAGAACCCCAAAAACTCCACAGAAAAGCTAATTCAACTCATCAATCAGTTCAGTAAAGTGGCAGGATACAAAATCAACACACGAAAGTCAGTAGCCTTCCTATACACAAACAATAAATCTGAAGAAGAAGAAATCAAAAAGACCATCCCTTTTGTTATTGAAACAAAAAAAATCAAATATTTGGGAATAAATCTAACAAAAGAGGTAAAGGACCTATACAAAGAAAACTATAAAACACTGTTAAAAGAAATAGAAGAAGACACAAAGAAATGGAGAGACATCCCCTGCTCATGGATTGGAAGAATAAACATTATTAAAATGGCCATCCTTCCAAAAGCAATATACAGATTCAATGCTATTCCAATCAAAATTTCAATGTCATTCTTCAAAGAAATAGAACAATTATTGATGAAATTCATATGGAATCACAAAAAACCCCGAATAGCCAAAGCTCTCCTGAAAAAAAAAGAAGGGAATGGAGGCATCAGACTCCCAGACTTCAAACTATACTACAAAGCCATAATCATCAAAACCGCATGGTATTGGAACAAGAACAGACATACAGACCAATGGAATCGAATAGAAAATCCAGAAATAAACCCACAGGTTTATGGTCAACTAATCTTTGACAAAGGAGCAAAGACTATGCATTGGAGCAAAGAAAGTTTGTTCAATAAATGGTGCTGGGAAAACTGGGTCGCTACATGCAAAAGAATGAAGCTTGACCACCACCTCACACCATACACAAAAATCAACTCAAAATGGATTAAAGAACTAGACATAAGACCTGAAACCATAAAATATATAGAAGGAAATATAGGCGAAACACTACGTGATTTGCATATCAAAGACATCTTTACAGACACATCACCCAAAGCAGTGATAGTGAAGGCAAAGATAAACAGCTGGGACTATATCAAATTAAAGAGCTTCTGCACAGCAAAAGAGACAATAACAAAAACAAAGAGAAACCCCACCAACTGGGAGAACATTTTTGCACCCAACACTAATGATAAAGGACTGATCACAAAAATCTGCAAAGAGCTGATGAGTCTCAACAACAACAAAGAAAATAATCCAGTCAAAAAATGGGCAGAAGAGCTTAAAAGAAACTTCTCTGAAGAGGAAATGCAAATGGCCAACAGGCATATGAAAAAATGTTCAACATCACTTGTCATCAGGGAAATGCAAATCAAAACTACCATGAGATACCATCTTACACCAGTGAGAATGGCACATATTAAAAAAACTAGCAACAACAAATGTTGGCGAGGGTGTGGAGAAAAAGGAACTCTTCTGCACTGTTGGTGGGAGTGCAAACTGGTCCAACCACTGTGGAAAGCTGTGTGGAGATTTCTGGACCTACTAAACATAGAGCTTCCATATGACCCAGCAATTCCACTCCTAGGTATTTACCCAAAGGACACAGAAACATCAATTCCAAAGAACACCTGCACCCCTATGTTTATAGCAGCACTGTTTACAATAGCTAAGCTTTGGAAACAACCCAAATGCCCAAAAATAGATGACTGGATCAAGAAGATGTGGTACATATATACCATGGAATATTACTCAGCATTCAAAAAAGATAAACACATGCAATTTGCTGCAACATGGATGGCGCTGGAAGGGATCATGCTCAGCGAAATAAGCCAAAAAGAAAAAGAAAAATACCGGATGGTCTCACTCATAGCAGGAATCTAGAAAACTTAAATAAGGGACCAGGAAAATGAATAACTATAAGAAAGTGAAAATCAAAATCAACAAAAAACTATGAACCAGAGACACTTTTAGGGGGGCGGGGGCGGGAGGGGAGGGATTGGGGTCAGAATGGGGGGCTGCAATTGTATGGGGAATATAACAATAAAATTTATAATAAAAAAAAAAAAAGAAAAAAAAAAATTCATATTTGATTTTTAGTTTGGAATAGTTCTGAGAATGCAAAAATTTTCTGTATTTCTAAACTAAAATCTATATTATATTTTTAAAAGAACTAAAGAAATAAAGTATGAGTAGAACTTTCTAGAATGAAAATACGGTCACGAATTAGACTATAATTACAGAATTTTAAATGGATACATTACTGAGTTTAGACTCCTGAATTAGATTTTAAATAGTGAAAAGTAGTATTTATTTGTAAGTTTAATATTATGGGATTATTAGATACCTTTTCTATGGTTTTAAGTAATATCCTATCACATGGCTTTGAATACCACCTATATTCTGGCAACCTCCAATTCTATTTTCCCAGCCTGGATGTCTCTTCTAAGATCCTGACTATCTGATACATGTAACTGACTATCAGACCTAGCCCTTTGATAACCAATTAATATCTCAAATCGAACTTGGAAACCACTAAACTCTTGCTGCTGACTCACAGCCTACAATGTCTCCTCTCTCAGGCTTCACCACTATGTTTTTCTTAGGCTAAAATAGTTTGATATTTTCTTTTCCCCATTCCTCTCTTCAAATCGCCTGATTAGTGTTGTTGGCTCAACTGCTTTAAAGTATTTCAAATTCAACCACTTATTCAACTACCACCTCAGGAATTCACCATCTAAATAATCATCATCACTTAGGCTACTTGCAAGATTTTCCCAAATCATTATCTACCTCCACACATGCACCATGAATCTCTACACTATGGTAAAATGTAAAACAATTATGACATTATCCTAAAGATCCCTCCAATGGCTTCCCAAAGCATCTGGAATAAAATCCATTCTCCTTTCCATAGTCCCTGAGACTGTCATAAACTGATCATCAAACTCACCACCTTTCATCCTCCATTTACATGGTTCCAACCACATTTGCTGTCTTGCTCTCATTTAAATATGCCAAGCACTTACAATTTAGTCTACTTAGCATGCTCTTCCTACCAGATCTTTCTGAGGTTTCCTCTTATTCATTACTTAGACCACAATAATGTCATCTTCTGAGAAATCTTTTCTGAACCTTTAATGTGACACCCTCCAACCCCAGAGTTACTTCCTATTACATTACCCTAGTTCATCTTCTCTATATGACCTGTTAGTCCATGAAATTATCAACATATACTTAAGATCAATTAGCCCCATGATTTCTAAACCAAATCAAAATAAATACCTTATATATCCCCAAAGATCACTTGGTCCCAGAAATTGGCCAGATACCAAGTATGTATTATGTGAACTTGAAATAAAATAATCATTTAATGGATGAGTCATGTCCTGGTAAACTTTCTCACATTCATTTTTAAATAGAAGACATTCAGGTGAACCAATGTATCTTGTAAAACCTTCAAAGGACATCTGGCGTGCTTTCTTAACTGTAAAAATAAATTTAAAAGGATACAGAAATATTATTAACTGCATAAAAAGTACATCTCATTTTAAAATTTATTTGGTAACAGTACATTTCTAAAATATGCATCTATAATTAATGTCAATGCTAGTCCTAATTTTTCTTTGGAAAAACAATTTTTAATGAATGCTCTTAGTTCTATCTAAACATAATAATGTGCCATTTAATAAGTATCTGATTTTTAAATGTTATGTAAAACATATATGAGAAGACTAAATATATTATAGATCAATAAATCTTAAGAAATTAAACATCAAGTGAAACAGCACCTCCATCAAAGAACAGAACATTATAGCCTGCTTCTTGCTAACTTTACAATCTCTCTCCCCCACTCAAGTGGGGTCTGGCTTCTAATAGCATAGATTAGTTTTTTCTGGGTTTTGTGCTTTGTATGAATGAGTTCATACAGAATGTATTTTTTGTGGCTAGTTTATTTTGCTAGTTATTGTTTCTAGGATTTATTCTCTTTTTATAAAAGATCTATTTATTTATGCCCACAAGAGCTGGGGTACAGGCCAGAGGTGTGGGGGGTGAGGGGATCCACCAGACACAGAGTGAGGAACAGAACAGGCAGATCAACCAAAGTACACTGCGGAGGGGAGCAGGGGGTGAGCCAGAGAGGTCTGCTATGCCATGTGGGTTGCTCCCTGGCTGGCCAGGGGTTCAAACTCATGCTGCAGAACCTGCAGACAGCTTCATAGGTTGCGTCTTAACCCCCTGCACCACCAGGAAGGCCCTCTGGGATTTATTCCTAGAATTACATATAATTCAACATTGTTTTTTCCCGTATAGTATTGTATTCCACTGCATGTGTGCACCATAGTGTACTTACTTATTTACTATTTACTATTTACTTATTTACTATTCTACTCTTGATGAACATTCAGATAATTTCCAATTTGAGTCTATTGTAAAGAATATTGTTATAAGCAACCAATATTTGTCCTTTAATGGAAATATGTGCACATTTCTGTAGGATGCATGCCTACAAATGGAATTGCTGGGTTGTTTGCATATTACCATTTTTAGTAAATTATCTCTGAATTTTTTTTACTGAATTCTTTATACTCAGCATGATATTCCAAAATTATTTTCTAAGCAGAATACTGGCTCTGGATTCTGAGTAGAATCCATCTGCTTATAACAAACATGTTAGTTAACCTTTTGCTATCTTTGGAACGATGGTGATCATAGCATCTATTCCTATATACTAGCTCTATAAATGTTATTTGCTGTTTTTCTTGTGCTTGAATTCAGTTTGTCTCAAAATAAAAGTTGGTGTGAGTATTCACTTTAGTGAGAAATCCTTGGTAAAGATTTTATTTCTGGGAATTTGTACTACAGAAATGAAGAGTCACACTAAGATTGATGTGCAAGAATGCTCACACTAGCATTATTTATAAATGCAAATTAAATGAGAGAAGGAAACAAATGAAAACTCAAAGCATGATACAATACTAAGTAGCCATTTAAAATAATGTATCAGAAAAAAAACATGCAGTGACATAAGGAAATGTTTATGACATTATAAAAGTGAAAAAGTCACCATTTGAGATGCTATTACAATTTTGCTTTTAAAAAAATAAATACTAGGGGGCCTCCCCTGGTGGCGCAGCGGTTGAGGCTGGGCTGCGAGGCTGCCCACAGCCTCCGCAGTGCCGGTTCGTTCCCTGGCAGCCAGTGAGGGTCCCACAAAAAAAAAAAATGCTAGGAGAAAATACATAAAATGTATATAGGCATGCAAGCTATCTCAAAGTCATGCACATTTAGGAATATATGGGGGAAGTTCATCATATATTGTAATAGTAAGGATTTGCATAAAAATATTCTTCAGCGTTTGCCATACAGTCCTTTTGAACTATTGAACAATGAATTAAATATCTTGGTAATAGAGTAGAAAAATTAATTTTTGACCCTAAAAACTACCAGATTGAGATGAGAGTTAATCTCTCAGATTTTTAAAAGCCTCATTTGGTTTACATTATATTCCAATGTGAGATGAGATTGAGGAACTTGGAAGCATTTGGGACTATAAGAACATAATTCAAACAGGCCTTAATAAGTTTCTAATATTTTCAACAGTCAGGTAAATGAAAGTATGTGATGCAGGGAAAGTTTCAAAAAATGGAAAGGTTGAATACTGTGATTTTATAGTTAAGTGCAGACACAATTTTAAGATGTCACTGCCACCATGTCACATTATCCCTTTTAATTTGCCACCTGCAAATAACAGTGCCAAAGGAAAAAAAAAAAGTTTGAATAGCCCCTAGATCAGCACTACTGAAAGTGCTTGTCTGTGAACTGGTTGTTTCCAGTCAGGGAAGACATAAAAAGCTTGAAGAGTTTGAGCCAGAACATAAATCAAGACTTCCTTAGAGAGTGCTAAAGGTGTTTTACATTCTCACGCAAGCTCTTTATCTTGCTGCAAACCTGCAAAGGTGTTTAGTGATCAGCCCAAACCTTACTAACACTGCATTTGATCTTACCACCACAATGCTTAAAGCTTACATGACAATGAATCATGAAGCCAAAATGAAGCCAAGACTCAAGAAGATTTGATCCCTGCCTATCGCTGCAAATTCACCTTGCCCTCTCTCTCAAACTTCTAAACACACTGTGCTCCTCCTGCTCCCTGAATTCTCCAATTCAGGTCCAATACTTCTCTCAACTTCAGACACTTCTCCCACTTTGGCGCATGACTGGTTCTGTTTTGTCACTTGGGTCCCAGCTCAAAAATCACATCCCTAGTGGCGCAGCGGTTGAGGGCTGGGCTGTGCCGGCGTGGGTCCCACATGGCGCATAGACCTCTCCTGTGGCTCCCGCTGCTCCCCTCAGCAATGTATTTTGTCAGTCTGTCTGTTCTGCTCCCTGCTCTGTCTCTGGTGAATTCTCTCACCCTCCTGTGCTTCTGACTATACCCAGTGCTTGTACAAATAAATAAATAAAACTTAAAAAAAAAAAAAAATCACATCCTCAGAGAAGGCCCTCCTAAACGCACTACCTGAACTGGACCTCCTAGGTGTTTTACTATCACTTTCTCTGTTTTAATTTTTTTCACAGCTACTCAGAATTATCCTTTTATATGTTTGTCTACTCTCAATCATCCCCCAGTCACCATCAGGAATATAACTGTCTTGTTTTCCACTGTATCCATAGCCCCTAGAACCATATTTAGTAAAATAAATAATTCTTTGAATAAATTATAATTACTTGATTAAGTTAGGCATACAGAGGAATAAGCTCGGTTTTGTTAGGCCCTATGTAATGATATGTCAGTAGGAAAATTAATGAATCTTCAAAAGCAGATCATGGCCTTTCATATATCCATTGTTAAATATTTTTATCTATCCTATTGATTTCAGTAAGGTAGACAATGTGCTTTAACAGTGCTTTTTATATTATTATGTGTAATTTCTTATGTATTTATTATTTTATATAAAAATGAGCATAAGTGAAAAAATTGAAGGGTTTTATCCATTGAAAAATGGACCAAAGATCAAAAATTTATGACATCTTAATGTCAGGTTCATTTAATGTAAGCCAAGCCAAATGGCTGCATTCAAAAATGAAGGAAAAGCAATTTTATTGCTTTTTTAAAAAGTTCATAAGATGTTGTAGACAATTATGCAGACAGTAGAGAAACTGGTGAGTTTGTAATACTTTCTTTCCTAGAACTGCTACCAATTAGTTCATTTAATTGCCATATTTTTTTCAGTAATAAAATGCATAAACATGAAAGATGTCTGTAATGGGTTTTATATTAGCAATGATTGTCAAGGCACTTCCTTCCATTTCATGCAACAGAACTCTCATGCTGTCCACACCTAAGTTCATCTCTGAACACCTAAGGGATATACAGAAGCAATTAGAAGAAACGGGCTGGATGGCGCTAAAGGAAGAAAGTCATGGTCACACAATGAAGCTTTCCTAAAGGGGAAACACAAAAATAAAACTGAAGAAATATGACCGAGCCAGAAATTTGAAAATGATAATTATAAGTCATAAAGTACTTTGCATATAAATATTTGATAAAACTTTGAAATACATGCATACCTTCTTCAATAGGCTCATATTTTTGAATGATCTCAGAAGCATTTTTACTGCTTTTATTGCTATCAAGTAAAAACTGCTCTTGTATCAAAAATTTGACCAGATTTCCTTCAATTAGAAATTTCCTGTTTTCAGCATATGTGTTGAAAATCTCAATAATTTCTTCTCTGTGTGTCAGAACTCGATAAATTGCTCTAAATTCTTCTATGGTAATTCTTCCTTGCTTCAGTCTGTCATTATTCTACTAAAAAAAAATGACTGGTGGGTTCACATTATGAATATAAAAAATACACAGAATGAATGAGTATTTGTGTTAATATATATATAGCTTCTTAGGTTTAAAAGATAAATCATACATTAGATTTTATTTAAAATAAAATTTATAAAATTGCATGAAATTACATCAAAGTTGGGAAAAGCTTGGTGTCTCATCCCTACTTGAAATTCAGTGACTATATCAGGAGTGGAAGGAGGGATGGGGAAGGTGAAATCTAAGGTTGTCTTATGATTATAAAATTATTCTATTCCACTCTATTTCTTCACTTTCTTAAGGGCAGTATGGGATCATATGCCACCAATATACAGCCAATACCATAGTTCTCAGAGTATTTACTAAACCCATTTAAAATTATTGTGGACTAGAGAAACTGCAGTGGTATTATAATGCCTTGAGGAAGCGCAACCTGAGTGATCATAGGGTAGGAACAAACAAGATATGTTCCAATGAAAATGAGTGAATTCATCTGGCTGTTCAGGAAAAGTGTTTGAACTTTATGAGCTAAAGAGAAGAAAGTGGGCTGGGCCCAGTTATTTAAAGAAACAGAGCTACTATGAGGTTCCAAGCAGGAAATAGCTAGCAAAAGTAGAACTTCAGCAGGATTAATTGTGTGTTACTAATTGGAAGATATGGAGAACTACAGGTCGGGGAACAAAGATGATGCATTCCAAGTGGGAAGTGGTGAATAAAAACAAAATAGGTATCAGTGAAATTATTAAGGGAGAAGTCAGAAGAATTCAACACATTAAATTTTAGTTGCATGAGAGAGAGAAGTCAGGACTGTCTTGAGTGGGGGTAGGGGAGAGTTGGAATAACTAGCAGAATCACTTACAAATAAAAACTGAGGCAGTCAACTAATCTAAATCTTTACTCTTATTACATTATAAACAGCTTGAATACAAACAGCTTGTGTTGCAGGGGGTATTGTGGTGAAAAGCTGACAATTTGGAGACAGACGGAGCTTACATATTCCTAGCTCCAAAGTACATGGAACTTCAGGCATATAAATTAAATTCTCTGAACTTCCCAGTCTTCATCTGCAATGTGGGGATAGATATCATTACCTACAGGATACCCAGGATGCTATGAGGACTGGGGGTATACAATAAATGCCAAGTCTAGATATGAATGTATTGTTTTGTCTTATCAATGTTTGCTTCCCTCATACCATCTAGCCTAGTGTCTTATATTTTGATGTTTTCCTATAAAGTGAATCCTTAGGGTACCACAGGGAATGAACGTGCTGGAAATGATCTCTTTATTTCATGAAAAAATTTCAGTGGCAATTACCAGGTAGTTTGATATAAAGGAATCAAGAAACAATCTGAGTTGAAAACCAAATGTGAAGAGCAGCATGTCAGTTCAAAGTGGAGGATTAATCCATTTACATGGAGGAACTTGAAGAAGCAAAGACTGAAATTAAAGGCCAAAGTGGGAAAGAGATGGAAATATACTAGATAGAAAAGGTGGAATATGTAGTTAAATGAAAAGCTGGAAAAGCAGTGTCCATGAAACAATAATAGCTCCTTGAAACTATGTGATCTGAAAGTAATCCACAGTATCAGTGTTCATAGTAAACTTAAAAAGATTCAACTTACTCCTTTTAAATTCTGGATTTTTAGGTCCATAGAAGTGAATATTACAGAATTGTTTTATTTTAGTCCCATCCTGTCATGAGACCTTCAGCAAGTCAACAAAAAACAATATGTAACCGTCATTCCTAAAAATTTTTAATAAAACTATCTAAATTCAAGACAACAGTTCTACAGAGTAACAGCAGAAAATAAAATATGCCTTATTCACTAAGTAAAGAAAGTTCTATTGCTTTCAAGCAGAATATAAACTACTTGACCAACTGAAATGTTTTACTGTGGCAAACAAAGAGACAGTCCTTGACTGGCTAACCCCCACAGTCCCAGGACAAGTTATGGAGGGAGTATACAGATAAGTCCATGTTCCACACCTTTAGAACAGTAAGTTTTGGCACGCCCTCGGTGATTGGGAGCCACAAGAATGAAGAACACTGCCTGGACATTCACAAAGGATTGAGATCCAATCAAGAGGAAGGGCTGAATTATAAATAAAGTTGGAAATAAAGTTCATGTCCTACAGAAGATGACTCCTTTAAGACTGGGAGAGATGGTTGCTCTATCTAATGTATGCAAACCAACATAAAGCATAAGAAAGTCAAGGAAAAGGAACAAACAGAAGAATAGGTTCCAAATGAAAAGAAACAAAAACCTAGAAACAGACCTAATGAAACAGAGATGTTTGATTTACCTGATACACAGTTCAAAATAATGGTCATAAAAATGTTCCGAAGATGAACAGAACAATGCATAAATGAAGTGAGAATTTCAACTAAGAGATAAAAAATAAGTACCAAATAGAAATCACAGGGTTAAAGCACACAATAACTGAACTAAAAATGTTAAGAGAGTAAACAACAGACTAAATGAAGTGGGGCAAAGGCTCAGCAAACTCAAATATAAGGCAGCAAAGTTTATCCCAATAGATGGCAAAACAAAGAATTAAAAAGAGTAAGAAAACTTAAGGGATTTACAGAACATTGTTAAGTGATATGATACTCATAGGGGACTCAGAAGGAGCAGAGAGAGAGAAAAGAAAAGAAAATTTATTTGAAGAAATAATGACTGAAAACTTACCTAATCTGGGAAAAGGAACAGATTTCAAATCTAGTAATCTCAGAAAGTTCCAAATTAGATGAAACTAAGGGCCCCATGCCAAGACACATTCTAATTACACAGAATCTGGAAGTGAGAACATTTTCAAAGCAGCCCAAGAGAAAATCAACTTGTTACCTATAAGAGAAGAATCATAAAACTCTCAATAGATTTTACAGCAGAAACCTTGTAGTCCAGAAGGAAGTGGGATGCTATATTAAAGGGGCTGAAGGGAAACTGCCAACCAAGAATGCTCTACCTGGGAAAAATATCCTTCAAAATCGAGAAATAAAGAGTATTCCAGACAGGCTATAGTTTGAGTTCATAGACTAGCCTTTCAAGAAATTTTGAAGTACTTCTTCAAGTTGAAATAAAAGGATGGTAATTAGTAACAAAATAATAAGGTATAATTATCTTTTGTAAAGGTAAATATAGAAACTCAAAATTGATGTATTGGCAGTGGATAAATCATTAATAAATATAAAATAAAAATTAGAAAAAAGTAGTAAAGAACTCTAACTACATTAATTTGTTTATGGAATCACAGAACAAAAAGATGTAAAGTGTGTCATCAAAAAATTAAAATAAAGGAAGGGGAAAGTAAAAATGTAGCACTTCATAGCCTAAATTAAATAGATTGTCTTCTGTAAAAAGAAATTTATACTAATTTTTCAGGATAATAAATTTTTATGTTCTCAAATCAAATTTTATAATAAAAAGTCACCTTGAAAGTAAAGTAATTCATGTCAGAATTTATGTCAACTTCTTAGAAAATCAATAAATCAAGGCAATTTCCTATATTTTTTCTAAATAATAATGATTGAGTTAGCTTCACCAAATATTTACTTAGTGCCTACATTTTTGCAAGGCCTAACACTGGGTACAATCATAATATTATGTTACTTAATATTCCAAACAAAGCTGCATAGTAACTGTATCAGTATGTCCATTCTGCAGATTAGGATAATTGCTCAGAGCAATTTCTGATTGGCCATCACTACACAGATGGGAACAAAGAGTAGAGGCTCTCCATGCCCATCAAGCTTGCCAATAACAATAGCCCTGAGACACTTGGAAGCTTTTGGTCACCCAAATAAGATTTCATTTTATTTACTCTAGCTAAAAAGTGTACCCATGAAGTATGGAAAAACTGGAACAAAAATTGAAGCAAATGAATTGGTTGTTCAAAAAGCTTAATTAATCTTTAGTTATCCAGATAATTTAGCTGACCAATATACCTTCCCTACACATTCTATTTAATCAACATCTTAATAGATATGTGTCAACTTAGCCTAAAGGCAGCAAAATATTGCCTACTAGAAGACTTGGGGAAGTTATTTTAATAAAAATGATTTATCATGATTATCAGTCTTATTTACATGTAATTTATGCTCCCAATGTATTTGATGTCATTTTGAAGAGGTTTTTAGAGTATTCTAAGCAATCTCTGCTCCTCAAATTTTTTATCCATTGTTTTCATAGCCACTTCAAAAAGGTTTTACTAAACACATCAGATCTTCAATCCCGTCATGTCCAAATAATTGTAAATTTCAATTAGCAAGCTATTTCTTCACTAATTATACATGTAAAGCATTCTCCATAATCCTTGAAATACAGCATTCATTTTATCAAGTGCATTTTATCAATAGACATCTCTGTCTTAAAGAAAATTCAAAGCAACCTGATATCACTAAATAAAATTTATATTTCACATTTCATATAGACTTAATAATATATTTCTACATCTATAATGTGTTGAATGTGAATTTTAATAAATGAGCATTGGTTGTTTCTCCCTTTGTATTATACCATTGGGAGAAAATTCTACATGTAAATGTCTTTCACAAAAATTTGCATTTTTCAAATATAGTATTAGATATGAACTGATTAAAATTCTGATAGCACACACAACTTGGATTCATAAAACTCTAAAACATTTTATCTTTTTCTGAATTTTCCTAAAATGCAAAAAAAGGTTTTTCTGTACTTTTGTTCTCTCTAGGGCTTGTAAAGGAGGGAGTTAAATCTTATTGAGAGAATTGCCTGTTGGGAGCAATTCTCCATGAGTCTCCTGCATTTCCATACATTTTCTGAACAGGACAGAGGCACCAACCCTACCTTTCTTCACAACCTTTTCAAGAATGCTCGTGTAATGAAGAGGCAGTGTCTCCCTCCAGAGGAAATAGTAAGTCAGTTACTGTACATACTAACAATGACAATAACTCCCTAGATAGGATTTCTGTAATGTAAACCACTGTACATGCACCTGTCATCTATTCTCCCTCACCTTTGGGAACTGGGCTGGGAGAAATGGCACCAAAATGCTGATACTCTTACAATAGCTACTTTTTGTAAGTAGCTGTCTTTATTTTCTGAACTAGAAACCTGCTTCTATCCACATCTATGATAGTGCAATTAAAGCAAAATATCAGAATCTTCCCAGTTCATGTTAGTGGTGGCAGTTTCAACATGAATTGTGTAACCTGGCTTACAAAAAACTAACTCCTGTTCAGGTTTTCTACCTTCCTAACTGTCTGGGTTGGCCAGTCTAGTATTCTTGCCTGATTCTTCAAAAAATTTGCCATCTTCATAATGCAAAACTCAACTCAGCTTTTAAAAAATCTTATTCACAACCCTTCCTTCTGTCCTCTAGTAAGAGAACTGAGGCAAGTTCCCTTCCTCCTAGTTCTTCTCTAAACACAGAATTCTGGGCATGTCTTTCTACTTTGGGATGAATAGAAACTATGTTCCCATAATCACTCATTCCTTCTATAAATCACCAACATCCAATCCATTTACCATTTCATTGTTTATATGATTTTGATTTAATCACATTGCCAATCATAATATGATATGAATATTTCTGTAGAGTCAGCAGATAGTTCTCAATCAATAACCTGGTATTATTTAAAAAATTTTGTCAGAAACTCATTTTACCTTCTACCTAAATTCTCTTTATCTTCATCACAAATATATTTGGCATCATTAGTTGGTTTAACTCTCAAGAGACCAATTTTTCCTATGTATTATCTGCAGAAAGCATCCAAATAACTATTAACATTTGCCTTATTGGAGTAAGTCCTTCTGAGGTCTGGAAAGGCAGGGGGTGGATATCATCTCACCTTAAAAATATATTTCACATGAATATTATTGCAGGGAATATCTAATTTTTCAAGTAATTTCAGAGTTTTTTCTAGATTAATTTTTCCACCTTTAAAGTCATCCCGAATTACCGACAAAAACCACGTATGAAGAACACAAAAATAGGTTAAGGAAATGCTCACAAAAAGTCACTAAGTACTTAAAAGAAATATGTGATCTGTCTTCAACTTAATGTACTTATTTTTAAGGGAGAGTCTTTCTACTTAAATCACAAAATAATTCTATCCTTAATCATATTTAAAACAAGCACAATAAAGTATGTAATATTCTATAACACATTAAAAATTAAAGGCCATAACACATTAAAAAGTACAGGAAAAACAGAAATAAATATTTGAGAAATCAATTTACACTGGAAGATAGAGTTCACTGAGAGAAGACATGTCCTGAGAAGAGGGACTTAACTCTCCCTTTTTTGTGACCTCTCTCAGCTTCAGTTCTTTCATGTGAAAAAAAGTGGGCAAATCAGTACAATGGGGAGGTGGGATGTCCTTGAACACAGTCTCTGCTATTGAAAATTCAATAAATAGTAGCCATGTCTGATATACTTGTTATTGCCACATATTAGTTAAATGTCCAGCTTTCCCACAGCTCGAAAAAGCAACATTGTGAGTACCATAACTAGGATTAAAAAATGCCATGGTAACAAATTATAAACCAATACACCTCAATAAAAAAAAATTTAAATGCCACATTGAATATATATTTGGCATTAAAGAGAAAACTAAAATTATCAAGCTTACTTATTATATACAGGTAAACTACAAAAAATTAAGGTATTGCAGTTTGAAAAACTAAGGTTGTAAAGAATTAACAGCACAGTCTACACCTATGAAAGTTATTTGCAAAAACTGTTCAAAAATCTACTCAATTTCAGATTGTTAGAGCTAATGAGGGACCTTAAATTTAAAGTCTATGAGTCAATATGGCAAAGTTGATGTGCTTATAAGAAAAAGATACAAGAAAGATAAGGAAACTCAGAAAAGCTGAGGACAGGTATGAAAAGTTTATACTTAAATAATAAGGACTTAAGTTCAGGACTCTTCAAAAAGAATGAAAATCAAATAAAGGGAATACAATCAAGAGAAAGAAGAGGAAAGAGACACAAAAAGGACTTCTGAGTGGATATCTCTCCATATTTTCATGACCTCTTGTTTCGTTTCTCCTCACTTAGCAGTCTCTTCCCATTAGGTGTTGTCACGGGTTCCAAATATAATTAACTCTGCCAGAAATGCATCGATGCCTTTGCAGTGTTGCCACTGCCCCCTTTCTAGAGAGAAAGCAGAGAACAAGTGGTTTGTAGCCTTTCTTCTTTGGAGTTAGCACACACCCACCGTCCTGCATTTCACTGCCCTTGAAACTTCCTGGCTTCTTGCTTATGTGTTGACCATCTCCAAATCTAGTGTTTATAAATACAACATCCCCTGCTGTCTGACCTTTTTCCATGAACTGCCATCCTATCTGATTTTATTTTTACAATTTTGTTTAAACCCTTCAAACCTTTCATTGTAACATGCCCACAGTGGCTTTGGGGCAGCTCTGTGGAGGGCCTGACCATAAAGTAAGGCTGATTGGTCCCCCAAGGTACAAAGTGCTGCCAAACATTGCCTAGAAATTCTGGGTTGCTTCTCTAGATCCTTGACAGCATACAGTGCACACAGAGACACACCACTTTGGAAGAAGTCTCTTCAGGAGGCTAAGTTTCTTAAAATCTTCTAAATAGTTTCCACTGGTTGACTGAGCGCATTGTTGGCCGGTGACTGTCATGGTTTCCTTTGGGTCTGGGCATCCATTGTGATATCATCATGAGTTCCACATGTCACCAAGAAAGTTGTTTTATGACTTCATCAGGTGCCAGACAGTGCCAGAGAACCAGTTTTCATGGTTAGACACAGTAATTTTCAGCTTGCTGTTTAACACCTTGATGGGAAAGGTGTCTCATGGAATGTTTTCTCATCCGTTGAACACTCTTCATTTCAGAAGCTTTGCTTCTGCTGCCACCAAACATGTCAATTGCTGTTCTGAGTAGGAAAGAGAAAGAAAAAGCAATTCGCAGACTGTTGATTCAGGCTCCTCCTGGGGAATTTGTAAATGCTTTTGATGATCTCTGTCTGCTTATCCGTGATGAAAAACTTATGTACTATCAAGGTGAGTGTGCAGGACACCAACACTGCAAAAAATATTCTGTCCCACTCTGTATTGATGGAAATGCAGTCCTCTTGTCTCACCACAATGTAGTGGGTGACTACCGATTTTTTGACTACCAAAGCAAACTCTCCTTCAAATTCGACCTGCTTCAAAACCAGCTGAAAGACATCCAAAGTCATGGTATCATTCGAAATGAGACAGAATACCTGAGAACTGTTGTTTTGTGTGCCTTAAAACTGTATGTGAATGATCACTATCCAACAGGAAATTGCAATGTACTGAGAAAATCTGTAAAAAATAAGGAGTTCTTGATAGCTTGCATTGAGAATCACAACTATAATACAGGAGATTGCTGGAATGGTCTTTGGAAATCCAAATGGATTTTCCAAATAAACCCATTTCTAACTCAAGTAACAGGAAGGATTTTTGTGCAAGCTCACTTCTTCAAGTCTGTGAACCTTCATATTGAAATCTCCAAGGATCTGAAAGAAAGCTTGGAAGTGGTTAATCAAGCTCAACTGGCTCTAAATGTTTCAAGGCTTGTGGAAGAACAAGAGAACAGATTTCAAACTGCAGTCTTAGAAGAATTACAGGAGTTATCTAATGAAGCTCTGAGAAAAATTCTACGAAGAGATCTTCCAGTGACCCGCACTCTTATTGATTGGCAGCGGATACTATCTGACTTGAATCTGGTGATGTACCCTAAATTAGGATATGTCATCTATTCAAGAAGTGTGTTATGTAACTGGATAATATAAAGGATTGCTCCGGGTAATTGCTTGATCTGATTTGTGTTTCTAGAGGATGGTATTTTCCCTATTATTGAGAAGCTAGAAGAGATGTCTATGACTTAGCAAATGTGAGTTAAAGCTAGGGGGGAGTATAATAAATAATTTTAGTCAGGGAGTATTTACCAATAAGGTTAGAAAGGAGTGACATAAATGTGTTTCATGATTTCAACCATCATAAAGCTGAAGACGCTTATTAGAACCTAAAACAGTTTTAGAGAACATGGCATCTCAGAAGTGTATAGAGGTGGCCTGGGTGAATCGTGTATGTAGGATTATTTCTAATTTTCTTTGGAACTAGGGAAGAAATGCAAATGAAAGCCACTGCAAATAATGCACATAATTCAATTCAGTCCACACCAACACCAAAAATATGCATTTCAATAAATGGCATTAGGTCTGATGGTCCATGAAACCAAGAGATATCAAAAAATCTAGTTCAGGTTAAGGACTATTATTAAACCTGGATACAGTGGTACCCAACACATATAAGAACTGGAGACTTAGGAGGTTTCTGAAAACTAACATGGTCTTCAAAAAATTAATGGATGGGCCTCCCCGGTGGCGCAGCGGTTGAGCGCTGGGTTGCGAAACTGCGCGCGGCCTCTGCAGCGCCGGTTCGATCCCTGGCTGTTCCCCGGCCACCGGAGGAGGGTCCCACATGGCGCGCAGACCTCTCCTGCCGCCCGCTGCTCCCCTCAGCAGTGTACTTCGGTCCTTCTGCCTGCTCTGCTCCCCGCTCCGGCTCTGGTGAATTCTTTCACCCTCCCGCACTTCTGACTGTACCCAGTGCATGTATAAACAAAACCAGCAAACAAATAAAGCATGCCTCTATTAAAAAAAAAAAAAAATTAATGGAAAGAAAAGGCCTGATCTCTCAAGCTTATGTAGTCAAGCTCTTATGACATCAATATAAGCATCTATAAGTACTTCAGTCCAGACCCTGTGCTAGGTGAATTTGCACAAGATTTTCTATCACTGGATTGGTATGTGTAGTAACCCCACTGTACCTAAGAAGCTAAGCATTCATGTGGCTTAATTCATCTAGCCACACAGTAAGTGACAGGTCCATGTATTGGCTCCCATCTTAACCTCTAGGATATCACTCATGACTCTTTGTGGATGCCTGTCTCATTAAGGGTTGTGAACTCTACAATAATGGAGGCAAGCATTCTGGGTAAAGGATACCCCCAAAGGAAATGGAATGGGGGAGTGCTGTTGTTTTCCAATCAAAGCAGTTTACTTATACAGTCACTTACCACCATAATTCTCAGTGTTACTAACCACATGTGGCTGTTCCCCGAGAACTGCAAATATAAGCCTCTGCTAAGATTGCAGAAGAGTACTACACAGGTCCCATCCCTCAATGCTGACTTACTGATCTGGGAAGCAATGTACTTTATATTTTGGGTTCATGAAACTCAGAAAAGGTCTAATATTGCTTAAAATTAGCATACAAGTAGATATTTCAAATAAACATTGAACTTTCAGGGTTTGAGCATATTTTCAGTGTGGTTCAGCATTTTCGCTTAATAAGCATTGGCATAGACATGATCCTTTTTAAGAATTTCTGATTCTCAAACATTTCTTCCCCAATGGGTGGTCCTCAAGAATCTCAGGAAAGGTACTTAGGGTTTATCTTTAAAAACACAAATTATGGGAGAGGAGGGGACCCAAGGGACTATGATGGAGAATTACAGTGCTTTTGGTAGTAGGTGTGGTGTGGTAACATATATCTGAAGAGGTGTAAACCTGCACCCCTAAATCATATATAGTATAGTAAACCAATGTTATCTCAATAAAAATATAATTTAAATATACATAAAAAGTTAAAAATATACAAAGTCAAATTCCCAGAACCCAAACTCTGATTCAAGTAAGTCCGGAAATCTACATTTAATTAATTATCAGAGATGATTCTGATGCAAAGGGTCTTAAAGCCACACTTAAAAAATACTGCCCTAGCCATAAAGTAATACATGTCTACTTTCTATATACTTAAAATCATTTCCTATAAAACCTATTTCTCAATGAAAGCCATTTCCACTACTTCACTCAACTCATTATGCACAGACAAGGACAGGCCTTCTTTATCAGTCATGAAAAAAGGTAAGAAAAATCTTTCTAAAGAAAAGCAGCAAAGATCCAGTGCCTTCAACCAATGTAAATAAAGAAGAAAAGCAGCAAAGATCCAGTGCCTTCAACAAATGTAAATAAAGAAGAAAAGCAGCAAAAAATGAGAGCAAAGTGCTCTCAAATCACTAAAATATGCCCATTTGACAAATTATTCAGCAGAAATTTTAATTAATATTATGCTTATAGGTTAAAATGTTGATTTTCCAGATCATTCCAGAATAGGACTTGTGGTAGTTTATGGGACAATCAGACATTTGGCTCCCATTTTGACACAGGTTTTTAAAAAATAGTATTTATTGATTTTTCTGGATATAAAAGACACATGTACAAGTCACAGAGATGCTTAAATTATAAGGCATTTTGGGTAAAAGTAATAATTTGGGTAAAAGTAATAATTTTTAATCCCATCAGTAGCATAAAATAGTGTCTAGTTCACCACAGTAATCTTAGCAATATTAACTACCAGATTCTTCCTTTGACAGGCATCCACAGCCATAAAACAATACAAATTTTAAAAGGTATTTCATTACTTATGCCAAACTATACCCAAAGTATCCCCATAATGATATTATTGGATTATTAATTTCTTTAAATGGAGGCTGAAGTAGCCAAAAAAATCTCGTTACTATTTCTTCTCTCTACCTTTATCTCACATACACACACACACACACACACACAGCTATATTTCGACACACTATGAATACACATATCCACACACACACCTAGGCATATACACAAGATACAAAAATTGCTTCAGATCCTGAATAATCAGTAACAATTTTTTAGTATTCCAGTGTTTTCTCCCCCACTATTTCAATTTCCAACCAGAATGTAAATTCCCTCAGAATGAGGACCTTTTCTATCCCATGTACCTATTCCCTTAGTATCTGTCATAAGGTAGATATTGAATGGAATGGATGAATGAGTGAATGAATGAACAATAATAATAAAGATATGGTGAGTTTATTTGGTCTTAAGATTTTGTAAACCATCAATACCTGGTGTCCCTTTAGGAATTCTGTATTCAACTGCAGAGTCCCAAGACTGTTGTTGTAACTGTTCATTTTCTAAGACTGTTCAAGACTATTGATTCTATTCTGAACTTACAATTGGCCACATTGCTCTGATTAAAAAAAGAAAAAATAATGACCTTTCCTCTAATCACAAGCCAAATACAGTTTTGTCCTCCATCAAGTTTTAAAAAATCAAAATTTTCAAAAGTCAAATATTTATTTCAATTTTCCATGACATGCTTTCAAAGATTTTCTGCCCTTTCCCTCGAGGGGTCATAAAATGAGCATAACATGTTCTAATCAAGCAGAGCTCCACGGGGGGAATGCATCCTTCAACTTACCCCTGTGTCACAGTGAGTCCCTGCTTCTAGGACATGCCTTAGCTCAGCCTTGCCTTGAGATTAAAGCAGGCTTTAATGTTCTTCTGTGGTTTAAGCCCTCAATACAGTATACAGTTCCCTCTTTTATGTCACATGGTTCTGACATAATCAAATAGATCTCCTGTTGTATTCTGTAAGTGTATGAGGATCCTTTCCCAAAGCTGATTATATTCTAGTGAATCAAAATGATAAGTACTTTCAGGTCATGCTACTCAGTTGGTGATTGCCATGTTATTGCTTTATCTCACCTTCTCAATCTCCTCATCAAGACACACCTGTTAGATTTTGGTCTTTCACTTGGATAAATTCAGCAGTATTTAGGGTATACTACTATTCTGAAAGAATGGGGTCTTCCTAGTCTACTGCTTCCTAGATTTAGGTGAAATCTATCTCAAACTCCACATTAGTCACTGGTTTCTTCTGATGAGCAATTGATTTATTCTGCTTTATTAATTCCCATAGCCTTCTTCATGATATGCGTTCAAATCTTTCTATTCTACTTCATCATTCCTTTGTTTGGTGAATGACTTTATGCCTTCACTACAAAAGACACATGCTTTTTTAAAAAGCTCTTATAGCTTCCTTAGCTTGTACTTAAAACTATATTTATTTTCTTCTCCTTACAAATCATCTCTAAGGCTATGTTCCTTTCCAAAACTAGCTTTTTCCTGTGCATTTGATCTTAAACCCTTGATCTTTTGTGAAACAGGCTCTGGATCCATCATTTCCCACTTTCACTGCTGACTCCTTACTTCCTTCACCCAATCTTGGCTCTGCTCTGCTATCAAAAAACATTCTCAGTTCCAACTGTTCTAAAATATCTTCCCTAAAAATTTTTCAGATCCTTTCACAAGGGAACTTTTCAAGAGATTATTATTATATTCTTAATTTTTTTTCTGCTTCCTTACCACTTAATATTTTCTTAAAGGAATGGACTTAATTAAGAACCTGCTATGTTCTAGGCATTCTACCAAGCAATTTAGCCTGCCTCATTGAATCCTTGTAAGAATCATACAACTGGGAATTACTTTACACAGCTTAGGAAACTAAGAATATTCTTAAGTAACTCTGCCAAATTGACACAGCTGGTAAGTGACAGAACTGGGATTCCAATTCAGGTCTGCCACACTTCAAAACTCCTGCCCTTTAGACTGTATTATGCTGCCTTAACTTTGCACCCTCTGGCTTCCAGGGAAAGTCTAATGGAAATACATTGTCAGTAGTTTTTAATATCTTAATTGTTCATTCCAGTGGCTTTCCCTCATTTATCATCATGGGAACTTGATAATATCTTCATATTGAAAAATTTTTATTTTCTCAGTTGCAAATGCCTCTTAGATTCTCCCTTCTTTAGTTTCTTTTTCTCCACTGTACCCCATCCTCTGAAAACTTTGGTTCTTCATCCTCTTTATTAACCTCATTCACCAGGGTTTTCAGAAACCACCCCATTCTTCAGAATATTCAGGTACAACATAAAGGGAAGACTCCTCTCCCAAAGGAGCCTTTGTGTACTCATCCACAGCCTTATGACTATGCAGTTTTCCAAAAACAGTACCTTTTACAATGTATGCATCTTTTTTTTCTTCCCTCTCCTAAACTTATGATTTATTTTTCTCTTTTTTATTTTGTCATTACACTTGTCACTGAGTACTATATTCTAGGATATAACCTTGACAGATATGCTCTGTCAGAAAAACATTGCATTAACATTTCCCAGTTAACTTGATCTTAAAGTATATCCCATGTTGGCACTTTTCCCTTGGGCCACACTCCACCTTTATTCCAACATCCCTGGTTCATGTATGTTTTATAAGTGAAAAAAGGACATCTATCAAACAATCATACAGATGACTCTGGTCAACTCGACATTGGGATTCATTTACACAATTCTATTAATACCTACTTATTCAAGCTATGAAAGTGTCAACATTCCAAAACTAAGCTCTTATTCCTTCTGGCCTCACTCTCCCTCAAGCAAACTATACTTTCTTCTTTACTAGTCTTAGAAGCACTGTCTAGTGATTAAGTCAAGGATAAAACATCAGGACTCCTTAACTTTTTCTATTTCCTAAAATTCAGAGTCATCAAGTCCTTTTTATTTCTGTCCCCATAAGTATTTTTCTTATTTTATTTTCTTATTTTTCTTATACTTCTTATAAATAAGAAATACTTTATTAATACTTTATTAATAAATACTTCATTAATAGTATTTGTTACTCCTCACTTATCAAGTTTTCAAACCAGTCAGTCCTTTATTATTTTTCTTTTGTTAACTCCAATCTATTCTATGAAGTGCTGCCAAATTAATTTTCATTAACCTTAACTGATTAGCTCACTGATATTTCACTCTTGATCAAACACTTTTAAAAAACACCTTGATGAGGGTGTGCTTTTCAAATTCCCAGCTTAACATCCCAAGGTTCTCCATGATCAGAGAACCTACCTTTTTCCATGTATATACTATGACTAAATTGAATTTCTACAACTTTTACCAAGAAAACTGTTCAAATTGCTTCACTGGAAATGTTCTCTACATTTCTTCAATTGAACACAATTTATCTCCAAGAAATTGCTACTTGTTCATCTAATTTGAATATTAGGTGTGTATATTTGTCCTGCTTTTCTTAATAAACTAAGGAAAAGATTTATGTGTCATTCCTATACAATGTTGGGTAAATCTACAAAACTTTTAGTCTGAATAACTGCCTATGTCCTGATTCTACCAGTTAAAACTTTTGTGACATTAGACAAGTTTAAAATAGGTGGCTTTTTTGATAATCAATTATACCATTGTTAAATACTAAGGACTTTTGAAACACTAAAGTGAGACTACAAGTTGTACATCTAAATCTGCACACTTAGCAAGATGCTTTTCAGAGCAATAAATAGCTGGTGCATGAATAAAAGTCCATGAAAGGAAGCTTCTATACATTGACCCCGGCCAAAAAGGCAGCATATCCTAAGGATAAGAGGTTTCTTAGAGCATCATTCCTCAAACTAACCAAATTATTCAGGAATTCTTATTTACAAAAGTCTCTGTGTTGCAAGTACAGCTTTGCATTTTAAAGATCTTTCCTATGGTTTGGTACATGATAAGCATATAATTTCCACATTGTATATTTCCTGGGCAATGTATTCTTGATGTCTTATTATATGCCAAGAGAATATAGATCCCTAAAGGAGAATCCAGAGACAAGATTTGTCTTCCAAATTTAATCAGACTGTGTCCCAATAGGAAACAGATGACAAATACAAATTGGATAGTTCAAAGAAGGTATAATGAAGGGATTATCTACAAGGATATAAGAATACAAGGGGCAGTAAACAAGCATGAGAGCAATTCACATTTTTAGGTCAAGGTTGGGAAGTAGTCACTAGAATACAGAAAGAGTAATCAATATAGCAAGCCACCAGAAGAAGAGCTGTAATCTGTGGAGACAGTGCCAGTCTGAGGAGACCCCTCAAGAAGAGAACCAAGGGCACAAATGCTCTCCTGATTCCTCCAGTCTTCCATCAGAGCTCCCCATCAGCACACCTAATCAAAAACCACAGGGAAAGTAAACCCAACATCATACTCCATACACACTAGCTTCCCATGACTAGCGGGAATGGAAGAAAGTGAATCTGGAAGGGCGTTCATGTGAATGTGATTTCTAATACCTTACAGGATTTTTGTTTCAGTTAGTTGAAAATTTGACATTCACTAAGTATATGTCATCCCTTTGTTCATTTAGAACTTTACTAGATAAACATATTTGTAGCACTAAATAAATGATGTTTTTGAAAGGATTTCAAGTAACCTTTCTGTATATTATATTCCATTTTAGCTCCCTGAAATATACAGCCTCTTCTAGGCTATAAATGTGACATTTTTCCCGAATTAACTTTATTACATAAATATAATGTTTATCATACTGTTCTTATCTCCCTGATCCTTTTTTGATTCTTATTTTAGAATATGTAAAGTACCTTTATTTTGCAAGTACCATGTTCATATTCCAATTGCATATGAATAAAGAAGAATTTATGATGTGAACAAGATTTACTAATTGGACAGATTCATTTTTTCATTCTCTGGGAATGTGACCTATAACCCTACAAGCATGCAAATTAAGCCGTCTGTTTATGACATAAGAGAATGAAAAAAGAGGAAAATTCAATGTCTTTTAACAATGATACAGGAACAGTATCCCAATGTTTCTTAATGAATATTTCTCAACTCCACTTCAGTACTTCTTTTAATATACCTCATTTTTGAATAAACATTCTTCAATCCAGCAACTCAAATTCTTCTTCATTCATAAAATGAAGAAATATCAAGATTCTTTTGTCAAGTTATTATATAGCATAACTAATGCATAAAGTTCAAGAAGGGTCTTCAGTGTTTATTTGAAATTAAATTATCCAAGTGTAGCACTGGTAGTCATAAGTCAAACTGATCTCTTCCAAGTTATAAGAAATCCTTGTGGAGTACTATAATCTCTAGTGGCAAGAACTTAAGAAACAGAAGAGGAAAACTGAAGGCATTTTGTTGGAAATGACAATAATTCAACACATCTATTCACAGGGAATTTGATTATGGAAAATATGAGTTAACTGCTTTATCTTATTTATCTCAACCAGGATGTATTTCTTATCCACTTGCCAATGTTCAGAGTCACTTTTCATTCATTTCTCCAAGGAATACCTTATATCAAATCCATCAGGAAATTATAGGACAATTTGACTTGGCTACTCAACATGTGTCTCAGTTTCCACTTTTCTAAGGGACTGCAATCCCAAGGGCCTCCCTTATGGTACAAATTAAACTCTTCCAAATTCTTATGCAAAATATTTTCACTGACCTGTTAGGAACTTATTTCCCTTTTACCTTCCTATCTTCAAATTATCCTTTTAAATTATTTTTCAAGTAATAGTTCTTTATACATGTAAGCCTTAAGGAAAAGGATATTATCTAATTTACCTTGTTGATCCCATAGAGAGTCTGGAAAACAGTGAGTGTTTAGTAGATATTTGTGGAATATGTAAATAATTAAATGGAAGAATATTTGCTGTTTTCTTTACTGGATATCTTTTCCACTAAATATTTTCATTATCAAAGCATTAAGAGGCGAATGTCAGTCTGAAAAGGCTGACACAAAAGATGTAGTAAGGTCCTGAAAAGAGTGACTGGATTCCATTGACAAACATGTTTGCTATCCAAAATTAAATGTAACTAATTACAAGTTGAACAATAAATTATTTATCCAGTTTAAACAAGGATCAAGAGAAAATAATGGCTCTATCTACAGCATAAGTTACAGAAAATAATTCAAGATGCATGTTCTTGAAAAAGCAATACCCCCCAAAACAGTGCACAATTTAAAATAAGTTGGGAATTTTTGGGCTAAATTAAATAAACCATTCAACCATATATGTCCCTAGATATAGAATACCAAAGTACTTTACCATGTAAAAGGTCCACCAAAAACAAACAAAACCAACTCAGTTAATTGAGCGTTAACCAGAAATCATCTCTGAATCTTCTCATTTCCCCTTACCAATCAAATCTAATTTATCTGCAAGTTCTGTGAGTTTGACTTTCAAAAGAACATCTGTCCGCCTCCTTCCATCATGGTTGTTAACACTCTAGGCCTTTCTCACAGTAGTAGCAAAATCTTCCTAACCCAGTATCTCTGCTTCCATTCAGTCTCTTACAATCATTTCCACAAAGTAGTCCAAATGAGTTTTTAAAAATATAAATCAATCTCTTGCTTATTCCTAAAGTGTATCAATGGTTTTAATGTTCCTAAAATTCAATCTTCACATATGACCTCTCACCCAACTTTCATTCTCAAACTCTATCACTCACCACTCTCGTCCTTGTTGACCACTTTTTGTCTGGTAGGCTTCTTTCCTTTTCTATACCAAACTCTCTACGTGAGGGCCTTTGTGCTTGTGTCCTTCTGCTCCTCTTATCATTAGCTTCGTTCAGCCTTCAAACCTCTGCTCAAACATTATCTTTCTCAAACCCCTCTCAAGAACTGGTCTTTCCCAGTGACTTCTCACCAATTCACCAATTTAATTACCTTCATAGCATTCATTACCATTTGTACTTTCAAAATTTTTGACTTTCTACTCTAGACTACAAAGTCTATGTGTATAGCAACCTTATTTATTTTGCTGACAAGAATATCCTTAAGGCCTTAAAAATTGTCTGGCTCATGGCAAAGAATAAATATTTGTTGAACAAATATATTTGTTCATGAGACCATCTTTCAAGCAAAACTTACCAATATTCCACAGAACTCATTTTGGAAAAGTCTAGAATAGCCTGAAAAGTTACCATTTTACAGAAGTCCTTTGTATATTTCCAAGGAATTAAGAATTTCTATCCACATGCAATGGGATTCATAATTTTGATGAGAACAGAGCATACAAATGGCCAAAATCAATTACAGAATATATTTCAAGGCTACTAGATAATTATACATCTAACATGTTTATATATTTTCTTTAGCCACATACTGTAATTTCTACAAAGAATTGTCCTTTTCTTTGGGGATACCTTTATGATTGATTCCATCCTTGTCTAAAAACATTCATTTTCAAAGTTTCTGGTGTTATGCCATTTTTCAGCTTGAAATAGCTTGAAGTGCTTCATCGTTCTTTCAACTGTTGTTTGTAACTAAGAGACAACAATCATCAGACAGCTTTATATCTTCATTATAGATCAGAAAACTGAAACAAGGTCCAGACAATTTGAATGTTTACTCCCCAAAATCACGCAACCTTAACACCCTAGTCCTGGTCCAGTCTTATTTTTGCATTATGTTCTACTTCCCTTATTATTCCTAAATCTCAAGGCAGGCCTCAGAGAAATCTATATATAGGAGATGGAACATAAAGGATGAGCTTGAGCACTACCTAATTTCAGAGAAGATGTTTAGAAAGACACACCCCTCTTTCCATGAGAGTAGAGCAATCTGATTAGCCATTCATTATGACAGGCATGGCATTAAATGCCAATTTTATTTCACTTTACCTCCTGATAATTGGAAGAACTCATTCTAAAAGAAAATCTTGTCAGTTCCATTCCTGTATATCTTGCCAAGTGACCTATAAGCTGATGATATCAAAAGAGGAGATGATATACAACTTATTACTAAATTAACACTAATGTTCTTATAACTTTTGACATAGCTTTTAAAATTATCTTCATGTGGCTGATGAATGGTAATATTACACAGGTCTTGAGTGGGAAGCTATAAAGAAGAGAAGTGTAAATCTTATCCTTCTTCTGCTAATGCACACACAATCAAACTTAGGAAGCTCCTTAAGTTAACCAGAGATAGCAATCCTAATAGAAAATTGGGCAAAGTACATATAAACGGGCAATTTACAGACAGAAAATCCCAAAGGGCTCTGAAAAAAAGCATATGAAGTAGTCATAGAAATACAAATTAAAACAGACATTAATTTTATGTTCCATCAATAAAAAATATAAAAATTAGAAAATGATTTAAGTAAACTATGGTAAGAATGTGTGTACATCTGTGTGAGTGTGTGTGTGTGTGTGAGAGAGAGAGAAAGAGAGAGAGAAAGAGAGAGAGAGAGAGAGAGAAAGGAACTCATACATTGAAGGCAGGAAGATTGACAAAAGGACTGTTATCAAAAGCAATCTGGCATCATTTAGTCAAATTAAACACAAGCATACCCCATGGCTTAGTAATTCAGATCCTGTGTGTATTCCTTCCAAAGTTCTCACACTTGTCTGGAAGGGAAAAAAACATGTTTAAGGATGTTCACTGTAATAATGCTTGTGGTGGCAGGAAGTTAGTAACAATTTGGAAGTTCACCACTGGTGAGTTAAAAGGGAAATGTATTAAGTGCACACAGAGAAGTGGCAAGGACAGCAGTGCTAAAGGGAGCAAATATACACAGAGCAAATATGTGCATCGTACAAACAGTGCTGGATAACAAAGAATAAGACACAGCACAATTTACATCACAATGGCAAGTGTTGAAATTAAATATACATGCTCACAAATAATACTCACTTTTCAAGAACACATTAAATAAAATATTAACAGTAAACAAATTAGAACTGTTGCCCGTGCAGAATGGGTGAAAAGAAGTGGCCTATGGAGAATGAAAGAAGATAGATGGAGAGGTGAATTAAAAATTGGAGCAAGAGAAACAAGAAAATAATAATAGCAATAATAATAATAATTAAGCCAAAAACAAACAACTGAAAACAGAAAAAGAGGAAACTACACTAAAATAAACCAAGAAAACATTGAAGAGCAGCATGAAATTGAATTCATTCCAAAGATGAGTTAGAGCATCTCCTCTCCTCCCTGGAAATTTCCCTCCCCTCCCCACTCTTCAAGGAGAAAGCACCACACTTCACTCCAAGCTCAGGTAACTGTCAAGGATTAAAACCAAGCTCTGGGACTGAGTAAGGCTATGCTCTGAACAATATCAGAAAGAGCATTTATGTGATTGAATCTGAATTTCTCAAGATAAGAACAAACTGGAATCGGAAAAGAAAATCTATATGTGTTTGTCAAAGAGGTGGTTGAAAAGGTGAGTTTTGTTTTATAGGCTGACACTGGAACTAGTATACTACTTAGGATGGATTTTAAAAAGTCAGGCCTTATAAAAGGTATAATGTTCTGTAGGGGAGAAAAACTCTGCTGTCCCAAAATATGGTCTTTTTTGGCAAAAAGTTGATGGCATGGGATAGGCTCTGAAGGCTGGTTGCTTTTGAAAAAGATCTACTTGGAAACTTCTTTCAGTAATGACCTCTCCCAGGAAGACCACTTCTCCTCTTCTCCTTTCAAGGAAAGCAAAACTTAAATCTGCATACCTTTGTTTATTGGCCTTCCTATCACCCTTACTGACCTTCTCCTTTCTCCCATCCATCCCCCACCTCTCATGTCTCAGCCATCCTATCAATATTTAATAATATATCAATCTCTCCAATGCATGTGTGATTATTTGCCAGACTAGAAGAATCCAGAAGTACCAGATAATTTTCTTTACACTGCATTCTAAATGATAAATTGGAACGTTAGTAACTCTATCATCAAGTCACTTAACCTATGAAAGTTTGACTACAAAAATATAGTATAGTTTTACTGTAACTCTCAAAAAGTTGTAACAGTTTTCTCTGTTCTAAAACTGCTTTGCAGAGTACATAAATTAACTGCTTCTCTAGTTTCCCTTTTTCTAATTCTCAATTGTGCTCATCTGCAACTTGTCTCACCAGTTTCCTAATAGGGAAAATATTAGCAGAAAGAAGATTCTGAAATATTCATTAACTTTTTTTTTTACTTATTATAGTTCAATGACTGTCAGTAAAAGCAAACCAAAAGGATAAAATCCATTTATCCTAAAGCAGCTTATACTTGAAGGAATATAACTATTAAATCATCAGTGGCATCTTTCTAGAAATGACAGTATAACAGAAAAGATACTTTTCAAATAGGTATTAGAGATGCTTTAGTGCCCATCCCATACAACCACTTGCATTCTGATGAGACCATGGGGTTTCTGGCACGAAGGAGGACTAGTTCAAGACTTGATCCCATACAACTAATTTACATCCCCCCCAAGCTCAGTGATTCTGGAGACTATAGCGAATTTCAATAGTTAATACTACAGCAGTAGAAAATATTACGGCCATTTCCATAGACAGACTCAAAATTTATAGAATAATATTTTAAGCATATTATTTAAGTACAGTTCTCATGCACTGAAACCAAATGGATACAGCAAAAAATATATATAATGGAATCAGTAGAATGCAAAAGATTCCTTCCAACTCCTCAGCCATTGCCATCCATCTAAATCAAAAGTCAGAAATCTATAAATGTTACCTATCCACCAAATACTACTATTCCCCTTTTGTGCATTTCCACACTAATGGCTTTCTCCTGAGAAAGCAACCACAGAGAAACTCCAAAAGATGCCAACACAAACTCTTTCCAAAGGCCTATAAAACATGGAATATCTAAATGAACATGAATTTGTCTACCACTGGTGGACAAAGCCTAAACCATAATATGAAAAGTTGTATAGCATTGAACTTATGACTTCAAGAGTTTACTTCCCCTCAATTTATCCTATAAGACTTTGTCCTAAAAACACCCCTCTGCCAGGAACATTGGAATCTGAAAGGCAGTCGGAGTGATAGTTCTCCTCCCCAGGAACTTAAAAATCTTTGTATGCCAAATAACAGTGTGCTCATAAAGAGCAATAGGTATTCCTATTTAATGGTGAAACTTAAGGTGTTATCTCAAGTTTCCTAATTTTAACAGTGTTTTTGAGAATTTAATATTTTTGGATTTACTCCTATAGGCCCAAACAATAAAATAAATGTAATATTCCCCTCATGGAAAGAAGAGTTTTGCATTCTAAAAATCTCTTGTCTGAATTAACAATTTTTTATGATCCAAACCAAGAGGAATTGAATTAAGTTGGCTTATCCCAAAGTGACAGGAGATGGTGGATTTTTTGTTTTGAACGTAGAGAAAAATGAGGCTAATGAAAGTCTGGCAGAGACATCTAAACTATTCCTGCCATATGCCAGGAGTGCCAGGAACATTGAGAGGACTGCCTAAGCAACCTGAGGGAGAATTTCTCCCAACTCTGTGACTAAAATTGGACTTTCTATTTTTCTTCTCTGTCATGAATCCATTCATATCCATTTCATGAAAATAAACCAAGATCCAATTTACAAGAAATAGAAATTTTAAACATCTCTTTCAGTGAAATTAATAGATGAAATCCTAGAACAGCTTATTTTCTATTTTTCTGTTTCATGTAAAGCTTATTCATTCAGTAATATTACACTTATTGAGTCCATTCTTGAATGGCAGACCTTATTATATTGGACTCTAAATTGTAATAAGAAATAGGCCACTATTACTGTTTCTGAGTAGGTCCCACCTGATACGATATATTGACTTATAAAGCAGGAATTCCATAATAGATAGAGCCATCACCTGGGCGCTGAGGGAGAACAAAAGAAAGACACTGTCCCTAGGGAAGTGAGGGAAAGTTTACATAGTGGATGCACACACAACATACAACACACAGAGATGCCAGACTGGTGCTCTGATTGTAGCTGTGAGGCTCCACCCCCTCACACTAATTCAGGATAACTTTGCATTCTTAACCAAGTTTCTGAGCTCCCTTTATGATTAACTGTATCCTCTTGTTACAGATACATCTCCATAAAGGGGGTGGGTAACATGTTCACTGCCCCACTTAATGATGGGTTGAGCTGAGCAGCCAGGTGAAGCTATAGAACATGGAAGGCAGGTAGACTCAGAGAGAAGAAAGAAGAGTTCTTGTTCCTGTGTCCTGACATGCACCCTGCTGCTGGGGGAGGGAGATGTGGAAGGAGACATGTGGAAGAGAAACTTGTAGAGACATGTGGGAAGGTTGTTATCTTGATGTGTTACCTTCTTTTGTCCCAGCTTTCTGGGACATGCTTCAGAACCCTTTTCCTATGGTTCCACAACAAAAGATGTCTTAGACTTGTGGCAAGCTTTCAAGCCTCAGAGGTCCCCTTCGGGCCAACCCTGTTTGACTGGACATTTACCCATGATGGGATAGGTAATTTGGGGGTATTATTGGGAAACTATAATCCTTTCTACTTTTCTCTCTATAAGTGCCCTAATCTATTAAAATTCTTTCACACTAAGTCTGCTTTGCTTTTGTGCACATGAATGGCTGGTCCCCTTTAGAGCATGCAAATTTGGGGGGTCCCTGGGTACCCCTAAGTCACATGTTAATACTCTGTTGTGACTGCACCCACAGCTCACCTTCCCATTCTAACCTGGATGTAGGGAAACCTTTCTTAAAAGAATTACATAGCAAATGCTTTGCAGATCACATAAGTTCAGTCTCTGTTAGATATTATTCATTTTTCCTTTTTTCAACCTTTTAAAATGATTTTCAAAACCATTCTTATCTAGCTCAATAACACACACAAATAGGTTGTGGCACTATTTTTGATTTTCTTAACCCTGTTCCAATCAAAACTGCTTGCCTCACCTGCTCCCCACAGGTGTTAATTCAAGGTGGACTTCCCACTACACTTTCTGCAAGCAAATCTGTTTAAGTTTGCTCCTGGGGACTGTGTCAGCTTGGCAAAGGAAGTAATTGAGACTGAAAGATTTAACAAGGGTTTGCTAGACAAAGGTAGTGACAATGTTTATTTTACCTAACCCCTGTGATCCTAGAAAATTGATGATTAATCCTCCCAACCTTTTGTTTTCAAAATGTTTGTTTCTTCCTATGTACCAGGTGTAGGGTAAGGAAAAATGTCAGGCTTTTCTGCCCTCCCGCCATCAGGAGAGATGATGGATCCTTGCGGTCCTGAATGCATGCCTGATGGCGGGCACCTGGAGCAGGGTGTGGGCCTAGGTAGATGGGATTCACCTGGGCTGAGACTGGGCTTTTAAGGGTGTCGTCACGGGGATGCCAGCAGAAGCTGGAAGAGAAGCAGAGAGAACTCCAGAGAGCCCAGACAGAGTGAAGATTTGCTGGGGTCTGGAAGGCCTGCCAGCCTCCTGGCCCCCCAGCACCCCTGCCTGCCATGTACCTGGTAATCTAAATAAAAAACCTGCAAAAAACCACTGAGGACTCTGACTCCTCCTTTACCCAGTCTGCTGGATCAGAAAACCTGCTCAGTGGTCCTTCCTGTCCCTACACAGGAAAGGGCTTGCTGCAAAGAACTACCTTTCCCATACAACTTAGATGAATTCATCTCTCTCTAGATTTCCAGGAGACTCTCAGGGTTCTCTTCTTAGAAGACAGGGCCAGACACCAATTGTAAAAATGCTCATTTTTGTCATATATGATTGGCTGAACTGTTTGCTCCCAAAAATTATCTTAAGACAGAGATAAATATTTCCTGTTCACCTGACTGACTGGAACTCCCACTGATTATAAAAATCAATTCCAACTCATTCCACCTAAAACTTATCTACCCCTTTCTATAAAATCTCAAGTAAAATCACCCTGTTAAGATAGCTGATCTTTAAATCTGGAGTGCCCTGCCTATTGCAATACTCTGAGTAAAATCAATCTCCTTACTTATTCTGTTGATTTTTTTCCCTTTGAGTATGAGATGCCTGCAGACATAAGAAACACAATGCACAAAGGCACCAAACACAATGCACAAAAGCACTACTATTGTCCAAATGACATTGCAAGGAAGTTAGATGTTGTGGGAATAAAGAGTTATAGTATGTAGCCAGAGAGGCAGACAGTAGAAGAGGCTTCAGCAATAGGCTGGGGTGTAATGGGAACTCTTTACATATTAAACCGAGCCTTCAATCCTTAATATGGGGAAATCCCTGAATTCTTTGTATAGTTCCCTGTGAGAAGAAAAGAGGTATGGTCGCCAGCTGGAGAGAATCGTTCCAGCAGCTGGGGTGCAGGTAAATATACTTTAAAATTTGTTACCAGCACAGCATAGTCTGAAAGCAGAGGTTCAGCTGACAAATCCTTAAAATACTCAAAAGAATTTTATACTATATATTCACTTGTACATTTTTAAATTACACTTAAAATTTTTCATAATAGGGATGAAAAAGAAATTTTCCACTCACCTTCTGGGCTTTTTTTGGATAGGTTGAATAATCAAATTAATATCAGATAGATACTAGGAGAAAAGAAGAAATTTAATTACATAAGTGTGGTGAATATATACGGATATAAATTCTAAAGTAAATAGAACAACATGAGGGTGTTTATCCTGAACTGAGGAATGGAACAGGAGCTTGGGGTTTCAAGGAGAGAGGTGGGGAATTCCATAATTAAGGCCAAATGCTCTGGAGATGTTGGCTCTGCCATATAGATAGTTTTCTTCACAAGAAAGGTTATTTCTGGAGACAACCCCACATCTGGGTAATAACCCCAATTTTCATTCTTCTGGGTGGTTAAGGGAATGGCAGAAGTTTCTCTAGCACCTGTACAGCCTTGATTGACATGAGCTGAAAATAACCCACATGCCAAAATGATACTTGTTAGAAGGCCATTCTGGACAAGTCAAGGTGGTCTATCTTAACATTTTAGGGATTCCTACCCTTCACCATAAAAAGTTTAAATAGTATAAGTAATTTTAAATATATTGTAAATCTTGACTTTTTAAATAGAATATTCATATCACCAAGTTTGAAAACTACCCAGTACAATCTAAATGCCTTAGATTTGTCTATTTTTAAAATTAGCAAACATTTTCCTAGTTTTTTATAGTTCCTTTATCTCCTTGAACTTTATCATAATGTAATACATTTTAATGCTGTAAATTATTTTACTAGAAAAAGATTTTTATGAGGGAAGCTATCACATATCTTTACTACAAAAATTTATATTCTGTTTTTCCTATGCCTGTAAGAGTCTAAGACTTAAAAAAAATTTCTTCTATAAATGTTTAAAACAACCTAAATAAATTAAATTTGATTATTAAAGATAAAAAATAAAATTTATTGGAAATGTACCTTCTAATGAAATGATTGAAGCTAATTTACTTCTAATTAGTTTATATATCTATGAATGAAAATTACTCAATGCTAAAAACAGAGAGGGTTCAGCATCAAATCCATCTTTATTTTTATTTCATAGATACAAGCAATGGGAACACTTGATCAGAAAAATAAGTGTATGGGAATAAAGAGAACTTTTCGAAAACAATGTCACTCTATTCTTTAAATTCTTCTGAATTTCATACTAAAAATCACATAATCTATCATAAAATATTATTTTTAGTGATACATTAATTTACAACTTGGTATGTAGACCTTCTTTTGTATTGAAAACAAAAAATTAGAGACCAACTTATTCACAAAGGAATGACATTTTCAGTCTCTTGAAAAACATGAAGCCTTTACTAAGACTCATACAGACTAACCTTATACCTATAACTCTTTCACTTAAAGACACCTTTAATACACCTGTTAATACAGCAATCTTTTAATTAGTATGTTTTTAATGTCTTGGAACTACCAAGTTAACTCCTTTAATTAGTGCAGGATGTTCACCATAAAACTTAATTAGTAAAACCAACTCATTGTCAAACCAATCAGCCAGAGCAGAAAAAAAATCATACTTCAAGTTTTCACTTCCAATAAAAGAGGGAATACATATTTTTAGCAATATAAAAATTATTGCAAAATAAGTCAGGAATCAGATCTTATAACATAGATTACTAAAAGCAGTCATTAAGACTAAAAGTTTTCATAGCTACATAATTTAATTTATTCACAATCTAGTACGTTGAAAGCATGAACAGAAATCCCATTTCTGTTTCTCAATTTGCAAGACTGTTATAAGTAAATTACAACTTATTTATGAAATGAGTAATATGATATTGGGTATGGTATTCCTTTGGTAAATGTGCACATTCATGAATTAAAATCTGTTGTTCAGTTTCCATGTATTATTAAGAAGTATATATAAAATATAACAAATCTGGAATCAAATTTCCCTATATATTTTAAGAAAGAAATATGTACTGCTAAAAATTACTTAGTCCAAAAATTAGCATACAGCTGTATATTTTGCTAATAGGAGTAAAACATTAAATATTTTATAGATGAAAAAGATTAGACTGGCTGAAAGTGGAATAAATATTTTATGAAATGATTTGAGAAAATAACTACATTAGTAAATGATGAACTCCAATCTAAAAGAAATCACATAAAATGTTCATTTACAGTTTTCATCCATTACCTTAAAAAATGAGATGTCCAAATATATTCATTACATGCAAAGGAATCAACATCTAATTTGTAATCCTTTAGCTTTTGATTTTTAGCTAATAACATGACATGAGCATGATTATGAGGAAATGGCTGAAAAGAATCACTTAACTTTAAATGGAAAAACTTGCTCTCAAAACATTCTCTCCAAAAACAATATATTCTACAAGACTGATGGCCAAAAGAGGTGACACCACTCCCCTTACTGTGCACCACAGCGATCCTGAATTCAAAACATAACATTCAGATGTAGGGTTATCTCTATAAATAATCTTTCTATGGAAAAAATCTATCTGCATGGCAAAACAAATATGTAATCACAGAGAATGTGGTCTTTGGCATATGAGAACACTTTCCTTATCATCTGAATCCTCTTCTGCTTGAAGCCCCACACCTCTTTCCTTGGATCAGGATATTTATAAATATAAACACACATATAAAATCTCCTCATTTTGCCCCACTGATGCTAGAATTTACATTCATGTTGATTCTCCATATGCATGTAATTACATGTGATATTAGTCCTACTAATCTGCCTGATGTTAAATTGATTGCTCTAGCATCTCAAGATGAACCCAGAGGGAGAGGGAGAAATTTCCTGTCTGCCCCTACAGGCCATTACTGCCAGTCATCTCAGTGTAAAACGGAGGGTAACTTCATTCCCAAGTAAGCAATGACCAAAGAGAATTTGCCTGTGAAATCAGAAATGGGGTGGGAAGAATTGGGGGAAGAGGATAAAGGGCAGAAGAACAAATGTTCCCAAAATACAGCTGAATAACGAGTACAAACAATGCCTGTTTGCTGTTTGTTATTTAATATTTTTGACTGGAAAATAAATGGAGATTTGTTAAACTAATGTCTGCTTCTTTAACTTCAGAGTATTCCATAGATTGCCATATAAAGGGCCCCATTAAACCATTTAGAACCCATAAAATAGAAGAGAGCCCCTCTCTGGCTAACAATTTATGTAAATTAAGCAATACATAATTTTCTATTTTCAAAATGGTGATATATTATGAGAAACATGAAAAAATAAAATGGATTAGTTTTCAAAACCTAAATGCTTCAAAACCTATTTATTATGAAAAAATTGAAAAAGAAAGAAGGAAAGTCTTTCTAAAGAAACCTAGTAGAAAAACTCCTTGAGTGCTTTAATTTTCATTTTTAAAGTTAATCTTGCAACATTTTATGCAAAATCTTATAATTGGTTCTATAGTTAATTAAAATTACATTAGTGAGCAGATATGAAAAGCGCTGCTTATTTGAAGTATTTATTATTCCTTCTTGGATTGCTAATGAATTAAAACCTCAAGTGCATCTGTATTAAAGTCACCTTCCTGGACATCTATCTCCATGTGCAGAAAGTAATATGTTAAAACCAAGAGGGCTTCATCTATTTGGTGCTATTATTTTTTCTGCCTAGCCTGTGATGTAAATTTATTCCCTGCTACTTTCTGAAAAATAAACACTGTTTCAGCTAACATAGTTTTTTCCAGTCCAGTTACTGTAGTAATTAAGATTCTATTTGAAGTTCATTTTCATTTAAGCATATTATAACTTTTGTCAATATTTCTCTCTTCATCAAAAGGTAGGTTTGAAGTCAAGTCAACAACATTAACTGTCTAATCCATAGGCTCTTCATAGAATTAGATGCTATTTCACCCTCTGTAGTTTCGGTTGTATTCCTAAATCTAGTGAAAAATGATTTAAAAGAACGCAGTCACAGCTACAAATCCAAGTTTTTGAAGACATTTGGGATATTTCCTTTTGTGAATGTCTATGAGATTGATTAAATTATCTACAAAGTGAGTGTCTAGACAGATAATTTTCTGAATAGTGTGTATTATTAAGATCTGTTTCTGAATTCAGAAAATTGTTTTCATAGTTTCATTCCTTATAGGTTTAAAATATTTTCTATCATGAAAATTCCTCAATTCATTACAAGCCAATTAAGAAAAACAGTTATAATTATGAACATTAGAGCATATATTTTGCATGCTGTTGTAGTAAGATCATTTTTTCACACCTGAAGTAAAAGAAAAACACTTTAATGAGGGTATGAAGCATTTCAAATTATCCTATTTTTCCACAACAGAGAACACTGTTGGCCTCAAATCCTAGATTCATTTAAGGGACAATACAAGGACAGAGAAAGGAGACTAAACCCCTCTCAGAATCTGTATTAGAATGAACCACATGCAATTGCTGATAATAAACCATCATGGGGATGCAGAATTGGCAATTCAAATTGTTCAGCATATAGAGTCAATCTTCATTTTTAATCCAGTTTTCCTGTGTTTTTAGACTGTTCTCTATGGAGAAGTTCCTTGGAAGGATCTACACAGCAGGTCTGAAAGTGGTTAGTATACGTGGGAGAACAGACAAGCTTTTTTTTTTTCCTTTTCATATAATGGGGTTCCTAATAATCATTGTTTAAAAAGGAAGGTATTCACAATTTTAAATATCAATTTTGAAAAATCATAGATATACTCCAATATTACACAAAGATAGTAAAATGACAGTATTACAAGAATGCAAAGGTGATCTTATCCAATACCCTCAACTTATAGAAGATGCTGTGGCTCTGAGACAGTACCGGCTTTTTCCAGGGCCACAGTGCCAGGCCATACAGAACCCAGCTCATGTCAATTCAAGTTCAGGCTTCGCTTCCATGTTGCATTTGGTAATGACAGAACCCAAGCCTTCATTTCCTAGACTGCACCTCTTCAGTTCCTTCATCTATGCTTCCTGTGCCTCTATATCAAAGGGGCATCCTCTTAAAAGAGGGATAAGTCAAGCACTAGTCAGCCACACCCCTGTGTTAAGAGCCTGGATGCTCCCCCACCCAGACTCCTTTTGTTTACACATCTTGCTTGATTTAGATGCAGGGTCAGACTAAGTATGCAAAATCTTAAAAACTTCAGTCCCAATAAATGTAGGTCTTCTGGCCCCTGCACTGGTTCTCCTGTATTCATTCAAATTCTCTCTCTCTCTCTCTCTCTCTCTCTCTCTCTCTCTCTCTCTCTCTCTCTCTCTCTCTCTCTCTTGCCCCCACCTAACCTTGTAAGTAATAAACCTCTGTTTTTTCAAAGTTTGTTCGTGGTTATTACTGAAGGGTATCTTGCAAACCTAAGAAGCCTAAGAGACAGTCCAGTCTTAATAGCAATAATCTGAGACTGAAACAAAGCTAAAAAGTAGCCAGGATCAAATATAGCATAACCCAATATGTTTTGGCCAGATCCTGGCACAGTAGAACCACTCTCCCTTTGTTCTAGGCACTCATTATATTTTTAGTCCAGCATATTCTTAGAAATGAAAATGTCAGACATTACTCTAAGGCTTTTGCTACATTAAGAATTAAAAGGGTAAAGACTATGAATTGTCACCTCACAGCCTGGAAAAGAAAACTACAATGAAAGTGAATTGGAGCATTCTAGGTAGAGAAATAGACTGCATTACAGTAACAAGCCATGCAGGAAGTCCCAGTAATCCTGAAGCAAAGCACTATTAATCTATGCAGCTTTAAAGCAGAAATAGCAGTGAATGCTACTAGAGCTTTGGGAGTGGGTGGATGTGGAATTTATCAATGTGTGAAACTATGCTCCTAAAGCTTACATATTGTAAACCAGTGGTAAATCAAAATTTCAAGAAGAAATAGGACATATTTCCTAAAAGGAAGAAAACTCTTGTTTAGTATTCATGACACAAGCTTTAGGGGGAGCAAATGGCATCTTTAATGAAGTAGACTACTCTTAGAATAGGAGGAAACCATTCTGTCTGGTTTAAGTTACATAATGTTATAAATTCAATAAGTCTATGTGATATGGATATGAGAGAAACCCTCTGACTACCTAAACTCACCTTTAGTATAAGTACATATTTTGTTAAGTCCCAAAGTCAAGGTTTTTTTAAAGATTTGTTTTTATTTATTTATGCATATAAGAACTGGGGTACAGGCCAGAGGTGATGGGGGGTGAGAGGATTCACCAGAGAGAGTGGGGAGCATAACAGGCAGATGTACTGAAATATATGGCTGAGGGAAGCAGCAGGCTAGACAGAAGAGATCTGCTGCACCAGGTGGGTGAGCTCTCTGAAAGGGGATCGAACTCATGTTGCAGTGGCTGCTGATAGCTTCATAGCGCTGAGACTTAACCAGTTGCACCACCAAGGAGGCCCCCCCTAATGTCAAGATTTTAAATGTAAATCAAAGTCAGATTTAGCTACCTGCTAAAAAGAATGGTGAGAACTATTCTAAAATACAAAACACTAAGGACTTCACATATGACCATGAAGTTTTTGTAGAAATTTAGAGGCGAATGCATCCAAATCTAAAAGAAAAAATGGAGCAACAAAAAGAAGTGTCCAAGCAAGCAAAATTGCTCTATAAAGAAAGCAGCTTATTTTAAGACCTGGAGAGCCTGTCATAGATTGATTGACAGATAATTTATAAATAAAGTGAAAATACAAGTACCAATCTATAGCAACAGTTTCAATAAAGAACGTCAATGAATTACACATATTTTTCCCCTGTGATTTGATAGTGTGATGAAATAGTTTCAAACTTTGAATGATAGTTTTAAACTTTGTGTGAAATCAACTGAGTTGCCCCCCTACCACTTGAGTGAATATCTTTGCCTATCCAGTTAATTGGCAGATCCTCTTTATGATATATAATATTCCTGTATATAATCATGCCTGTTTCCATTATTGTTTTCCTTTCATTAAGTTATTATCACATATTTTCAAAAATGCCATGCAGAACATCGTCATAACTCTTCTTTGTCAAAAAATACTTAATCTTTCTTACCTAGTTATTTTTCTCTAGATTAACATCAGAATTTTTGTCAAGTTCCCCTTAAAAATTTTTGTTTCAGGGGCCTCCCCTGGTGGCGCAGGAGTTGAGCTCTGGGCTGCGAAGCTGTCCGCAGCCTCTGCAGTGTTGGTTCGATCCCCGGCCACCTGCGAGGGTCCCACATGGTGCACAGACCTCTTCTGCCTCGCCCGCTGCTCCCCTCAGGAGTGTATTTCATCACTCTGTCTATTCTGTTCCCTGCTCTGGCTCTGATGAATTCTCTCACCCTCCCGCACTTCTGACTGTACCCAGTGCTTGTATAAATAAATAAATCTTTAAAAAAAAAAGAATATAAACATTCATCTGCCCCCATTTACTCTAGAATCTACAACCATGTAATTAAAATTGTTCTTTTTCAGAAAAATACTGGATGATCTCACTCATAGCAGGAATCTAGAAAACTTAAATAAGGGACCAGGAAAATGAATAACTATAAGAAAGTGAAAATCAAAATCAACAAACAACTATGAACCAGCAACACTCTATGGGGCCTGGGGGGCGGGAAGGGGAGGGATTGGGGTCAAAATAAGGGGGTTGCAATTGTATGGGGAATATAAAAATAAAATTTATAAAATAAAAAAATAAAATAAAATAAATAAATATAAATATAAAAAAATAAATGAACAAATGTCATCTCATAGCCAGGCAGGGAGAGATGCAGAACAATAAATAAGTCAAACTCAGCTCTTCACTCTAAGTTCATCCCTTTGTCTAAATTCTACAATAAACACATATAATAAATGTAAAAAAAAAAAAATGTTCTCTTTCTCCTACTAATCTGCCTAATGTTATTTTGCTTTTTTGACTAATCTGAGAACAACCCAGATGGGTAAGGGAAATTTTCTTTTGTGCCCCAACAATTCCTAAGTATATTATGATTTGTTCTGTTGCATCTGTGAAAGAAATTATCCTGCTGTTTCACCTAATTGGTTAATACACTATAAATAATTATCAAATTTATACAATTTTCATGAATCTAATCATTTTAGTGAGACTATTTAATACTAGGATATCTATATGAAAAAAATATATATCAACTGCAAATAGTGAAGCCATTGGGGGATCATTTGGGTCCCTTCCCCTCTCCGAAACACAACACCCACCTTTCCCCTCTGGTACCCTAAATTATGCAGATGTATTTCTAGGTTATCTATTTAGTTTGTCTATTTCCTTGTTTTCTTTATATTTCACAGTGAAATTAGCTGGCAATACTCCTGTGCAATAATAGTCTTTGTCAGGTTTTGGTATCGTACAGGATCACAATGATCCTTAAAATGATTTCCTTTATTACCAATGAGAGTACCAATAAGAAACAAATATCACAGTGAAATTAAGACAATTTCAAAGATTAATAAAGTTACGACATACAAAGAACTGAGTAGGTAGTATAGGAAAACCACAGCTGTGCTGCAGTAACTTGGGGCTGCTAACACACCTACATCTGAAATGAAATGTTGTAACACACTAGATCTGAGGAAGGAGTAGAAGCTCCAGGACTTAGACTAAGGCTATTACTTGACAATGGTCACCAGGAGAAAACTCATGCTCTTCACTAGGGCCTAAAACCTGCATCCTTCCTTCCCTCCTTTTTTCCTGTCTTCTACTGGGTTTCCCATTAGGCTGAACACAATCCAAAGGCAAGGGCCAGGCAGTGTTTTGATGTCCTGTTTCTGGTGTGGATGACAGGTTGGAAAAGGGGAGTGGATTTGGAAGGGGCCAGGGAAGGACACACAGCACACACAGGTTTTCCATGTTCTGGAGCAAAACTTAGATGGTTAAAATGAGCTATTCCTCACTTAAAAAAATTTAAATGAACAAATTTCAAAGACTTTGTGACTTTGGAGCATATATTTTTAGATAATGGCCTATTTTTAAATTCTCTTTCCTACTTATTACATTAGAAAGGTTTTCTGGATCTTGAGTTAATTTTAACCTTTTTCACCAGAAAGTTATTCATGTTATTGAAATGTTCAAGTTGTATGCTTTTATAAGTACTAAAATCTCTTAAGATTTTTGGGCCTCCCTGGTGGTACTGGGCTTAAAGTCTCGGCACTATCAAGCTATTACCAGCCACTGCAGCATGAGTTCAATCCCCAGCCAAGGAACAAACCCACATGGCGCAGCAAACCTCTCATCTTGCCCGCTGCTCCCCTCTGCAGTGTATTTCAGCAGATCTACCTGTTCTGCTCCCCATTCTGTCTCTGGTGAATCCTCTCACCCCCATACCTCTGGCCTATACCCCAGCTCTTGTATGCATAAATAAAAATAAATCTTTAAGATCTCATATGATTTTTACCTATATACTTCACTTATTGTCAAATCCTATATTATTTCAAAAAGAATTTATATATTCCCTTTCAAGATTTACTATTACTTTGACTTGTTTTTAAACACTCATTCTTGTATATACTAATCAATTTGATTATGATTCCTTTCTCAATTTTACTTTATTTTCAATTCATATATGTATTATGTCCTTTCATTCTCACTCAAATTTAATCAGATTTTTATTTCTATCATTTAAAATTGAATAATTGATTCATTTCTTTTTTATTTCAATTTTTAAAACATGTGAAAGTATTTACTTCCTAATGTATCTTTGAACAAATCACATAAGCTTTGATATGATTTGCATTTATTTTTCTCTTAAATTGTTGAATTTTTATTTGTCCTTTAATCCAATTAATTTGTGGAGATGTTGTAAATGACCCAGTGATTAAAGAATTTTTATTAAAAAACTGTGCTATTTATTAGTTTTATTTTAGGTTACAGAAGAATCAGGCCTATATAGGTATCTAACTTCCAGGTATTGCATTTAGTATTTATCATTTGTATTTAAAAAATTTTACAGTGTCTATTCTGTGTCCATCAGAAAAATAAACTGCTGTTTATATATGCCTTAATATTTTAAAGTGCTAGCATATATTATCCATTCAAAATTTGCTCTTTTTAGACTAAACATATTAGATTCACACACTAGTATATTACTATAGGCTATATTTGAAGTGTTATAGAATTTTATATTATATGTGTAATTCACAGTTCATGAATCTATCCTTCTGTAAATGGATAGCTGAGTTTTCCTGAGTTTTCCCAAGTTTTTTTTTTTTTAATTTTTTTTTTTTTATAGAGGCATGTTTATTTATTTATTTGTTTGCTTGTTTGTTTGTTTGTTTATACATGCACTGGGTACAGTCAGAAGCGTGGGAGGGTGAGAGAATTCACCAGAGCCAGAGCGGGAAGCAGAGCAGGCAGAAGGACCGAAGTACACTGCTGAGGGGAGCAGCGGGCGGCAGGAGAGGTCTGCGCGCCACGTGGGACCCTCCTCCAGTGGCCGGGGAGCAGCCGGGGATCGAACCGGCGCCACAGAGGCTGCGGGCAGCTTCGCAACCCAGCGCTCAACCGCTGCGCCACCGGGGAGGCCCTCCCAAGTTTTTTATAAGTGTAAACAATGATGTAACAAACATTCTTGCATGGATCTCCTTAAGCACATGAGGAAGTGTTTTTATAGGGTACATAGTGCTGTAACTGCCAAATGAAAGGTGATACACATCTTCAACTTGGTAAAATATTGAAAATTATTTTCCAAATTTATTGTAACAATCTCTGTATACTTTCTATTTTTGATTTACTGAGATGTTTTTGGCCTAGTTAAGACTTCTGTTAATAAATGTTTCTTTAATATATGAAAACTAAAAATGAGTTGCAGTTTTGTGGATTATTAACACCAAACTATTAATTCAAAATTATTAATCATATTATCTAACACTGTATATGTTCTTTGTCTTCTTGCTCTACCAATATGTGTAGGTAGGTAGGTAAGTTGAGGACAGATATAGATAGAGATAAGTACGTAACAGAGAGAGAGAGGGAGACATACAAGATGGAGATGGAGGACACAGAGATACTTAGCATATGTATATAGAGAAGTGTTAAAATCTCCCACTAAATGTTTTGTGCATTTCATTTTATACTTCTAACAGATCTTGGTGTATACATTGCAAATATTTTTTAATATTTTAAGACTTAAAATCTCAAATATATACTGTAACTTTCAATATTATGAAAATTCTGTTGTTCAAAGAGTTATTTCTACATATTTGATATGAATAATGCCATGCTTACTTTTTAAATTTAAAAAAGGTGGCCTAATATATAGCTCTTTTGATTGTTTCATTTTAAAATCAAATAATCATGTGAGCCTGTCCATTTAAAAAAAATGCCCTCAAATGGGAATTTGTTTATTAACATAGAGATTTAATCCATTCATATTAGATTTCAGAATTGTTAGATTTGCTTTGGCTTCAGTATTCTTATCGCTTGCCTTCTTTCCTTGATTTCTTTCTTTATTCTGGAATCATTCTCTTGAGAAATTCTAAAGAGAATGAAGTTTGTTCCTACCCATAAAGTTTTGTCATCACCTACTTAAAATTAACTACCATATTCAATAAAGAACTTTTACTTCCTTTTCTGAAAAGCAGATCTGTAGCTATCTTTTCACTGCTTATAGAATTGAAAGTAAGAATATGGTAACAATTGGGCTTCTCTGGTGGCGCAAGGGGTTAAGACTCAGCACTACCAAGTTATCACCAGCCACTGCAGCATAAGTCAATCCCTGGCCAGGGAACTAACCCACATGGGGCAGCAGACTTCTCCTGTCTCACCCACTGCTCCCCTCAGCAGTGTATTTCAGTACGTCTGCCTGTTCTGCTCCCCACTCTCTCTGATGAATTCTCTCACCCCCCAGCACCCATGGCCTACCCCCAGTTCTTGTATGCATAGACAAAAATAAATCTTAAAATAAAGGATATGGTAACAATAGTATTAGCTGCTGTTTACTGAGTACTTGCCAAGTACCACTCACAGTTTTAAGCACTTTATGTATCAACTCATTTCATCCTCGCTACAACCCAATGAGCAAATATTATTGTTTCCAGTTACAGACAGGAGAATTAAACAGCTGAGAGTTTAATGTGCCCTTGACTATAACATTTGTACCAATGGAGCTGGACTTTGTACCAGGTCTAGTTGAACCAGGTATAGTTTCTCTGAAGTTTAGTAACGCATATTCTGTTTTATTGTATAGATAAAAACTTCAAAAGAAAAACACTAGACTTGATTTTTAAATGTTTTAAATAGTGACTAAAACTTCCTTTGGTCTAAGACCTCCTTCATGTTTTTACTCAAATGTCATCTTCCCAACCCTAACATATTTAAAATTACACTACTCTTTATTCTCCCACATCTTATCTGCCGGATTGAATTTTTTTTTAATCACACATCACCATCCAGCAAAGTAAATGTTACATTTTCTTATTTTGTTTCTTTGACTCCTGCTCCATTAGAATGTCAACTCTATGGGGAAAGTCTGTTTATAGCTTTTTTCCCAGCACCTAGAAAAATGATCAAGACAAAGTAATCAACAAAAACTTTTTGAATAAATGAGTAAATGAAGAAATGACCTTAGTTCACTTTTCACACTACCGTCCTGCCAGTAGTTTCCAATTACTATTTCATCATCGCTGAATTCTCATCTCTGATTCAGTTTTCATTTTCTCCTGCATACCTGAGGGTTTTTTACACCCTCACCCATGAATAAAATTTTGCTTGGCTCCCATTTATTCCAAGCAATATTCCCACAGAATTCAAGTTTCCTCCATTATTTCATAATATTCATTGGCAGAGCAAAAAAAAAAAAAGTATCTTCTTATATGTAATCTGAGATTTTCTTTTAATTATTTAGTTTGATGGTAATTTTTGAGAAACAAATGGATATTCTAACAATAATATCAAATGTGAAATATTCCCCAAATTATGTAAAACAAATGTCATGTTTGAAAAGTTTAATGTCCATTAAGATATCATGTAATTGAAAAAAGAAAGTCAAGAATGGCATCATTAAATTTTAATTTATGAACAGAAAATGAATAATTCAATTGAAAGAAGCAAAAAAAAAATAACTATAAGGAAGGAAGCTAAATTCCTGTGAAACAAAATTATCCCTAATTAAACTTAAAAATAATTTTAACAAGCTGTTCCTTATAAAATCCAAAAATATTAGCAACTGAAAAGTTAGAGCATGGTCTCTTTCTCGCTCCTTTGAGACAAGGGAACAGTTGAATATTATTTTATTTATGTGGGCATTACAATGGAACAATAATTGACAGACATCTAAAGACATAGTTTAGGTGCCTAACTTTAGGTGCACCTTGAACCACATGGGTCTGAAATGTGCAGGTCTACCTAACACATGGGTTTTTTCTACCTGTGGGTTTCACGTTCACATATTCAACCAACCTCAGATATCACTTGGTTGCACCTGAGGATACTGAACCTGAGGTGACAGAAGACTGACAGAAGACTTACATGGATTTCCCCCTACACAAGAATCAATGTACCTAACCTCTGCATTACTCAAGGATCAACTATACATTTATTATATTCTATTTCTGTAAGTCAGAAGTTCAAATGTGTTGGCAGGGTATGTTCAGTCTAGAGGTATTTTCATAGAATCTATTATCTTGCCCTTGCCAGTTTCTAGAGGCCATCTACATTCCTTGGCTCATGGCTCCATATGACAGTTCCAACTGCACATTTCCTTCTCTGGCTCTAACCCACCTTGCTCCCCTCTTATAAGAATTCTTTAGCTTAGGGCCTCCCCTGGTGGCACAGGTGGTTGAGCACAGTGCTGTGAAGCTGTCCACAGCCTCTGCAGAGCCGGTTCGATCCCGGCCGGCGAGGGTCCCACATGCCACAGCAGACCTCCCCTGTCTCACCCACTGCTCACCTCAGCAGTGTAATTCGTCAGTCTGCCTGTTGTGTTCCCCGCTCTGTCTCTGGTGAATCCTCTCACCCTCCCGCACATCTGGCCTATACCCTGGTTCTTGTATAAAATAAATAAATAAATCTTAAAAAAAAAAAAAAGAATTCTTTACCTTATATAGGACATGCTAGGATAATCTTGACAGTTAACTTTATTTTCTAAATTATGTTTAATACATAAAATAGCTTTACATCTTTGTATCTGCTCCAAGGTCATAGGCTCAAAACTCTACAAATATGTCCTTCAAACTCTGCCCACCACCAGCACCACCACAATCTTCTACCATGTTCCCATGAACCCCACTCCTCTCCCAATCCCACCCCACCTCTGCCCCTCTGGTTGTCTCAGTTTGGTTTTGACTGACCCTTTGTTATGTTTCTCTATATCCCACATATAAGGGAGACCATCTGGTCTTTATCTTTAAACTTAATCATATCTTCAGAGTCCCTTTTGCCTGGATATCAGATCTACAGGTTTGGGGAACTAGGACACACACTGAGTACCCTCCCTCCCATGTAAGATGGGTGATACCAGAATATTTTAAATAGAGTAATATGGAAGAAAGGAAACTGATGATACCAAGGACAGAGAATATGAGATTAAAATCCTTATGGAAGGGAAAGAAACAGCATCTAGAGATATATCTCCCTAGCAGCACTTGACACATTTTAGGGGTTGGTAAATATTTGTAGTCACATGCCATTCTGAAGCTCACATTACTTACCTGGAAGATACCAAAAGGCAGAAAGTTTTGCTATCTGTATAAGGTAGCACTAATTACAAAAATACAATATATTCAAACATAACAAGATAGATGCACATTAATGAAACCAGTCCAACAAAAACATAAAAGGTCACTACATAATAAAGGAATTCCGCTATCACAGATTCATAGTAAAAATTTCCAAAAATTTTAAAGAATTACAATAATAACTGCCCAGAAATACTTAAAACATAGCCCCAAAATGTCTACAAGAACTGTTTTTATTCCAAAGCCTACAAAGGAAATACAAAAAAAAAAAAGGCTTTTTTTTTTTTTTTAGACCAATTTCAATTGTGAAGTGATGCACAAGTGTCCAAGTATTATGAAAACTGCCAGTGACATATCCTGGGGTTTCAAGTTGATATAACACAAAGGAAATAATAAGTATGATTCATTATACTAACAAGGAGAATAAAAGTTAAGATCTTCTGAACTTCTCAGTAAATGCCAGGAACACAGTGACAAAAAAATCTAATAATTGTTTCAAATTTTCAGCCTAAAACTAAGGCCATTGAGAATTTGACCACCAAAAAATGTATCTTTTTCAAGGTTGTGTCTTTATATAATTCACACAGATTCACTATAGTTATTCCCTTTAAAAAAATGCCAATGAATGTAATCATTTGGCCACTCCTGCTTAGCACATTAATATTTGCAACTCATGTTTTAATACTACTGATGATTACTAAAGAAACAGGGGAACAAACATAAGAATGAAGATATGAATGAACCATATTTGCAGATGGCATGAATATGTATCTGGAAAGATAAAAGGAAAAGGAAAAAGAATGAAACTATTACTAGATTATCCAACAAGTTTCCAGGCTATAAGATAAAGATAAATCCACCAAACTTAATTGCATCTCTTTTTTAAAATGATACCTGACTAGAATATTTCAGAAACAATTTCACCAATCATAGAGGTCAACATATTTAAATGCTGGAATATTCATTTAATTAGATCATAAAGACTGCGTTTTTTGTTTTTTGTTTTTTGGTTTTTTTCTTTAAAGAATCACTGAAAAGTGATCATGTCAATGTTTGTGTGGTTTTTTTTTTAAAGATTTATTTATTTATTTATACAGGCACTGGATACAGTCAGAAGCGCGGGAGGGTGAGAGAATTCACCAGAGCCACAGCAAGGAGCAGAGCAGGCAGAAGGACCGAAGTATACTGCTGAGGGGAGCAGCGGGCGGTGGGAGAGGTCTGCGTGCCATGTGGGACCCTCCTTTGGTGGCCAGGGAGCAGCTGGGGATCGAACCGGCGCTGCAGAGGCTGCGGGCAGCTTTGCAACCCAGCGCTCAACCGCTGCGCCACCGGGGAGGCCCAAGACTGGGTTTTTTAATGGCATAAAAGAAAAAGATATCAATAGTTGTATTAGATTTCAAGTTGTGAATCTTAAATCTACAAAATATGTCAATATTTCCATACTTGCCACTAGTAATAATAAATAGCATTCATTGTTTATTATCTAGCAGTTATTACAGAAATGACTTTAGTTGCATTTTCAATTAATTATGAATCCTGTAAGATAAATTCTGTTTTAATGTCCTCTTTACAGACAAAGAAGTTGAGGATGAGAGAAGTCAAATAGTTGTCTGCAATCAATAGTAAACAACAGTTTGGACTAAAAATGACTACACAAGAAACTTCACAGAAATTGAAAGATGGTTACATGAAGCTTATTGAAAAGAAGAGGCAAAAAATACCTTTGAAGAGATAACAATAAGTTATAAATTGTACCAGATTTTAAAAAGCTTCAAAGTGATAATTTTATATTTGTATTTTGTGAGACTAGCTGCACAATGCTGTTTGATTAAAAAATTAAAATACAGAAGTAATTTGGTAGCATATAATCAAAATGTGGTTTTCTGCCAAGTATCTATACTGCTCTGGGCACACTACCTGGACATGCAAGACTTCTAACCACAGGTCTGCCCCATGCTCATCATCAACGGTGACCAGAAGAGGGCGCCACAAGCCCCTCCCCCCAACCCTACCCCCGAGTCTGCTGTCTGGGTTCCTGAGCTCACCACTCACCATGGCCAGAAGAGGAAACCTGGATTACTTTATCAAAATTTCACTATTTGCCTGGATCAATTCACTTCATTCAACTGATTAATAATTTCCTCTGTTTATCCTTTCTGTTCTTTAGATTCTGTTTCATTTTATGTTTCTAAAAATCGTCATTATTTCATGTATACCAATCAATGCTGTATAAATTTACCCCTTTTCTAAAATCTAATTTTTATGGTTAAATCTCTTGACTTTTTATAATTTCATTTGCTCTTTTTAATTAAATATTTCTAATATTTTGATATAATCTTTCCTTAATTTCTTTTCTTCTTTTTTAATTAATAATGTATCCTTTTACAGGCTTGTTTGCTTTTTCACAGTATAGGATTTCTCCCCTCAGGAGTGGTCACCCTAGTTTTCCCATCACTAAAGCACCCATAGTCCTCCACTATAGTGCATTGTGCTTTTCTCCTCTCTCCCTCTCTCTCCCTTTCCCCTGTCTTCCTGAATGCCTCAGTTCTATGGTCAGCTTTCAAGGGTCTTTTTCAAAGTTTATCGTTCTCTGATTCTTGTTTGGTTTCTCTATATTCCACCCTTAAGGGAAATCATCCAATATTTATCATTCTTCTTCTGGCTCACTTTTCTTAAGATAATCCCTTCCAGGTCCATTCATTCTGTCACAGTGGTGTGACAGAAATCTTTTTTTATTGCTGAGTAGTATTTCATTTTATAGATATAGATATAGATATAGATATAGATATAGATATAGATATAGATATAGATAGATAGATATAGATATCTCATTTTCTTGATCCACTCATCTGTTCTGGAGCACTTTGGTTGTATCCATATCTTGGTTATTGTAAATAATGCAGCTATAAACATAGGAGTGAAGGTTTACTTGGGAATTAGTGTTTTCATGTTCTTTGAGTAGATACCTAGGAGAGGAATTGCTGTATGATATGGCAGATTCATTTTCAGTTTTTTGATGAATCACCACACTTCTTTCCAACCAACAGTGTAGGAGGGTTCCTTTTTCTCTACACCCTCACCAGCACTGGTTTCTGGTTTTTTGATACAGGTCATCTCACAGGTGTGAAGTAATATCTCACTGTGGTTTTGCTTTGCATTTTTCTCATGATAAGTGATGATAAACATTTTTTCTTCTTTAGAGAAGTGCCTACTTAGTTCTTCTGCCCATTTTTTGATCGGGTTGTTTTCTTTTTGAGTTGTATGAGTCTGTGTAGATCTTTAATATGAGTCCCTTGTCAGATGTATGGTGTGAAAACATTTTCTCCCATTCAATAGAGTTCCTCTTTGTTTTGGTTACTATCTCTTTTGCTATACAGAAACTTTTCAGTTTGATGTAACCAAAGTGGTTTATTTTCTCCTTTGTTTTCCTTTCTGCTAGATATGAGTCCTCAAAGATGTTTCTGAAGGTTATGTCATGGAGTGTTTTGACTATGTTCTATTTTATGGTTTCAGATCTTACATCAAGTCTTCTAGCTACTGTGAGTTGACTTTCATGTGTGGTATGAGGTAGTGGTCCAGTTTCAACCTTTTGCATGTAGCAGTCCAATTTTCCCAATGCCATTTATTAAAGAGGTTTTCCTTGTTCCAGTGTATATACTTTGCTCCTTTGTTAGAGATTAGTTGTCCATAATTGGGTTTATTTCTGGGCTTTCAATTCTATGGCACTGGTCTGTGTGCCTGGTTTTGCTTCAGTACCATGCTGTTTAAATTATTATGGCTTTATGGTATAGTCTGAAGTCTGGTGCAGTGAAATCTGATGCTCCCATTTTCCACTTTGTTAGTCAGGAAGAGCTTTAACTATCTGGGATTTTTTGTGGTTCCATATGAATTTCAGTACCTAAATTTAGTTTTCTTTACAAACATTCATCCTACCTGCTATAGTGCTCTCAATATTTTAATTCTCTAATATTCAATTACTTTTTTTGTCTCTAACATTTTGAAATTTCAAGTTATTTAAGTTCCTTTATTTCCTTTTGCCAAGTGATTATTTAATCTTTAGTTGTAATATGTATTCACAATTTTCAGTATTATGTATTTCTAAAAATTCTTGATTTTTCTTCCTCTTCTAATTTTAAATATAAATTTTCCAACATATACACAAATTCTATTTTCCTCCTGATGTGTTTTCGCAAACACTAACAAAAATCATGGGCGAGAGAATAGTAACAGAGACAAAGTTTTTCATTTATTTCCCCTTTCCTTCTTTGCCTTGACATGTAGCTTTCTCATGAGTTCCACAAGTTTTAACCTTGGGTAGCTCAGTCAGAGTGATGACTATCCCTCATCTATACACACAGCTACTCCCTTGTTATAAGTGTGGTTATCTTAAATACACAGTCAATCCTCAGCATCCATGAGGCATTAGTTCCACGAACCTCTTGGACACCAAAATCCATAAATTCTTAGACCCTTAATAAAATGGTGTAGTATTAGCATATCACTTATGCACATATTCCTGTTTACTCTTAACCATTTCTAGATTACTTACTAATACTTAACATGACAATGCTATGAACATAGTTCATAGCATAATATGAACTATTATGAACTAATATGAACTATTATCATAGTATAATATGAACATAATACTGAATTATTCAGGGAATAATAATATGGGAAGAAAAGACTGTATATGTTTAGTCCATCATAGTGCTATCATAACCCTAACTTCCAATTGCAGTTGGTAGTATCTGCTGATGTGAAACCCACTGAAACAAAGGGCCCACTGTATTTACCATCCATTATATTTATGAGAAGCTATATAATCTAAAAGCCATGGCCACTGACATGTATAAATGTAGAGGAAGCCACACTATCTTTGTGACACAAAATAGTCAGGGCATTAGATTAGACGTCATATCTTTGCAGACGTAGTCTGGTTTTGGTAGAAGAACCAGCTGGTATTGAATTGGCAGGCACTGACAGAGGAATGTTGCTATTCCTGAGCCTGAGGCCCTGCACCAAGGATTTCCTACTTGTCAAATTTCTATCCTTACTTTTTCTGTCCTCTTTCTCAACTTGGCCCTAGGATTCTTCTGGTATGTGGGACAAGTTGATGCTGGCTGGACCTGAGGCTTTGCCTTAAGAGAGCTAAAATTCAGAGTCAGTTGTACCCCTGCTCGTGCCTCTGATTATCACTAACACCCCTGGCCCAAAGTCTTTCTAGATTACCAGAATTCTAAAAGATGGGAAAGCCTATTTAACACTTGGCATGGGCCCTATATATAGGAATGTTAACATGACTTCTCTGATTCTTTGTCTTCTCATTTTGAAAAGGATGTCATTCTAAATTGATTAGAATTCCCAAGAGCAACAAAATCTGTCATCAGCACTCAGGTCTTAAAGTTTATTCCCCCAATGCCTGGTTATTTCCAGCCTTCTGTTTATCCCTTTAGCAGAGTCCACTAAATGGAGACTCTCATCTCTGATGAAATTATATGATACTATATGAGACTTGATGTCTAGTTAGCTATTGCTGTGTAACAAATTACTCCCCAAATTAAGAAGCTAAGAATAGAAGCCAACTAGGATTCTCTAAGGCAGGACTTAGAACCAGTGGTTCTTTTACTCCACGTGACATCGATGCAGACATCTGTTAGCATTCAACTATGTAAAGGATACATCACGCTTCTAATACACATCAGGAACTTTGGCAGGCCTGACGGGAACATTGAGCACTTTGGGACTGTTTTGGAGTAGTCACAAATCTGCTGGAGTGGCTTGGAGCTCAGGGAGTGTTCTCAAGAAAAGAATTGGGAGCTGTCATTTTATTAATACCTTGGCCAAGAAACTGGCAAGTACCACTTCTGCCATATTCTGTTAGTCAAAGCAACCACAGATACTACTCAGATTCAAGTGGAAGGGAAATAGGGTTGTAGACTTTATACTACAGGAGACATAATTGATAGAGCGACCCAGGTACTGCACTTTGAAGTCCATACCTCCCTACCAGTGAGTATCTTGGGAACAACAAGGCAGACTCACACAACAGGATGACTTACACTCCTTTATTTTAGACAGCTTTGACCTGAGGGCTTTTGACCTAAGGGATTCCCTCCAGCTCTGCCAACATTCCTGGGATCCATAGCAATCTGGGGGAGCTCTCCCCCTTCCCTCCCTCTCTCCTTCACTTGGAGTCACATTTGCATTGCTGTCTGATGTCTCTGACAGTCTTTCCTGGCTCATCCCTGGTTTCCTTTCATAGAGATATTGTCTCTCATAACATCCATGAACATTTAATGCTACCTTGGTGTCTAATTCTCAAAGGACTCATACTAATAAAATTTGATCTCTTAGTAGGAGGAAAGTCAAAGAATTTTGACTGTCTTTAGCCCACATTTCTTTTTCCATGATCCACCAATGGAACCTTCTCAAATTACCTCATTTCACCTGGATGACACCCCTGGCCAGCAGAGCCTCTGCCACTCCCACCCACAGTCACAGCTGATTGATCCCATAGGAACTCCTGATTCAGGCAGTAATTCATAGACTGGAGTACAGAGATCATCACTCCTCTTAAGAATTTAAATTAACAAACAAATAGACCCAGTCAGTGTGAGATAAGAAGCAGTACTGTCCAAATGGTAGCCCTGGAAGAGTAAATTCAATACCATAACAAGTCAGAGTCCTGGAGGAGCAGAAACCAAAAGTCTTGCAGAAGAAGCAGATTTGGAGAGAAAAAATTGAACCCCATGAAGAGAGAAGCAAAAAAGAGAGGCACCCCTCAATTCTTGAGGCAAAGTGACCAAAAGATAGCCCAGACTTCCTATTTCTGTAAGATTCTAGTGTATCTAATACCCCCAAATTCACATGTTGGGATCCTAACTCCCAATTCCTCAGTATGTTATCTTTTTTGGAAGTAGGGTTGATAGAGATGGTTGCAAGGAGGTGACAATAAAGAGGGTAGGCCCCTAATCTAATATTTCTGCAAAATGCAAAAATTTGGACACAGAAACATACACAAAGGAAAGACGCCATATGGACAGAGATTTCAGTTTCCTACCAAAGATGACTACCAAACTACCAGAAAGAAGGTAGGGGAGAGACAGGAAAACAGTTCTTCCCCACAGTCTCAGAAGGAATAAACCCGGCTGATACCTCCATCTTTGACTTCAACCCTCCAGAACTGTTAGATAACAAATTCCTGTTGTGTAAGCCACTCATTTTTTGTGATATTTTATTATGGTAGTCCTGGCAAATTAATATAATACCTATCACTTTGCAACAATCCCCATTTCCATGCGAGCTAATTTGAGTGGGTTTCTGTTCTTTGCAAAGACAAAAGATATGAATCAGAAAGCTAAATTCAACTCACCTTTGCTCCAAACAGAGGGAACACCCTCTGGCAGAGTCAAGATTCTACCCAGAAAATTAATCTGAATCTCCTCTAGGACAGAGATAAATGAATAAGCAAAGTTCAAAAGTTCTCTCCTAAAGAGATTGGTGAAAATTGCTTTAGCCTCAGAAAGTTTAAGGCAGATAAAACCAGATTCTTGGTTGAGCAAAACAAATCCAAATAGCCCAAGCTCATTGCTTCACTGAGTGATACTGTTTCCTGGACAAACTATTATTCAAAAGTATAACGGGGTAATCCACTCATTGTATGTGGCATTGATGTTCATTGCCCAGTGGAAAATTAGATAGCTACCAAAAACAAAAATAACTTTAAAATCTAATTTTAGAAAAGAGGATGAGGATTAAGTAATTAGATCATGTTATCATCACAACAAAAAAATCTTTTTGACTTCTATAACAAGGGTATGCATCCAGCTATTCAAAAGTGGCCCTAGAAAAATAAAATATATATATATTTTTTTAAAGTAGAGGCAGAGAAGGAAGGAGAAGCAAGTAAAACCACAACAGGTTGGCAAGTTCTCACTCCTTTATCTGGGATAGTCTTAACAACAAAGTCCCACAGAAGTCTAACGAATGAATAAAAGCCACAAATTATCTAACAATGTCCTTGATTTAATAGGTGTGGAATAGTCATATTAAAAAAAAATGAATATTACTCAGATAAAATATTGGCCTGAGAATCCCAGACTTTTGAGCAAGTAGCAGACTCAGAAGGAATATTTTACAATTTAATGGAACTATAATTTGGAAAAACTAGGAAATTGCCTTTTTAAAATGTGGGCTACTCTAAACTCTGGTCTCAGTAAGAGAACATTATTTTAATTTTTATGTCATATAGGCTGATTGGCTTTCAAAAGATAAACATTTTAAAACACAGGCCTCTGTAATAGAGTTCATATGCTCACTAATGACCAGAATTTTATAAAACACATCACTTCATATAAACAATTGTAAGCCTTTTGTTTTCTTTTCCAGAACAAAAAAATCCTTTGACTAAGAACTAGTCATGTAGACATCTGTCAATCTGGAGAAATTTCCCAAGTGCTATGATTTTCTAAATAGGTATTTCTTTCTCCAAGTTCAAGTCCTCATAGTTCACTAATTTGGTTGTTACTCCATAAAGACTTACTATCTTGATATTGTGTCCTCTAATCCAGGAACATACTATCTCTCCAGTTTATCTCTCTTCTTTAATGTCACTCAATGATTTTTTGCAGTATTCTGTGTATAGATTTTGCAAATTCCTTCCTAAATTTATCCCTAGGTATTTATATTTTAGTATATTACTATGATCCATGTTTTTTATTTCATTTTCCAACTGTTATTGCTACTATTTAAAAAATAAATATAATGCATTATATATATTTACCTAGTAAACTTCATCATTGCTAAATTCACTTATTTATTCCAGTACTTGTTTGTTAGATTCCTTGGGAATTTTTACATTAAAAAAAAGTCCAAAAAATATAAAACATTGTTGAAAGAAATAGAAGACACAAGAAATGGGAAGACATCACCTGCTCATGGAAGAATTAACATTATTAAAATGGCCATCTTACAGAAAGCAATTTACAGATTCAACACAATCCCCAAAAAAAAAATCTCAATGACATTCTTCAAATAAATAGAACAAATATTGATGAAATTCATATGGAGCCACAAAAAAACTCAACTAGCCAAAGAAGGAAAAATGGAACTATCACACTCCCAGACTTAAAAGAAGGAAAATGGAGCTATCACACTCCCAGACTTCAAACTATACTACAAAGCCATAATAATTAAAAGTATGGTACTGGAACAAAAACAGACAGACCAATGTAGTTAAATAGAAAGCCCAGAAATAAAGCCACATATATATGGACAACGAATCTTTGACAAAGGAGCAAAGAATATGCAATGAAACAAGGACCATTTGTTCAATAAATGGTGCTGGGAAAAGTGGACCACCACATGCAAAAGAATGAAACTAGACTACTACCCCACACCATGCACAAAAAATCAACTCAAAATGGATAAAAGAATTGAATATAAGACCTGAAACCATAAAGCATACAGAAGAAAATATAGGTAAAACACGACATGACACACATTTCAGTAACATCTTTAAAGACATCCCCCAAAGCAAGGAAAGTGAAGCTTTTTAGTTTGATATAATCCCAGCTGCGTATCTTTGTGATCAGTCCCATATCAGTTGTATGGAGTGCAAAAATTTTCTCCCAATCAGTGGGGTGTCTCTTTGTTTTGGCTAATGTCTCTTTTGCTGTACATTAGCCAAAACAAAGAGACTCCCTACTGATACACAAGGAACTCACATGACTCAACAAAAACCAAGTAAATAATCCAGTCAAAAAATGGGCAGATGAGCTAAAAAGACACTTTTCCAAAGAGGAAATGCAAATAGCCAACAAGTATATGAAAAAAATGTTAAATACCCCTTATATCAGGGAAATGCAAATCTAAACCACAATGAGATACCATCTTACACCAGGGAAAACGGCATATACTAAAAAAAACCAGCAACAACAAATGTTGGCAAGGATGTGGAGAAAAAGGAACTCTTCTACACTGCTGTTGGGAATGCAAACTGGTACAACCAATATGGAAAGCTGTTTGGGGTTTCTTCAAACTACTAAAAATGGAGCTACCATATGACCCAGCAATTCCACTCCTAAGAATCTACCGAAAGGACACAAAAACATTAATTCAAAAGGATAACTGCACCCCTATGTTTAAGGCAGCACTATGTATAATAAATAGGTAAGTTTTGGAAATAACCCAAATGCCCAAAAACTGATGACCAGGTCAAGACGATGTGGTATATATACACAATGGAATACTATTGGGCAATCAAAAAAATATAAACTCATGCCATTCACAGCAACTTGGATGGGGATAGGATTTATGCTCAGTGAAATAAGCCAGAAGGAAAAAGACAAATAAAGGATGGTTTCACTTATAGGAGGAATATAGGGGAACCAAGTAAGAGATCGGGGGAAAAATTTAAAAAAAAAATATCAGGCAACTATAAATCAGAGACATTCTGCGGGGGGGGGGGCATCAGAACAGGGGAGGGAAGAGCACAGGGGACTATGGCGATGGTGTACAGGTGAATTGGTGGCGGAAATCTGTGGGGACTAGACCTGAGAGGATAAAGAAAACATTGTACAAAAATGAACAATGATATAAAATATGTATAAATAAATAAATTGTATTTTTTTAAAATTCATATAGGAATAAGTTATTTTCATTGTTTGTTTCCAATTTTAAATCCTTTATTTCCTCCTCTTGCCCTATTTCCTGGTTAGGCCTTCCAGAACAATGTGGAATATCTTTGCATTGTTCCTTATATTAAGGGACAGCTTTCAGTATCTCAGAATTAAGTATTAGTTGCAGACTTTTCAGATCACCCATTTGCCCAAAATCCTCCAGTGTCTTCCCAGATAATTTAAAATAATTTCCTACATCCTTAAAATGGTCAGCATTTTCTGGCTTTCTGTCACCTCTCCCAATACCTACTTTCCAGTCCTCCCCACAATCAGTCCTTTTGCTTCAATCACACAGAATTTTCTTAAAATATCACTACAAACATCCCCCACCTCAGTACCTTTGTAAGTGTTCCTGTGTTCAGCTGCTCTTCCCCCAGAGAGTTGCAACAGTGTAATCTAAAAGGGTAAGGTTCCATTCCCTGCCCCACTCAATGAAGGGTGGAGCTGACCACTGAAGGGAAGTTAAGAAAGGATCAAGGGTAAGCTAGAAAGGACCACAGACAGGAGGACTTAATTACAAGAGAAGACATGGAAGAGGTATGTGGAGCAGAGTCCCAAAAAGAAGCAACGATGCTTGTTACTTGGCCGTGGACTTGCACCAGGGCCTTGGGGAACATGGAAGGAAACATTTGAAGGAGACATGGGTTAGAGACACATGGGGAGGCTGACAGTGGCAGCATTTATCTTGACTTATACTTTGATTTTGCTCCATTCCTTCCACATTTACATCGCCCCTTCTGCTCCTTTCCTATGGGACCTCACCAGAAGGTGGCTTAGGCTTGGGGCAAAGTTTTGGGCCTCAGTGGCCCTGCTTTGGACCAATCCTGTTTGGTTGGGATTTACTCACAAGAGGTTGGTAACTTTGGGTGTTTCATTAGGAAACTATTTATCCTTTCTTCTCTTCTGTTCTATGCACCCTATTCTATTAAAGCTCTTTTCTATTGAAGGTCTTACACACTAAGAGCATGTTTTGTCTTTATGTGGCAGATGGCAGAACCCATTTAGAGCACACAAATTTGGGGATCTTGGGGTACCCCTCAGTCTACTGGCTCACAGAACACAGCAGTCACTCCCTTATGATCTCTGCTCAGACATCACCTATAAGGGAGTCCATTCTTTTTTTTTTTTTTTTTTAGAGATGTATTTATTTATTTATACAAGCACTGGGTACAGTCAGAAGCGCAGGAGGGTGAGAGGATTCTCCAGAGCCAGAGCAGGGAGCAGAGCAGGCAGAAGGAATGAAGTACACTGCTGAGGGGAGCAGCGGGCGGTAGGAGAGGTCTGCGCGCCATGCGGGACCCTCCTCCGGTGGCTGGGGAGCAGCCGGGGATCAAACTGGCGCCGCAGAGGCTGTGGGCAGCTTTGCAACCCAGCACTCAACTGCTGCACCACCAGGGAGGCCCTGAGGGAGTCCATTCTTGACAACTCTCTAGAGACTAGAAATCCCACCTAAGCATTTCCTATCCCCTTATCTTGTTTTATTTTTCTCAGTATAACTTATCATCTAACATATTTTATGTTACTTTATTTGTTTATTTGACCTTTATGACTATCAGGTAAGGTCCTAGAAGGAGGAAACTTTCTCTGTAACACAACTGCACATGTGATTTACATTTTAAAAGTATGCATTGAGTGGGGGAAAAAAACTGCTCTGTGTCTGAGTGAAAATGAGACTTACTCTGCAAGTTACTGTTTGTTGGGAAGCAAAAATTATCAACATCATCATCAAAAGAACTCATAAAACATCAAAATCTTATGTAATTTTAGTCATACTACAATATTTTTAGTATTCTAGTATAAGGATTTGTGTTTGACAATTAAATCAGGGAATGAGACTAGATCCTGAGGTATAATTACCTATGGCGTGATTGTTATAACTCAGCTTATGGAAGAATTTCCTACTGGCATAATGGATACCCATTATTTTCAATTTAAGAATTCTAGGAATGCTGTCCTGAACATCCTCTATGTCCACATCTCTTTCTAGTTGAGCACAGACTATGTTTTTATTTAAGCACATTTGATTGAAAAGCTTAAATTAAGCTCTACTCTCTGTACAAGAGTATATTGATATTGCAATACACATTTCTCCCCACCTTTAAGAGACACTCTTCCACCTTTAAGTTTAACAAACCTTGATTTATATGTTTAACTAACATCTTATTTTCTCCTTGCTCTCAGAATAAAAGGGCCTTCTGCAAAGAAAGTACAAAACAAAGCCAAGGCCAGAACCTTGCAAAGACAACGTCAAAATTGCTGATTATCAGGCAGTGACAAAAACAAACAGATGTCAACCAAGTCTCAGACACTTATGTTACAAAAGGGGCATGGTGACCATAACCCATTCCCCCTCCTTCATGTCCTTGTGACTCCAGTTAACTACCCCTGCATTCTGCTAGTAAGCAGGACAGTAGACTTTCAGACTCTCACCTGATAGCTTCCTCATTTGTCAACAAATAAATGAAACTACTTTATTTCTCAAAAGTCTATTCTTGCTGGCGAAGGACAATGAAGACTGGCCATTCTGCTATCAGTATGACCCACTCTGGTATATACTTACCAATTGTTTACCCTTATGAAGTCTAGTATTGGTTCTCATCTGGATAGCTATTCAGTGTGCTTTATGCTATTTTTAAAAGGTAATCTATTTTCTAAGATTAAAAATGTACTAGTTTATTAATTCCTTGGAGATGATTTCTAACCTCTGCTACTGATTTGCACAAATGTTATGATGACTCCCAAAATCTTAGAAACAGAAAAAAAATATTATTGCCTTTGGATGAGTGTGTGCATATAAAGAGTAAGTCTAAGTTATGAAAGCAAAGAAAAGGAAGGTTACAAGGGTTACCATTACACCTTCCACAAATGAAACCCCTTGGCTCAGTGACTGAATAATTTTTGTTCTAGAGACACATATAAACCACTCACTGTGGAAATAGACTGCAGAAACTATCTTAGGTTGATATCTTTAAATATTGAATGCACATTACTAAAATTTTGTGATCACAAAAGTATGCAAGCAAGAATAGACCAGCTAGAGAAGGAAAATGATCTTGTCACTTTGTAATGTTTGCCTTTTTCTTTCACTTTTCCCCTCACATTAATTGACAGGTTTTTACTGTGATGGCCGTGTCATGGGAATCCAGGTCTTATGCAAGTATCACTTATGTCCCCAAATGGATACTCTGAACAAGACTTTAATACAGAAACAGTTATTTCATTGCAATGTGTCCAGATCTGTAATAGGTCTTAGGGGTTCATAAAACTGTGACTTATGCTGTGTCATTTAAATAAGTTAAACTTATGAGAGCTTTCTCCTGGAAGTAGTGATCTACTCATGAATCCTTGACTGCAAACCTGTACTGGTTATTGAGTGGTTCAAATCTCAGAGAAAGGGGCCTTTCTTCAAGTAAGATTTCACAAGTAACACACATGTTGAAAATATTTAATTTTATAGATTCTCTTTTTTAAACCTCTTTATTTGAAAAAAACTATTTATTAATTGCTCTTGATTGCCTCTGCAGATAGATTGATTACCCATTCAGCATGATATCTCATCTCACAGAAAGGACTGTCATCGTGTTTCACCTGCTGATAATATCAATAAAATACAGAAAATCACTACGACTATTCCCTTCCACGAAAGTACAGTGTTTTCACCAGAAACTATATTATAAGCCACATTCTTTGTTATTTTTTTAGTAAGTGGATTAGGAAATGTCAATATATTACTGACCATGAGGAATTTAATGTCATAATAATTATGATGTGTAACCTCAAACTGAAAACAATACAGACATGCTACTCTCATTCCACAATGATTAATAAAAGTATTTTCTGTTTAAACATATATAAACAGTAGCTACCAACAGGATATCAAACCACCCCAAAGGAAATATTCTTCCACACTCCTTCAGGAGAAAATGTATCTAAGAAAACTGAAACATCATATAATTATAAAACAGTTCTTAGCTAACTCTAGGTTCTAATTTAATGCAAAATACAAACTCTAGTCACTAACATGTATGATTGAAGATTTATTTCATGCTGATTTCATTTTAATGGAAATAATTCCCCTAAAGAATGAAGATGCATTCAAAAGAGACTTTAAAGATAATTTGAAAACAGATATCTTGGTTGCAGAAAGGAAAATATAGTCTATGTGTAAACATCCTTTGAACATTTCTGCATTTCAAACTTTCCTCTAGTGGGAAAACTAAAACCCCAATAATAACTGAGCTGTTGAATATTATTTCTCTAAATGAAAAATAAATACGGATGTATTGTTTTTCATAGAAACTGACTTATTTCTCTTATTTTTATCATTTATTGATATTCATCTCTACCTAATTCTACAAAGTTGAGGTAGAAATGTAACTGCTATACATAATTAAAGATTATTAAGTTATTCTAGGTCTGATATTTGAGGATGTTTATGTTTACTAATCAAAATTAAAATAATAGTCTTGAATACATCAAGGTTAAATTAACTTCAAATTATGTTCTAACTTAAAATCTGAAACACAGGTTTTTATCTAGTCAGAAGATAACACCCTTAACATATGTACTTTTCAGTCACTTCTTGGGAAAGGCTTAATTTAATCATAAAACTTTACAATCAGATTAGCTCCATCATCAGATATAAATTCACTCTCACTTCACATTGTGGTGCTTTCTTGGAATCTAGCTCACTCACTATTTATCTCTGAAGCTGATCAACATGAATTTGACAATGGAGATAAGGGGAAGACAGCACACCTATAGGACACAATCTATCATTACTCTATTTAGTAATTTAATGCTAGAAATAAAATTTCTAAGCCTAATAAATTAAAAATATCTGGCAATATGAACACTTGAAAGAGTACCAGGATCTTAATGTAACCTCATTTTGTGTTCATACAAAGACTAAAATGCTAAAAATTAATCCAAAAAAATTCACGTCCATTATTCATATTCAGTTTGTGATCTGCTACTGTGCCCAGAAGAAAGTGATTAATGCACGTGAAGTGCCAAGGTCAAATTTATTTTGGGTACACCATAATATACCTCTGTATTTCAAACCACTACCATGGCATAAATTCTTAATATCCTAATAACATTAACTTTATATTTAATAACAATTTAGAAATTATTAATGTTTACATTTTAGGATGTAGAACCAATGGATGCTATAAAAAATAATAACAAAGATCAACAACTAGTTATATTTTTTTTGTTTTTGTTTTTGTTTTATTTTTATTTTTTGTAAATAATAAATTTTATTTTTATATTCCCCCATACAATTGCAAACCCCCCATTCTGACCCCAATCCCTCCCCTCCCGCCCCCCACCCCCCAAAAAGTGTCTCTGGTTCATAGTTTTTTGTTGATTTTGATTTTCACTATCTTATAGTTATTCATTTTCCTGGTCCCTTATTTAAGTTTTCTAGATTCCTGCTATGAGTGAGACCATCCGGTATTTTTCTTTTTCTTTTTGGCTTATTTTGCTGAGCATGATCCCTTCCAGCGCCATCCATGTTGCTGCAAATTGCATGTGTTTATCTTTTTTGAATGCTGAGTAATATTCCATGGTATATATGTACCACATCTTCTTGATCCAGTCATCTGTTTTTGGGCATTTGGGCTGTTTCCAAAGCTTAGCTATTGTAAATAGTGCTGCTATAAACATAGGGGTGCAGGTGTTCTTTGGAATTGATGTTTCTGTGTCCTTTGGGTAAATACCTAGGAGTGGAATTGCTGGATCATATGGAAGCTCTATGTTTAGTAGGTCCAGAAATCTCCACACAGCTCTCCATAGTGGTTGGACCAAACAACTAGTTATATTTTAAATGCTATGTGAAAATAAATAATTTTACATTTATTTTTTAAATATTTCAGACATAACAGCATTTTCCTATCTCAGTAGGTTGATCTAGGGAAAAACAAAATGCTGTCCCTTCCACTTCTAATCTCCCTTTATTCTCAAATAGCTTTAGTGTAACACAGCTTTAGCTCATTAGTGATTGACACCCATTATTTTTAAAATGTGGTATGCTTCAATAAATTCAGCTGCAATGTAAATTTACACAGTTAGTCCTACATTTTTAGATGTCCTCCCAGAGGAAGTAGCATATGTGATATGATTGAAAAGGTTTCCTCTATACATATTTGTAAAGGAGGGTCATGGAGCAGTAGATCTCTGTCCATGGGCTCAGGGCAGAGCCCCACCTTCTGCCCAGTGAGCACCCATTCTGATAGGATGCCCTGTGACCCAGAATGCAGACACATTTTCCTCCATTAGAAAACCCAGAATTCACTCAACTCTACCTGAATAGACTCTAGCAGCCTGGTAATCAAGTATACAATCCTTAAATGCAAAAATTCTAGAAACCAGAAAGTTCCAAAGTCAAAAAAATTTTTTGGACAGCACAACTGAACTGACCTAAGTCATTCTGTGGCCAAGCATGATCTGAACAGATAGAAGGCTATTTACAGACTTCGTGTATTCCACTTTAGGTGAATATTCATGTTTCCCTGCCAAAACACTAACCTGTTTGATTACAGGGAGCCCGGACCTTGCTGGGACTGTTTATATAATACGTGATATTTGTACTGGATTGTCTTTTAAATTCTGATATTCAAAATACATCTGGTACCAAGGGATTTGGATAAAGGATAAGAAAATAGTGTCTTGTGAAGTGACATGGACATGAATTTTAACCTAGATCTGCACCTAGTTAATAATTACATGACTTTGGATAAATTATCTAACCTCCCTGATCCTGGTTCCTCATTTGTAAAAATAGAGAAGTCAGTTCATGCTAGCAAAGACTTGATGGCTCCTGTCTAACTCAGGAATCACTTTTCAATATTATCTTTTCCTGAAAATTCACTCACTGTCTATCCCTGCCCTCACCAAATATCAGAACATGGTGGTTTACTTGGGGTTTCCCTCCTTCACATTGCCAATTGTTGCTCTTGTCCTTTTATCCAGCTGTGTATGTCTAGAGAGCTAACCTGAACATCATTCTCTTCTGTAGACGTGCATAATCTAGACTTTGTGTTTCTCAATGACAAGAATCATGCCTTTCCTTTTCTGGAAACACCTGTACATGTTGGGGTGTGCAGGGTGGAGCAGAGATGCGGGCCACAGACACGGAATTTCAAATAAGACTGCCTAATATAGATGTCAGGGAATGAGAAGGGAAGTGCATACCTACCAGAGCTGGGCATGAACTCAGCCTGATTCCTTAAAGCATTAGGATTATAAACCTCCCCCAGACTCTCCTTTCCCATTATCTTTATGCCAACAGGAGAAGAGGGGTTTCATGACACTCAGGTAGAGGAAGGAACCCTAATGCTACTGAATAGGAAAGAAAAAGACTAGTCAAAAGTTAGCATATATCAAGAAGAACCTTCCATAATCATTCATAAAAATATCAAACATCTGTAAAATTCCAAGGGACTCACAATGATGGATCTTTCTGGTTTTTGAGATTTTAACCAGTTCTGTGAACTATGAAGACTGATTTCATCACACACTAATAGGAAGATGTCCAATAAATTGTCCTCAGATGCTGAATATAGTGTGCTCAATAGTGAAAAGCACAACATAAAATCAGAATCTGAGGATTTGAAGAGACCTTAGAGATTAATCTAATTTCCTGATCATTTATTTTACAGACGAAAGACTAAAACCCAGTGAAACTTAGTGACTTGATTAAATTTAGCAGCTGGTAAAGGCAGAGTTGGGACTCAAATGCTCCAGTCCATTAAAACAGTAATAAATAAATGACAGTCTATATCTCTATTGGAGGATATTTTATTTAGCAATTTAGTAATTTAAATTATCTTTGGACATGGAGTAATGCTGCTGTCAGAAATCCTTGGGAGATGGAAGTTGGAGACAATTCTAGCAGTAGCCCTGCCACTAACCTAAGCAAAGCAAGTGGAATCTAAGGCCCTTCCAGCAGTAAGATGCTGTGATGCCAGAGTTCTTCTCAAGTAAAGTGAAAGAAATGTAATCTTCACAAATAAGTACCAGAAAGGGCATTTCATCCTGTAAGAATCTGATCCAGTGGTTTCAAATATTAAATTCAATCTTCAGGATATGAATGTATGTTATATTTGAATGTGTGACTAAATACATTTTTAAATTGTAGATGATATTTTCTCTGCTTGGAAACAATTAGGTATTTAAATTTGGTGCATATAAGTCTTCAGCTACTTATGGCTGTTAAAAGAAACCATGCTGAGCTTCCCTGTCTGATTTCTAATCAGAGAAGTCTCTCTATGCTCAGCATAAAAAGGTGATAAGAGCAATGAAAGGGCATCGCTGTTTGTTGCAACACTTGACATTTCATATGACTGTATAACACACAGACCCCTTGGGAGAGGAGAGGAGACGTGATTAAGGAAAGAGTCACAAGAATACTTTATAAAGTCCTACCATCTTTCTTGCTGTCATTTTATTGTTTTCAAAAAATATTCAAATCACTCTATTTAGGGATCCCCCCTTGCTCTTTTGTATGTCAATGTGATTCTTTGTTTTTCCCCATAGACCTATGCTTTTCTTGTTAAATTGACATGCTGTGAATCCTTTATATATCAATTCTCACTAGAAATCCTTCAATATAATTGAAATCCCTGTGCTTGCTTCTTTGGATTTTTATTATTTTTTTTCCCTCTACATACTATTTATTTCAAACCATGTAATATACTTTAAAACATGTGTTCATGTTAGCTTTCAGAGAAAGTCTTCTTACCCCCACCGGACCGTGTACAGCGTAATAGCAAGCAACCCTGGGAAAACCCTTATAAAACATTAGGGGGTGATTATTTGAGTTACAAAAAAGACATCTTTAAAATCTACTCCTTTGGTGCATTTAAGTGTTTATTTACTGATCATCCAGGCCTCTTATAAAGGAAAGTGGCTTAAGTAGACACTGCCAAATGAGTCAATCATAAGAGACAAGGCAACTAGGACAATATAAGGTAATCAGTGGAAAACTGCTATTAAATCCCACTTAGTATTCACCTCATTACTTAGGCAAAACAAAATATCCTTTCTAATATATAGCCCAATCTACCTTAAATAATAAAAGCCATGCAAGTTTAGGTATTTACCCAAAGGACACAGAATCATTAATTCAAAAGGGCACCTGCACCCCTATGTTTATAGCAGCACTATTTACAACAGCTAAGCTATGGAAACAACCCAAATGCCCAAAAATAGATGACTGGATCAAGAAGATGTGGTACATATACACAATGGAATATTACTCAGCAATCAGAAAAGATAAACACATGCAGTTTGCAGCAACATGGATGGAGCTAGAAGGGATCATGCCCAGCAAAATAAGTCAGAAAGAAAAAGAAAAATACCGGATGGTCTCACTCATAGCAGGAATTCAGAAAACCTAAATAAGGGACCAGGAAAAAGACTAATTATAATAAAGTAAAAATCAAAATCATCAAGCAACTATAAGCCAGAGACACACTGGGGGGGGGGGGTGGGTAGGAGGGATTACAGTCAAAATAAGGGGGGGTGGGAAGTGTACGGGGTCTATAACCAAGATGAAAAAGCATACACTGTGCAAAAATGAAAAATGATATAAAAAATATATAAAATAAAAAAAACCTGACAGGTGACTGCAGCATACTTTACACATTAAACTTATAGTTCCTTTTAATACTATTAATGATCCAACCTACCTTAAATTATATTGAGTCAATTATAATATTACTCTATAAAATGAATACTAATTATAACTACTATTACTATATATTACTTGTATCTGAAAGTAATAAGGACTTCCTATAAACAGTGAATTTGTTTTATTCTAGTGATAAACAATACTTATCAGAAACAGGTTTATTAAATAATACATGTAGCCTATAGATAGATTATATTCTGAATTTGAGGAGAAAATGTCTCTGAAATTGGTGATTTACCCACTATGTTAATAATCATTTCTGTTGACTGAGTGACTTGATACTAAATTCTTAGAGATCCTTAACACAGAGATCTCAGCCTAAGGTCTTTCCGTCTGCCTATCTTATTATTTCACTCTATTTTTAGAAGGAGAATAATGTGACCACCTAGGTTATTAAAAATCTAATTATTAACTGGCACATTCTCAAAATGGCAAAGCATTTATAAAAATTTTTGAGTGAATTCTTCAAAACCATATAAACGTATACTACTATATTAGCAATAAAATATCCATTATATTTTCAATATCTAAATTATATATTGAAACGAACATCAATTAGTAAGGTTTGAGCTAAATAATCTTGGTGGATGAGTAAAAGTAATTGAGTCCACTACAAATAAGAAATTTTCAATATGCAAAAATAATTTAAAATGCTTTAAAATAATTCCAAGTCCTATCACATTTTCTATTGAGATTGTCATCTTCATTTCTTTAATCATTATAGTTCTGACTGCTCACCAGCTGAATGTGTAAGAAGCTCATCCCCTTTCTCTCAGGGGAACTAGCAGTCTGTGTGTCCTTGGGCCTTTAACAAAGGTATTCTGAACATGATCAGGTCATCCCCATCAAATTTATCAATGAATGAATGGGTAAGCAAAGGTACAATAGAATGGGTAAGCTAAGGTACAATATCAGTACAATAGAATACACTAAGTCATAGAAATAAATGAAGTCCAACAGTATACTATAATGCAGATGAACCTAAAAAGATTAAGCTAAATGAAAACTGCAGACAAAAAAGGTTACAAACTGCATGTTTTCAATTGTATGGAAATAGGCAAATCCATGGAGACTGAAAGCAGACTAGTGGTTGCAAGGGGCTGAAAGGAGAGAAAGAAAACAGTACATTTCATGGGTATGGGGTATGGGAGGTCATGAATTGTTTTTGGAATGAGATAGAATGATAGTTGAACAACATTGTAATAAAATGACACTAAATTATATACTTTAAAATGGTTCGTTTCATATGTGAATTTCAACTCCAAAAAATAAACAACACTCTATGATTTAACATCAAGCTCCTAAAACAAAGTATGAAATCTTAAATGTGGCCCAAAAGACCCTGCATGATTTGCCCCTACCTACCTTAGTAATATTATCAATCTCATTCACCCTCATTCACCCTCATTCTCTAGACTCAAGCCAGACCAGTCTGTTATTGTATTCTAAATTCTAGAAGTTATTTTCCTTAGAAAATAACCAATTTCAGGGACATTTTTTCCTCAAATTCCATTCTTTTCCCCCAACTCTGCTCTCTCCCTTTAGCAGATAACTCCAGCTCATTCTTCAAGTCTTAGCAAAAATTTCCTTGATATCCAACCACATCCCCTCAGAAAAATACTCCCACCTAAACATCTTGAAGTACTTACCATAATGATACTTGTTTAATTGATTAACTGGATAGTTACGTGTTTAACATCTATCAGTTCTTCTAAATTATATGCTCCATGAAAGCAAGATCCCATGTAGTGTTCTTGGTACATAATAGGTATACTGTAAAAGCTTATTAAGAAATGAATTAAGTGGGAATCTCATATCAATTATATTAACTATTTTTTAACATATTCATCCTATACTAAATTATAAACTCTAAAACAATAGACATTTTTTCATAGCTCCCTTTCACAATTACAATTCACATTTATCATAAGTTAGTCATGTTGCTAAGTGCTATACAGACATTATCTGATTTAATTATCATAACAACATCAATATACATTAGTACTGTAACATTAGTATTCAATTACTAATATTTTTTTTTAAGATTTATTTATTTATACAAGAACCAGGGTAGAGGCCAGATGTGTGGGAGGGTGAGAGGATTCACCAGAGACAGAGTGGGGAACAGAAGAGGCAGACTGATGAAATATACTGCTGAGGGGAGCAGCGGGCATGACAGGAGAGGTCTGCCGCGCCATGTGGGACCCTCGCTGGCCGGGATTGAACCAGCACTGCAGAGGCTGTAGAGAGCTTCACAGCACAGTGTTCAACCCCCTGTGCCACCAGGGGAGGCCTACTAATTTTATTTTAAAGATAAAGAAACTGAGACTTGAAGAAGTTACCTAGGTTACTGAAGTTCACACAGATGGTGTCTGATAATTCAAACCCTGCATTTCTGAGCTCATTTTCACCATGCCTGGCAGTCAGTTGAAAAAAGTACTTAAAGGAGTGGTGGGGGCAGAGCCAAGGCATGGTGGGGCAATTTTCTACCTGAAATCTCTTCTTCAAGTACAATGAAAAAAAGGAGCCATAATACACACACACACACATCCCACCAGCTCATCATCAACACTGCTGGACTGACTGACACACCCCTCTCCCTGAGGAGATTGCTCTTGTATTTTTCTGGGTTTTTGGATCTAGGAGAGAGACAGGGAGACTTGGGCATGGCAATATACATTTTTGCAGGATGAACTTGGGGAAGGCATAGGCTCTGGTACTTATAGATTGACACAGGGGATCACAGCAGTGAGCATGAAATAATGTTGATATATTGCTACCTGACTGAGCCCTGGGACAGATTAACCAATCCCAGAGTGCTGGTCTGGTTATAATATAAATAATGACAGAGCAACATACCCCACTCTTGCCTCCTAAGTCTGGAGGGAAATCAGCTGCCAACTACAAAGACCCACAATAGTGAAGCAGGGTCCAGGTACAAAGAGGATCTTGGTCTGGTAACTCCAGTGACACAGGCTTTCCCAGCCCTCCCCAGACAAAACTATAAACACTTTTTTGAGGAAGCCTTCCCATCAATTTGTTAAACAAAGAGGACCCCAAAACTAAAGCCATAGCACCACCAAGAAAGGAAAGGAGATGGGGCATGTGAAAGGAGGCACAACCCAGAGAACATAATGGAGATAAAGAAAAAGATAATGGAGCTGAATCCACGCTTTATGGGCTGGATTCAGCTGTGCAAGCCACACACAGTCAATTTTTGAGTTTCAAAATTGGAAGAACTAACAGACAAAAAGTTCAGACAGCAATGATGAAGATGTTCAATGAAGTATGACAATCTTAATTAAACACAGAAAGGCAGGTTCAGGATATCAGAATAGCCACTTAGGAACAAAGGGAACTCTTCACCAAAGAAATTGAAGCAAACGCCACTGAAAATACTGAAAGGGCAACATGTATTGCCAATTGACAAGACTAGAGGATTAAGTAAGAGGGTACAGGAATAAGCATTTGAATTATTTCAGGAATCCAAAACACACAATTCTCCATGTCTCTAGTAGACTGTTTCCCTGTCCTAGGAAGCTTATGTAACAGACTAAAAAGTAATGAGGATTTGCATGTGGAAGCCATACCCAAAATTCAAATGGGGAGAGATACTCATTTTTATGCTTCTATTTGAGGGACTGCTGCAGCAAGCCAGCTATCCGAAAGCAGTAAAGCTTAGCCTTGAGTGTCAGTTCACTGGGCCAATCCCAAGAAACAAGATTTTTAACCACCAATTATTCAAAAATCCTGAGCTTTATTATAAATATTAACATCACAAAATTCTCAGAGTCATGAAGTTTATCAGTTCTGAGATGATGCCAGAGGTCCTGTGGGAGCAGGACCAAAAAATAGAGTTCAGACCTGAGCACTAAAATAGACTAGAGAAAAGAGGATGAAATATATGCCAAGGAAATTAGAAAACTGAGAGAACCAAGTGGAAAGATTTGGATAGATGAGACAGTGCTTAATAGTGGCTGTGAGTACACAACATTTAGGTAGAGGTGATGCATTAGTTATCTATTCACAATAGTGCTCCATAACAAATGACTCCCATAACACATTTATTCGGTCACAAGTCTGTGAGTCACCAATTTTGGCTTGGCAATTTTAACGTTAGATCACTCACATGACTGGCAATCACCTGCAAGCCACTTGATCTTGAATTGTCTCTGTTGGAAAGAAAACATATCTGAACTGAGTCACTTCTCCAGCAAGCTAGGCCTTCTCTTGATGAAGACAGAGGAGTAAAAGAGAAAGCAAAAACACACAGTACTTTTCCAATAAATTTAGGACAATATATCACTTCACCATGGGATCCATAGTGGTGGGTACATGACCATGGGATCCATTAATCCTGTTACAAACCACACCACCAGAAACTACCAGATGGAAAAGAGCAATGGAACAGTCTTTCTGAGGAACAACTGAGGCATCAATTTGAAGATACAAGTGATCATAAAAGTCACAGCATATGCCCTGATGCAACAACTTTTAAAAGTTACTGGATCCCTACTGAGTAAAATACTTGGGGCCAAGAAACAAAGAGCAGCAAGAGGAGTGTCTGTTCAATACATTCCCAGTTACCCATGTGGAGAATTTGTGTTCCCCACCCCAATACAATTGGACTCTACCAATGAACAGGTTCTAGATCCAAGAGGGTGAGTGCTTTGCACAGGGACACAGTATGCTCTGGCTATTACCTAGTCACTTCAGGATTCACATGCCAAGTGACCAGAACTCAGGAAAGGGCTCACTGCACTGGTGGGGGTAAGTGACCCTCAACATCAATAGAGGAAGTAGCTGCTCTTACAATTATAGTCAAGTATGTACTTGGCACTTGACAATCGCTTGGTACTCCACTGCCAAATTTTGAAGGTAAATGGACAAAGTAGCGAAAGAATCCTAAGGAAAGTATCATGTGCAGATAACCTCCAACTCAGTCATCAGAGCAGCAGCAACCATGGCAACTGAGGTTGAGACATCTCCCACAGATGAGATGACAAGACCAGCAGCATTATTGGAGCCTCTCTGCCCTTATCTTTAAAGTTCTCAGGAAATGATCAAAACCAAACATGAACCCTGGAGACTCTGTTCTTAAATGGGGTGCTAAGAAATCTATCTCAGAGTCTTTTTCAAGAATCTCAACCTAACTCTAAATTCTATGAAATTGAATATAGCAGTTTATTTTGGAGGAAGGTATTATAACAAGGGAGCAAAGAAGAAAGCAAGAGCAATGCTCACAAAACCCTACAAAGCCAGTCACTGTTATTTTCTATATTTTATAGATGAGAACATGGAAGTTCAGATAATGTGAGAGATTTCCCTAAGGTCACTCATCATGGCTAAGTCCGCCTGACTCAAGAACCTGTATATTACTACCACATTATTCATAAACAGTCCATTACACTTGTATGGCTCTTCACTAGGCTAGAAATGAAAAAAAAAAATGAAAAGGAATTTTACTGCTATTTTCTCCCAGATGCTTGCTCTGCAACATCTGAGTCTATGCTTAAGCAAAGATAAAATACTCTCTCATAAGAGCAGCCACTTCAGTACAGTGTGTAGTGCCTGTGTTACAAGTTATGGAAAAGGTGCTATGACAAAACTCTAAAGTAGTTGAGCAGCCCATAAGCAGCATCCTAAATATTAGGGAAATGTCTTTATGTCATACCTGAGAAACTGATGGGCCAAATTGGTTGGTAGAGACTCTATTTCCAAAAGATGACCTTTCTGACATGTTATAGAAAGGACCAGCCTCTCTTTTTTTTTTTATTTCATCCTCCAAAAAGGACAGATGGATAGAAGGAAGGAAGAAGAAGGAAGAAGGAAGGAAGGAAGGGAAGAGTGGGAGGGAAGGAGGGAGGGAGGGAGGGAGGGAGGGAGGGAGGAAGAGAGGGAGGGAGGAAGAGAGGGAAGGAAAAAAGGAGAATGGGAGGAACAGTGAAAGAAAAGAAACAAAACTGTTAATATCAGTTATATCTGATGGTAGAATTGTGATATTTTTATTTATGTTTTCTAAGTTTCCTACCATTAACATAGTTACAAAATAAGAATTATAAAAGAAGTATAAGAGCTTCTGAAACATAATTCTTCGAAGAAATGAAGTTACTACTGGGAATGTGCCGCTAGAGAAACATGGCTGGATGGTGTTTTGAGGTCTGAGAAATCATTCCCATTCAGAGAAAGAAAGGTTGATGGAAGAGTATTTCTCATCATTTCCCATCCAATTCTCTCTGTTTTGCTTTTGTGAACTACAGGTCAAATTGCCTATGTATGAATTTGTAGCACTTTATATGTTCATGAACATAGACTGAAAGTCAGCAGGATCACAAATTCTTTTTTTCTTATCAGAAATACTAAATGTGCCCCAAATTTTCAATAGAGATAAAAATTATTAATAATCAAGTTAATACTGTTATTCTCCTAGGAGACAAGATTGGAAATTCAATTTGAATGAAGGGCTTTAAAAGACTTTACAAAAATAAAATAAGAATTGGTTGCAATGCATTATTATTTTCACTAATGCATCAGGTTTTCTTTACCTGACAATATGCTCAACTAGTACATAGATTTGTGTTACTTTTTTCCTGCCTGTCATTGGAATCACCCTATTATATAGACTGACTATTTAATTGCCTTATTGTGAGATCTAGTATTCGAACCCACAGGAAGAAAATCTGGCTAAACAAAGGAAGAAGAAATCATTTTATTTTTATATCATCTACAATTTATCCTTCCACAATGTACCCTAGAATACAGTCTTTTATGTAATTCAGAAAAAGAATATTGGAAACAAGCTTCAGCCTGCCAAATAAAATTCTATGTAACTAGCTTGGCTGGCACTATTCTATTAAAATGTTCTACACTTTGAGATGTCCTCATTTCTGAAGGGCAAATGAACCCAGCAGGTGACTGAGTGATTATGACTCCTGATTCAGAGCTCATTTTTAAAAACATGAACTGTTTAATGCTTGCTGATTGCCATCACTAACATTCCCTTGTTTTCAATATATTCTTCCTCTTACTCACTAACTGAATCCTGCTTAGCATCCAGAGAGCACACTTAAAGAGGATCTGCAGCTACATTTCCATCCCCTAGATGGCAAGAAGACATACTCTAATATTAATTTTCAAAGACATATTTAGAATCCTCTATTTCCCTATTCTAGATGTAAATTTTAAAAAATGGTTTAAAGAAAAGAATTCTCAGTAATAGACCGAAGTGAAAAGGAGCCGCCATCAAAGAGAAACTCCACTTCATCTAAAATATGCCCCCTCTGGGTGTCCTGAGAAAATGCTATAGCAAGAGAAGTAATTACTCTCTTCTGCTGCTGAAAAGTTATAAAAACAAATCCAAACAAAATAACAGCAAAACAATTCACAAACAAATCAACTCTTTCAGTACAGACTTCTCTATTAACACTTGTGGGAGAATACTAGAATTCTGAATATATTGTCTTCTGATTATAACAAATATATCTTATTTTATAAAGTCTTCTGCAGCTTTCAAATACCAGAAATGTCACATACTCACCTTAATTTGATTAAAACATAGTAATGCTTCTCAGTAGCTCTTTGATAAGAAATTCTAATCCTTCGGAGGATATAGTTATTAACCCATCCTTGAAAAGATTTTTTTACAATAACTGGAAATTCAGCAGCCTCCAGTAATACTACACTATTGTCTTTTCATACACTATCCTCAAGTACTTTATTACTTGTCATTTTGAAGATGATCATTAATCAGAACACTTTGCACTCAAGCCAACTTGTAACCTATGGGCTTTTTACAAACATAATAAGCTACATCAATAAAATGCAGCTGTTGCAAAGTGAAATGAGGCTGTTCATCATAATATGAATAGCAGTCTAAAACAGGAAGATAAAGAGGACTACTACATCCAATTGAAAATGTTACCATCATTTTTCTCTTCCTAAACTCAACTTGATATCGAAAGTAGAAGTATCAGGTGTGGAAGAATAAACATTCAAGGACTATTATTGAAAAACAGAGATAGTTATCAAAATAGAATAGGTATAGAGACAGTAGCATGAGGATTATACTGAAAAGCTAAGCTTGTACCCAATCTAAAAAGCTAGGAAATGTCCTAAGTGGTTCATTTTTGGTGGCTAATTACAGAAACCAGCTATTATATGTGCTATGGGTGGACTCACATGAACAACAAACCTCACACCAACCTGGAAGCTAGACTTAGTATTTTAAAACATTCCAGACATCCAAACATATATTAAGCTCTTCAATACAACACCTACATATAAAAAGATATGTTATTGAAGATTTTGTGGAAGATAGCACAGAGGATTTATATTCTATACAGTCTGGTCAAATTCCCATCATTTCCCCAAATATTCCCTCCCAGTGTATCATCTCTCCTCCCTCCCAGTGCATCATCTCTCCTCTTCCAGTCCTGCTTGTCCAACTTTTCCAGTTAAGCCCTATGACTGTGACCTCAGTTCCTTACTCAACACAGAATATTAATATCTCAATTACCCAGCCTCATGGGCTTCAATCATGTAGCAAGTTAGCCCACCTCCTTGGAAAGCTGGGAAACTTGGAAATAATAAATATTTTCTATCTTCACAGTTTTAAGGGTATGCAAATATCTCAAGAGTAGGAATGCTAAGTCAAGCCTTAAAAGGAACTGGATCCAAAATAGAAATACCATCAAAAGCATTAGGAACCTTCAGTCTTGGCTCAAATTCTCTCTGTTCATTTGCTTTATCCTTCTCTCTTGATTTTCCTCTCTGCTCCTAATTTTCTTGATCAGCAAAAAGTAAAGGCTTTCAGAGAAAGGGATCCTTATTATACAGATCAATGGTTTTCAAGTCTAGCAATGTATGAGTATATTATATTAAAAGATTCCTGATTCTCGCTGACAAACATCATGAGTTTAATAGTCTGTTAGGGCTAGAAGATTTATATTTTTAAAAACTCCCTAAGTGAGGGCCTCCCCGGTGTTGCAGCGGTCAAGTGCTGGACAGCGGAGCTGCCCGAAGCCTCTGCAGCACCAGTTCAATCCCCTGCTGCTGGCGAGGGTCCCACAAGGCACGTAGGCCTCTCCTGCCACGTCCGCTGCTCCCCTCAGCAGTGTACTTCATCAGTCTGCCTGTTCTGCTCTTCTCTCTGGCTCTGTTGAGTTCTCTCACCCTCCCACACTTCGGATTATACCTAGTGCTTGTATAAATAAATAAATAAATCTTTAAAAAAAAAAAAAAAAACTCCCTAAGTGGTTCAAAGTAAATATTAAGCTCCTGTAGCAAAGAGCATGTCCCCCCAAGAATATGGCAATGCACAAAAAAGAGAAATGTATTTCTTTCCCATTTAACTGTCCTGACATGAGCAAACAGGTTGGCAGAGAAGCTGAGATCCACCTGGTATTCAAGATCCTGATGTCCTTCTTTCTTCTATATCCATGCAACCAGCTTATAATCAAGCAATACTTTACAAACAAAATATTTATGGTCATGCCCTTGACTGCTTGATGAAAGCAATATTCACTGTCATATTCACTTGCCCGCTCTTGGAAATGTAAAGAGAAGAGACTGGTTCATGCCAACCAATTTCCTTATCAGCAAGTAGGGAAGAACTTGCCCAAGTTGCTTCCTTCCACGGTCTCTTGATAAGGACTTAGTCATTTGGTTGGGAAACATAGTCTGTAGCCATGTGCACAGAAAAGTATAGACAATAGGTTTGGAGGGAATCCAAGAACTTCTGCCCCCAAAATTTTCAAGTGCTTCTAATACACAGCAAGTTCCAGAATTCCTATGAAGAGAAAAATCTTTGAGACTTTCCTCTTTTATCCTTCATTTCACAAAATATCAGCTGTCATGGAGAAGAGGGAAACTCTTAGGGTCAGAGGACCCATGCACAAATTCCAGTTCTGCCACTAACTAATTGTGTGATCTCAATCAGGTAAGTTAGTTCCTAAAAATATTGTATGCCAGGCTTAATGCTAAGTGATTCATATGCATCATTTCTTTTAACCTTTACAATATAATGCAAATATTTCTTCATCCTATCTTATTAAGAAAATGGGTAGCTTTTTCCATTTCACACTGTGTTAATTTTATCACAGCTCAACTTTATCCAAGTTCAAAGCCCATCATCTTTCCCCTCTGCCATGTTTAACTTCACTTAATTTCATTTTCTTATTTATGAGATAAATATCTACCTCAATGAGATGGTGTAAGGGTTAAATTATCTAACTTAAAGCTGTTGTATAGACCTTAAATAGCACCATAAATTAAAGTCATTACTTTTTTTTGTATATACAAAAGATAAAACTGATTTGCCATGGTGGGGCTGTTTTTGGAGTTCTTTTCTGGCAGTGGTGATGGATTTGCATTATTCATTCAGAATCTCTAGTTCTGGCTTCTATGATCAATAGCACCCATTTGTGAGATGACAGTTCAGAGTTAACCTATGGCCATGGAACTGAACAAAGCCAACTGGCCCATATGGGAATTGAATTAATGATCTGGAACTGATAAGCACTGTACTCAGATGAGCTGAAATGACTAGACATCCGCTGTCATCATGAAGACATTGACTAAAGATGATAAGACTCAGAGAAAAGCAATCTTTCTTTGTTCCTCTTGTAAGTCCATTCATTAAAGGCTTGCAAATAAAGTCAGATAACAAATGTCCTGTTATCTTAAACCAAATTAAGGTAGATTCCAGCACATTTCCCCACTTCATATTCTAATCATATTACTATTGAGCCTACCTTTTCCTTTATGGACAGTGAAAACTACAGCCTGTAGATCATAAGTTGCAGAAAAGCAAAGAATAAAATGAGACATCAAACAAAATTATACAAAAATTTCTCATCTCATTACTTCATGATCTCTCACCCTAAACAAGCAGACATATTTCGGGAAAGAGCAAAATAAAAACAAATTGAAAAGCACACTGTGACAGCCCAGTGGTTTTTCCAGCACTTTTCAGTATATAACTATACATATGGGAGTGGGTGTTAAATATTTTTTACAAAATAAAATTACTGCCTCTTAAAATTAAAAAAGACATTTTTCTCAAAGGGTCACAAAATCTCTGACAGTTTCTAAAATAACTAATACCATATCAAATCTCCTTAAATTTTTTGCCCCATGAGCTTCCAAGGACTGGCCTGAAGATTTCCTTGATTATAAATTCTGTGTTATTTACAGGATCATATTTTTTCTTCTCTCCCCCTATGAAGTATAGTTTTGGTATTGAGGGAATCTAGAATTTCAAAATCTAGATGAGAATTTTCTACAGAAGGTGAAGTGAGGTAAATGAAGTTTTTCCATTTCTGTTCAAGATATACACACAGGAGATCCAGAACTTGTAATACATCTCAATATTAGTTGGTCTTATCACAGTGATTTAAGCAACAGACTTGTTTGGTGAACCACATAGTATATATCAGCTATTTACCTGCTCATTTTTTAATTCAGTTCTAAGCATTAAGATTAAACTGTAAAACTAGACAGCAAAAAAAATGTCAACCTATGTGATCGAATATTGAACAACAATTACATTCTCTGAAGCAGCAATTGAAACACTTCAGTTAGTTGTGGTCCTTCTAAGTCAAATCAATGACTAAGCTGAGAAATTAGTGATTAAGTCTCCTGGAAAACATAATGGGCACCATGGTTTTGATGGTTAGCTAAAAAGAATCAATCAGTATCTCTCAGTGCTGCTGGACACACTATACATCCTAAAAGACTTAGAGATGTAGATTTTTCATAAACATTACTAAGACATTAAAAGAATGTTTATAAATTGACAGATGTTTTCAGCTAAAGTAAAAATTATTTTACTAGGAGAGAAAAAACTAAATGACTGAAGTTCATTAATAAAGATGGGATTATTTTACAAAGAATCATAAAACAGAAAGATTGAAAATTATTAACAGTACTCTTGGTCATTTATGATATGTTTAGCGATATATATACATATAGAAAATTTAAAAATGCATAAATTCTAAGTGTCAAAATCAATGACTATTCTCACATTAAACATCTATGTAATGTTACTTTACCCACATCAGGAAGCAGAACATTATCAACAGGCCAAAAGCCCCTTTTTGCCTCCCTCCAGGCATTATTTACCCCCTCCTCTAAAGAGCCAATTTATAGTATTGCCTGTTCTTGAAATTCATATTAATGTAATTATATTTACACACACTGTTATACCTTTCTTAGTTTGCTGAACATTATGGCTATAACATCCATCCATGTATATTTCATGCAGATGTAGATAAGTCATTTCTGTTACTGTATATAGTATACTGTTCTATGGATATGCCATAAATTTGTTTCTATTCTACTATACCTGGGTTACTTTTAGTTTTGAATTATAACAACCAACAATAGGATGAATGCTCTGATATATATTGCGCGGTAGTCAAATGCAGATATTTGTTATGGTCTGAACGTTTTTGTTCCCCCAAAATTTACATGTTGAAATCTTAATACCTGAAGTGACAGTATTAGGAGGTAGATTTCTGTGTGGTGCTTAAGTCATAGGGGTAGCGCTCTCATTCTCAATGGAATTAGTACTTTTATAAAAAGCGAACCCATAGTGTTTTCTTGCCCTTTCTATCAGATAAGGCTGCAATGAGAACTCTGAGACCCAAAAGAGGACCCTCACCCAAACATTCTGACATTCTGATCTTGGATTTCAGCCTCCAAAACTGTGAAAAATAAATTTGTATTTTCTATAAGCTACTCAGTCTGCATTTTGTTACAAAAGCCTAAACACACTATATGAACATTTCAGTTAGGTACATAACTGGAATTTCAGGGTAAGAATATATTGTTATGTTCATATTATCAATTTTAATATATACGCCCAGTTTTACCAAGTGATTTTTACGAACTTACACTTTTACCAACACTATATGAGAATTCTAGTACCAATCCTTGTAATTCCATATCTTTGCCTCTATTTTGTATCATGTCTTTTTTCTTTTAACTATTCTCATAATGTGTTTTTAAGTTTCATATCCCTAATGACTAATAAAATTGAATACCTTTTCTTATATTTATAAGCATTTTGCGTATCTACTTTGTGAAATTTTCTTCAAATGTTTTGCCCATTTTTCTATTGTTTCTTTTTCTACTACTTTGTTGTTTTTATAACTGGATACCAGTACTTTAATTGGAAACACATATTGCAAATATGTTCTCCATTCTGTACCTAGGCTTTTCACTCTCCAGATGACATCTTTTAATAAACAGAAATCCTTAATATTAATATAGGTCAGTTTATCAATCATCTCCTTTATGGTTAGCACTCCATTACAGCTACACTAGACCTTTGCTGTTCCTCAACCAAGGAAGACATCTTTCCACTTCTTCACTTCCTGCTTATATACATTGAATCATGCGGCTCATGCCTTTCAATCACTCTGTTCAAATGTGCCTTTATGAGTACTGTTCTGTCTAGGTCTTCCTGTCCAATCCATATAAAATAAGAACCCTTATTTGAAATGCCCTGACCCTAGTATCCCTACTCCAAATACTCAGGTTTATTTTCTTACTATCCATAAACACCGGAGGTGTTATTTATTTGCTCTCTCTTACCCCACACACACCTACACTTCAATGTAAACATCAAGAGGGCAGAAAATTTGTCTGCTTTGATTAATCTTCTGTCCTTAGAATATTGCTCATAACATTTAAACTTTTTTTTTCTGAATGAAGTAACTAAGCAAGAATCTTTCTTCTTATATCTCTCATAACAGTGTGCTTTCTCTGAGTTCTCAGCAATTATGTCTCCTGATTCACTTCTCTCCTATTTTCTTTATTTCATTGCATATTTGAAATATGTTAAAGTTTTTAGATCCATCTTTCATATATTTAAATTTCTCTTAAATATTTCTTATCTCTATCTCAACATTCTGGATGATTTCTTCATAGCTATCACCCAAATCAATAATTTTCTCTTTAACTTTGTCTAATGAACTGTAAAATTCATCTACTACAACTATAATTTCATTCACAATACTTTCCATGTTTATAATGTTTACTTGTGTGATTTTCAATCATTTTTTGGTCAAAGTTTTTGTTTTGTGGATTACCCCATTTCTCAAACAATAACTTTGAATGTTCTAGTCATACTTATAGCAAATTTTTTTAATCTTGTTATCCTCAGATATGAATACTTCTATTTGTATCATCTGCTTACTCTATCTGATTTCATGATTTATAATGCTTTTCATTTCTAGTGGTAATTATTTCCAAAAATTCCACATGTTTCATAGGTTATAAATGTTTACTTCAATGGGTCAATTTACAATTTCTTCTGTTAACATTCTTTAAGGGTCACCGGTTCCAGGTCAATTTCTATGACAATCTCTTATCTCCGTATTTCTAAACGACTTAGAAGGTAAATTTTGGTTTTCCACACATTGGGCCTAGATGGGAAGATATGCTATCTTTGCTATTTTCAAAGTAAAAGCATTCTCCACCTTCAGCAGGGGACTATATTAGGATTTCATACAGAAGTACCTGCTATTAACAGGAATACAGCATCTTGCTGCCAATTTTCTTAGTGTATATTTTTCTCTCAGAGACTATGAAACACTGCTGTGACCAGAAAGAATTTATGTATGTTGTGATCCTGTATCCAAAAGTAATGTCATCTTTTTCAAACAATATTCTCACCAATAACTAGCACATCTAAATGGAAAATCTAATATGTGATTAAAAATAAGGCAAGAATGCTCAGAGGAAAAGTTAGGAGTTAAAGATGTTTATGTGACTGTCCACAATTAATAAAATATTTGGACTTATTTACTCTTTTACCTTCATAGCTTAATAATTGTGTGCTTTGAAAATTGGAGGTGAGTGCAAATTAACAGAGAAAATCCCTACAGCTCTTCCTTGCACTCAAAATTTCAAGTCATTTAATAAACATTTATTAACAGCCTATTATATTTGAAGAATTCTGTCACATTCATTACTATAACAATCATTCCTGAATAAAGTCTGAGTATCAGCAGGTAAAAAAAGAAATAGAAAATAGTAAAGTCAAATAAATGATCTAAGAGAAGAATCACAGGTTCTGGGAAAACATAATGTACCAAAATAATGATATGTTGTACTTCATATACAAAAGTGATATTACTTAACTTCCCTGTTTATTTTGGCCATTTATTTACTGGTAGTGACAGATTTATCTGTATCCTTTTCCTCTTACCCATTTCCTATTGTGAATGACAGCACACATTTATAAAACAACTGGATAAATTTTAAGAACAGTGGGTGGGTATGGAATAGTACAAAGCTGACTGGCTCTACTGAAGTTCTGTATCTTGAGCTTGGCCTCATTAGTAACCTAGCCAACTGAGCTAAGTAGTTATAAGCAGAAAGTTTTTTAAAAAACAAAACTTATTACATTGGGGAGACAACATAGGCTACCAGCAGTACCACAGCAGATTCTGACAGCTCTCTAGAGGGAGGTAATGTTGTCTGCAATATCCATAGTTGTAAAAACACCAGGGAGTTGGTATCTGAGCCAGCTTCGTGAAAAAAAAAAAAAAAAAAAGTATTTACAGGATGAAAACATGGGAGGCAGTAATTCAGAAACAGTATTTGTTTGGGGACACTTACATATTTCATAGCCTAGATTTTTATATCAGAATCCCTGGAGGAACTCATCATTATAAATTTTCTTAATAATTCCCAGAATAAAAGGAGGACTGGAATTTCTTGTACCTAAAACTTACATAAGAGTAAAAAGCAAGGTTGAATGAGGAACATGTCTTCCACTAACATGAATCAGTCAAAAAATACAGCTGAAATACCATATTCAGATTTTGTTATTTTCTAGTCTCTTGCAAATATTAACAGGAATATTTAAATAATTCCTTGGTAAATCATTAGAATGACTATTCACTGCTTTCTAAATTAGCTGAGAATTTATTATAGAACTGTATAAGAATCAGCCTCCTAGACAAGTACTTTCCTTCATGTCCTACATGTTCTTTGGCTAAAAAAATAACGGATTAAAGGAATTAAAGAGAGGACAAAACTTAGTAATGGTTGTCATTCTGATAGCTTTCTTTAATGGGGCTCTATAAAACCATAACCAAGAACATTATGTGCTGTAATTAGGTCTGCAATGGTTATAAAAACCTTGGCTAGAATGTGGTTGCTACATCCATTACATTTCTTATTCAGGTAACTTCAAATTAAGCCATGCAGTGAATGGTGTTAAGACACAATGATTAATTAAGACAAACCTGCAATTTAAGGATAATATTTTACTACTCATCCCACCATTTCCAAATATATTTTTATTCCCTTTATTATCTTTTTCATCTTCCTTTAGATTACCACCTATAGATTTACTAAGTACAATTTGTCATAGTAATTTATTCATTCAACTGTTAATGTCTATAATGAACTGATACTATATGTAATAATAGGGGGAAAAGGTCAACCCTTAATCTCAATGATTACTTTGTGTATGGGGTGGGGGAAGGGAAGACAAATAATCACAAAAGTATAAAATTATTGCTATAAAATAAAGAGACAGCAACATAAAAATTTGTAAGGAGCTTTGATGTAATCAGGAAGGACTTTCCCAAGAAAGTAACACTGACAGTGAAATTCGAAGAATGATGAGGTGTTATCCTGGGACACAATCAAGCAAAAACTAGATGTGTACATGTCCTGTATAGACTTTCTAATGACTGGCACTAGAGTTTCAAGAATATAGGTAAACTGGTCTTATTTCTAATAAATATGCCCCTACATTTTTTTAAGATTTATTTATTTATTTATACAAGCACTGGGTACAGTCAGAAGCGCAGGATGGTGAGAGAATTCACCAGAGTCAAAGCGGGGAACAGAACAGGCAGACTGATGAAGTACACTGCTGAGGGGAGCAGCGGGCGGCAGGAGAGGTCTGCACGCCATGTGGGACCCTCACCCAGCGGCCGAGGATCGAACCAGTGCTGCAGAGGTTGCGGGCAGCTTCACAACCCAGCACTCAATGGCTGCACCACTGGGGAGGCCCATATGCCCCTACTTCTAACTGTGGAGTCAAAAACTTCCAGATTGGAACCCATTCAAGAGAAATCATTTGTTTTGTTAGATTATTTTATTTCTAGATTATTTTATTTCTAAGTCATCTTTGGTAGAAGACAGTAAACACAAAGGTCTATGTCAATTGTAGATAAGTTCAAAGTTACTTTCATTACCCAAGGCAGAAATCCAGAACTTTTACAAATACTAGCTACAGATCTTGGTTCAGTGAATTGTTGTGTTTCTTTTTTTAATTTTTATTCCTTGCATTATGCTGAGTACCTAGTTATAAATAAAGTATGATGGACTCTTTTAAATTGATGTGTGATTGTATTGTAGTTTGCATTTTATTTCTATAAATTGTGTGCATTTATTGTAGAAAATCATTTTAAAATGAAATGTAGGGGAAAGTGATTGTTAAAATTTAGTAGAAAAATAAATGGATTTCTTCCTAGAATAAAAATGATAGTATTATACTATTGTAAAAATTTATCAATCTGAGCCGTTTCTGCCTGCATTTGAAATTATTGGCTTTCATTTTACATTGGTGTTACATATAAATGATCATTTTTACTCTATTATTGTCAGCCACTACTTTAAATTTGTATAATATCCTAACTAAAGACCATCATACATACATAGTCTATCTTGAGAAATATCCCAGCCAAATTCTTGAAAAATACATTAGCACAGTATTCTTTTGAAAACTCAAAACTATATAAATGCAAATGAAGAGAACACTTGGTTTGTAGGTATTAAGATGAGTCAAACCTGAACACCACAAAGCAACAAAAACTTCAAGCATTCTTATACATTTCTATGTATATATGTGTGTGTGTGTGTGTGTGTGTGTGTGTATGAGCACATACAATTAGTCAATGGTTAACTTTTCATGCATCTTTGTATATCGGCCACTAATTCAAATGGATCATATCAGAAAATAAAAACAGTAAATATGAAGGCTCTAAATAGCTAAGCAGGTTATATATACTACTCTATAGGATTTTATAATTCAATTGATTTGACAAAAAATAAAAACCATCAATAGACCCTTTAAAATACACATCAACTTTATGATTAACCTCCTAAACTCTATAAAAAAGAATTTCATAAAGCCCTACTGATGCAAACAAAGGAGAAAGGATGTATCACACTTCTAAACTTCAAGCTATAATACTATACTACAAAGCCATAATAATTAAAACAGCTTGGTATTGGAGCAAAAACAGACACACAGACCAATGGAACTGAATGCAAAGCCCAGAAATAAAGCCACACTTATATGGACAACTGATCTTTGACAAAGGAGCAAAGAATATGCAATGGAACACGGGCAGTTTGTTTAATAAATGGTGCCAGGAAAATTGGACCACCACATGCAAAAAAATGAAACTAGACCACTACCTCTCACCGTGCACAAAAATCAACTCAAAATGGATAAAAGAACTGGACATAAGACCTGAAACCATAAAATATATAAAAGAACATATAAGTAAAACACTACAAGACATACCTCTCAAAACCACATTTAAGACTCATCACCCAAAGCAAAGAAAGTCAAGGAAAAGATAAGCACCTGGGATTATATCAAACTGAAAAACTTCCGGTACATCAAAAGAGACATTAACCAAAACAAAGAGACACCCCACTGATTGGGAAAAAATCTTTGCACTCCAGTCAACTGATAAGGGACTGATCACAAAGATATACAAAGAACTCACATGACTCAACAAAAACAAAATAAACAATCCAATCAAGAAATGGGCAGAAGAACTTAAAAGACATTTCTCCAAAGAGGAAATGCAAATGGCCAACAGGCATATGAAAAAATGTTCAACATCCCTTATAATCAGAGAAATGTAAATTAAAACCACATTGAGAAACCACCTTACACCAGTAAGAATGGCACATTATCAAAAAAAACAAGCAACAACAAATGTTGGCGAGGATGTGGTGAAAAAGGAGCTCTCCTACATTGCTGGTGGGAGTGCAAACTGGTCCAACCACTATGGAAAGCTGTCTGGAGGTTCCTCAGTCTATTAAAAATGGAGCTACCATATGACCTGGCAATTCCACTCCTAGAAGCTACCCAAAGGACACAAAAAAATTGATTCAAAAAAACACCTGTACCCCTATGTTTATTGCAACACTATTTACAATAGGTAAAACCTGTAAAAAACCCAAATGCCCCAAAATGCCCCAAAAGAAGATGTGGTATAGACACAAAATGGAATATTATTCAGCAATCAGAAAAGATAAACTCATGCCATTTGCAGCAATGTGGATGGATCTAGAAGGGATTATGCTCAGTGAAATAAGCCAGAAGGAAAAAGAAAAATACCGCATGGTTTCTAGGGGAACATAGGGGAACCAAATAAGACATCAGTGTAAAAAAATAATAACAGTACAAAGCACAACAAAGCAAAAACAGTCAATTATAAATCAGAGACATACTGCAGGGGAGGAGGAAAGAGAGGGATCAGAGGGAGGGAGGGAGGGAGCAGCACAGGGGACTAAGTTGATGGTGCACAGGTGATTGGTGAAGGAAACTCTATGGGGACTACAAGTGAGATGGTGGGGGGAAGCAAATATTGTTTAAAAATGAACAATGCAATGAGGTAAAAAAATTTAATTAAAAAAAATTACAACTTGGGCCTCCCTGGTGGTGCAGGCAATTGAGTGCCACACTGTGAAACTGTCCACAGCCTCTGCAGCACGAGTTCGATCCCGGCCAGCTGCAGAGATACCCACATGGTGCAGCAGACACACATGTCTCGCCTGCTGCTCCCCTCAGCAGTGTATTTCATTCAGTCTGCCTGTTCTGTTCCCTGTTCTGTCTCTGGTGAATCCTCTCACCCTCCCATATATCTGGCCTATACCCCGGTTCTTGTATAAATAAATAAATCTTTAAAAAATAATAAAATAAAAAATAAAAACTTAAAAAAATTATTTACAATATCAATTTGGTGTTAAGTGTTCTGCCATAGCTGTCTATATAGAGATACTGCTATAAATTGACAAATGTCTACAAAAATCAAGAGAATAAGAATTTCTAACTAAAACACAAAAAGCAAGGCGTAAGTCCAGTACAATTCATAAATGAAGAAATATGGACAAAGTCTCATGAGTATATGGTTCTACTCTATAATCAGTACTAAAAGACTGAAAAAAGAGATGAGATTATAGGAAGTGCATAACTGACAGAAAGGGTACACATAATGGGTTAAGATAAAAGAAAAATAGGAAGGCATTCCAAGGACAAAGTGCTACTTTGGAAGAGGCACAAAATGTTGTAATATAAATTCATGCTAAGGTTTACAACTATGTGACTGGTTTCATTTTATTCAGCCTACAAAATTGCTGTTGGGATCAATACCAGGTTCTATAAATGAACAAGATATAATTCATCTAATATTTCCATCTCACATCTTTTATTTCAGATTTTTAAATCTTTCAAGTGTAGTTAAAATAAGTTGACAGGCAAAGCCAACCAAACATTTCTGTAACAAATCTTGTTTCCCAATATGTGATGTAAGACCCATAATCACAGTAACTAACTCATATAAGTGACCTAGCATCATTCCAATGATGAGAACAGGCCATCTGTTCATTGCCCTCGAAAGCTAAACACTGCTCAGGCTTAACTTTTTTACAACAGTGATTATTCACTTTGGCAAGCACTGCATTTATTGTTTTGTTTCATCATGATAAAGATTTTATTTTGATATCCAAATGTTGTATATTTTATCCTCAGGCATCAGATGGGCATTCATCCCTCATCATAATATGGGAAATTTATTCAGTGTAATTAGAAGAATAAACTGCAAGATGGTAATGGCTCTTCTACATCAGAAATCATACACAAACCAGTTCTCCCACTATCAACCAGTTACAGAGAAATTGCTTCAATAAATTTTTTCTTTCAATTTTCAAATAATCATTAATTTACAACAAACAGAACCGCCAACATTCAAGTTTGACTCTTAAAAGTAGCAATAAAATGTGACTCTATGTAATGTAATGAAGGTGACATTCCTCATACTTTTACACCCTAAATAAAAGTTAGCTAGATAACTGCACCACCATGTGAGAGAGATGAAAACAACTGAAGTGTCTGTTGACAGAATAATGGATAAAAAAAACATGACATATACACAATGGAATATTAATCAGTCATAAGAAAGGAATTCCTGCCTTTTATAACAACATGGGTAGATTTCAAGGACATTAAGCCAAGTGAAATAAGTCAGGCAAAGACCAATGGTGCAGGACCTCACTTATATGTGGAATCTATAAAAGTGGAACTCACAGAAGTAGATTAGTTGTTCCCAGGGGCTGGAGGGTAAAGGGAATGAGGTTTCAATGGTACAAACTTCCAGTCATCAGAGAGATGATTTCTGGAGACCTGTTTAGTCAGCAATATTGCATTACTGATCACAGTTGACAGGATTGTCTTACATGCTTGAAAGCAGCTAAGAGAGCAGATCATAAATGTTCTCACCACAACAAAAAATGGTGATTATCTGAGGTGAAGGATGTGTTAACCACCCTTATTGTGGCAACCATTTTTGCAGAGTATATGTATATCATATCATCACATTGTATATTTTAGACTTCAATTTTTTTTTTAATTTCAATAAAGCTAGCCCTGAGTGCACAGTGGTCTAGGTGGCCTCTTGACCTTGTGTAGCCACCGAGACAGGGTTGGCTGCCAATGTGAATCTCAGATACTGGGTGGCTAGGGAGTGACAACGGTTCAGGCAACAAGTCCCATCTAACATATGTATGGCCAAAACCAGACGCACCTGCAGGGGGTTAAAGACTGTGCTGACTGTGGGTTTCTTAACTACTGCTGGAGTCCCCAGCAAAGCAGGTTAGGGCACCAGGGTAACTCCCACTGTGTAGCTAATACTTTAGGATGTCTGCCCTGCTTTATTCCCAGCTGTCTATATGTGCTCAGTTTTTCAAGTCTCTAGCTGGGGTGAAACCAAAGCCTGTCCTTCATTAGTCCCTGAAATGCTGGGGAATCTGGTCTCTCACCCTGCTCTCCCTTTCCCAGCAAGTGGCTCTCTTTCTGACTGAGGAGTTCCCTGTTAGTGCTATTCAGGCCTGGGATACAAAATAAACTGTTCCTTTTCCTCTAATGCAGTTATTTTCAGAGTTTTTTTTTGTTCTAACATGTTGCTGCTAAAGTTTTGTAAGGCGGATCCTGAGCTCTCCCAGAACTGTTTGTGGATAACTAATTATTGATCCTTGTGGGGAGATGCTGCTCTTTGTAGGGAACTGTTTTACTCCTTTATATTAGTAATATCACTCTAATATTTCTATTCTATTGTAAATACAATAACATACTTAAAATTTTTAATTTTAAATATTAATTTAAATTAATTCTGTTTTAAATCAATTACTTCAAATGTAGAATTTTATGATTTTATCAACTTCCTGGATTAATCTTCATAGTCCTCATCTAGAGATATAAGATGCTTTAAACATACTCCTGAAAATGTGTGAGTTATAAAAATTTATTTTTTACATGTAATGTCATGCCTAAGAGAATGAGGAAAAGTATTTAGTATTTAGATGGAGTATAAATGACAATCTTTGTGCACAGCACTACAATCCAGAGCTGAGGATTTAAATTTCATTTTTAACTAGGTTGCTGTAAATAAAAATATTGAATGGGTCTTATCCTCTTTTGAAAAGAAGTATTATAATAAACAACACAAAATTCATAGGTTGAAAACTGGAGTCCTCTTCTTGACAGGGTTACTTGTGCATCTGGGAAATGTAGCAGACATCAGGAATCTAAACTTCATCAAGGCTAAAAGACTTCACAAAATCTTTTTTAATACCTGTGAAAGACCTAGAGAAAAAGAGATTGAATGCTAATACAACTGGATGGATTTGGAATGAATTGAAAAGCCATTTCTCTTGAAGATACTGATTAATGAAATGAAATGATGTTACAGTCTGTGGGCTTTGCTTTCAGCCCTGTCTTGTTCACAATTTTGTCAATGACTTGAATGAAGACAGAAAATATATGTGTATTACACTTGCAGATGATACAAAACTTGGAAGGGTAAGGAACATGCTGGATGACAGTACGCTGATATTAGGAGCCAAAAAGATCTTGACATGCTACAGAGACGGGTAAAACTTGACAAGATGGAATTTAATAAGGATAAATGTAAGGTCAGTACAACAAGTAACAGACAATAAACTTGCTATTCAAATACAGGGAGCAGCACCTCAAGACAGCAAGTAAAATGAAGACTGAGGAATTTACAGTAGCAGAGTTCACAGAAAGCCCTCTATAAAGTACTGCTAGTCAACAATGTGAACTGGGATTAGTTGTTTGCTCTTCAGCATCATATAATAGGCAGTTAAAGTCCAGGTTCTGACACTTGCTAGGGATTAAGTTTAGCAAATTACAGAGTCTTCCCAAATTATACTTCCCTGATTTGTAAAATGAGAGGAGAAATAGTAAAATTTTACCATTACTGAGCCTTTCTCCTAATATAACAGAACTTCCTTTTCCCATCTTTCAGTAGTGGAGAGGCAGAAAGACATAAGGAGATAAAAGAAGGAAAAGCAAGCAAGGAAAATACAAGGGAGAAATTAACCAATATTTATTGACAATCACTTTGGTCTAGTCATAAAGTAAGATGCTCATTAACAGGAAGTGTTTTAATTAGTGTAACAAAGACAACATTGTTTTCCATTTTAGAGATGAGAAGTCTGAGGCTTGAAGTAGTTTTCCCAAAGGCAATACACTAAAATTAGTACAACTGAACTGTGAACCTCAGTATCACTCCCAAGGCTCAGACTGTCTCCCCTACCCCATTCAAAACAAAGCAGTGTTCTGAGATCATCTAATGACAAAGAGCCTCAACATTCCTTCATACTATCAGCAGTTTGAAATTCAACTTGAAATACTGTTCTATTACCACATTTATATTAACATTATCTTGTTTGATTCAATCTGTGAGAATTTATTTAACACATGAAATTATGCCTATGACTCAGCTTGCCTATATAAAGGACTTCAGTGAGCACACTGACACTCTTGATAGCTACTCAGCAACTCCATTTCTTTAATAGTAATCCATCCTGTAACTGATTTCTGAAAAACTTTCTTCCCTGGGTCTTCTTTTTAATGTAATTGTAGTTCCTTTGTGTTTTGTTTAAGTTATATCTTGTCATTTTATTATCCACTGACTACACCTGTGCAAACCTTGAAGCGAGTCAGCAGCAACAGAAGCAAGACTATATCTTACATAAACTGAAAGAAAAAACCTGTTTTCATCAAATACAAAATGCAATACTGTGCACTTTTAATTTACCACCTATACTAGAAGAATTTGAAAAGAGGCCAGTAAGGGGAAGATATAACTATAGGGGGAACATTATGTGCCACCACTGTCAAAGGCCATCCTTCATGACCAAGTCAAAGATCACACATCCTACGAAGTTGTGTATGACCATATCCCTAGCCTAGGTGAGATTTGATCACACTTTCCTTTGCTTTATATCCTTTCATACTTCTTATATAACACATGTTACACCATATTTACAAGATGTTAAATTACAAGTTTCAGTGGAAGAACCAACACAATACATGGTACATTTCAAAGGAGGTGTGAGACCATTTACAGAATTTAAAAATACTTTGCTAGGAGCAATGCCTAAATTCATCAGCCATATAGAAAATATTTTCAAAAAATTAAAATGGAGGTGGGGAAGGATTTTCTAAGCAGGTTTCTTTCTGATGCTGTGCCTAGAGTCACATACTCCTTGGCAACAGGGAAGCTCTCAAGCCTAATGTAAGAGCATTTGGTGAGTGTGCCCTTGAAGTATGGCATCTGAGTACTGAAGTTGGAAGGAGCCACTGGTATTGGACTCCCACTCAAGATACAGAAGAAGCAGAAAAGAAATAACATGATGCAATTATCTCTTCCTTTGGAGTTGCTCTCTCTAGGAAACAATTTGTAATCCCAGAGTTTGCTCGGGCAAGACATTTTCCAATCCATCACTTTCTGACTTCTAAGTCTATTCCATGGAAAGTGCTCTTTTAAAAGTTTCCAATGACTACCTTCCATACTGAGAAACTTAATATAGTCCTAAATTCTTATGGTGGTTGACCATCTTTAAATCATTTATAGTCTGCCTTCTTATTCAAATGTTCAACTTCCTTGCTTTTTTTGATTATTCAGTGAGCTCACGTAATGTTCATGAGCTCATTTGAAGTGAAAAAAAACTAAATTTGATTTGATATAATCAGTCATTGTTTATAGAATGCACAGTATGTGCCAAACTAGATTCTTAGATTCAATGGTCAACAAGACAGACATGAAAAACATGCCCTCATTGTGCTTTAAACCAGCTACACTGCTTTCAATTATTTTACCATAAGCTTTCTCACCTACAAAAGGAAAACAATATTATCCACTTCATGGGAAATATAATAAGGCAAATTTTGCAAATTTCCAATTAATCTCTATTGAAATACATAGTCATTCAATAAATTTTCATCCATCCCCACCACTTTGCCCATTCCCTGCATGCTCTCATATCTTCTTCAACTTTTACATCACTCCTTTAATTATCTCATTCCTACTAGAACAAACAGGAATGAAATGCTGTCATTTCCCAAAGCTTTCCCATCTCTGTCTTTCCTCATTTTTCACTTCTTCCTAAGGCACTTTACTCACTCTCTTGGCACTAACTATGTAAGCGATGCTTGAAGCTGTGTCTTTAAATGTGATCTTCCTTTAGCTCCTATCCCACATTTTCATGATGACACTTCCTCAGTTTGTCTAAAAATAAGCTCACCATACTTAGTATATCTCTATCTCAGTGCTCATACCACTGACATCAGTTAGAGCTATTTAAACAAGTATTAAGCACTTATTATATACAAGAAATGTTTCTAGAGCTTGACACTTTCCTATCACTATCTGAGCTCAAAAAAAATCAAATATAGGGCCAATATGCTTTACTAGCTGAACTCTCACTGTTTACTCTCAGAAACTCAGGAACCAATTAAGACTTGATAAGGAAAGAAAATTTGTATTTGCATACTCATAATACCAGGTAATCAACCAATATCTATATAGTTAATGCTATTTAAATTAATGATATAAACACAAAAAGAAAGTCTTAAAGAAATATTCTAGAGATGGTAAATGATTCAGGAACATAGCTTGAGCATAAAGTAAGTAATGAAGGTAAACTTGAAAAAGTATATTGAGATCAACCTAGGAAGTCTTTAAAGACAAGTAGTTTGCTTTTATCTAATAACATGATTTAATAAAGTCATCAAATAAATTGTTTTGTAATAAATCTAATGTAATGTAAAACCACTAAGTTTTTGCTGTGAGTGAAAAATACTATCACAGACACTAACATTTTTTTCTGTTGTGACCATAAACTTGAGAAACTGTGTGCAGGGAGATGACTAAAGTGCCATTGAAATGACATATATCCAAACAAAGACGTTCATGCAGATGATTGCTGCAGGTGTTCTCATTATACCAAAAATGTTAACACCCAAATACCCATCAACTGATCAATGAATAAACAAGTTTCAGTACAACCATAAGAGGGATAAACAAATTGTTATACAACCATGTGTTTTCTGCAACACAAAAGGGATGAAGTACACTAATACATGCCACAGGAATGAATTTCATCAGCATTCTGCTAAGTACAAGTAGACTCAAACAAAAATTCACACACCGAATGATTCTATTGATGTGCCATTATAAAAAATGGCAAAATCATAAGGATAGGAAATAGAGTGGTAGTTGTCAGGGGTCATGATATTGATTGCAAATTGCAACAAATAAATATTTGGAGCTGATGCAAATGTTTTATATCTTCATTGTAGTTAGTGATGATTACATAACTATGTAGTTGTCTAAAATCATTCAAATGTACACTTAAAAAGAGTGAATTTTGTTGTATATAAAATATACCCAAGTATACCTAACTTTTAAAAAATGCTTTTGTATTAGTTATTGCAGGTCATAAAAAAGACCCATCTAACGGCAGTGTGAATGGAAATTAAAAAGACTAATTGAAAATACACCAAAAAGGAGTAAATGATAATGTCAGAAATTATTTTTATATCAATCAGTGGAGTAACGTTCTTTGGAAAGCAATAAAAGCTTTAGAAAGAAATAAAAACTCATTTTTTTAAAAAATGCAAAAATTTAAAAACCTTCAAGAAAAGAAAATTATTTGGGAGATGAATTTTTTTCCATTTTTATTAAGATTATTGATACATAACATTGCGTAAGTTTAATGTGACCACATGATGAACTGGAAAGTTTTGGCATATTGTGAAATGACTGCCAAATAAAGTTAATTAACACATCCTTCACCTCACATAATCACACTTTTGTTATTAAGAACATATAAAATCTACTCTTCTAGCAACTTTCAAGTACATAATCTACTATTGTAACTGTACTTACCGTGCTGAAAATTAGATCTTCAAAACTTATTCATCTAACAACTGGAAGTGTGTTCCCTTTGACCAGGATCTTTGTTTCCACACTCTTCAGTACCTGGTAACCATCATTCTACTGTTTCCACAACTTTGTTTTTTTATTTTGCATATATAAATGAAGTCATTCAGTATTTGTCTTTTTTCTGTCTGACTTACTTCACTAAGCCATAATGTCCACAAGGGCCATCCATGTAGCTGTAAGTGGTAGGATTTCCTTCTGTTTTATAGCTGAAGAATATTCTATTGCGTAATTACTATATTTTCTGTATCCATTAATCTACTGATGGACATGTTGGTTGTTTCTTTACTTGACTATAGTAAATAAATCTGCAATGAATGCAGGAATGCACATATCTCTTCAAGATACTAATTTCATTTTCTTTGGATATATACCCAGAAGTGAATCACTGAAACATACGGCAATTCTATTTTCAATATAATGTTTTCCATCATGTCTATACCAATTTACATTTTCACCAGCAGTACACAACAACTTTCCTTTGTCCACATCCTTGCCAATAATTTCTATCTCTTGTCTTTTTGGACAAAAGTCTTTTTAACAGATCTGAAGTTATACCTCATTATGGCTTTGATTTGCATTTCATTGATGTTCAATGAGGTTGAGCATCTTTTCATGTATCTGTTGGCCATTTGTATGTCTTTGGAAAAATGTGTAGTTTTCTGTGCATTTTTTTCTAATTTTTAAGGGTTTTTTTGTTATTGAGTTATGTGAGTTCTTTATATTTTTTATATTAATGTTGCCTTTTCATTTTTTGATTGTCTCTCTGTTACAGAAACATTTTCAATGGATGTAGTCCTGCATGATTTCTGCATACGTGGCTTGTGTTTTTGGTGTCATCTAAAAACACCATTGCCCAAACAAATGGCAGGGAGATATTCCCTAAGTTCCTTTCCAGAAGGCTTATAATTTCAGATCTTACATGCAACTAATAATCCATTTTGAATTAATTTTTGTGGATAATATAAATTAGGGGTCCGATTTTATTATTTTGCACATAATCCAGTTTTTTCATTGAAGAGACTATTCTTTTCCCATCCATATTTGGTTCCCTTATTAAATATTAGTTAACCATACACATAAATTAATTTCTTTACTTGCAATTATGTTCCATTGATCTATTTGTCTGTTTTTGTGCCAGGACCATACTGTATTGACTACTATGGCTTTGTAAAATAGTTGAAATCAGAAAGATGATACCTCCACCTTTGGTGTCCCCCAAACCCCAATTAGGATTACTTTGGCTACTTAGGGACTTTTTGAGTTTCTATATAAGTTTTAGTGTTGTTTTCTAGTTCTGTGAAAAGTGCAATAGAAATTTGATAGAGATTGCCTTGAAGCTATAGGTAGCTTAGCTTTGGATAACATGGCCATATTAGCAACATTAACTCTGCTGACCCATAGACTATCTTCACATTTGTGTGTTTTTTCATTTCTTTCATCAAAGTCTTACAGTTTTCAGTACACAGGCCTTTTACCTCTGTGTTTAAATTTATTAATAATTATTTTATTGAGATGATGCTATTGTAAATAGGATTGTTTATTTTTCAGAGGTTAGAAAAAGGACAAACTAAGCTAAAAGTAAGCAGAAAAGAGATAACAAAGAGCAGATCAAAAATAAATGAAATGTAGGTCAGTACAGCAACAGAAAAGCTAAAGAAAACTAAAAGAAGAAGGGGGCGGAGCAACATGGCGGCAAGGAGACGCTGCGAGTAAGATCTCTCATTAAAAAATGTTAATAGGGAGGAAAAGCGGCAGGTCCCAGTGAGAACTGGGACACGGAAGATAAACAGGTGACTCCAGCAAACTGCCCGGAGAAGAAAGTTGCCATAAAAGAGGACCAGAAGGGAGGAAAGCGCAGAACCCTGCTCCCCTCCCCCACCCACAAAGTCGGCACTCTCCGACCAGCAGAGAGGAGGGAAAAAAAAAAAAAACTAAAACGACCAACAAGAACAAACTACGCAGCAAGCCGGACTGTGAGTGGAAAGGAACTATTTCAGCCACCACACCCCGTGAACGGGAGCTGTGGAGAATCCTGCAGGATTTGCCGAGGAGGTGAGCTCCAGGCGCCATTAAAGAGAGCCCCCCCACCCAGGAGGAGACCAGCACCAGCACACAGCCCTGGGCCGCCCTTTAAGCTTGCGCAGAAAAGCGGCGCACGCTGGAAAAGCAAACGCGGATCAGGATCGGGATTGCGCGGAAAAGCGGCGCGGATCAGAATCGGGATCGCGCGGAAAAGCAGTGCGGTTGAAAAGCAAACGGGGTTCTGGATCGCAGCTGCCCAGGTCCCCGCGCCTGCGACCTAGGCTTGCGGGGAGACGCACGGAGGTCCTCACTGAGTGAGCAGGAACCAGGCGCCCAGGCACGGGAGCGGAATTCAAAAGGCGCCATGCCCGCGCCACTGAACTGGGCTACAGCCCGCGTCCTGGAACTGAGGGCTTTGGAACTGAGACCCGGGGCACGAAATTAGGGGCGTGGGTTCCCCACGACGGTGGGGCACAAGGCAGACACAGCACCCCAAAGCCGTTGAGGTTTACCCTACCATTCCCACTCTGTTCCCTGTCCCACGGGGTGGAAAATCAGCTCCCCAAGGGCTCTAGGAGAGATCTCAGGCGCCACCTAGCGACTTGAAACCAGCAGAGGCTCCTGGAGGAGCCAGTGGCCAGCTGGGGAGTTAGCCCACACCGGGCCCCTTACGACCAGTAGTCTGAGCCCACAGGGGGAGCGAGCACCCACAGCCGGGGCGGACCAGGCGCGCAGAAGAGTGTGCCTGAGACCAGACGCACAGGGAGTGTGTCCCACATCACCATTTTAGAACAGGGACATTTCTTCAGTAAAGACTACCTGCAGAAGGCTTCCCCAGGAGCCGGAGGTGAGCGGGGGAAGTTCGCCCACGCCAGACTCCCTCTGGCCTGCAGTCCAAGCCCAGAGGGGGAGCAGGAACCCACCGCCGGGGCAGACCAGGCGCACAGGGGAGTGTGTCCCCACATCGGCATTTTAGAACAGGGACCTTTCTCCAGTAAAGACTGCTTGAAACTGACATATGGCTCCTGGAGGAACCAGAGGGGAGCAGAGAAGCTCACCCAAGATGCCGGCCAGTCCCAACAACACAGTGTCCGAACGCATACGGCAAATTAGAAAACAGAGTGTAGGGAGTAGAAGAACCACACGCAACCTAGCAACTCCCCAGGGAAAAAGAACACACCACAAAAAGAAAACCAGCACCCAGACTGCAACGACAGTAACTTGGAAGAACTTCTGAGCCTTCCAGAAAGAGAATTTAAAATTGCTGTGATTAAAAAGCTGACAGAAGTCATAAAGGAAAACAATGATAAGGGAAAAATAACCAACGATCAGAAGAATGAAATTGAGTCCCTAAAGAGGGAAAACAATGGTCAGAAGAATGAAATTGAGTCCCTAAAGAGGGAAGTAAAAGAAATGCAAGAGATCAAAGAATTAATGGAGGAACTAAAGAACTCTGGAAAAGGCAATGAAAGCAGAATAGATGAAATGGAAGAACGAATAAGTACTCTTGAAGACACAGAAATAAAAAGAAACAAAACAGAAAAGGAAAGAGAAGTACAAAGGAAAAAGAACGAAGAAAGACTTCGGGAACTATCTGACTCCATGAGGAAAGGAAATATAAGAGTTATAGGAATACCAGAAGGAGAGGAGAGAGATGTAGGAACAGAGAAAATATTCAAAGAGATAATTGAAGAGAACTTCCCAAATGTGAAGAAGGAGCTGAAAATTGATATACAAGAAGCAAGAAGAACACCAAACTTCCATGACAAAAGGAAAAATACAGCAAGACACATAATAGTAAAGCTCCCAAGAATCCAGGACAAGGAAAAAATAATGAAGCTGGCAAGAGGGAAGAAACAGATAACATTCAAAGAAAAGACAATCAGGCTGACATCTGACTTCTCCGAAGAAACACTACGGGCAAGGAGAGAGTGGAGGGACATAGTCAACAGACTCCAAGAAAACAGATGCCAACCAAGAATACTCTATCCCGCAAAGCTCTCCTTCCTCTTTGAAGAAAGAATATGGACCTTCCCAGACAAATAGAAACTCTGGAATTTCATTGCAACTAAACCCCCACTCCAAAAATACTACAAGGAGTCCTAAAGCCAGAACCTCAGAGGGACGAATAACAATGAAAGAAGGCCAAAAAAAAAAAGTTATTAAAAGAATAAATAAATAAAATCAAAGGAAAGACAAACACAATGGCAAATACAGATGCTAACATATCAATATTAACTCTAAATGTAAATGGACTAAACTCTTCAATAAAAAGACACAGAGTTGCAGCCTGGATTAAGAAACAAAACCCAACCTTTTGCTGTCTCCAGGAAACATATTTAGCTACAAAAGATAAAAATAGGCTCAAAGTTAAAGGATGGAAAACAATCCTACAAGCAAATGGACCAAAAAAGAAAGCAGGAACAGCTATACTTATATCAGATAAAACAGACTTCAAACTCAAAAAGATAAAAAGAGACCCCAATGGTCACTACATTATGATCAAGGGGACAATACTTCAAGAAGAAATAACACTCATTAACATATATTCACCAAACAAAGGAGCACCAAAATATATCAGACAACTGTTGTCCTCTCTGAAAACAGACATCAGAGAAAACACATACGTAGTGGGAGACTTCAACACACCACTATCAACAATGGATAGATCAACAAGACAAAAAATAAGTAAAGAAACCAAAGCTCTAAATAAGGACCTAGAGCAATTGGGCTTAACAGACATCTATAGAACACTAAACCCCAAAAAAACGGAGTACACATTTTTCTCAAGCGCACACGGATCATTCTCCAGGATCGATCACATACTGGGGCACAAGACAAACATCAACAGATACACCAAGATTGAAATCATACCAACCATCTTTTCGGACCATGAAGGCATCAAACTAGAAATAAATCATAAAAAGAAGGCAAGGAACTTTCCTACCTCATGGAGATTAAAAACCACACTACTGGAAGACCACAGGACTAATGAGGAGATCAAAGAAGAAATTAAAAAATTCTTTGAATTGAACGACAAGGAGGACACCAATATCCTAAATGTATGGGATGCAGCAAAAGCAGTAATACGAGGAAAATATATAGCAATAGAAGCTCACATCAAGAAACAAGAAAGAACTCAAAGAAACAACCTAATCTCGAAGCTCAAAGATCTAGAAAAAGAACAACAAAAAAACCCCAAAACCAGTAGAAGAAAAGAAATAATAAAAACCAAAGCAGAAATAAATGAAATTGAAACTAAAAAAACAATCCAAAAGATCAATGAAACCAAGAGCTAGTTCTTAGAAAAAAATCAATAAAATAGACAAACCACTAGCCAGGCTCACAAAGGAAAAAAGGGAGAAAGCACAAATAAACAGGATCATCAATGAAAGAGGAGAAATCACAACGGACACAGCAGAAATCAAAAGAATAATCAGTAACTACTATGAAGAGTTGTATGGAAAAAAGTTCAACAATCTAGAGGAGATGGACAAATTCCTACAACTCTACAATCACCCAAAGCTAGATAAAGAAGAAACAGAACACCTAAACAGACCAATTACAAGCAGCGAAATTGAAATGGTAATCAAAAACCTTCCCAAAAACAAAAGCGCAGGACCTGATGGATTTACAAACGAATTCTACCAAACATTCAGAGATGAATTGGTGCCTATCTTCACAAACTCTTCCAAGAAATTGAGAAGGAAGAGACAAACCAAACACGTTCTATGAAGCCAACATTACACTAATACCAAAACCGAACAAGGACAACACAAAAAAGGAAAACTACAGGCCAATCTCCCTAATGAACACTGATGTAAAAATCCTCAATAAAAATTTAGCTATCAGAATCGAACAATGTATCCATAAGATAATTCACCACGACCAAGTAGGATTCATTCCAGGGACACAAGGATGGTTTAACATCCGAAAATCAATCAACGTTATCCAACACATCAACAAAAAGAAATATAAAAACCATATGATAATATCAATAGATGCTGAGAAAGCTTTCGACACAGTGCAACACCCATTCATGATAAAGCCCTTGAAATTCTTGGGATACAAGGAACATACCTCAACATCATAAAGGCCATCTATGAGAAGCCAACAGCCAGTATCATTCTCAATGGTGAAAAGCTGAAAGCATTTCCATTAAGATCTGGAACAAGACAAGGATGCCCACTCTCACCACTGCTTTTCAATATAATACTGGAAGTCCTAGCCAGAGCAATAAGACAAGAGAAAGACATCCAAGGAATCCAAATAGGAAAAGAAGAAGTCAAACTATCACTATTTGCAGATGATATGATAATATACATAGAGAACCCCAAAAACTCCACAGAAAAGCTAATTCAACTCATCAATCAGTTCAGTAAAGTGGCAGGATACAAAATCAACACACAAAAGTCAGTAGCCTTCCTATACACAAACAATAAATCTGAAGAAGAAGAAATCAAAAAAACCATCCCTCTTTTTATTGAAACAAAAAAAATCAAATATTTGGGAATAAATCTAACAAAAGAGGTAAAGGACCTATACAAAGAAAACTATAAAACACTGTTAAAAGAAATAGAAGAAGACACAAAGAAATGGAAAGACATCCCCTGCTCATGGATTGGAAGAATAAACATTATTAAAATGGCCATCCTTCCAAAAGCAATATACAGATTCAATGCTATTCCAATAAAAATTTCAATGTCATTCTTCAAAGAAATAGAACAATTATTGATGAAATTCATATGGAATCACAAAAAACCCTGAAAAGCCAAAGCTCTCCTGAAAAAAAAAGAAGGGAATGGAGGCATCACACTCCCAGACTTCAAACTATACTACAAAGCCATAATCATCAAAACTGCATGGTATTGGAACAAGAACAGACATACAGACCAATGGAATCGAATAGAAAATCCAGAAATAAACCCACAGATTTATGGTCAACTAATCTTTGACAAAGGAGCAAAGACTGTGCATTGGAGCAAAGAAAGTTTGTTCAATAAATGGTGCTGGGAAAACTGGGTCGCTACATGCAAAAGAATGAAGCTTGACCACTACCTCACACCATACACAAAAATCAACTCAAAATGGATTAAAGAACTAGTCATAAGACCTGAAACCATAAAATATATAGAAGGAAATATAGGCGAAACACTACGTGATTTGCACATCAAAGACATCTTTACAGACACATCACCCAAAGCAGTGATAGTGAAGGCAAAGATAAACAGCTGGGACTACATCAAATTAAAGAGCTTCTGCACAGCAAAAGAGACAATAACAAAAACAAAGAGAAACCCCACCAACTGGGAGAACATTTTTGCACACAACACTAATGATAAAGGACTGATCACAAAAATCTGCAAAGAGCTGATGAGACTCAACAACAACAAAGAAAATAATCCAGTCAAAAAATGGGCAGAAGAGCTAAAAAGAAACTTCTCTGAAGAGGAAATGCAAATGGCCTACAGGCATATGAAAAAATGTTCAACATCACTTGTCATCAGGGAAATGCAAATCAAAACTACCATGAGATACCATCTTACACCAGTGAGAATGGCACATATTAAAAAAACTAGCAACAACAAATGTTGGCGAGGGTGTGGAGAAAAAGGAACTCTTCTGCACTGTTGGTGGGAGTGCAAACTGGTCCAACCACTGTGGAAAGCTGTGTGGAGATTTCTGGACCTACTAAACATAGAGCTTCCATATGATCCAGCAATTCCACTCCTAGGTATTTACCCAAAGGACACAGAAACATCAACTCCAAAGAACACCTGCACCCCTATGTTTATAGCAGCACTGTTTACAATAGCTAAGCTTTGGAAACAACCCAAATGCCCAAAAATAGATGACTGGATCAAGAAGATGTGGTACATATATACCATGGAATATTACTCAGCATTCAAAAAAGATAAACACATGCAATTTGCAGCAACATGGATGGCGCTGGAAGGGATCATGCTCAGCGAAATAAGCCAAAAAGAAAAAGAAAAATACCGGATGGTCTCACTCATAGCAGGAATCTAGAAAACTTAAATAAGGGACCAGGAAAATGAATAACTATAAGAAAGTGAAAATCAAAATCAACAAAAAACTATGAACCAGAGACACTTTTAGGGGGGCGGGAGGGGAGGGATTGGGGTCAGAATGGGGGGGCTGCAATTGTATGGGGAATATAAAAATAAAATTTATTATTTAAAAAAAAAATAAAGGTCGGATGTGAGCTAAAACAAAAAAAAAAAGAAAACTAAAAGAAGTTTTTTTTGAAAAGATAAAATTGACAAACCTTTAGCCCAACTAATAAAAAGAGTCAAGTAAATAAAACTAGAAATGAAAAAGGATATAACTAATACCACAGATGTGCAAAGTACCATAATTACTTTGACTACTATAAACAGTTACACACCAACAAAATGGACCAAAAAAAGGATAAATTTCGAGAACATGCAAAATAAAAAGACTAAATTGTGAACAGAAAATTGAAATAACAATAATGATTAAGGAGATTGAAACAATAATCAAAAGTTTCCCAACAAAGAAAGTCCAGGACTACACAGCTTCACTGGTAAATTATACCAAGTATTAAAAAGAATTAACATCAACCATTCCAAACTCTTTCAAAAATTGAAGAGGTAGAACACCCCCAAACTCATTTTACCAGGCAAACATTACCTTGTTGCCAAAGTTGTACACAGATACCACGAGAAAAGAAAATTACAGACCAATATCCCTAATGAAAATAGTTGCATAAAAATCTCAATAAAAATACTAGAAAATTGAGTTCATCAGCACGTGAAACAAATTATAAACTATGATCAGATGAGTTTTCTCTCTGAGATGTAATGATGATTCAATACACACAAATCAATAAATATGAATCACCACATTGAAAGAATGAAAGATGAAAATCATACCATCATCACAACAGAAGGAGAAACCATTTGACAAAATCAACATTCTTTCATGATAAAAAGACTTAACAAATTGGATATAGAAAGAATGTACCACAGCATAATAAAGGACATATATGACAAACCCACAACTAATATCATACTCAACAGGGAGGAGGCTGAAAACTTTTCTTCTAAGATCAGGAACAAGACAAGTTTGTCCACTCTCACTACTCTTATTCAACAAAGTATATAAAGTCCTACCAGCATAACTAAGCTAGAAAAAGAAAAAGGCATTCAAATTATAAAGGAAGAGTAAAATTGTGTCTGTTTGCAGGTGATGTTATATTATGTTCAGAAAATCCTAAAGGCTCCACTAAGAACGTACTTGAATTAGTAAGAAATTCAATTCTTTTACTGGATATAAAATCAGCATATATAAATTAGTTGTATTTTTATATGATAATAAAAATCAGAAAAAGAAATAAAAGGAGATGAATATTTACTTCAACTTATTTGAAATTGCACTTGAGATACTGTCATGGTCAGGTCAACCAAGATGTAAAAACTAACAGGCAGTAAGAGATATAAGACAGTAAAAAAAGAGGCAGGGTTGGGATATAAAAATTGCTGAACAATCTGTGTCATTTACTTTTCCCTGTAGCATATTAGAAGAGACTGTTTTGTAATTGTTGGTAAACAGACCATATTTGTAAACTTCAGCAGAATGGAGTAGAGGAAAATACAAAGAACACATAATTTTAAGAAAATGTCACTAAAATCTCTCATGCTTCAGAGTAGTCAAAAATTAAAAAAGCAAAAGGATAATTAAATGTGTGTTTTGCAGTCATTTGATGATTTTAGATTGTACAATTAAGGTAGAATAAGAAATCAGATGGTTAAGGGTTCAAGAAGGGGCCCCTGAAGATCTAAAAATAGAAAAGGCATTTTGCAAAGATTGAAAACAGTAAAAGGTTTTTTTCAAGACTGCCTAAAAGGTTATCACTAGTAATCTCTATTTTTGGCATACAAGAAAGGAGACTAATAAAACGATGGTTGGGAAAGAATTCAGATTTTTTTCTTTAACCCTTATACTAATTACTTGGTTTCTAGGCTCTGCAGAGCTAGAATTAAATAACAAATATTTATTGAAGGTTAAAATATCAACATTCAATCTGTTCAAGGGTCATCATGCCCAAATTCATTATGAGACTGATTAATACCAATAGGCAATTAATTAATTTGCAGTGAAAAGCATAACTGCTAAGCACACTGCTCTTTATATTGGCTGCCTAAAGGATTAGTGTTCTAGAGGGGAATATTTCTCAGGGAAACAATCTATAGTCCAGACTTTACAAAACTGGAATGCTTTTTAAAAAACAAATTTCTGGCCCTTGCAAAGACTGAATTAGAACTTCTGAGAGTGAGCCCCACAAATCTCTATTTTTTTTAACTTAATCAGGTATTTTTTGAAGTACCATTGATTTACAGGTTCTCACCTCTTCAGAAGTATGTTAGCATACCACGTTCACCACTGAAGCACTCATAATCCTTGACCACAGTACCATTGGGCACCCCCAAACCCAATTTGAGCCCCATCTTTCACCCTCCCTATTTAGTAGTCTTAATTTTATATTCAGATTGCAAGGGTTTGCTTTTGTCTGTTCCTTTGTTTTGTTTCTTTATATTCTGCATATGAGTGAAATTATCTGGTATTTGTTTCTCCTGATTTATTTTGTTTAGCATAATCCTCTCCAGTTTCATTTTAGACATCTCTATATATTTTTAACAGCTTCCCCACTACCTCCAAATGATTTTGTTGCACATTAGAAAGTCTGTTATGGTCTACACCTGCTTTCACTTCCCCATTTCATAATTCTTCATTTCAATCGGAATTCTACTATCCCACTCTGTTCTTCTCTGGCAGAAATTACCAATTACCAAAATTATCTTCATTTTGAGCTTCAATGGCATTATTCTAATACCTATCCTAATATAATGAACTTTTTTTTCTCTTCCTTGGAATTTTCTACTTCTTGGCTTCCAAGGTAGAATTCCTTCCAGGTCCTCTTCCTCCTCACTTGACCCTGACCTCACTCTTTGTTTTCTTTGCTGAATCCTCTTTGACTGCCTACATTTTAGCCACACATTTTAGGTTGTCCAGAGTTCAGTCCTTGTTTTCGCCTTTTGAATTTCTAAGCTTTCTTCTTGGATAATTTCATTCATTCCCATTGCTTTTACCATTGACTTTTTTTTTAACATTTTATTTTATATAATTCTTACATTATTTTTCACTTTTGCACAATGTATGCATTATCATTTTGGTTATATTCCCCATACAATTGTAACCCCCCCTTATTTTGACCCTAGTCTTTCCTCTCCCCAACACTCTTCCCCTGCTCCCATAGTGTGTCTCTGGTTTACAGTTGCTTGTCGATTTTGATTTTTACTTTGTATTAATTAGTCTTTTTCCTGGCCCTTTATTTAGGTTTTGTAAATTCCTGCTATGAGTGAGACCATCCAGTATTTTTTCTTTCTGACTTATTTCGCTGAGCATGATCCCTTCTAGCACCACTGACATTTTTAAAACAATTCCTAAATCTTTTTATTTCCAAAGCTGGCTGATTTTCTGAACTGTGGTCACTAACTCCTGGTGCTCACTAAATAGCTGCTTTAAGGATGAAGCAAATTTGTGATAAGAGCAGTAGAAAATGCTATGAGTGGAACTGCTCCCATAAAATCTGGAAAAATGCTCTAACCCAACTGGGAAAGACCATGTATATAAGAGGTATACTGAGAACCAGGTGACATTAGCCCAGGAAATATAAAGCTAGTGATTAAGCAGATTGATCCAGCCCAGAGAACTTAAAGGTTAAAGACAGAGTTCAGTGTCAAGCCATGGGGATCATGAGCAATGGGTTGTTGTACAGTCGATTGTAGGCCTGGAGAGAGACAGGAACTGAGGCAAGAGTTTGGCCCAAAGAAAGATTGGGAGCCACAGATGTATTGATCCAAGAGCTGCAAAATATAGGAATATGGCTGAGGTAGCCAGAAAGCAGACAACCTGGCCATTGACAGAGAAACTTGAGGAAGTATAAAGTTCCATTAGTCTATAAAAGCCAAAAGAAAAATCACCTAAAGATCATGGGTTGAATATGTACTTAATCTGAGGTGCTTAGAAGATTCCAGGAGTATTCTATCTGAGTGCAATTTCCCTTCCTTCACTGTTTTTCAAATGTCTACTCACAAAACATTTGGAACAGAAAATAATTCAATCCATATATATGCTCCACAGACATCAAGCAAGTGTTAATATTGTTCTATAATTGCTTCAGATTGCAGTCCTTTTTTGAAAGAGATACATTTTTATATAGATAGCTAAAGAAATCCACTAAATACTTTATCTTCATTATAGTCTGCAGTGAAGCTGTCACTCTGCTGAAGTCAATATGTCAGTCTCATGCCTGTTTTTATTATTTGACTACAATGGAATTACTAATAATAAATTAAAATTTTTGAATTCATCTTTGGGAAAAATTAAGAGAAAATCTTAACAGTAGTATTTGAAAAAACTTAGGTTGAACAAATATTGTTGAAATAAGTACTTTGAGACTCAAAGCATCTACTAGCCATGACTCACCTGAAGAGAAGGGAATGATTAGAAAATATTAATATTTCACCAACCACTAGAGAAAAATGAGCAAATCATTATAAAACTGGCAAAGAGCAGCAATGATACTACTTCAATCTAACTCTAAGTTTTGCTAATTGTTTTCATTAACTTAAATGCCTTTTTCTAGTGTTAACTAAGAAGAAAGCCCCCAAGTTATTCACCATTCAACTATAAAATTTGTGGTTCCTTATCAATGAATGTCACCTCTACCCCTGAGATATGTGATAATTCCATAACTCATCTTAGGAAATTTTATTTCTAATCCAAACAATATATTTGAAATAAAAATGAAATTTTGGCCATCTAAGCTATAAATAGTCCCCCTCCACATTATCATTATTATCCCAACACCAAGTCAGATTTACCTTTCAGACATAAAAGTAGAACGTGAAGCCACCTGGATTGGGTGGGAGCAAAGGTTTAACAATAGCCTTGCAGATAGTTAAATGGCTTAAAATTGGAAATGAGTCCATGATAGAAAAATATGAACATTTCTTAACTGCATTACCTATAAGTGAACTCACTAGTCCGAATGGCATGACTATACTGAGAAATACATTTGACTATAAGAGCCAGAAAAGGGTACATTATTTGTTGTTATTGTCACAACATCTCAGTGGCTTTCATAAGTGTTTATTACCCACATGTTTGGGAGACAGTTGGCAGTTCATTGATCTTAACTAGTCTTGACTGGAATTGGGGTTCAGTTCCTGGGGTCTCATGCTCTGAAGGGAGAGCTTGAATATGTTCCCATGTTGATAACAGAGGCATGAGAGCACCCATCACATTGGTCAAACAATTCACATGTTTGAACCTACAATGCATGATGGGACAGGTCGTCCACCCAAAGGAGAAGGCCAAAGCTGAGCATGTAGGGAGGGGTGCAGAACTGGCCAAGTCACTGAATTTTTGTCTACTAAACAGAGTGATGAATACATACTCTTTGCCACAGTAAACACATGCCTCAGGATGTGTCTTTAAAAATAGCATATTCACATACAGGAAGTAAGCTTCCTGCTGAGGTGCTTGATGTAGTTAAAACAATAATTTTTCAATTAATATGATTATATCATATTTTGGAAATCTATGATTATTACACAATAGATCTCAAATTTCCACAGTTATTGCTATGAAGAAAAATGAATGCAAATAGAAAACTAATTAACTCAATAATATAGTGAAATTACAAATAATGTCATTTTGACATGGCCCTGTATATTCTTGTTGCAATGCAAAAAAAAAAAAAAAGTGGCAAGGAAAAACAGACATGATTTGAACAAATTAATGTAAGCCTATGTTTTAAAGTACACGCCAAATGACAGGCTTTTAAGCAATTTTTTTAATTTTGTAAAATATAGTAGCTTTTAAAACTGCTCCAAAAAGAGATTGGCTCTTCCACTATACACTGGAAGAGTATATGTCATCACTGACACACCCACCCCCATCTCACCCCACCCCTATATTGTTAAATTCCATCACCAACATTTGATCACTCACTCCTTTTTAATACATTTTATTCATTTGTCTTTTAGGATACCATGTTTTTTTTGGTTTTACTTCTACCTCACCAAGCTTTCCTTCTTAGTCTCTGTAGCAAGTTTCTCCTCTTCTCCCTCCTTTTCCTATTGGAAGATCCCATTAGTCCTTGGACCTCTTTGCTACTCCATCTGCATTTCTTCTCCATATCTGTCCCATCATTTTGGGACATAGGATGGTTTTTTTATCTGTAACCCAGAATTCTCTCCGGAGAGTTTCTCTATCCAACTGCCTACACGTTTCTGTATATGTAATAATCTCAAACTTAACAAGTCAAAATCAAACTTCTAATCTTTCAGTACAAATCTGCAGTATTTCCACTTGACAAATCCATAACTTTGCAGATGCTCTTGTCAAAATCTCAAATTCATCCTTGGTTTCTCCTTCCCTTTCACTCATATCCTTTCTCTCTATTCTATTAAAGAAACTTGTTAGCTTTACCTATAAAAAATATACCCAGTATCTAGTTACTTATTACCATCTCCACTGCTACCACTGCTCCATCACCTACTATACTGGATTGTTACAGCAACATCCTTACCAGACTATGCTTCCACATTGTTACCCCAAAGCCTATTCTCAACAGAATGATCCTGTTTAAATCTAAATTACATTGTATCACTCCTTAGCTCAAAACCTCCAATTCTCCCCAAATAGAAAACTCTTAAAATGTTCTATGTGCTTGGCCCCTGTTATTTTGCTGATATCATCTTTACCCGCCACTCTGTTCTTCTATTCCAGTCATGAACTCCATGCTGTTCCTTGGACACACCAGTCATGCCACAATCTGAGGGCTTTGCACTGCCTATTCTCTGTCTGAAATGGTATTTCCCCACCTCCTGTCATTGTCAAATATCATCTCCTCCTGAGACCTAGTCTAATACAAATTTATACTCCAAAGCCTTCCTCCTCCCACATATACACACTCCCTATTCACCTCTCTGCTTGATTTTTATAGCACTTATCACTTTCTAATGAAATTATATAATTTGTTTATTCATTGTGTTTATTTCTTCCCCTACTAGAATGTAAGATACACAAGATTAGAAATCTTTGTTTCTTTTATTTACTTTTACATACCCAACACATAAAACAATAGCTGGCAGATAAAAGGATCTTAATAAAGATGAGTTTAACATATGAATTTATAAGTTAAAAATTGAAAAAGTTAATTCAAGTCCTAAACACATCTCTCATACAACAAGACAGGTATTTTGCTAAATAAATTTCACTGAAAATATTTCTATACATATTCACTTTATTATTCTCTTACTTTTCTTAAAATCTACACTATTTAATAGCACAGTATTTTTAAATCTCTATACTTAACACTTACTCATACATACTTTTATGAAAAATACTTTCTACTATACTCATTTACTCCTATTCATACACAAATTTCATCTAGAACCTGCCTAAAATCTCATTTTTTATATTTTTAAATGCAACTTAGGTAGAAGTTTTTGTATCATATATATTATTTATATTTATCCTAATGTCTGACTTGATATTCTTTAATTAAAGGAGTAGTGTCAGAAAAGAGTTGTTCTTTCTAATAGTGACAACTGAGCTGTCATTCCCAACTTTCTGTTAGTGAGATGAAAGCCACAGATCTACGATTTAATGAACTCAGCTTGGCAGACAGAAGACCTGCGTGTCACACACTTCAGTGACTCTCTCCTCCCGCAGCTCCCACATGTCCAAGTTTTTCTCCCTCCTCACCCTTCTAAAATCTTGTCTGGTTCCAGTTTCAACAATGCCAGTTTGCCAGCTTTAAATGCAGTCAGTGCATGGACTTCAATAGACTGGGTTACATGACACTTCCTAAATGTCAGATTCCCACCTTGAAAGCCCTGCATGACCAAATAGAATGGATCATCACAAATGCTGATGAGTTGTCAGGAGCACCTGATGTCCCCAGAACTGGTGTCTCTTCTCTCTTCTCTCCCCCTCCAAGATCTTGCTTTCATCTCCTACCTCAAGTAAAATTAGTGAGTTCTATTCACCTCTTCACCCTACATGTAGTCACTAACCAAAAGCACTTCCATTATCTTTTTCCTTCCTTCTTTTCACTTACAGTTTTCTCACTTTTCCTTCCTTCCTTCCTTCCACAGAGAGTTGGTATCTTAAAGACCTCTTGTTCCAAACAGAATTTATAACGCTTGCTAAAAGTGTTTTCTTTAAAATTTTTATAGACTGTCTTTTTGTACTAAAACTTAAGAGTTGGGCCTCCCCGGTGGCGCAGCGGTTGAGTGCTGGGTTGCGAAGCTGCTTCGATCCCCGTCTGCTGGCTGCTCCCCGGCCACCAGAGGAGGGTCTCACATGGCACGCAGACCTCTCCTGCCGCCCGCTGCTCCCCTCAGCAGTGTACTTCGGTCCTTCTGCCTGCTCTGCTCCCCGCTCTGGCTCTGGTGAATTCTCTCACCCTCCCGCGCTTCTGACTGTACCCAGTGCTTGTATAAATCAATCAATCAATCTTAAAAAAAAAAAAACAAAAAAACTTAGAGTTACTAGCATACCCCATTCATTAGAGGAAATTTTGCATACTAGAAAGAACAGAAATAATTGAGGCAATGGCCAGAGTTTTATTTTTATGTCACCTTTGCCCAAATACGGCCCCCACCACACACCAAAACAAAACAAAACAAAGTAAAAACTCAAGACAATTGGATTCAGAAAGGATGAAGCACTGCTTGATTTAGAGGATTAATCCTGGTATAAAAAACATTTTCTGAATATAAGATGTAATAAATCTTGGCTTTTAGTGGTGAACTTAACGTAGTATATACTGTTGATTTTTATTGATGCATATCTGAAAATTGTACGTTATAAAACTGTTACAATTGAAAAAAAATCCAAAAATCCAACAAGCAGGTCTCAAATTGAATATGATTTTCCAATAATCACAGATTGGCTAATAAAAACCTTAACACCAAAAAGAAAGAAGCAGCACAGGAAGGGGTTCAAGTCACAACACCCCAAGATTCCCAGAGCTGGTCTCCTCAAGATGCCCAGTTCTGAGATGCGAATTATTTTGAGCTGAAAACACTAAGTACCCTAGAGACTAAGGAAAAGCTCTTGTCTTTTTCCTAGTCCCTTTGTCCTACCCCTGATTGAAGTACTCACTGCCCTCTTTGATACCAGAAGCATGTAGTTAGGGGATGGGTATAATCCAAATGTAGGTTTATCAGTAAACATGTGCTATCTCAGAAACACATCTTTCCTTCTAAAATAAAGATTAAAGTCATCTTTTCCTTGTGATACAAAGTCCCCTTAACCTTGCCGTAAGTTTAAGAATGACTATAGTACAGTATATATGTAAGGGTATACTATTACAGGATATTTTAAGTTTTAATCATGAAATACTTTAAACATAAGAAGCAGAGAAAATATCACATGAACCTATTAACACACCGCCAACATTAAAGAGATGCTAACATTTTCCATTATATGTTTTAGGTCTTTACTCCAATTTTTTTGAAGAAATAAAATGTTACAACTAAAATTAAAACCTTAACAAATTAAAGTCTGATCTCCCTTCTTTGCTTCTTTCCAACCTTACCAAACAACTTTCCTGAAATCACTGTGTATAATTCCCATGTAAATTTTAGGATACTCATCACCACAGAGAAAATACACCATTGTGTGTGTGTTTTTAAATTTATATACATACTAAATATACCCTTTTAAACTTTTTTCTTGTTAAAAATGTGTCTGAGATTTATCTACATTGGCACCTGAAGATCTGATTTGTTTACTTGTACAGATGCATAATGTGATGCTGAAGAACAATAAGTATGTGCCTCTTTATAAACCTGAATTTTTCCTTAAGAGCTCATTACTGAGTTACTACAACCATAATCATATTTATAACACCATTTAGTAATACATAATTTCTCCAGCAGGTGTCATCAGAATTGTTAAGATTTACTCATTAGAGTTGTTTGACATGGTGTCATGACTTTTGATTTATATTTCTCTGAATCCTACCAATATTGGGATGCTTACATTTTCTATTGGTGATTAATTTCTGATTTATGTATTATCTATCATGCTGCCTATTTTTCAATTGAATTGGTTTTCATTTCATCATTATTTTGTAGAAGCTCTTTATATATTCTGGATATTAATACTATGATGGTGATATGAATTAAAAATTTCTTGCAGTTTTTTTTCTTTTATCACATATTCATGGCACCTTACAGAAGTTATTAGGTTGTCAAATTTGTTAATATTTTTCCTGCAAGTTTGTGGTTTTAATCAAATACAGTAAACCTTAACCTGATATAATTAAAATATTTACTGTCCCATGTAATAAATACATTATTATTTTCTTTTATTTTATACATTTTTTACATCATTTTTATTTTTTGCACAATGTATGCATTTTCTCTGTGGTTATAGTCCCCATACAATTCCCACCCCCCTTGTTTTGATACTACTCCCACCCTTCCCCCACCCCATGTGTCTCTTGTTTATAGTTGCTTGTTGATTTTAATTTTTAAGTTATTATAATTAGGTTTTTTCCTGGTACCTTATTTAGGTTTTCTAAATTCCTGCTATGAGTGAGACCATCCAGTATTTTTCTTTTTCTTTCTGGCTTATTTTGCTGAGCATGATCCCTTCCAGCTCCATCCATGTTGCTGCAAATTGCATAAGTTTATCTTTTTTGATTGCTGAGAAATATTCCATTGTGTATATGTACCACATCTTCTTGATCCAATCATCTGTTTTGGGGCATTTGGCTTGTTTCCATAGCTTAGCTATTGTAAATAGCGCTGCTATAAACTAAGAGTGCAGATGCCCTTTTGAATTAATGTTTCTGTGTCCTTTGGGACAATACCTAGGAGTGGAATGGCTGGATCATATGGAAGCTCCATCTTTAGCAGGTTGAGGAATCTCCACCCAGCTTTCCATAGTGGCTGGACCAGTTGGCACTCCCACCAGCAGTGCAGGAGAGTTCCTTTTTCTCCACATTTTCACCAACATTTGTTGTTTCTAGTTTTTTGGTTTTTTTTAAGATTTATTTACTTATACAAGAACTGGGATACAGGTCAGAGTTGTGGAAGGGTGAGAGAATCCACCACAGACAGAGCGGGAAGCACAACAGGCAGATGGACCAAAGACACTCCTGAGGGGAGCAGCAGGCAAGGCAGGAGAAGTCTGCTGTGACATGTGGGTTTCTCCCTAGCCGGCCAGGAATCAAATCCGTGCTGCAAAGGCTGTGGGCAGCTTCACAGTGCAGCGCTCAACCTACTGTGCCACCAGGGAGGCCTGCTAGTTTTTTTAATATGTGCCATTCTCACTGGTGTAAGATGGTATCTCATTGTAGTTTTGATTTGCATTTCCCTGATTACAAGTGATATTGAACATTTTTCATATGCCTGTTGGCCATTTGCATTTTCTCTTTGGAGAAGTTTCTTTTTAGCTCTTCTGTCCATTTTTTAACTGGATTATTTGCTCTTGTTGAGTCTCATGAGCTCTTTGTAGATTGTGATCAGTCCTTTATCATTAGTGTTGTGTGCAAAAATTTTTTCCCAATAGGTGGGTTGTCTCTTTGTTTTTGTTATTGTCTCTTTTGCTGTACAGAAGCCCTTTAATTTAATGTAGTCCCAGCTGTTAATCTTTGCTTTCAGTATTACTGCTTTGGGTGATGTGTCTTTAAAGATGTTACTGAGGTGTATGTCATGGAGTGTTTCGCCTATATTTCCTTCTATATATTTTATGGTTTCAGGTCTTATGTCTAGTTCTTTAATCCATTTTGAGTTGGTTTTTGTGCATGGTGTGAGGCAGCAGTCAAGCTTCATTCTTTTGCATGTAGCGACCCAGTTTTCTGAGCACCATTTATTGAACAAACTTTCTTTGCTCCAGTGCATATTCTTTGCTCCTTTGTCAAAGATTAGTTGACCATAAATCTGTGGATTTATTTCTGGATTTTCTATTGGGTTCCATTGGTCCATGTGTCTGTTCTTGTTCCAATACCATGCAGTTTTGATTATTATGGCTTAGTAGAATAGTTTGAAGTCTGGGCGTGTGATACTTCCATTCCCTTCTCTTTTTTTCAGGAGAGCTTTGGCTATTCGGGGTTTTTGGTGGCTCCATATGAATTTCATCAATATTTGTTTGATTTCTTTGAAGAATGTCATTGAAATTTTTATTGGAATAGCATTGAATCTGTATATTGCTTTTGGTAGGATGGCCATTTTGATAATGTTAATTCTTTCAACCCATGAGCAGCGGATGTCCTTCCATTTCTTTGTGTCTTCTTCTATTTCTTTTAACAGTGTTTTATAGTTTTCTTTGTGTAGGTCCTTTACCTCTTTTGCTAGGTTTATTCCCAAGCATCGATTCTTTTTTTTTTTTGTTTCAGTAATAACAGGGATGGTTTTCTTGATTTCTTCTTCCTCAGGTTGATTGTGTATAGGAAGGCTATGATTTTTGTGTGTTGAAATTGTATCCTGCTACTTTACTAAAATGATTGATTAGTTTATTTTTCTGTGGAGTTTTTGGGGTTCTCTATGTATATTATAATATCATCTGTGAATAGTGATAGTTTAACTTCTTCCTTCCCTATTTGGATTCCTTGTATGTCTTTCTCTTGTCTTATTGCTCTGGCTAGGATCGCCAGTAATATATCGAAAAGCAGTGGTGAGATCTTAATGTCTTGTTCCAGATCTTAATGGAAATGCTTTTAACTTTTCACCATTGAGAATGATATTGGCTATGGGCTTGTCATATATGGCCTTTGTGATATTGAGGTATGTTCCTTGTATCCCGAGAATTTCAAGGGCCTTGATCATAAATGGGTGTTGCACTTTGTCAAAAGCTTTCTCAACATGTATTAATATAATCATATGGTTTTTATATTTCTTTTTGTTGATGTGTTAGATTACACTGATTGATTTTCAGATGTTGAACCATCCTTGTGTCCCTGGAATAAATCCTACTTGGTCATGGTGAATTATCTTATGGATACATTGTTGGATTCTGTTAGCTAAAATTTTATTGAGGATTTTTGCATCAGTGTTCATTAGAGAGATTGGCCTGTAGTTTTCTTTTTTGTGTGTTGTCCTTGTTAGGTTTTGGTATTAGTGTAATGCTGGCTTCATAGAACATGTTTGGTATTATCCCTTCCATCTCAATTTTTTGAAAGAGTTTATGAAGGATAGGCATAGTTCGTTTCTGTTTGATAGAATTCATTTGTAAAAAATCCATCTGGTCCTGAGCTTTTGTTTTTGGGGAGGATTTTGATTACCATTTCAATTTCACTGCTTGTAATTGGGCTGTTTAGGCGTTCTATTTCTTCTTTATCTAGCTTTGGAATACATTATTTTACTTTTTAAATTTAGCTTTTAAATTATCTTGAATCAGCTTGTGTATAAGTACAGATGTAAAATTGTGTCCATGTCAATAATGGCCACAGTACCACTTATTAAATAACCCATCCTGTTTCTCTCAAGTTTTATTATCACTCTCATCAAATAAATAGATTTGACTCTTACTTCCTTTTTTCCATTGATTTTTCTACTCCTGTGTCAACTCTCATAAATTTTATTCCTATGGATTTACAGAAGTTCAAATATCTGATCAGGCAAACATACCATTATTCTTCAAGAACTGAATTGACTAATATTGGTCATTTTTACTTCCATATAAAATGTTAAGATTAGCTTGTCAAAACTCATTAAAAATAAACTGATGACTTTTAATTGAAAGTGCAATAAATTGATAGATTAATTTGGGATGTATCCATTTTTATAATTTTATTCCCATCTATAAATCATGGTTTCAGAATCTTGCTACATCCTTCTAATCATTTAAATCTTCTCTTAAAATAAAGTCTTACAATTTTCTCTGTCAAGCACTTAATAATCTTTTGTTTCTTTTTTCTGAAATCTTGTTTTGTTTTCCATTATACAATGACATGTGAAATTTTTATTGTACATTTTCTATGGGAGAAAGTCTACAAAGTGATTAACAGTACAATTTGGATATGAAATTCAAAATGTTTGAGGTCAAATACTGGCTTTGGCATTTCAGGATGTTTTATCTAAAGCGAATTGCTTAACCTCTTTGTGCTTTGGGGGGCAATGCACTCATCTATGAAATCAAGGAGTCTAATATCTACTTCATAGGATTGTTGCAATGATTGTTCAATGAGAGGAGGGGTAAGAGACTTAGAACAGTGCCTGGCACATAATAAATGCTAAATAAATATTAGTTTATTGACTCAGTTAGGATGGGCAAGGGGGTACTGCATTAAAAAATAATCCTAATATCTCAATGACTGAAAGCAACAAACTTTACTTGTAACATCAAGTGGAACATTGCTTTATTTAGTTCTCACCCCAGGGCCCAAGTGACAGAGGAGCTATTATCTGGAAGATGTCCACATTCTCAGGAACAATGAAAAATGTAGCAAGTCATGCCCTAGCTCTTAAAGTTTTCACCTAGAAGTGACAGGCATCACTTCTGCTTACATTGCATAGGACTTATAAGCCATCTGACTTCAAGGAGACGAGAAAGTAACATGCTACCATGTTAAGACAACCAAAAATACTTAGTGAACAGTATTAACGATATTCAGCATTATTATTACTTTTTTGAACAGTTTATAAAAAATTGAATTTAAAAAAATTTAAATCCTAAATCCTGTCAATTTGCTAAACAGTCTTTTTTAATAATTTGTCTAGAATTCTTCTTGGAATTTCTTGGTAAATATTGCATTCTACAAGAAATGACAGTTTTGTATCTTCTCTCACAATCCTTATACTATTTATCTCATGTGTTTGTGTTCATTTGTGTGTCAAGACATGTTGCTCAGTTATATGGAGCTTCTGTTAATTTAGTCAGTGTGAAACATCTCATGATACATTAGTTTGTATTTCCAGAATTACTAGTGAAGTTGAGCTTTGTATTGAGGTTGGTCATAGCCAACCAACTTTCCCTTTTGTGAACTGTTGATCTATACCCTTCACTTATTTTTCTATTGCACCATTTGTTGCTTTCTTACTAATATAAGATACTTTTTATATATTCAGATACTAATATTTTCTTGATTAAATACATATAAATATCTTCTTATAGTCTGCAGATCATATGTGATTTTTAATGATGTCTTTTGGCATACTAAAACTTAAGTTGTCAAAATTCCTTCCTTCATATTTTGAACTTTCTGGTCATTTTAAGAAATCCTTGTTATTTAAAAAAAACAAAAATTGTCACTGATGAAAGTCATACAAATATTTTCCAACATTTTTCTTCTAAATGGTTTTAACTTTTACTTCTCACATTTAGCTTCTAATCCACCAAGAATCAATCTATAAGCCTTATGTTGTGAAATCCTTGAAGGCTGGGGGAGGAAAGAATCAAGAGAAAATGCCAATTCACTTTATGCCCACAAGTCTAATTTTTAGCATTTTTATGAATAACATTAATTACATCTCCCAGAAATCTGAATGGTCTACAGAGTCTAACATGGTAAATTCTGGAATCAATGAACTGTATCCAAAGTTTCAGGAAAAAGGAAGGAAACAAATATTTTAATACCTCCTAAATGGGAAATATTATATAACACATGCTCCCAGAACTCATTTCATCATCAAAAATAAAATTAATAGGAATCCTATTTTACAGATTACTAAGATCATCTAGCTAATGAAATGTGGAAACAGAAGATGAGCCCAGATTTCTCTGACTTCATAGTTCATTTACTTGTGTTTCCTTCCCACCAAAAAATCACTGGTATATTGTAAGGCTGAAAGGTAGATTGATAACATTGAGATTTTAAGACAAAGTTAGACAGTGGAAAGAGAGGTAGTGACTCTGGCAGAAAGTCTCCTTGCTTTTAAAATGATAAGCAAGCGATGTCTCTTTAAGTGTAATCTAGATATTATTATGATTTTGAAGTTAAAAGCAATTACCAGAATTCAAGTGCTGCAGACCTGAGTTTAAACCTGTTATGCCAAGGGAGCTGTTTCCCAGTCTCAGTTAGACGGAGCTAATAACAGTTGCTGCACAGGACTGTTGTAAAGATTACAACAATTACACAGTGTCCACAATACTGTCTGGTACATAGCAGTCACTGAAGTTTTAACCCCATCAAACCTCAACTGTGCTATACATACAGACCACAAACCCACCACAGAGTCCTAAAACCTAAAGGATACTGGAAGTCATTTTCTCCGCCCCCACCGGTCCCCGCACAGCCTGCTTTTTTTCTTGCTTTCCCTTTCTTTTTCTTCTGTCTTTGTATCCATTCTCCTGCTTCTCCCTCAGGCAACACTTTGTTGGTAATACTGGACCTGCTCTATAAACAGGTATCCTGTTATTAATTATGACTAGGTTCGGCCCAGTGGAACTAAATTACTTTCATAAGGCCAAGTCAGTGCCAGAATGAGTCACGAAGCTCTGAGACTCTCTGCCTCCTCCCCCACCATTTGTTCCCACAGTGGCCACAGCTGCCTTCAGGTTCTTAGAGGTTGAAGAGTTACTGGAGAGTGACTGAGGCAGTGACCTCTAATATCTTGTCACTTGTCCTGCTCCAGCATCCTAGAATGAACAAGTTGGCATCCACAGGGGGTAGTTGGGTCATTCAGGACAAACAGACGCCATATTGATTCTGTCTCTGGTTTTACTATTCAAAACTATGTCTTTCCTGTCAGTTTCTCTCTCATTCTTTCTCTTTTCCTCTCAGTTCTCTTTTTAAATGCTTCTTCCCTCCATCTGGGTTTTCTTTCTCTTTCTTTTGCTTGTGACATCTATCATCTCCAACCTATCCTCATTCTCCTTTTCATCTCCTCCTTCCCCATTCCATTCAAAAATAATGATGATGGCAAAGATAACAACAATAAGAAACAGTTGCCTGCTGATTATACTGCAAGAACACACAGTACTTTCCATTATTGATCACAGGTGGCTTCCCAAGTTCTGTCAGCCTGGTGACTGCACTGTTGGGCCACAGTGAGGCATGTGGGAGAGTGTGGGTGGTACCAGGAAGCAGCCCACTTGAATCATTCCACTCCCAGTCCTTCTGACAATGAAATATCTCAATACAGGCAAGTGCTTTGTAGCTCATTAAGTTTGTGTTCTTTATGTACTCAAGTCAATCACAATTGTTTCCAATGGAAAAATCCCCAAATTCAGTCTATGGAAGTAAAAATAAAAGATACTGATTTTATGTTTTAACTAAAACTGTAACATCATCTCTTGATTTTATGTCTGCATATCTTTTGTTCTACAAATGAGTAGGCTTGTGAATTTTAGAACAATGTTACAGCATACATATATGCCAAAAATTATACTGGAATGCCCAGTGAGGCCTGCATCTACCCAAATTATCTGGTAGAGATACCCAATGTAGCTAATTCAGGAGTCTAGGTTCCTACCTTTTCATAAATAGCAATTTAACAACTGACTCAGATGCATAGTTATCTCAAACTCCTTACTTAATTCTGCCTATACTTTGGTCTTGATCTCCTAATTTATATTTACTTGAAATTTTTATGTGAAAATCCTTATTGTTCTTGAGGTATTTGTACTTATATAAACCACTTTAAATCCTCTGTGGAAAAATAAGAATTTAAAAACAAGTGAATCAGGGCCTCGCCGTTGGCGCAGCGGTTGAGCGCTGGCTTGCGAAGCTGCCCGCGGCCTCTGCGGCGCCAGTTCGAGCCCCGGCTGCTCCCCGGCCACCAGAGGAGGGTCCCGCATGGCGCGCAGACCTCTCCTGCCGCCCGCTGCTCCCCTCAGCAGTGTACTTCGGTCCTTCTGCCTGCTCTGCTCCCCGCTCTGGCTCTGGTGAATTCTCTCACCCTCCCGCACTTCTGACTGTACCCAGTGCATGTATAAACAAACATACAAACAAACAAATAAATAAAACATGCCTCTATTAAAAAAAAAAGTGAATCAGTAACTATGTATTTATCCATTCATCTAAACCATATCTTGATTTCTAATTTGATTTTTAGCTCATTGATTGTTTTCACTTTTACTGTCTCATTCAATATTTGATTTCATATTATAGACTGGATGTTTATATTCCCCCAACATTCATATATTGAAACTTAATCAGGATACAAACCTCCTGATTGTATCAGGAGGTATGGGGGTATGTGCCCTTGGTGGGTGATTAGATCACGGGGATATAGTCCTCATGAAAGAAAAGACCTCAAAGAGCTCCCTTTCCTCTTCCTAGATATGGGGACATATGAACCAGGTAGTAGACCCTCACTAGATACCCAATCTGCCAATACCTTGATCTTAGACTTCCCAGCCTCCAGAACAGAGAGAAATACATATCTGTTGTTTACAAGCCACTTGCTCTATGGTATTTTGCTAAAGTAACCCAAACAAAGATATCCCATGAGGGTATTTTATTGAAATACATCATTAGAAGATGTAATAGCTTAATTTTGGGGGGTTATATGGGCCTTTTTGATCTACATTCACAAAAGTGAAGAAGAGATTTAGACAAATCTTAGTATAAGGTAGATACTTATTGCCCACTATTATAAAGTAAGTATGTGGAAAATTCTAGTTTATGTATACTTGTTTTGACACAAACTATCCAAGTGTGGTATTTCAAGCCAAGTTAATCTCAAAGGAATGAATTAAGCAGGCACCTATTGTCAGCTTCACCTTTATTAACTCAAGGGTCTATTAATAAATCACAGGGAAGAAAATTTTCTCACAATCTATGCAGAGTTTCTATTGTCCTTTGAAGCACTTGAGTTTAAAATCTCATCAATATTCAATGACTAGGGCAGAGAATGAATTCCTTTCATGTATCCTCTCTCTTCTACATTCTGGAAGGTTAGAGAGTTGTAACCTCCCTAGCACCCAGCAGTGTCTGTCACTAGCAATGTGAGCATGGACGTTTCCAGCAGGGGATTGGATTATAATCCTTGCTCTGCCATTTACAATCTGTATACTTTAGGGCAAACTCTGTGCATCAACTTTCCCTCCAGTAAAACACAGAATAGTTCTTAGAAATCAAAACAATGCCTGCCTATATGAAACATTTAATAAATCATAAATCTATGGATGGAACAGTTAAATTTCTGCACAGCTGCAAAACATAAGTGCTGAATTATTTGTGTATATCTTTGAAATGCCCAAATATGTATGCCCAGGGGACAGTCCTAATTAGTGAACACTAGTTATCCCACAGGGCATTTATCAAGTAAATGATGATACCTTCCAAGGCATAGACATGGTGCCCATGAGAAACTAATCAATATTGAGTTGTGTCTCTTAAGTTTAAGCCTGCTCTAGCGATGTGAAGGGTCCCAGTAGTAATGGTTTTTATTTTATTTCATAATAAATTGAGCTATAAATATGGACACACATGCATACATGCCAAATAGCAACATGGCCAAAAGCAGTTTTGCCATCAGACTCAATCTGAGGTTGACAATTCTGCTTATTAGCTAGGTATTCTTTGGCATGTCAGACTCGGTGGACTTCAAGTTTCCCCTGAAATCTGGGCATAATCCCTACTTGAGAGATGGTCAGTAGAAAAATAAATGAAACAATGTATGTAAGTCACGTCACCTAGAGCCTGCCATGTATGAAGAAGCATTCATAAAATAGGAGCTGCTATTTTTGTTGTTGTTATCATTATACTATTTTACCACAAATTGGAGAATTTTTCATTAAGAGGAAAACATAACATTGGTTATGAAATACTTTTATTTTAATCAAGAAAAAAGTTTAGTAGTTTTAATCCTTCACAGCATTTCTGAGATTGTACTTGCTATCACAAATGGCTGAAAACTCAAAAGTTGATAATTTCACACTGGTCTGTATTGTGAATAAAAACTCAAAGTACTAATTAGACATGAGTCTGCCATTTTTCCAGATGACTAGGTTAGAGTGACTGGTTATTCAGGTGGCATTATTTCTAATAATGGTACTAATGATTAAACCCTTTAATGTTTCATAATTACAAATAAAGACTTCATTGAAATGACTCATCAAAAAAATATATCATTCTGCTTATGAATTAAGATTCTTTGTTTACATGAAGCACAGTCCATAGATGTCAGTATTCATAAGATCCTTCTTTTCATGTACCTTTTGCTTTGAACAATTTTTTCCAGTAAATTTGGCTGGAAGGTAATTGGTCTGTATAATACTTCCATGTGTCTTAGAAGAGAAAAGACGTGCAGGAAGAGATTGAAGGAGCTAAATATAGTCAACTCTCAGGAAAGAGGGGTGAAGGAGACTTTATTAGCAATATAATACTGTATAAAAAATCCATTTGCTTGAATGTGTTGCAGACGGAGACCTTTCTGAGGACAAGTCAATAAGGCACAACTGAACCTCAGCCAAAGGGAAATATCTGAATATAAAAGAGGCCAAGCTAGGTTTTGCAGAGTATATAAAGGAAATGCAATGTAATCAAGTCTACCTGGAGATTTTCCAGGCTCAATTCTGTGTTCTTGTGGTAGTAATTTCATTAGTCATTTGCACAGCTACAAATTTGATACTCACTCAGTGTACATTTTATTTTGTAAGCCAACCTACACTAGTTAGTTCCTTGTTTCACTTTGCAAGTCTTTTAGTGTTTTCAACTTCTGGTTTGAAGATTTGATCTAGAAGTAAAAATCTGGAAGACAATTTAGATGCTCTGACAGAAAAAAAGAAATGTTTTACTTTTTATCTGGCATCAAAGTAACCAGATACATTGACATCCTTTTTTCAATGTGCAGTATCTTTATTCAATACCGTTTTCAGTTAACAAGCATTTCCTGACTATCTTATGCATGTTCTTATTCATGACACTCAGGATAACACAGTCCCTTTTTAACAAGGTTAAAATTCTTTTTAACTTTAACTTTTAATAAGGTTAAAATCGTTCCTGAGAGTATTGATATTTTCCAAAATGCAGTCTTCTTGCTATCTTCAAGCACTGTTCACCTGGTATGAGTGGAAAAAAACTTTCAGTCAGTCGGCATCCCCTATACCCTGACTGTCAGAATGAATAAGCACATGGGAAGAAATGACAGAAAGGTTTCTAGGAGCTGAGACTCCAAACTGAGGATGAGAGAGAACTGAAGCACTAATACAGAGAATTCAGTCATTGACTCACCTCCCAGTTAAGTATCCACGGGATCTGGAAATTCTCAAGAGATTTGAAAATTCTTGTCTTAACTTCGTTTAATAAAATCACTCTCACTCAATAAACTGCAGGGAACACACAGTTGCTGGTGAAGAAATAGACTTTCTGATGACTTTATACTTCTGAGAAGAAAAGGGTAGAAACACTACATTTTCTGTGATCCTTTTAGGGTCTTTATACTTTTTTATAAAACCACTTCAGTTTCAAGTAAATGTTGCTTTTGATATCAAAATAGAAGTTCATGAGTGATATTTTGATGGTAAGTCATATCATTCTATTAATAATTTACATAGTACTCAGTTCCTAAAACCATTTCCCTAGCAGCATAAAGGTTTTTCTTGTTATTCCATGTTTCTCATTATTATCTTTTATGTTATTAATGAACATCAACACCTACATTTAGTGCAAAAGTTATTGTAAAATGTCCTATTTATGTTAGCAACTCAACTGAGAGAAATGTTTAATTTTTGAGGTACTACTTACTACCCTGACATGGAATATTGAACAAATAAAATACTTAAAGAAAGTTAGCTGGCAAAGAACAGGCTTTGAGAATTAGAAAATGTTTATAATTGTTAATTACAAGTTAGGCATCAGGGTAACTGTTGCTTCAAAATGCAAAATGTTTTGTCTTATCGGTAAAATACAAAACTTCTTGGGTAAATAAATGTATTTATACATATATACATTATTTTATATATACAAATAAATGTATTAATTTGGTTATATCTTTTCTGCTCCTTAGGTATTCTCCTTAATCATAAAACATTTTTTATTTTTTAAGACTAGACTTTAGAAATTGTTTTTCATATTTTAAATAAGAACAGTTCAATATAGCAAAATTTATACATTTACCCATTTATACTGAAGACATCAACAGCTTACTATGTCTTAGAAATGTCTCTTGAAAAGACATTTCAAACTATATTTGCCTTTGAACCACATTGCAGTTTTGTGCCATTATTGATCTACTATCAATAGTGACATATTTAATTTGTCCCAGAGGCACAAAGTTAGAAAAATATAAGGAAATATGACCTGAAAATCTTGGCATATATGTTTTCCCTTCTTAAATGCTGAACCCATTATACGTACATAAACCCATAAATGGATTGAGAGCAGCAATTCTAAAATTAAGATTAATGGAAGTGCTGAAATTATATGACAGAATATGAATAAGTGTGTGTGTGTGTGTATGTGTGTGTGTGTGTGTGTTGAATGGGGGCATGGAGAAAAGGACAATAGAGCACAAATATAGTGAGTAATTTCTATATTTCAGGCCCTGTTCAAGGCACTGAAAAAAAAAATGTGAACTACATAGGGTTATTGACCTTAAATAGCTTATATTCTTGTCAAGGAATGCAGACAATAAAAATATAAACACTAATAAATAAATTTCATAAGTATATCCAGTATTTAGGACCTGAAATTCATAATTTAAATTCAAAATAAGACTTCAAAATCAGAGATGACCTTCAAAATCTGGGATACAGACATTGTGAGTATGGGTAGGAATGACAAACAGTGGGTTCAGGACACCAAACACTCAGGTTTTAGATGGATGAGATACAACATATAAAAGGATACACATAAAATATTATAACATTTTCTAAAAAGGTGATTCAAAAAAAAGGATCAGAGAAGAAATAACCACAAAGAATTAAGGAAGAATTGACATTTAGAAATAAGACATAGGGCCTCCCCAGTAGTGCAGCAGGTTGAGCACAATGCTATGAAGCTGTTTGCAGCCTCTGCAAAGCGGGTTCGATTACCGGCCGGCCAGGGAGAAACCCACCTGGCGGGGCAGACCTCTCCTGCCTTGCCCACTGCTCCCCTCAGCAGTATACTTTGGTCCTTCTGCATGTTCTGCTCCTCGCTCTGTCTCTGGTGAATTCTCTCAGCCTCCCATGTCTCTGGCCTGTACCCCAGTGCTTGTATAAATAAATAAATCTTAAAAAAAAAAGAAATAGGACATAAATTGGGTGAAAATGAAGTCTTAATGAGAAAGTGGGAAATAATGTAGAAGATACACTTAAAGACATTACCCAGAGCACAGCACAGAAAGAAAACAAGAACTGTGTGGAAGAATCAAGAAAATAAGAGCTTCTAGCATGCATCCAATTGAGTCCCTGAAGGAAAGAACATTAAAAAATATAGAAGACGGGTCTCCCCGGTGGCGCAGCAGTTGAGCGCTGGGTTGCAAAGCTGCCCGCAGCCTCTGTGGCGCCGGTTCGAACCCCGGCTGCTCCCCGGCCACTGGAGGAGGGTCCGGCATGGCGCGCAGACCTCACCTGCCGCCCACTGCTCTCCTCAGCAGTGTACTTCGGTCCTCCTGCCTGCTCTGCTCCCCGCTCTGGTGAATTCTCTAACCCTCCTAAGCTTCTGACTGTAACCAGTGCTTGTATAAATAAATAAACAAATCTTTAAAAAAAAATACATATATATAGAAGACATACTACGCGGCGGGAGAAGGGAGTAGGATCAAAACAAGGGTAGTGGGAATTTTACAGGGACTATAACCAAGATGAAAATGCATACATTGTACAAAAATGAAAAATGATGTAAAAAATAAATAAAATAATATAGAAGGGATAGATTTGAATTGACAATCACTGAATATTTTTCATAACTGATCCTTTTTTTTATAAGGCTATAGAATACTAAAGAGAGGAAAAGAAACTTTGAAGCAGGTGAAGTGAAAAGACAGGTCATGTACCAGGTATAATCCTGATGACAAAGGCAACAATGGAAACTAAAGGACTGGCCATCATCATCTTCAAAGTCCCAACAGAGTGTAATTGTCAATCTCAAATTGTAAATCTCACAAAACTACCATTCCACAGTGAGAGCAAAATGAAGATGTCATCAGATACCACCAACAATCTTCAATTCACTAAAGGAACTTTTAAAATACATACTTCATGAACAAGAAAATGAACCTATAAATGTTTTACATAGCAAATTATGGCAGTGATGACTGCACAACTCAATATATTTTAAAACACTGAATTGTATCTTTCAGATGGGTAAATTGTATAGCACATGAATTATATCTCAATAATGCATTTTTAAAAAACTGATAAGGGACAAAGATATGCCTTTGCAATATAGACTGTATGACTTAAGAACTGGGAAAAATGAGGGCCTCCCTGGTCCCCTAGGGGTTAAGTCTCAGCGCTAACTCACTAAGGCCTGAGTTCCATCCCTGACCGGAGAGCTAACCCACATATGGCACAGCAGATCTCTCCTGTCTCACCCACTGCTCTCCTAAATAAATCTACCTATTCTGTTCCTCACTCTGTCTCTGCTGAATACTCTCACCCAAGGACCTCTGGCCTATACCCCAGTTTTATACAAAAAATAAAAGAGCTAGGCAAAATGAATATGAGGATTTGTCCTGTAAGCCCTTAAATTTGCTAAGATTTAATGCCCAAAGCTGTGTCTCTATGTTAAGTTCATCTCTAAAAGTCCAAATCTATCCTTCTCCAATTGACCTCTTTTACACAACTAACAGCTCCCTTTCTATAGCCACTAACTTAATCTCACAGTCCTCAGTCTAAAAGTTTGTATTTGTTTTATTTTGCTCATTCATTTCTTTGGTTTCACTCTCTCTCTCTCTCTCTCTCTCTATATATATATATATATATATATATATACACACACCATATATGAGTGAAACCATATGGTGGTTGTATTTATCCTTCTGACTTATTTCAAATCCATCCACGCTGTTTCAAAGGGCAGTGTTTCATTCTTTTCAAGGCTGAATAGTATTTCATTGTGTATATATACCACATCTTCTTAATCCTATCATGGGTTGTGGGTACTTAGTTTAGCCCACCTCTGTGCTTCTGTTCCCTTGTTAGAACCAGAATAATAGTACTCACTGTTTCAGACTGTTCTAAGGATTATATTAAATGGTGTAATGATTCAGAATGAGCAGAGTGCTATTACACAACACACACTCTATCACAAAGGCTGGAATCCCAACACAGGAAGCACAAAGACAATAGACATCAATGATAATAAGCAGGTCAAGGTGTGAAAGGAGATTTTTCCATTCCCTTCTGAACTAGTTTAATGTTTACACAGAATTAAAAGTTCAGTTTCTATATTCCTGGAAAACATTTGTTACCTAGAGCATCAAGCTACAAAATCAGATAACAACTGATTCAGGGCACAGTCCATTCACAAAACGCACAGATGAGGCCAAATGCAAATGGAAGAAAAACACTTTTTAGCTGAATGGACTATTTTCAGGGTTACTATTTTGAAAAAATAAACCTACAAGGTTATTCTTCCGTTACAAGGAAAGTCTACCATTACTTGGCTCACAGAAAATGTCACAGTTCTGTACTTAATTTTACTCAACAAAATCGTTGGCTTTCTTAGATCAGCTAATGCTCATTGTGTATTGTAGCTGGCAAGGCAGTCAGGGAATATTTCCATGAAATTACCCGGGTAGTGGATTTTCTGCATAAGCACGAACTTACTGCCACACATCAGGAGGGAACACTGGCCAATTATGGCCCTAAAATGAACTGCCACCACTTCTTCTCCATTTCTTAAGCAAACTTCCTTTCGATTTCATTTTCCATAATGTGACAATTCTAGGCCACCACAAGCTGTGCTTGTTCAGACCACATTTGTTGAAAAAGGTTCAACTGAACTTTGCAAATGGAATAAAAGAGAGAGATCAACTATTAATCTGGATCCACGTAAGAAAGAAACAGGCTATTTTTGCTTCCGAAAGTTAAAAAAAAAAAATAAAAGCTCGGTTCTGAAGCTGTTCTGGCCCTTTTTAAAAGCATGTTGGCTGGCATGGTTACAGACAACTGAAGGTAAGGCTCACCCCAGAAATGGTCTGGGGGATGGAAAGGACAGGTGGGATTTTCTCAGGACAGTCTGCTTATCCACTTGGTCTCTCTAGCCAAAGTTGAAGCAAGGTTTTACTGTCACCATAGTGACTGAGGTAAAAACAAGCATTGCTACATACTTATACGTGATTTCAAGGAGGCAGGCCTGAAATAATAAAACCACACGCAGGCTTAAAGTTAAAAAAAAAAAAAGTCCTTAGAGTTAAAAAAAAAAAAAGTCAAGGATGATCTCCTTGGGCAAGTTCTGCTGTGGCAATTAAATACTTATGAAAATCAAGAGTCACATTGCTAGGACAGAGAAACTTCAGGTCCAGGAAGGACTTCCATCAGTGGAAGGTCAAAAGGACCAGCCCAGGACAGCAGATTCTACCCTTGAAGCAACAAATGGTACCCACATTCCCTTCCTTCATGCATTCCTACTACCTATGCTGCCATGAGGAAAGATGGCAGTTGTCTAGGAAAACACATTTCTTATACGATAGTATTACTTAAACTGGTGTCTGAGAATATTTTAACTTTTTTTTATTCTACTTGTATTTTTATGAGTAAACAGCACAAATAATCTGTGATTTCATAAATGTTACTTAGGACAAAGTTAAATTTATTTAAAATTACTAAATGAGCTTAATTACAGAAATAGAAACAGAAATATGTGTCAATACAAATGCCAAAGATGTGCAATGGGTACACAGATGACAGATTTGGAGACCATGTGATTAAGAAGCTAATAACATGAGGAGACCTGTATGTTCCTGGCCAAGCATAAGATCCTGGCCCATCAAAGAGACTCCTTTGATTTTCTTACCCCATAAAACATGCCATGAACTATTTTCATCAGTCAATAGTCTTGTCATCTCATTAGTGTATAACAGTGGGAAAATCATACTGACTTTTCTACTAGTACTGGATGCCAGCTCATCTGTCTCTCCCTGAAGGGAATAAACACTAGCCTCAATTATTTAAACAACTCTTTACTGATCTGTGAAAGTTCCAGGGTTTCAAAGAACAAGTTTGGGTGGTGGGTAAGGTAGAAGAGGAAGTGGGGAGACAAATCCTGAGTCAGAAATTAATCCTTTGGCTCTAACTCATATTTTCTCAACCAACATGAGAAACCAAGTCTTCCAAAATCCTGGCATCTTAACTCTCATAGCTGTTGACCTTCCCCTTGTCCAGCATTCCCCACTTACACTCTCTCACCCTATGCCACAGACATTGCCTTCTACATAATTCTGACAATGAAGAAATCCTTGCCTTGCCCTATTCCCTGAGTGTGAGTTTGGGTATGGTTCAAGCAAAGAGCTCAGAAGCAAATCCCCACCATTCACTTAATAAAGTGAATGGGAGTCCTGTTAACCAAAGTAATACCAAGGGGTTAAAATCAGAAGAAGGCTCTCCTAGGTCTTCATATAGAGTGGCCTTCAGATCATGAGCATCACCAGCATTCCCTACAAAGGATGCTACATGACTTTCCTCAGCTGTTGCTTATACAATTCAACTGTGTGAATTGTAAGGTGTACTGCAATTATTTTACTGCAACATTTTCCATCTTCAATGCCAAGAATAACGCCAGGTTTTCAAAGTGTTTGTTAAGTGAATAAATGAGAGAAATAGCAATGTTTGAAGAGGGAGGAATTGAAATGCTCTGATAGAACAGGATAGTTTTCCTTTGAAATCAATTATCTTACTTTCATCTAGAAACCTGTTGTGGAGCAGCAAATGGCAGACAAGGGTATTGTACACAAGGTGCCCAGGCAACTGTCCATAGCAGTCATAGTTATTATATGTTTGTTCTGCTTTCCCCCATGTGTGCCCTTGCACTGCTCAGCTTCCACAGTGTCTATGTAACTATATTTATCCCTTCACTTCATTTTGGACTCAATATGGACACAGGAGCCTACGGGGAAAAAAGAAATGAAACCTTGAGGCAGTGACCTACATTACTTTCACCTAGATTATCTTTGTGGATCCCTGAGGCATGCACTATATCTAGGCCATGTGGTTTGAGTGACAAGCAGACCAATGAATGGCACTAGAGTGTCTTTAATTAGTGGTTGTATATCATAATAAATTTAAAAAAAAAAGAAGAGGTTCTGGAGAAGTAGGACTTGGAGTACATCTGCTTAGTGATGTGCTTAAAAAAAAAGAGAGAGACAGTGTAGCTGGTATAAATGGAGACACTGTTACATAAGGCTTTTTGTGGATACAAATATAAAAGGTGGTAGAATCTCTTCCTTTCCCTTCCCCAGTATACATGCACAACCTAGGTAAGTAGACTATATTTATTTGCTAGGGCTGCCACAACAAAATACCACAGACTGGATGGCTTAATCCACAAAAAAAAAAAAATTTAATTTTTTACTGAAATAGCATAGCAATACAACATTACAAACATTTCAGGTGTGCAGCATTATAAATTGGCATCTGAATACACTATTTGAAATTCAATCTAGTTAATTCCATTCTTACCTAACTTATCCACCCCTATTCCTCTTCCCTTCTGGTAATTATTATTCTGGTAATTTGTTTTATAAATTATTTTATAAAATAATAGTTTATTTTTGTTTTATCTAGTTCATTCATTTCTTTGATTTCTTTATGTACCACCTATGAATAAGATCATATGTATTTGTCTTTTGGCATGTGACTTAATTTTACTAAGCAAAATATCCTCTACATCCATCCATGTTTTACACATCAGTATTTCACATATTTTATAGCCGAGTAATATTCTATTGAGCATATACATAACATCTTCTTTATCAACTCATCTGTTGATGGGCAATTAGGTTCAGTACTTGGCTATTATGAATAATGCTACAAAGAACATGTAGGTGCATACACCTTTTTGAATTAGTGTTTTTGAGTTCTTCAAATAAATACCCAGAAATGGGATGACTGGATCATACGGAATTTCCATTTTCAATTTTTTGGAGAATCTCCATATTGTTTTCCATAATAGCTGCAACAATTTACTTCCCCACCAAGAGTATACAGGGTTTCCTTTGCTTCTCATCCTCTCCAGCACTGTGTTTCTTGTCTTTTGGATAATAACCATTCTCACAGGTGTGAGATGATAGCTCATTATTGTTTTTATTTGCATTTCCCTAATAATAAAAGATAGTGAACATCTTTTCATGTGCCTTTTAGTCATCTTCATATATTCTGTGGTGAAGTCTAGTCAAATCTTCTGTCCATTTTTTAATCATGTGGTTTGTTTTTGTGGTAGAGTTTCATGAGCTTGTACGTTCTGAATATTAACATTTTGTGAGAAAATTCTTTTTCTCAGCTGTGGAGGTTGAAATTTCAAGAATCACAGCACTGGCAAGATCTTTTCACTTTGATTTCCAAATGGCCCCCTTCTCATCATGTCTTCATATGGTCTCCTATTTGGATAACACCTTTGTGTCTCTCTGCATGTCCAAATTTCCTCTTCTTTTTTTTTTTTTTTTATAAATTTTATTGTTATATTCCCCATACAATTGCAGCCCCCCCATTCTGACCCCAATCCCTCCCCTCCCGCCCCTGCCCCCCTAAAAGTGTCTCTGGTTCATAGTTTTTTGTTGATTTTGATTTTCACTTTCTTATAGTTATTCATTTTCCTGGTCCCTTATTTAAGTTTTCTAGATTCCTGCTATGAGTGAGACCATCCGGTATTTTTCTTTTTCTTTTTGGCTTATTTCGCTGAGCATGATCCCTTCCAGCGCCATCCATGTTGCAGCAAATTGCATGTGTTTATCTTTTTTGAATGCTGAGTAATATTCCATGGTATATATGTACCACATCTTCTTGATCCAGTCATCTATTTTGGGGCATTTGGGTTGTTTCCAAAGCTTAGCTATTGTAAACAGTGCTGCTATAAACATAGGGGGTGCAGGTGTTCTTTGGAATTGATGTTTCTGTGTCCTTTGGGTAAATACCTAGGAGTGGAATTGCTGGATCATATGGAAGCTCTATGTTTAGTAGGTCCAGAAATCTCCACACAGCTTTCCACAGTGGTTGGACCAGTTTGCACTCCCACCAACAGTGCAGAAGAGTTCCTTTTTCTCCACACCCTCGCCAACATTTGTTGTTGCTAGTTTTTTTAATATGTGCCATTCTCACTGGTGTAAGATGGTATCTCATGGTAGTTTTGATTTGCATTTCCCTGATGACAAGTGATGTTGAACATTTTTTCATATGCCTGTTGGCCATTTGCATTTCCTCTTCAGAGAAGTTTCTTTTAAGCTCTTCTGCCCATTTTTTGACTGGATTATTTTCTTTGTTGTTGTTGAGTCTCATCAGCTCTTTGCAGATTTTTGTGATCAGTCCTTTATCATTAGTGTTGGGTGCAAAAATGTTCTCCCAGTTGGTGGGGTTTCTCTTTGTTTTTGTTATTGTCTCTTTTGCTGTGCAAAAGCTCTTTAATTTGATGTAGTCCCAGCTGTTTATCTTTGCCTTCACTATCACTGCTTTGGGTGATGTGTCTGTAAAGATGTCTTTGATGTGCAAATCACGTAGTGTTTCGCCTATATTTCCTTCTATATATTTTATGGTTTCAGGTCTTATGTCTAGTTCTTTAATCCATTTTGAGTTGATTTTTGTGTATGGTGTGAGGTGGTGGTCAAGCTTCATTCTTTTGCATGTAGCGACCCAGTTTTCCCAGCACCATTTATTGAACAAACTTTCTTTGCTCCAATGCATATTCTTTGCTCCTTTGTCAAAGATTAGTTGACCATAAATCTGTGGGTTTATTTCTGGATTTTCTATTCGATTCCATTGGTCTGTATGTCTGTTCTTGTTCCAATACCATGCAGTTTTGATGATTATGGCTTTGTAGTATAGTTTGAAGTCTGGGAGTCTGATGCCTCCATTCCCTTCTTTTTTTTTCAGGAGAGCTTTGGCTATTCGGGGTTTTTTGTGATTCCATATGAATTTCATCAATAATTGTTCTATTTCTTTGAAGAATGACATTGAACAAATTTCCTCTTCTTATAAGGAAACCAGTCAGATTGAATTAGGGCTTACCCTAACAGTTTCGTTTTTAACTTAATGACCTCTTTAATGGTTCTATATACAAACAGAGATAAATAGAAAGTTACCAGGGGCTTGGATGTCAACATATAAAGTTGGTTGGGAGGAGAAACAATTAAGTCCATAGCATGACACCATACTATATTCTTTGAATTTAAAAGCCATAATGCCATTTTAATCAGAAGTTGATTTGCGTTCTCACAGCTAAAGTACTTTAGGATTATATTGAGAGTAAGCAAGGAACTAACTAGTTGATGAGGAAATTAAGGGTCATTCTTCCATGAAAGCCATAAAGGTTGCAGACTGAGGACAATAATTTGCACTGGTTAAAAAAATATTTATTTATCGGGCCTCCCCGGTGGCGCAGCGGTTGAGCGCTGGGTTGCGAAGCTGCCCGCGGCCTCTGCAGCGCCGGTTCGATCCCCGGCTGCTCCCCGGCCACTGGGCGAGGGTCCCACATGGCGCGCAGATCTCTCCTGCCGCCCGCTGCTCCCCTCAGCAGTGTACTTCGGTCCTTCTGCCTGCTCTGCTCCCCGCTCTGGCTCTGGTGAATTCTCTCACCCTCCCGCGCTTCTGACTGTACCCAGTGCTTGTATAAATAAATAAATAAATCTTTAAAAAAAAAAAATTTATTTATCAAGTTCAAACTAGATCAGGGCAACAAAACTGAAATTCTCTGGTCCAAACAGGTAACATCAATATGAGCTGCAGGCTAGGGTAAAAAATAGAATAAAGGTGCAAATGGAGAAGAGAAAGAGTAGAAAACTGGAGAGTGTATGTCATAAAGGCAATCAAAGGCAATCAATTTTTTCCCAACACATCCAATTGTGACTCCTGAACTATACTGAAGAATGTTGTTGCTACACACTCAAACTATTTGCTAAACAGATGGCCTTCCCATATGTCCTGTGACATTTCCTCCTTTTTCTCCTTGCTTTTTTCCAACCCTGTCCAGATAAGTTCTTTGGTTCAGAGGCAGCCCAGGGCTTCAAGCTGCTGACCTAAAGTTGGAGTGTTATCTCTGCCAACTTCTCCGTTCCCAATCAGTGCTGGTAAGGAAGGTACTAATTCTCCTATAAACAAGCTCTTGCATCATTTCCATTTTCTCTTTTGGCTTGTTTGTCATATCGATGACATGCTTAGGTTCTGGATGTAACTTCAGGGCCAGAAATGTAGAACATATGCAAACCTGCAGGGTCTATCAAGCATTGAGTCATAACCAGATGAGCAACAGAAATCAAAGATTCATAAATGCCATGGGGGATAGAGACTGGCATGCTTGGGAACTAAACCAATGATCTGTAAAACGGTAGCAAGAGGATAGATGAGGGTATATTTTAGACTTAGAAACCCTTCTGAAAATACACATTATACTCCAAATGCCTACTGAATTTTTATCAGAGGTTAGAGCCAATAGTGTCTTGGGGACTGACAGTATCAGATCAAAGTATAGACTGAAGCAATTTGTTTGTTTAATCAGAGCTACTTTTATAATTATCCTAGTCTGAGAGTAGTGGGAGAGAAATTTTATTCCTCTTTCCTTAGGTTTCCTTTCTAAGAGAACAAGTTAGTGTAACTCTTGACCTATCTTCACTTTTTTTCTTATTCTACCTCAAGGGAGTTGGAAAGATTCATCTTATCAGGGAATTTAGCAATAATAAACTGGGCATGCTTAACCCAGTTCTTTGTTTTCTGGAAGAAACTTGTCCAAAGACAATGTAGATTTCTCCTATGACAACTCTGCTCAACAGTTGGAATATGTCTATGCTGGTTCAATATTGTATGTAAGTTTGTAAGACTGCCTGATTCTGGGATTCACTACTTAAGGTCACCTTATTAACAGACCTGAAGCCACATCCTCTAAGCTACTGTCAATATGGAAAGGAATCATTCGTCCTCCATCTGTCATTCTGTTATTTTATTTATCATTTAGTTCAGCGCCTAAGGACAAAACTTCCCAACAGTGAAATCAAATCTGGAGACTCTTTTTCAGTAATAATGACAAAATACAAGATTTCTCTGTGGTGAGTCAAAGCATGAGGAATAAATTTAGTGCTGTTGTTATAACAGGCAATTCCTCTTACACTGATATGCCAAAATACAAAGCTAAACACACACAAACACAGACACACTCGTGTATTTATGCATATAGTATCTCTTAACAAAAGGGTCTATTATATTTCAAGCCACAAACTAATGTATACTGAAGTCTTCACAACATAGTTATTCTGTAATATCTACCTGCATATCAAATATACTTGAAATTCATTTCAAATTACAAATCATAAACTCATTTGAAAAGTCATCAAAAAATTAGACATCAAATTTAAAGGTTTATCCTAGAGGCTTGAAAAGTGTTTCAAATGTTATCAGTGACCATCAAATTTTTCTCAAATTTGTATGGAATGAATATATAAATTTTGAGAAATATAGTTGAAACAGTAACTTTCTTGAGTTAGTCAACAGATGAAGTATGTATTACTATTTACCAAAGGACAGACTAGTCCTAGTCTGAGAAACTCACTATGTTTGCTTTCAAAACAAATGAAAGAGAAGCAAGATAATCTCCCAATTTGAGATAACCAACGGAGTTGTCAATCAGAATGGGATGACTATAAAGAGAATTCCACATAAACCTTTGATTTGGATGGTTAAAAAAAAAAAATGAGACTGAATTTCCCCAAAAGAAGGCACTTTGGAGTTTAATGTGTCCCAGGACTAAAGAAGAGAGTTTCTTGACCTGTGTGAGTTTTAGAAGAGTAGAGAATTTACAGGTTTCCTGAAGTAAAGGGAGCAGAACTATTGCAAAGCACTGCCCCAAAGTTAAACAGCAACTCACACAGGAAAGGATGTGTGGACACCTAAAGATGTCCTCTATGAAGTATAAGTATCATGCAGGCAAGCTTTGCAATGAGAGATGCCAGCCTAAAAAAAAAAATTCTGGGAGGCCTCCCTGGTGGCACAGGGGGTTAAGACACAACCTATGAAGCTATCCGCAGCCACTGAAGCACGAGTTCGATCCCCAGCCGGGGAACTGCCCACATGGCACAGCAGACCTCTCTTTATTTGCCCGCTACTCCCCTCAGCAGTGTATTTTAGTCAATCTGTCTGTTCTGTTCCCCACTCTTTCTTGTGAATCCTTTCACCCCACCCCACCCCCACATCTCTGACCGGTAACCCAGTTCTTGTATGCATAAATAAATAAATCTTTTTAAAAAAAAAAATCTGGACCCTGAACTGAGAGCAGCCACAGGGCTAACTAAATGGACATCTCTTTTCCTAGAACTGAAAAATCTCTAGTTTCTTCTTCCAAATAAGGGAGTGAGGAGTCTAAATTATAATTGGCAGTGTCCTCTTGACAACCTTGATGAATAGTAACAAGATAAAGAAACAGTATACTGTATCTGCTACATTAAATAGTTTGTCGATTTATAGAACTATCACAGAGCACCTGCCTTCTACTCTCTGTTTGCTAGACTGTGCTTTATCACCCTGGTTTTGTTATTCCCAAGGAAGGCTGAGAATAACATCTTCCTATGATGTTCAAGGATAAAGCTGGCCAACAGAGGTACTGTGTGAAACTTGGATAGCAGAAATGAGACAAAAGCCATTACCCTGAGACCATGACAACCAGATGTAGTGACAGATAGACAGATGTACCTAAAGGACTCCAGGAGTCAGCTCACTTTCCCAACTTCTATCTGTGCCAGCCAACTGTATAAGTAACTCTATCCAGCCAGCCAATACCAGACTGCATTTCCCATAAAAGTGGAAGCTTCTCCACAAGCTCCTCCTTCACATTTCACTTCACTGGGATTCTTTTTTTTTGCAATTCTGCTTAAAACAGACATTTTAAGGATATTTTATTTGGGGGATTTCCCCACTAGTTTTGACTTGCACATCCACACTGATGATTCGAATTTTAGTGCTGAATATGGCATCAGAGAACAGAATCTTAGGTAGTAGAATCTGAAGTTACTTCTTTGTTTTGGCTAGATCGAAAGATACTGATGACCCTGTTGCTAATGGTGAATGAGACAATAGGAGTTCATGATAGCCAGTGGTAAAAGTCACTAATGAAATCACCAGAGGACACCTACAACTAAGTTAACCCAGAAAGTCAAGACTATAGATGATGAAGTTTTTGCAGCCATCAAACATTATAATGAAAATAAAGAGAAAAAAAGAATAGGGCGTTCTCAGTCTACTAACGGAGCTTGGAGAAAGAAAATGATCTCTCAGGATAAAATTCCCCAATCATGCCACATGGAAGGAAACAAGGAGCATTTGTGATTTCTGAAAGAAATCCTCAACTCTTACATATACTGGGTCAATATTTCTGAAAAACCAAAACCATTGATTAATGTAAAATGCAAATCAAATCCATAGTGTCAAGACACCTCATATTTAAAAGTGAGATGTTGATTGGAAAATTATGGAGTACTGAAAGATAGGGCAGTTTTAAAGAAAACAAGAAGACTGACCACCCAATTTCTGCTAAACTTCTCCTCATAATAGAAGCTCTTCATCTCCTTCTGAGGATATTAGCCTTCTCTTAGCAGAAGAACCTGTCAAGAGCTTTCCTAAGGCAGTGACCTTGAAGGGAATGGTGAATCTTCTCAAAACCCAGCCCACTCCCTCTCCTTGCTTCTACATGTATAACAAAGCATAAGGTCCCAGAAGCACCCAGAAGGCTAGGTACACAGTGTGGCCCAGAAAGAAATCCCACAAACACTAAAATAGTTGTCAGATTTTGTCAATTTCCCAAGGGAAACCTGGGAAATATGTATGGGAAGGAGCTTACAATAATGACAGCAAAACTAAGTGATTAGTACAGTTTCACCCACAGAGTCCTATGATGTTGGCTAACTGATCATGCTGTCACCAGGACTGAAATAGATGGGCAGACTACTAGAGTTTAATGTTATTACCTTGTTATGGTGAGCAGATGTCTGATGTGAGTCACCTCTGCAGTGCTGTGGTTCCTAAACCAATTTCCACACTTTAGTTTGTTCCCAGACCCAGACCCCAGGAACCAAGGCCAGGTCCCCTTTATGAAGATCCTGCTACTGTAAATCTTTCCCTTACACTTTTCTGAAAGGATGAACATCCATTTACCTATTTACCAGAGAAATTCTGTATTGGGTAAAAGAATTCAGACATTTGTTTCAATGTCTCTAAATCAACATTAATTCCTCAGGGCCCAAATACCTAATATGAACCACCAGTCAGAGTTTGGAATTAACCGAGTCCAGTGATGGTACAGTCTTCACTTGGATTTCTCCCAGAGTAGACTCAGCGATTTCCCAACAATTTCCTCTGTTCCTGAATATAACTGCCATAATAACTACTAGGGACTGATTTGTAGACCCCCAAAACGTATACATTGAAGCTTTAACACCTAGAATCTTGGAAAGTGATTGTATTTGAAGATGAGACCTTTAAGGAGTCAATCAAGTTAAAATGAGACCATCAGAGTGGCCCTTAATCTAATTTGACAGGTGTCCTTGTTAGAGGAGATTAGGACACAGGGAGATACAAGGTAATGCGTGCACAGGGGAAAGGCCACATGAGGACATAGCAAGAAGAGGGCCACCTGCAAGGCAGAAAGAGAAACCATCTTCCAGAACTGCAAGAAAATAAATTCCTGCTGTTTTAGCCACCCATTCTGTGGTGCAGACTAGGCAGACTAGGGCTGCCATAACACTAGTTCCCTGAGGGATATAGAGGAAAGAGCAAGTGAAAACTTCAATAACCGCCTTTGCTTATGAAGGGAGTAAACCACATTCCAGGACATCGCAATGACTAGACCTGCTGTCCTACCAAACCTCCACTTAACCCACCTATTGGGACTGGAGAAATGAGATGGGTCTTTCAGAATGACAGTTATTACTAACTTGTTCAGTGATGGGCTCCAAGTGCAACTGCTGTCCCAGGTGTGATTTTTTTTTTCCAGTCTGGCGCAAATAAACACAACCCTGAACTCCTGGTTGTAGGCTACAACTTACTGATCTGGAAAGGAAGTTTCCTCTACATCCAAAGACAACCAGAAATTCCCTCTCAGCTAGAAGGGTCAGTAATACCCTTTTCTGTCCTGCTGGAAGTTTGTATCAAATCCCCAACCTCACTCATGATCTAGTGTACATGATCTTTATCATGTTGCCCCACCTAGAACACTAGCGGACTGATGATGTCATGCTGATGGGATCTGAGAACAGCCAAACTTTAGAATCTTAGTAAGATGCATGCATACTTGAAAGTAGGAAACAGTTGCTACAAAAATTAAGGAATTGTCTGAAATTTCTAAGGGTTCAGTGGCACAAGGTATGATGAGATATCCCCTCCAAGACAAATGTGCCACTGATCTTGTACTTCCTGCCACTGAAAAAGGGAACATGACAAGGGTCTCTTCAAATTTGGAGTCAACATATATACATCATTGGGGCAGGCTGCTCTGACCCACTTATGTAGTAATCTATAAAGCTCAGTTTTGAGTGAAATGAGGAGAGAAATTTCCACTTAATTTGAGTAGAAATGAGGCTTTGCACCAGATGCAGCTCATCTTGAAGGTGCTTTAAAGTTGAGCAAGTAGACCCGCTAATGATTAAGGGGGTGCAGTATAAAGCCTGTGACTGGTCATTATAGGTCAATCACAAAGGAGTCCTTTAGTATTTTGGAGCAGTTATGCCAATTTCTACACATGACTGTTTTTCTTTTGAGAAACAGTCTCTGACTTATTCATGGCCCTAGTAGAAACTGCATGCTTGAATATGGACCACAAATTTGCTATTCAAACTGAGCTCCTTGTCATGAACTGGGTAATTGTCTATGCCACTGAGCTTATGGAAGTGGATAACAAGTTAGTTGAATGATAAATGAAAACCCTGGGCCTGTTCTACAAGTGCTTTTTCACACTGTCTGGCACAACCTCCAAAAAGTTGTAGTTCTGCAGCCCCACTGAGGGGTGTCTGTGAAGCATAGTAGTGAAGGAAAATCTTTCAGTAGGCAGACATTTGAGCACAAAACTGAGTATTTGTTTTACATGGGAGGAAAGGCTGCCAGACTTGTGGATCTCCTGTCATCCACGAGCAGCAGAGAACCATTTCTCTGGTTGAGCAGGGTCTTGGAAGAACATAATTGTGACAATGATCACAAAATCAAGAGAAAATTTATTTGGATAGGTCTCTCATAAATGGCAAATAGAGTAAGGATATTTGTGTTTTGTGCAAATGTTCATTGAAAAGTACTTTCAGCAAAGGAGTCTTTTAATAATCAAGTAAAAAACATGATCCAATTGTGGAGGTCAGTCACTCCCTAGTCAGCTCTGTCATTACCTTCTGCATTCTTACATAAAAGAGCAATAGCAATGGGATTGAGATTAGAAAGGATTCAACAATGTGGGCTTCCATTTACCAGTACAGATCTGACTACCATCACTCCTAGGACCATGACATACTAACAGCAGGAACCAACACTGAATCCTCAATACACAACTGAGAGGTCTAGAGCTAGGTTGATTAATCAAAAGCACTGATTATGGACATAAATGTTTTATTCACTCTTATGATATTCCAAACAGTATTATTTATGACCATAGAACTGATTGACAGTAAATGCAATATGGCAATAGGTTCATAAGCAAAGAATTCACTGACCTTACCATGTTCTCCATTTCTCTGAAGCAGCTGACTCCATAGAGTAGTGGGATGGCTGAACACTCAATTATTACAACAGTTCTGAGACATATTTTTCTTGGAGCTGAGATGTTGCTTTCAGAAGTCAATGCATGCTCTGTAAAAAGAGCTTATGATACTCTCCCTGCCAAGGCCAGTATTCATAGCCTAGGAGCAAGAAGTACAGATGTAGGCTATTACTCTCACCATTACATCTATTGATCCACTGCAAAATTTTCACTTTTTCATCTCTACAATATTGGGGTTTGCTGGTTTAGAAGTCTTACTCCTTTTTTTTTAAGGTTTTTTGTAACAAAAATAGCCTATTTTTTTAAAAGATTTATTTATTTATGCATATAAGAACTGGGACACAGGCCAGAGATGCAGGGGGGGTGAGAGAGGACTCACCAGAGACAGAGTGGGGAATAGAACAGGCAGACTGAAGTACACTGCTGAGGGGAACAGCGGGCAAGACAGGAGAGGTCTGCTGTGCCATGTGGGTTGCTCCCTGGCCAGCCAGGGATCAAACTCGTGCTGCAGAGGCTGTGGATTGCTTCATAGTGTGGTACTTAACCCCTTGCACCACCAGGGAGGCCCTAGAAGTCTTACTTCCTAAGGAAGGAATGCATCCACCAGGGAGCATAATAAATGTCCCATTGAGCTAGAAGCTGAGACAGCTACCTGGATATTTTGGTAAGAGGTCAAGGAGGGGCTTGCTGTAACACTTGGGATGGTTGATTACGTCTCAAAAGGGAAAACTGGTTTCCACTACTACTATGTGAGCATGGAAGAATGTGCCTGAAAATTCTCTGTATCTCACATAAACTTCTTAGCATCACACATGAAAAGTTCATGGACAGCTATAATAACCAAATACAGGCAAGTCATTGTCAGACACTTGGAAACTAATGCATTGGATCATAGAGACCCTTGAATAGCTTAGGTACTTGCTAAAGGCAAAGGGAATAAGGAATGAGGAGAACAGGGAACTTTAAAATATCAGCTTAACCCATGTTACCAGATGCATAAACTAGAACTATAGAATAGGTATTAATATTTTTCTTGCTTTGATATAAATATATTCCAATAGATATCTACACAAATTTCTCCTTATAAGGACACCAGTTTGGATTATGGTACAACATAATGACCTCATTTTAACTAAATCACCTTTTAAAAACCTCATCTCCAAATGTAGTCACATTCTGAGGTACAGAGCGGGGAGTGTGTTGGGTGTTTAACATATAAATTGGTGGGGACACATTTCAGCACTTGGTCATTGTCTTCCTTATTAAACTCATTAATAAATTTAAATCTTTGGCCACACCTATAATCTATGTCATATGATCACAACTTAGCCAGATCATAAAGAAAGCTGCAAGTCAGGATTGGGGTGGCCAATAACAAACAAGTTATGGAAGGTGGAAAGTAATCTGTAGTGATGGCCTGCAATGAATCATACTTCCTTTTATTTCTACTCCTGAGTAGTCCCCTTCCACACTGAAAATGGCAGGTTTTGCAACTCATTTTAATAAATAAATGCAATGGAATGATATGGTACGGTCCCAAGCTTAAGCTTAAGACAAGTCAGTTTTTACTTCAGTATTTTTAGGAGCTCTGAGCCATCATGAAAGGGTGTCCATCTTGTTGGAGCACCACACAGAGAGCCCACATACAAGGGCCACATGGGAAAGGACAAGCTGAAGAAGGAGACACCTGGAGAAACAGATGCCACACCATTCAACATCCCAACTGGCAGCAGCCTTCAACCCTGGGTGCCATGGTGCCCATCATGTCAGAGGACATGATGGACATTCCAGCTCAGGCAAGTCCCCAGATGACTGCAGCTCCAGCCAAGAGCAGAAGATCTTCCCAGCTGAGCCTACTACCTGCACAGACCAATAAAAAGGTGGTTGCTATGGTACACAGAAATAAATAAACCAAACAATACTGGATTCCTCCAAAAGTCACCCCCCAAATTTAAGGGAAACAGTGACACTCAATGATAAGATCACTGATAGCATTTCTTCCTACTGACAGATGCAGGAAAGAAGAGAGGGATTTTTGTAGACAGTTTGAAATAAAATCTATCAGTCCACAAGATATATGCATTCATTCCATGTGGACACAGTGAAATATTCAGCAAAGGAAAGTAACTTGAGTATTATGTGAACTGCTCCTTTTCCTTGCACTACCATTTCACTATATGAAAGAGAAATATAGCCTTTGCAAAACTTATATTTGATCAAACATGAATTCTCATTATTTAGTGAGTTTAATATTAGCTAATTAAAGGGATCATAACATGCTGGTTAATTTCAGCTCATTTAGTTTGATCTAACTACAGTACAATATTTAGTTTAGGAATAAAGGGAATGACTCCAGTAAAGCACAGAAGCCAAATTTTATAGAACATTGAATTCCCATACCCGTCTGAACACCCTCATTTGGTGAATCTCAATTTTCTATAAATTGCTCCTAAAAGTAAGTTTTATTTAACTATCATATGAGGTGTAACAAAGTGACTGGTGTGAGCTCACGTTAGAGATTTTCTAACTCAGGGTAGTTTTTCGAATAATATGGAGTAGGGGGAATTGTTATAAATTCCAAGATTCTCTAGAAAATAAAGACATTTCATAAAGGCAATGTGAAAGGAACTTTTTTAAATTCAGTTTTTGTACTACTAATCCCTCTGTGAGATAGTAATCTCCACATATAATAAATAAGGAAGAATAGCCATGTGGAACTCATTCTCTTCTTTCCACATACTAATTTTTTCCTAAAACCTCTTAAAATTCAAAAGGTGAAGTAATATGGAAACTATGATCAAACATCCATCCTGCAGCTTATAAGAAATATTTTTTCATATTATTAAATTATGGATTATTATTTCTCTGCATATTTATTTACCAGTGAACCAAAGGTTAATTCTATGTCTGTAAATTAAATGGATTTGTAATTAGAGCCTATGTTTAATTTATTTTAAAGATCATTTTTGTTTATATGTGAACCACAATTCCATTTTTAAATGTAATTGCTTCTAAATCCCAGAAGATGCTAATGTAGACTCAAACCAATACATTTTAATACCAGAATTATGATTAAGGATTAACAATGTAAAATTTTATAAAGAAAGATAAGTGCAACTTTGTCTCTGGCCATTCTGTGAGTGACTTCCCGATTACATGTTGCTGAGAACTTAACCTCCAGGACCTTTACAATGCTGTACACCTGATTTAGCCTCCCCAGAGTAGGCTACAATACAAACTCTTCGATGTGTCAGCCTCCTCAAACAGAGCTCAGAATGAAGAGGTAAAAAATACAATCCAAGCAGTGGCTATTTTTTGTCTCTATGTTGGACATGTCCAAAGTCATCTACAAAGGTTGAAGAAGACTTTAGATGGAGCTCAGGATAGGTCAGTCGTGTCCTGGAGCAAAATGTCTTATCCAAACTTTTTACAATACAAATTCTGCCCTGAGGCAGTTTACAGGGTGACGATTCATGTAGTAGACATTTCTGAAGTGTCACTATCTCAGTGGACAGGAATAAAATGAAGAAATTTGTTTATTCAAACTCTCCTCAAAGAAGACTGGTGTAAGAGAGAAGAAACTCAGAAGGTGGGAGGTTAGAGGAGTTAGACATCCTAACAGCCTGCTCACAACACCGTCTTTCGAAGGAAGTCACATTCTTTTTTTTTTTTTTTCTTTAACTAGAAAAGGATTGCAAGGGGTGAAGGATAGGCCTCCCAAAATGTCAAAAATAGGTCTCCCCAAGATGTGTTGCTTTGACATGTCGATTACTTTGAGCTGAGATGAATCAAGCTCCTGAAGGTTCATGAGAAACTTACCACAATCTTAACGACCTAGAAGAATGAAAATTGGGATTTTTCACCTGAAATAACCTTTCTATAAGAGAAACCTATCCAGATGGCAGGACAAACAGCTATGTGAAGAGAATCTTTCTTCTTCCTGTGAGTCATTCTCTCCTCATTGTGTATCTTCCCTCCTTGAAACCTTGGGCTTCTTCCTACCCTATTCCTTAGTTTAAGATAAAACCCTCATTTTCCACAATTACTTTAGAATGTTCATCCATGTAGATTCTCCACATAGATGCAATTAAATTCATCCTTTCCTCCTACTAATCTGTCTGATGTTACTTTGACTACTTTACCAGGCAGAGAAGAACTCAGGGGAAGAGGGGGAAATTTCCTCTTCATTGCAAAACTGGCCAAAACAGACTTTCTGATGATTATTCTAGAAAAGCTGATAATTGCAAGAACAAGTTCTGTTTCTTTACCCTTCTTTCACATCTTATTCAATACCGCTCAAAATTAAGTTTGGGGGCATATTCAAAGAACAATATGCAGAATCACTGAATTATTGTAGCATCCAAGGAGCCCCATGTTTCAACAGAGCTACCTCTGCTCTCTAGCCTCAGTATGAAGAGAGTAAAATAAACTGTATAGTTCCCTGTATAATATGTGGAATAGATTGAATGCTTGTGTCATCCCCTCCTCCCCCCCGAAAAGAAAAAATTTGTAGTCTGGAATTCTAACCCCTAACGTGATAACATTAGTTGGTGATGCCTTCCGGAGTGCTCAGTTCATAACCCTGAAGATGCCCCTTTCCAGTAACTGACTATGTTGGCACCCTGATCTCTGAGAAACACAATTCTGTTGTTTATAAACCACTCAGAATGTGACAATTGTTATAACAGCTTGAACACACTAAGACAGCATGCCTTCATCCCAACATCAGCTTCACACATATTAGGCACCCTACAAAACTGCCTAAAAAATTCACACCAAAGTAAATAAGCACTAAGCTGAGATTTCAGTTCAAAACTGCTTGATTAAAAAACATTTATGTGGGTGAGTTCTCCCTGGTGGCCTAGGAGTTAAGTTTCAGTGCTATCACCGCTGCAGCCTACAGTGATCCCAGCCAGGGAGATAATACACATGGCACAGCAGACCTCTCCTGTCTTGCCTGCTGCTCCCCTCAGCAGTGTATTTTGGTCCACCTGTTCTGCTCCCCAATCTGTGTCTAGTGATTCCTCTCACCCCCTGCACCTCCAGCCTACACCCAAGTTCTTCTATGCAAAACAAACACATTTATGTGGCTAGCATGTGCTAAGTGTTAAGGAGGTTACAATGAAAAATGCACAGCAAGGGTCTTCCCATAAAATACCATAAAGTCAACTTGTAAAAACAAGAGTAAATGAAGCTGCCACCAAACCTTGGTCCATCATAGAAGAAGCCTCTCCTCTTCACTGGGCAATTCTGAAACATGGAGCACACGGAAGCAACATTCTGTAGGGCCTGGACCCAAATAAGTGTACATGTGTTTGAAATAGGGAACTTCTCAGATCTCTATCTGGTGACCTCATTGCCAAACTGAAAAGGTACAGAATACAAAGTATTTGGCAGTAGGCAAATTTCAGCTACAGAGATAAAAGAAGTAGCCAGAATATATGCAAAATGAAGAGGAGGGAAAGACTGCCTCAGAAACTACTCAGGCTAAACCCCCTACCTGGATAATTCAAGGGAAATGAGAAAACTGTTTCTGCAATTTTGTCTTTTTTAGATAAATTAGCAGGATAATTGTCTTGATTCACAACTTCCCCCAGTGGGTGGAGACACAGCTGGGCTACATGGAAGGCCAAGCAAGCCAAGCTTGATCCAAATGAAGGGTGAATTGCAGCAGGGTTGCAAAAATAAGCCTCTACCCTCTGCCTCTGCTCTTGTGTTTATAGAAGACCTTTTTTTCTGGACTGGGATATAATTAAAGCTTATCAAATTATCCCTCCTATTTTCCCAAACTCAATTGTGCTCTGTATTGTGTTTCTTACTAATCTGTCCAGGTGCCTTTAAAATTTTCCTAAGAATTACTTTTAGATGAGTCCTTTTTTGAATCAAAATTTCATTTTATTCTCAATTTTTTTTTTTTTAATAGAGGCATGTTTTTTTTCTTTATTTGTTTGCTTGTTTGTTTGTTTTTTGTTTTACACATGCACTGGGTACAGTCAGAAGCGCGGGAGGGTGAGAGAATTCACCAGAGCCAGAGCGGGGAGCAGAGCAGGCAGAAGGACCGAAGTACACTGCTGAGGGGAGCAGCGGGCGGCAGGAGAGGTCTGCGCGCCATGTGGGACCCTCCTCCGGTGGCCGGGGAGCAGCCGGGGATTGAACCGGCGCCGCAGAGGCCACGGGCAGCTTCGCAACCCAGCGCTCTACCGCTGCGCCACCGGGGAGGCCCTTATTCTCAATTTTTAAATCTAGTTTCTTCTTTAAATATTTTTGTCTTCCGTTAGGTCATTAAAAATCTCCATTTTGAATCCAAATACTTTCCCAAATATTGTTAAATAGTATTTTCTAAAAGGAATATTTTCTAAGTCAAAACACAGGAATTATATGCAGACATAATACATGATTGATTGTGGCATTATATACATATAGTTGAAAGACATATATATATAACATATTGTAAGGGCAGGAACGGACCACAGTGCAGGTTTTCTGATCCCATGCAGACCGGGTAAAGGAGGAGTCAGAGTCCTCAGTGGTTTTGCAGGTCTTTTATTTGGGGTTCACCAAGCATATGGCAGGCAGGGGTGCTGGCTGGGGGGCTGGGAGGCTGGCAGGCCTCCCAGCCCCCAGCAAGTCTTCACTCTATCTGGGCTCTCTGGAGTTGGTTCTGCTGCTTCTCGGCTTCTCTTTCGGCTTCGGCTTCTACTACTGCTGCTGCTTCTGCTGCTGCTGGTGCTGCTGGCGTCCCTGTGACGCCGCCCTTAAAAGCACAGTCTTAGCTCAGCTGAATCCCATCTACCTATGCCCACACCCTACTCCAGGTGCCTGCCATCAGGCATGCATTCAGGACAAGGATCCATCATCTATCCTGATGGCGGAAGGGCAGAAAAGCCTGACATTTTCTTTACCCTACACATATATACATATATTAAAATGACACAAAACTCAAGTCATTTGGTCAACTAGAAATTGAATATATAATCAATAAAAATCTCTATGGTCTTTTACAATGGAAAAGGAAAGAATAATGGAGTTCTGGTCAAGGTTTTGGAATAAAAATTTAAGTACTCAAAAAATTTTAACTTGTCAAAACACAAAATTTTACAGCCTATCCTTATCTATAAACAATGCTCTTACTGATTGTTGATTTAAGCTTTTTTTTTTAAATCAAGCTTAACATTTGACAGGCAATTGTTCATGACTAAGTTAATTTAGGTATCCTCATTATCTTAACACATAGTTAAAATATTTGAGGTACGATTTTTAAATAAACACTTTCAGACTCACTAAACATTGGGAAACATTATAACAGAAGTATCCAATATAGGTCCCTGGACCTATAAAATAAAATTCACACACTTGGTAATAACTTTTTAATTTGATTTTCACTACAGTGTTCCTAAAGAATGACTTTCTATCTGCAGTTTTTAAGTATTTGCCTAGTAATTTAAAGGTTTAATATCAGAAATGAATAACACATTTTTTTACTGAAAGAGATCTGTATCCTTCAGAACCAAAGTTTCATGTCTAGTCTAGAGAGCATTCCCCTTCATATGCATGACCACTATAGACTAAAGTTTACTTTCCTTATTTACTTATTCATTCAGTCCTATTTGTTGAATAAATTGTCTTGTAAATATGTGGTGAATTGAGACTGAATCTCTTTCCTAGTTCTGGATCCATCAGAGAGAACCAACATCAAGGAAAAAAGAAAATCTTAGAAATTTTAGTATCCAAAATACATTATTATAATAGATAAGCGCCACATGGTAGAAGGAGGTATTTGACCAATATCAATTTAGGGATCATGTTATATATAATATCAACATGTTTGGGATTTGAGTTACCTTAACTTAAGCAGTTCACTTAAGTGGTAAAATGCTGTGGACATTAATTTAAATGAATTTGTACTTCGGTCCTGATGTCTAACTTCCTTGGTAATGCTAATATTTGTCATTTGTTTCTAAACCATCTCCAACATATGCAGACATGTCCAAATGTAAGGGTTAATTACTCAAAACTGCACACATAGGCATTACGAAATTACAAAAACAGGAAGAATCTCTGTTGTTTATTGCCAGTGTAAATACAATGATGGATGGTTTGCTATAGTACAAATTTGATGTAACTGACTATCCTCAATCTATTTTGTTTGCTGGATATCTCTTTTGACATACTTCCCCCATATGTGTTTTGAGCTTTACAGTTCTTTTTTTTTTTTTCCCCAATATTTATTTATTTATTTATACAAGCACTGGGTACAGTCAGAAGCGCGGGAGGGTGAGAGGATTCACCAGAGCCAGAGCGGGGAGCAGAGCAGGCAGAAGGACCGAAGTACACTGCTCAGGGGAGCAGCAGGCGGCAGGAGAGGTCTGTGCGCCATGCGGGACCCTCCTCCGGTGGCCGGGGAGCAGCTGGGGATTGAACCGGCACTGCAGAGGCTGCGGGCAGCTTCACAACCCAGCGCTCAACCGCTGCGCCACAGGGGAGGCCCTGAGCTTTATAGTTCTTGTCTGTTATTTCGGAGGGTGCTCAAAGCAGATAGGTTTTCTCTGTACTTACCAATGTTTACATCTTCTGAGTTAACATTATCTGTCAATCTGGCATGTTTCTCCAACACTTAAAACTTACTGAAAATTTGAAGGGAAAAATTACTATATCCCTAATATAACTAGAGCGTATGCTCTAGCCTGTGCTAAACATTTATCCACCACTTCAAAATATTGTTTTTAAAAATCAATCACCCCCAAGGTCACAATCAACAACTTTGCCTTTAGATATAATGGTAAAAATTAAAACTCTGCAACTCAAGCTAGAATTGGGACTATCAGAGCAAAATTTTACATTAAGGCAATAAAATGCACACACATTTTCAAAACTGAAACATTTTACAAACATTTGCCTTTATCTTTATTTCCATCTGGCTAAGGACAACATTACCAAATATATTTCATGTCTATGGTCAAATGCTAAGTTTTTTTAAAAACTAAGACCATAAAATGTTACTAGTCATCATTTCAAAGATTAGGATCATTGTGATTTTTATTTTCTTATCATCATACGTTTCTTAATTTTTAAAATATCTACATGAACATGTAGTACTTTGAAAATATGCTTTAAAACATTCTAAGTAACCAAATATCTGTCTTCCTATTTAAAAGTACTAAATTAGTTTCATATATTTCATCTCCACAAATCAGGGATTTTAGGAAAATCTAATTATCCTGGCAATAGTTAAAAATACTAATATTATTAACAAAAGTCATTGATTTCATGGCACTTACCTATGAAAGCTGGAAAAGGTTAAACTAAATTTTGAAACAAAATAAAAATTCAATAATCATTGTGGATATAACACAGCACATTAAAACCTAAGTATCTTACAGAACTAAGGATTTCTCTTCTTTAGACTTCTTATTCTAAGACAACATTTTTTCTAAAGGTATTAACTCAATTTATAATAAATTATGTAAGTACTCAACCTACACTGTTAAAATATATATGAAAAAATTACCAGTATCCTGGAAACTCTATGTAATTATTACTATTTTGTTAGTAGATGGTGTGGTTTTACATAAGTACAATGAATACTCAGGAAACTGGTGATTTATAAACTTTAGAATTCATTTGCCAATTACCAGGAGACTTATATTTGCATAGTATTTTATTTTAAAGTGTTTGGCAAGACCCATGCTGTTACAGTGAAATCATTCCAAAGTAGCTGAACTAAAATCCTCAAATAATACAGTGCAATTTTGAAAGGAAGAAAAGACAAAGCAACATAATTAGTCAATAGGATTTTAGTACCTGCTTAATGCCCAGCAGCAGCCTGTTAAACAAGTGGAAAAAGAACAAGACAAGACCCCTCCCTCGAGGAAGTCATAACTCATTGAAGAGATGCGACAAACCTCATTTAAAAAATCTTGAGAATAGTTAAGCATAAATTGTGTTGTGTTGGCTATAAGAAAAATAGATATTCAGGGCCTCCCCGGTGGCGCAGCGGTTGAGCGCTGGGTTGTGAAGCTGCCCGCGGCCTCTGCAGCGCCGGTTCGATCCCCGGCTGCTCTCCGGCCACCAGCGGAGGGTCCCACATGGCGCGCAGACCTCTCCTGCCGCCCGCTGCTCCCCTCAGCAGTGTACTTCGGTCCTTCTGCCTGCTTTGCTCCCTGCTCTGGCTCTGGTGAATTCTCTCACCCTCCCGCGCTTCTGACTGTACCCAGTGCTTGTATAAATAAATAAATCTTTAAAAAAGAAGAAGAAAAAAGAGTATTTTAAAAAAAAGAAAAGAAAACTGGAATCAGCCATTAAAAAAAAGAAAAAAGAAAAATAGATATTCAGAGAAAACGGGAGATGAATAAAAAGGACTAATATTCTAAAAAGACTTTCTGAAGAGACAGAATTCAAGACGGTCCAAAAGGGATGGGTATGACCTAAGGAAGAGACAAGGAAAGGCATTATTGCAAAAGATGGAAATTGACTAAATAAAGTTGTTATGGACTTAAATTTAATGGGAGATGAAAGGAACAATGGAGACAGGAATGAGAAGACTTGATGGGCAGAAGAAATGGAGTGAAGTGAAATAAAGTGAAGGTAAGAGAATGAGAATTAAAACCACATTTGCACTCTGCCAAGCACATGTACCTAAAAACCCCTGAGTCCCTCTGATCTCCAGGCAAGTTTCCTTGAAGTCCCTTAGAAGGATGCATGTACCATTACTTCACAATATCAAATACCAGGAGTGAAACTGCACTGATGGTTTGACTCTTGTACTTAACATAGGACCTCATATGAAGACACTCCTCCAAAGTTGCCTTAAATTTGGTTCCTCTGGGCTTTTCCTTTATTCCTCAGCAATCCTAGTCTTCCCTTGGGCTGTAATTCATAGATTACAGGCTCATTAAATAACACAACCCCTCCAGCCCTATCGCTATCATAGGAGTTGAAGCTGACCTTTCATATAATTACATTCTACATAAGCAAGATAATTTATAATTTGAAAATCTATGCATAAACGTGAATCATAAATGTTATCTATTTTTCCAACTGGTTGTAGGAAGTTTAGTGTTTGGGTCTTATGCAAATGTACTGAGTTAAACTATAATTTATGAAAGGAAACTTGAATCTAATCTTTTCTGCTTAGGAGTTTGAAAAGAATGAAGGGGAAATCATTGGAATGAATATGGATTTGTTTTGTACAACGGAAACTCATATGTAGAAATGATCTATAAGGCATTCAATTCAGCTTCCTGCCAATGTGGAATTGCTTCCTATCATAAAAATTCAGAGGTTGAGTTCAGACTATTTTAAGATATGATTCAGCTGCTACCAAACATCAAGGAGAACTTGTATGAGTCCTGGACAATATAACTCAATATAAACTGGTAGCCTCACTATACTTAACAGTACTGTATTGTAACTTTGAAAGTTGCTAAGAGTAGGTCTTATAAGTTCTCATCAAAAGTAAAAATAAAAAATCTAACTAGGTGAGGTGATGGATATTAATTACTTATTGTGGTAATAATCTCACAACATATACAGATATCAAATAATCATATAGTACACCTTAAAGCTATTATATGTCAATTATATATCAATAAAAATAAGTGAATAAGTAAACAAACAAACAAGCTGAGACCGTCTTCTGTAAAGTGTACTACCTATCCACATTTCCTTGCAATTTGCATTACACTGGTAAAAACTTGGTATATTCATCCCTGCCTTATTCTGGCTTTTTGAATCTGTAGTTTAGAATGTAGATTGTTCCTAGGGAAATACAAAAAGGTAGCATCTACTAGTATCCATCCCAGCTTTAGTCCAATAAATTTAGATAACCCAGTGCCCTATACTTTGACTGTCACAACGAAGTGAGCTACAGACAATTAAGCTAATTTTGGGCACTTTCCCTTCCTTTTTACTGGCATCTATAAAGGTGACCTCAGCTAATACAACACCCTATTATTAAACTCCCATGTGAAAGCTGAATGCATGAACAAATTTAAATCTAATCAGGAAATCAAATCTTGTGATTGGGATAGATGGCCAGAGCCAATTTTCAGCGACTTTATACAACTTCTAAAAGAAAAACCAAATTTTCAACATGGCCTACAAGGCCCTCTAATATATATGGTTCAGGCTACCTGAACCATCTGCTAACTTCTGTGCTCAGCTTACATACACAGACCTTCTTTTTCTTCTCCAATGTGTCATTTTTCTTCCAGCCTCAAGACTCCTTGCAAATACTACTTACTCTGCAGAAGCTTTTGGCTCCCAACCCCTTCTCATCATTTTCCTAGCCAATTACAACTCATCTTTTCACTGTCAACTCAAGCTTGCTTCCTTAAGAATGTCTTTCTGATGCCCCCAAATAGATCAGTGCTCCCTGAGATACACCTTTATGTATCCCTGAAATTTTTATTCAGAGCACTTATCACTTATAATTAGCAATGTTCCAAGTACATAGCAGACCACATATAATTTTGTAGGAGTGAATGAAAAGCATATTGATCATGGATTTGTACAACACCAGAATATTCTGTGTTTAACAGAAAGAGCAACCACTTCAATATGGGAAAATGCTATCTTGCTTTCTGCTTAGATCATTGGGATTCCTGACATTTCACTCAATCTTGGAACAATCAAAGCAAAAATCCATTGGGGGAAGAAAAAAAAAGAAAGTATAGGTGTTTATTACATATAGATCATTTGAGAAATATGAAGTTGTGAAATGATGGAGTTGACTTGTGCCCATACTTATTGAGGCCCAGAAGGATTGTTCACCCCACTCACTCTCTTCTTTCCATTCCATCCACACTCACTCCAAACAGTCAGAAGAAGCAGGAGAGAGTCAGAGACATCATAAGTTTAAAAAAAAAAAAAGGGTACATATTAATCAACATATTTATTTTGTATCTTTTAGATACAAATCTAGAATAATTAGTCTATACCTAAAGAAGATTGTGTCCATCAATATGGGCAGCATATGCTTCCCTAAAGTTCAATCCTAAATCTCCACAGCTAAACACAGCATACATCTAGTTTTTGCTTCTTATTCATGCACAGTGTGAATCCACATTGGAACTCTGCTCATTGCAATTATTCAAGGACATATACAAAGGAGATTCATCTTACATAGGGTTCCTTGATGAACCACATCATGAACAACAAGAATCAGTCACTGGCCAGTAAAGTTACCCCTTGAAGTGACAAACAGCTCTTCAGTTCACATTTCATTGGCCAGAGCAGGTCACCTGGCCATGCCTAACTGCAAGGTTAGTAAGGAAGCACAATCCTACCATGTGTTAATATTGAGACATAATGACTACTGCAAGGACCATCAGAACTGATGTTAGCCATTCTAGTCCAGAACAAATATTATTATGACCTTGACTTTATCTGTGCACCAGCAGAGCTGGGACTGGTGCAGGAGAATAGAGAATAGGGGGGAAAGAACTCATAGAATCTCAATGAAACTAACTCTGTAAGTATGAGGTAACAACTCAATAAGAGAAGGAATCAAGAATCACTTGTGCCCATGTCCATTCTCTGAAATCCCTGCGTGTTTATAATCAAAAAATGTCAAATTGTTTTTTTTCCCTAGCAATACACTGCACGCACACACATATAACAGTGCAATTATGATTATTTAAAAAATATTCAGGAGGAGAAATGACAATAATCTTTTTAGTAAAGTTCTAATTTTATTTTTTTTTAAAGATTTATTTATTTATACAAGCACTGGGTACAGTCAGAAGCGCGGAGGGTGAGAGAATTCACCAGAGCCAGAGTGGGGAGCAGAGCAGGCAGAAGGACCGAAGGACACTGCTGAGGGGAGCAGCGGGCGGCAGGAGAGGTCTGCGCGCCATGTGGTACCCTCCTCCGGTGGCCGGGGAGCAGCCGGGGATCGAACCGGCGCCGCAGAGGCTGCGGGCAGCTTCGCAACCCAGCGCTCAACTGCTGCGCCACCAGGGAGGCCCTAAAGTTCTAATTTTAAAGCTGCTTTAAAATTTTAAAAGAAAAACCTACCCAGTGATGTGTACAAAATATTGATGGTAAGAGAACCCAGTAGAGAAAACATTTTAGAAGAGAAAGTAGATCTTACTAAAAATCCCAATTCTTTTAGTAGGAATGAGGCAAGATAAAGTACTGATATTTAATTCCTATTAGTCTTCCTTTTCATTTTCTGTCCACATTACCAATCCTTTGGATTTTTTCTTCAAGTTTTTTGCTGTGCAGACAACAGAAGACTGACATCATTGAAGCTATTGTGCCAGTATCTTTTCGAGGATGAAGAGGAAAAGACTCGTGACTTGAGAATAGATTAAAGGGAAGTATGAGTAAAAGAAGTTCACCTGTTCCAAGAATAGACCTGCTCTGTGGCAGGAACCTAGGAAGGTAACTAAATTCAGACTATTGCTATAAGTAGATGTGGAAAGACCATGGACATAAGCATCAGAAGGTATCAGTAAGACAGGAGGCAGCTCCTTGATTTTTTTGGTACAGCCTAAAATGCCTCAGGATATTTGTATGACCTCTTGGAGTAGGGGGCCGATCACATGAGAGATCAAATTTGATTCCAGTCGTAATAGAATGAAAGCTGAAAGGCAAACTTAAATTGATTTAAGGGGGAAAAATGTCAACTCTTATATGCCAGAGTTTATAGTTACAAATCTATATCAGTCAGTAAAAGGAAAGATTGTTGACTGAGACCAGATTTATTAAGAACATGAGAAAAGGAAAGCTTATTCTACTTCCCACCATATGTATTTTGGTCTAACTTGATATAAAAGGAAAGAAAAAAGTAGGTCAACGTGGAGATTTACAGATATGATATTGCTAGCTCAGATATGAGGATAAATACCTAATGCAATACCTGATGCATAAAGACCATCTACCCCAAAAGCTGCTACAGGCTATTTCCAGTGTCAGAACCAAGGATTGTCAGATCTAGGAGAAGAAAGATAGGCACAGTAACAAAAGATGTCCAGGTTGGACCTTGGAACCACTATGTTACCTGCCACATTCTCTAAAATTTGAACGTTTATGTTGCTTTTTAAAAAAGATTTAATTTTGCATCTGCGATGACCAACTCAAAAAAATCATGGCTCAATATTGTCTCTATGAACTTCATGTGGTCACCATCGCCTTTGCAATCCCACCCAACTTAAATAACGTCACAGATACAACTACTTTGAAATTGCTGAAGATTTGAAGATGTGAACCAAGTGATTCAGAGAAAAATCACTTGAAATTTAGAGACAAGATGCCTGACTTTTGAGTTATCAATCTGTGAAGCTTTTCATTAGAAGTTTTCAAGTGCTTTCCTCACTAATTAATAAATAATGATATGGCAGACAAGCAAATTTAATACTAACTGAAAACTAACAGATACACATACCAAAAGCTATTTAACACTGACTTCATCTCATTTGAGTGTCACTATTTCAGTGTTCTGTTCAATGAAAACTGACACTTGGTATATTAGATCAATTATCAAATAGAAAATAGCGTGCAAAATAATTACTGTCAAGCCCTCTCAGTCAGGCCCTTGCCTTCCTTTTCCAACTTCTTTCTCCCCAAACAAATCATTTCCCCTCACACTGTTCTCTGAGCAGCTTGCAAATCTTTGCTGCCTTCCTTATTCCTCTGCTCATGGACTGTCTCCTGAAATTGTCCTTCTTTACTTCTAGTTCTTTTGCTGTCTGAAAGCAAAACTTGGTCCTCCTTGAGTCCCTTAGAGGTCCTCAAATGGTATATATGTATAAAGAGGTAGACTGCAAAGGCTTACTCAGTTGAACTGAATTTTGCCTACTGATTTCGGTCATTATTCTAGCCATCATATCATAGGCAAATAAAGGTTTTCCAACCGATACGGCTACTCTTTCTTAATCTGGCAAGAGAACCCAGCTTTTCAGGAGAAGAAAATAAAAAGAAAATAAAAATAACAAAAAATAAAAAGAACAAAAGAAGAAAGAGACAACAAAAAACTGGACCCTGAAAGTCAATTCCATGGAAGAACAATTTTCTTACTGTCCTTAAATGATTGTGTTGGTCAAATGCACAGATGTTAAAGAAACATTCCTATTTAGTTAATAGTGCATGATAGACCTCATCAGAATTAGTCCTTATTCTTTTGAAAACTTTGTAAGGCTTTCTGTAGCTTCAGTTGTAGCAAGTTTGGGTTGCTTTCTATTAAGGTTGCCTCCTCTTTTTGGATTTCACAGCTCTCCAAGGCATACCAGAAGACTGAATCTATTTTGCTTAGAGTGAAAAGACTTGGGTAATTAGGTGAACCATTGAATTTATTTGAAGGCATTCCTTAGATTTGTAAAATAATTTCAATAAAACCCGTTTCAGGCAAGGACTGATAGGAACATTAAGCTCTTATGTTAGCAATCATAAGTACAATCAAAATATTTCATATATAATCACCTTAGTCTTTATAAAAAATGTAAATGCTCTATGCTTAAGCAATATAATGGTGATAGTGATGTTAATGTTATTAAATGCCTACTATGTGCCAACTCCTGTGATAAGCACTTACCACAAATTAATTCAATTTAATGCTCACTTAGAATCACAGGTATTAATGTCCTCTTTTCACAAATTAGTATACTGAAACACAGAGAGCATCAATAACATAGCTAGGGCCACACTGTCAAACTGCAAAGCTAAAATTGGACAAATGCCAAAACAAATGTGCTATGTCCCACTCGTCATTATTTAATATTCCACATTATCTAAGTACCTTACCAATTAGATGGCACCTAAGATGGTAGCAGTGCTTGGAAAAGAGTTGGCCAATTTACTATTTTAAATTCTCAACAATGGGATTTTTAAATTGGGGGTAAAAAAGCAAATAAGCAATTTAGGTAAATTTTTCTACAACTCGAAAATCTGAGAGCAGATGACCATTAGTCTGCCAAGAACCATTAGAATACCACATAAAAAGCAGACTTGAGCCAGACTGTTGTAACCAGACCCCCCAGCTAAGACCAGATGAACAGTTACATCAGAAAGAATCTGTAATCCATGATTATCTCACTATCAACTACCCAAGTATGTGCAAACAGTTGTTTGCCTGGCATCATATTGAAGAGGCTTTGTTCTACTCTCCAGTTCTGCTGCTCTGGGCCAAGACTAGGAAGAAAAAAAAAAACAGATTTGAAACACATAAACTGCACTCTTACCACATTTGCAGATGTCCCTAAAATGAATGAGAGACCTAATATAATTCAGACAAACAAATATAAAATTATCTCAATTAACCAGAACACTGGGTAAATTCAAAGAAAATACAACAGGCATAATTATAAAGTTGTGCATTTCAGCTCGAAACTTGCAGAAACTGAATAGTGAAGGAGATTGAACAAGCTTTCTGTGTGAACAGGCATAGCACAGGAAATAAACTGCAGTCCATCATAAGCCAGACTTTGCCAACAGTCTTAGGTGACATTAATACCAGCTTAGGGTCTGTATTAAGAGAGGTGATGGTGATGAATGTGTTCAGTTTAGATGCCACTACTTAAGAGCAAATCTACCCAGAGGAGAATGACCAATGTAACGATAGCTTTGAAAACCTGTGCACATACGGAATGGCTAGAGGTACAGAGGAAATTTAGCCAATTCACAAGTGAATTGGATAGAGCTCCTCAGGAAGTAATGGAAAGCACACTGAGTCTGGAGACCAAAGCAGAGGTCAGTCCTAACTGCAGTACTCTGAGAACCAAAGCACAATTTAACCTGCCAAACACTCAGCATTCTTAGCCCATATGGTTGGTTTATCCCTAAATTATTTAGTTTGTAAACATTGTATACTAAAAACACAGAATAAAAAGCAAGGCTTTGGCCTTATATACCTACTAGTCTTGTGCCCCAGATAGACAAGTTTCAGACCATTTACATACAGAGAAATGATGTTCTGGGAGTTCAGAAGACAGGTAACTCACCTTGAAACAGGAAGTTTGGAACAGGTGTTCATGATACAATTATTTTACATGATGTATTAGTTTGCTTGGGCTGCTGCAACAAAGTCCTATAGATGGGTACCTTAAACACCAGAAACTCCTTGTTTCACAGTTCTGGAGGCTACCTGTCCAAGATTAAGGTGTCTGCAGGGGTTGGTTCCTTCTGAGGGCTGTGAGGGAGAAGCTGTTCCAGGATGCTCTGCTACCTTCAGCTATCTTTGGTGTGCCATAGCTTGCTGAACCATCACCCTGATTTCTGTCTACTGCCTTCACACAGTGCTCTTTCTGTGTTTCTTCACATAGTATTTCCTTTGTGTATATCTCTGTGGCTGAATTTCCCCTTTTCATAAGGACGCAATCCTATTAGCTTAGGGACCACCTTAATCACCTCGTCTTAACTTGATCCTCTGCAAAGACTTTTTCCAAATGAGGTGACATTCACATTTGGTGGAGGTTGAAGACATTTTGGGGGAGGGTGGGGACACATTTTAACACACAATACATGGCTAATTTGAAATATGTCAAAATATATTCTTTAATTTTCATAAACATCTAAGCAGTAGTTGTAGCATAATTACACTCCCATTTCAGCAAGAGCCTCTGACCCTTCAACCTGACCCTAGTCCTCATCCATCACAGGCCAGCCTTTCCTCCCTCCCTGACTCTACTCCCATCATTGCTCTCATCTTCAGCCCATCCTTAAGCCATATCCCTTATTTCTCCTAGTTCTCCCCTCCCCATGAGAGGGGGGTCAGTAATGCTATAAAGGTCAGTAGCGGAGTATGAATAAATGTTCTAGTAATTCCTTGGGATATTTTTAAGTTAAAAATGCAGTGGTCCTTTTTTTTTTTTTTTTAGTTGATCAAAGTCAACTCAAGTCAAATAATGGTATGTGAAAATATTTCTGGAAACATCCTCAGGGTAAATATTACCAAAAGAGCCAAAGTCAAATATTACATAATAAATTATATGGTCCAGGAGAGCCTTGGGATAGTTCTTTGTGAAGACCATGCCAGAGCTAAGTGTTGGGCATACAGGATATTAATCAGACAAGGAAGCGAAAATGTTCTTGTATGAAGGAAAAGCGAATGCAAAGGCACGATGCTGAGAAAGGAGAAGGCATCAGAGCATCTCAATTGATGAGGTCTGGCCAGGTCACAGGGAGTGAGAAGGGGCAGAAGGAGGCCTAACAACCAAAGGCCTAATACATTTATTGTCTATCCATTTTATTATTATTTCATTTATCATTGCACTGGACTGTAGGCAAAGGATTTGAAGCAAGGCATGGCATACTCATATGTGCAGATTTAGATCACTTTGGCAACCATGAGGAAGATACATTAAAAGGTTGAGAGATTGAAAATGGAAATACCAGGGAGAAGTCTTTGTAATAATACACGTAAACAATGATGGAAGCTTAGATTAAGATGGCAAGCCCAGTGAGCAGGAGCAACTGCCAGCCACTTGCGGAAATATTCAGCAGGCAGAATCAACAAGATTTTAATGAGAGAAGTTTAATGAGTGATTTCCAACTGTTGCCACATGTCAGAGATCTTTGGGGAGTTTATCTAAATACAGATTCTTGGGCCCTGACTCAGTCTTAAAGAATCAAAATTTCTGTTGTTTTAGCTTTGAGAATAAGGAGGTTGCTCCAGCCTGCCTCTTAACATTTAAGGGGAAGGAAGAGAAAACACACACTGCCCACAGCCTCTGCAGCACCAGTTCAATCCCTGGCCACTGGCAAGGGTCCCACCAAAAAAAAAAAAAAAAAAAAAGAATTACATCATTGCATCACAGTTAAACATTTTAAAGTAGAAACCATTACCTTGGAACCTTGTCACTGAATATAGTCAAGCAGCAGCTAGAAAACTAGTTAAAGACAGAGTTTTTTTTTTACTGCTCAGAAGAATGAAGGTGTCTTTTTTTTTTTTAAGATTTATTTTTATTTATTTATTTAGACAAGCACTGGGTAGTCAGAAGCGCAGGCGGGTGAGAGAATTCACCAGAGCCAGAGCAGGGAGCAGAGCAGGCAGACGGACCGAAGCACACTGCTGAGGGGAGCAGCGGGCGGCAGGACAGGTCTGCGCGCCATGTGGTACCCTCCTCCGGTGGCCGGGGAGCAGCTGGGGATCCAACCAGCACTGCAGAGGCTGCGGGTAGCTTCGCAACCTGACGCTCAACTGCTGCGCCACCAGGGAGTCTTTAAGGCACTCCAGAGCCAGAGTGCTCTCATACAGAGAAAGCAGAAGCCAAACCCTGCCTGAGCAGCAAGTAGGCATTCAGAGGAAACCTGTGTGCCCCATGCTCAGGTGTGTACCTCTTTGCTCCAGCTGTGGCTTCAAACCCCATCTTACTCTGACCTGGTTTGGTTTCTACATTCTGGACTTTAGATCTGCCTCTGTTTCCATGACAATCAAATCCTATTTGAAGTACATAAAAAAGTCTTATTAAAGGGGCGGAGCAACATGGCGGCGAGGAGACGCTGCGAGTAAGATCTCCCATTAAAAAAAGTTAATAGGGAGGAAAAGCGGCAGGTCCCAGTGAGAACTGGGACACAGAAGATAAACGGACGACTCCAGCAAACTGCCCGAAGAAGAAAGTTGCCATAAAAGAGGACGAGAAGGGAGGGAAGCGCAGAACCCTGCTCCCCTCCCCCGCCCACAGAGGCGGCACTCTCCGACCGGCAGAGACGAGGGAAACAACAAACCAAAACGCCCAACAAGAAAAACGGATGCAGCAAGCGGGACTGTGAGTGGAAAGGAACTATTTCAGCCACCACACCCCATGAACGGGAGCTGAGGCGAACCCTGCAGGATCCGCCTCGGAGGTGAGCTCCAGGCGCCATTAAAGAGAGCCCTGCCCACCAGGAGGAGACCAGCACCAGCACACAGCCCTGGCCACCCGGTAAGCTTGCGCGAAAGCGGCGCTCGGATTGCAGCTGCCCAGGCCCCTGCGCCTGCGACCTAGGCTTGCGGGGAGACGGCGGAGGCCCTCCCTGAGTGAGCAGGAACAAGGTGCCCAGGCAGGGGAGCGGGATTCAAAAGGCGCCATTCCCGCGCCACTGATCTGGGCTACAGCCCGCGTCCTGGAACTGAGGGCTTTGGAACTGAGACCCGGGGCACGAAATTAGGGGCGTGGGTTCCCCACGACGGTGGGGCACAAGGCAGACACAGCACCCCAAAGCCGTTGAGGTGTACCCTACCATCCCCGCTCTGCTCCCTGTCCCACGGGGTGGAAAATCAGCTCCCCAAGGGCTCTAGGAGAGATCTCTGGTGCCACCTAGCGACTTGACCCCAGCACAGGCTACTGAAGGAGCTAGTGGCCAGCTGGGGAGTTAGCCCACACCGGGCCCCTTCTGAACAAGTAGTCTGAGCCCACAGGGAGAGCGAGCACCCACAGCCGGGGCAGACCAGGCGCGCAGAAGAGTGTGCCTGAGACCAGAAGCGCAGGGAGTGTGTCCCACATCACCATTTTAGAACAGGGACATTTCTTCAGTAAAGACTACCTGCAGAAGGCTTCCTCAGGAGCCAGAGGTGAGCGGGGGAAGTTCGCCCACGCCAGACCCCCTCTGGCCTGCAGTCCAAGCCCAGAGGGGAGCAGGAACCCACCGCCGGGGCAGACCAGGCGCACAGGGGAGTGTGTCCCCACATCAGCATTTTAGAACAGGGACCTTTCTCCAGTAAAGGCTGCTTGAAACTGACAGATGACTCCTGGAAGAACCAGAGGGGAACAGAGAAGCCCACCCAAGATGCCGGCAAGTCCCAACAACACAGTGTCCCAACGCATACGGCAAATTAGAAAACAGACAGTAGGGAGGAGAAGAACCACACGCAACCTAGCAACTCTCCAGAGAAAAAGCACACCACAAAAAGAAAGCCAGCCCCCAGATTGCAACGACAATAACTTGGAAGAATTTCTGAGCCTTCCAGAAAGAGAATTTAAAATTGCCGTGATTAAAAAACTGACAGAAGTCATAAAGGAAAACAATGATAAGGGAAAAATAATCAACGATCAGAAGAATGCAATTGAGTCCCTAGAGAGGGAAAACAATGGTCAGAAGAAAGAAATTGAGTCCCTAAAGAGGGAAGTAAAAGAAATGCAGGAGATCAAAGAATTAATGGAAGAACTAAAGAATTCTGGGAAAAGCAATGAAAGCAGAATAGATGAAATGGAAGAACGAATAAGTAATCTTGAAGACACAGAAATAAAAAGAACCAAAACAGAAAAGGAAAGAGAAGTACGAAGGAAAAAGAACGAAGAAAGACTTCGGGAACTATCTGACTCCATGAGGAAAGGAAATATAAGAGTTATAGGAATACCAGAAGGAGAGGAGAGAGATGTAGGAACAGAGAAAATATTCAAAGAGATAATTGAAGAGAACTTCCCAAATGTGAAGAAGGAGCTGAAAATTGATATACAAGAAGCAAGAAGAACACCAAACTTCCACGACGAAAGGAAAAATACAGCAAGACACATAATAGTAAAGCTCCCAAGAATCCAGGACAAGGAAAAAATAATGAAGCTGGCAAGAGGGAAGAAACAGATAACATTCAAAGGAAAACCAATCAGGCTGACATCAGACTTCTCCGAAGAAACACTACGGGCAAGGAGAGAGTGGAGGGACATAGTCAACAGACTCCAAGAAAACAGATGCCAACCAAGAATACTCTATCCCGCAAAGCTCTCCTTCCTCTTTGAAGAAAGAATATGGACCTTCCCAGACAAACAGAAACTCCGGAATTTCATTGCAACTAAACCCCCACTCCAAAAAATACTACAAGGAGTCCTAAAGCCAGAACCTCAGAGCGACGAATAACAATGAAAGAAGGCCAAAAAAAAAAAAAAAAGTTATTAAAAGAATAAATAAATAAAATCAAAGGAAAGACAAACACAATGGCAAATACAGATGTTAACATATCAATATTAACTCTAAATGTAAATGGACTAAACTCTTCAATAAAAAGACACAGAGTTGCAGCCTGGATTAAGAAACAAAACCCAACCTTTTGCTGTCTCCAGGAAACACATTTAGCTACAAAAGATAAAAATAGGCTCAAAGTTAAAGGATGGAAAACAATCCTACAAGCAAATGGACCAAAAAAGAAAGCAGGAACAGCTATACTTATATCAGATAAAACAGATTTCAAACTCAAAAAGATAAAAAGAGACCCCAATGGTCACTACATTATGATCAAGGGGACAATACTTCAAGAAGAAATAACACTCATTAACATATAGTCACCAAACGAAGGAGCACCAAAATATATCAGACAACTGTTGTCCTCTCTGAAAACAGACATCAGAGAAAACACATACGTAGTGGGAGACTTCAACACACCACTATCAACAATGGATAGATCAACAAGACAAAAAATAAGTAAAGAAACCAAAGCTCTAAATAAAGACCTAGAGCAATTGGGCTTAACAGACATCTATAGAACACTAAACCCCAAAAAAACGGAGTACACATTTTTCTCAAGCGCACACGGATCATTCTCCAGGATCGATCACATACTGGGGCACAAGACAAACATCAACAGATACACCAAGATTGAAATCATATCAACCATCTTTTCTGACCATGAAGGCATCAAACTAGAAATAAACCATAAAAAGAAGGCAAGGAACTTTCCTACCTCATGGAGATTAAAAACCACACTACTGGAAGACCATTGGGCTAATGAGGAGATCAAAGAAGAAATTAAAAAATTTTTTGAATTGAACGACAAGGAGGACACCAATATCCTAAATGTATGGGACGCAGCAAAAGCAGTAATAAGAGGAAAATATATAGCAATAGAAGCTCACATCAAGAAACAAGAAAGAACGCAAAGAAACAACCTAATCTCGAAGCTCAAAGATCTAGAAAAAGAACAACAAAAAAACCCCAAAACCAGTAGAAGAAAAGAAATAATAAAAACCAAAGCAGAAATAAATGAAATTGAAACTAAAAAAACAATCCAAAAGATCAATGAAACCAAGAGCTGGTTCTTTGAAAAAATCAATAAAATAGACAAACCCCTAGCCAGGCTCACAAAGGAAAAAAGGGAGAAAGCACAAATAAACAGGATCATAAATGAAAGAGGAGAAATCACAACGGACACAGCAGAAATCAAAAGAATAATCAGTAACTACTATGAACAGTTATATGGAAACAAGTTTAACAATCTAGAGGAGATGGACAAATTCCTACAACTCTACAATCACCCAAAGCTAGATAAAGAAGAAATAGAACACCTAAACAGACCAATTACAATTAGCGAAATTGAAATGGTAATCAAAAACCTCCCCAAAAACAAAAGCCCAGGACCTGATGGATTTACAAATGAATTCTACCAAACATTCAGAGACGAATTAGTGCCTATCCTTCACAAACTCTTCCAAAAAATTGAGAAGGAAGGGACAATACCAAACACGTTCTATGAAGCCAACATTACACTAATACCAAAACCGAACAAGGACAACACAAAAAAGGAAAACTACAGGCCAATCTCCCTAATGAACACTGATGCAAAAATCCTCAATAAAATTTTAGCTATCAGAATCCAACAATGTATCCATAAGATAATTCACCACGACCAAGTTGGATTCATTCCAGGGGCACAAGGATGGTTTAACATCCGAAAATCAACCAACGTTATCCAACACATCAACAAAAAGAAATATAAAAACCATATGATAATATCAATAGATGCTGAGAAAGCTTTCGACAAAGTGCAACACCCATTCATGATAAAAGCCCTTGAAATTCTTGGGATACAAGGAACATACCTCAACATCATAAAGGCCATCTATGACAAGCCAACAGCCAGTATCATTCTCAATGGTGAAAAGCTGAAAGCAATTCCATTAAGATCTGGAACAAGACAAGGATGTCCACTCTCACCACTGCTTTTCAATATAATACTGGAAGTCCTAGCCAGGGCAATAAGACAAGAGAAAGACATCCAAGGAATCCAAATAGGAAAAGAAGAAGTCAAACTATCACTATTTGCAGACGATATGATATTATACATAGAGAACCCCAAAAACTCCACAGAAAAGCTAATTCAACTCATCAATCAGTTCAGTAAAGTGGCAGGATACAAAATCAACACGCAAAAGTCAGTAGCCTTCCTATACACAAACAATAAATCTGAAGAAGAAGAAATCAAAAAGACCATCCCTTTTGTTATTGAAACAAAAAAAATCAAATATTTGGGAATAAATCTAACAAAAGAGGTAAAGGACCTATACAAAGAAAACTATAAAACACTGTTAAAAGAAATAGAAGAAGACACAAAGAAATGGAGAGACATCCCCTGCTCATGGATTGGAAGAATAAACATTATTGAAATGGCCATCCTTCCAAAATCAATATACAGATTCAATGCTATTCCAATCAAAATTTCAATGTCATTCTTCAAAGAAATAGAACAATTATTGATGAAATTCATATGGAATCACAAAAAACCCCGAATAGCCAAAGCTCTCCTGAAAAAAAAAGAAGGGAATGGAGGCATCAGACTCCCAGACTTCAAACTATACTACAAAGCCATAATCATCAAAACTGCATGGTATTGGAACAAGAACAGACATACAGACCAATGGAATCGAATAGAAAATCCAGAAATAAACCCACAGATTTATGGTCAACTAATCTTTGACAAAGGAGCAAAGACTATGCATTGGAGCAAAGAAAGTTTGTTCAATAAATGGTGCTGGGAAAACTGGGTCGCTACATGCAAAAGAATGAAGCTTGACCACCACCTCACACCATACACAAAAATCAACTCAAAATGGATTAAAGAACTAGACATAAGACCTGAAACCATAAAATATATAGAAGGAAATATAGGCGAAACACTACGTGATTTGCACATCAAAGACATCTTTACAGACACATCACCCAAAGCAGTGATAGTGAAGGCAAAGATAAACAGCTGGGACTATATCAAATTAAAGAGCTTTTGCACAGCAAAAGAGACAATAACAAAAACAAAGAGAAACCCCACCAACTGGGAGAACATTTTTGCACCCAACACTAATGATAAAGGACTGATCACAAAAATCTGCAAAGAGCTGATGAGACTCAACAACAACAAAGAAAATAATCCAGTCAAAAAATGGGCAGAAGAGCTTAAAAGAAACTTCTCTGAAGAGGAAATGCAAATGGCCAACAGGCATATGAAAAAATGTTCAACATCACTCATAATCAGGGAAATGCAAATCAAAACTACCATGAGATACCATCTTACACCAGTGAGAATGGCACATATTAAAAAAACTAGCAACAACAAATGTTGGCGAGGGTGTGGAGAAAAAGGAACTCTTCTGCACTGTTGGTGGGAGTGCAAACTGGTCCAACCACTGTGGAAAGCTGTGTGGAGATTTCTGGACCTACTAAACATAGAGCTTCCATATGACCCAGCAATTCCACTCCTAGGTATTTACCCAAAGGACACAGAAACATCAATTCCAAAGAACACCTGCACCCCTATGTTTATAGCAGCACTGTTTACAATAGCTAAGCTTTGGAAACAACCCAAATGCCCAAAAATAGATGACTGGATCAAGAAGATGCGGTACATAT